>NC_136061.1:148738825-149338825 GCF_964261635.1 Lissotriton helveticus
AGGAATTCTCCTCTGATTTGCAGGGGGAAATAAGGTTCCTATATGCTAGAGTGATCACTCCAGGGATTCCTCTAGAATCAATATGTTTTGAAAACAGCCATAAATGTTTTAAAAACAATCATGAATGTTTTTCCAAACAATGCGATCATAAACAGCGGGTTGTTGGCCAAGGATAAAAAAAAGTGGTGACCCTTATACAGAATAATTATGCTGTGCCCGAGGAAATGTTTATGTACGTCAGGTACAGGGATTATGATAGAATACTAAGAGCCTGGTGTTGAAGAGACAGAAGCAAGTTACTAGTTAAAAGGTCACCTGTTCAGAACTGTTATTGTTGTGTGGATAGGACAATGTATCTAAAAGGGAGCATACATGACAGGACTAGCCGAAAGACATGACAGGACGGTTAGGTCAAGGTTGCTGGAGGTGTAGGATCTGGTGGTGCTGAGGGCGGCAGTCCATTGGGTGTCAGTGATTTTGTTCCATCTGCGGTGAGCTGGGGTGACGGTGGGTCATGCTGAGCATGCAATGATGAAGTGGATGATGCTGTGGTCTGTTCAGTTGTGTTTGGCAGTGTGGTTGAATTTGCTTCTATCGTTGGCTGTAAAGATTATAGGGTGTGTCCTGCGCAGTGTGTGGGCGTGGTGACCAGGTACGTGAGTCCAATGTTGCTCGTTCTTTCCAGGAGGTTGGCGGAGTCTGTGTCATTGAGTTCATCAAGAAAGAAGCAGAAGTCGGTGAGAAATATTTAGTGCTTGTAGTTGATTGCTGGGGGGGGGGGCATGATTTCAGAGATGGCATCGCAGAAGCCAGGGTGGGGTCCAGGGATATGAAGGCAACGGTTCCTCTGACGGATGTTTTTACGTCGATTCAGATTTGGAAGTTGAGGTGTTCCATGACTGATGAGATATCATCTTGGGTGGTGGTGCATTGGAGGGTCTCCTTGTGGTTGATGGCAATGCCTCCTCTGTGTTTGTTGGTATGGTCTCTGTGTAGCATCTTGTAGCCATAGGGCGCTGCAGTCGCGATGCTGGGGGTTTGGAATGGTGTGAGCTGGGTATCGGTGATGGAATGGAATGAAAATTTGTAGAGCATGACCACTATCCTGAGGTGTCTAGGCGCTACCTTCTGATAAACAGAATGGGACAGAATGGTGGTAGAAGGATGAGGGCTACTGTCTGAATAGCCAGGTTTTCAGGCCCTTTCTGAATCTTAACAAAGTGCATTCTTTCTTGAGGGTTGAAGGAGGGAGTTCCATAGCTCGACTGTTGTGGTGAGGACACTCCTACCAACCCATCTCAACTTTTTAAAATCTTGGAACAAATACGTTTCCACTGGCCGCTGATCTAAGGGATCTTGGAAGAATATAGGGGTTGAGGAATTGAGATTACCGATCGGGACCCTGGCCTGCGTTTTGCTATTGGCAGCCAATGTAATTGCACCAAAGCTTGTGATGCCGACTTGTTTCTCCAAATGCCCAGGAGTAGTTGGGCTGCAGAATTTTTTGATATCTGTAGCTTGTTAAGGAAACGTTTTGTGTGTTGGTAAAAAGAGCGTTGCAGTAGTCAAGTCTTGGTTATAGAAGTGCAGTGACTACCGTTTCTTGAAGGTCTGGGGGAATGAAGGGGAGGACCTTACTTAAAATTTTAAGGATGAAAAAGCAGGAGGAAGTGGCATGACTGATCTGTCTTTCAATTGAGAGCTTGGTATCAAATATCACTCCTAGATTTTTTGCTTTTTCAGTTGGGTTATATAGGGTGTCAAGTTGGGAGGGCCACCAGTTGGCCGCCCAGAAGTAGGGATTGTTGCAGAATAATGACACTTCTGTTTTTGAAGAGTTAAGTTTTAAGCAGCTGTCCAACATCCATTTACCGATGTGAGTCATGCAGTCACGGAACCTAACAGCTGTTGATTTTGGTGAGCTGGCCACTGATATAAATATTTGCATGTCATCAGCATATGACACCAGGGCATATCTGTGCGATTTAATAAGTTGAGCCAGTGGGGTGACGTAAAGGTTAAGCAGAGTGGGGCTCAGTGATGATCCCAGGGGGACTCCACAGGGAAAGGAAAAGGAAGGTGAGATATGGTCACCTAAGGCCTCAGATTGTATTCGCTCAGTGAGAATAGAGGTTAGTAGGTGTTGGAAATGGCCCTTTTTGCAGGGTTATCCCCAAACCTTTTGCTTCTTCCTCCTGTTCTTCCAGACCTGTTTTTGTTGGCTATAGGACTCTGAGCACTTTACCACTGCTGATCAGTGCTAAAGTGCATATGCTCTCTTTGTAATTTATGATGATACTTGGTTATCCATGATTGGCATGTTTGATTTACTGGTAAGTCCCTAGAAAAGTGCACTATGTGTGTGCCAGGGCCTGTAAATCAAATGCTAATAGGAGGCTTGCAGCACTGGTTGTGCCACCCATATGAGGAGCCCTATAAGTATGTCTCAGACCTACCACTGCAGTGTCTTCGCGTACAGTTGTGAACTGCCATGACAACCTGGCAAGTGTACCCACTTGCCAGGCCATAACTTTCCCTTTTCTTACATGTAAGACATCTCTCAGGTAGGCCCAACGTACTCCCATGGGCAGGGAGCAGTGTATGTGAAAGGTAGGACATGTACTGGTGTGTGTGAAATTTCCTGATAGGGAAATACGGCCAATTTTGTTTTTCACTATTGAAAGGCAATATGTCCCATAGGACAGCATGGGAGACACTTTGCATCATCTTAGAAGTATAACTTCCTATTGGTACAAGATGGAGAAATAAAGTTTAAGCTCTCTGAACTCTGAATTTAATAACACATTTTTTTTAAAAAGATGGTTTTTAAATTGTGTGTTTGAAAATACCACTTTTAGAAAGTAGGCATTTTCTTGTTTAACCATTCTGTGTGCCTCTGAATGTCTGTCTGGTTTGGTGTGACGGGGGCTGAGGATGTGCACTCACAGTAGACAGCCATTGGGGTTGGGTTGAGGTGTGCCTGGCCCTTCCTGGATGACTCAGAGCTGAGCTGAATAGACCTTGGCTGCATTTAGAGTAGTGGGAAGAGTTTTCCTTGCACCTGAATAGGGCCTGTCTCCCTTGCACAATGTTGTCTCCACCCCCTGTGGGTCACACTGCACCATTGAGGACAGAACTGGTTTGGACTGGGCTCAGAGACCCTTGCACAAAGAAGAACAAAGACAAAATGGGGTATTTGTAGTGGACCTTAAACTCCAAAACTTTAGAACACTTCTGGACTCTAGTGTCACGGTTTGCCAGGTTGCGCCTACAAACTACATCTCCCAGGATGCCGGGAAGTAGGAGGAGTCATGGGTATAAAGGCCTTTGGGAGACAGGCTTTGGTTGTACGTGATTCCCATCTTGTTTTGGTTCCAGTGTATCAAGTTGTGACTTTGTCTCCTGGTTTGGCGTTCTCGGCTGAGGCGCTGGACATTTGATCACAGAGGGCGGCTGCTCTCTGTCGGGCCTGAGACTGATCCGGAGTTCTCTCCGTCTGCGGCTGCGGCGGATCTGGCCTGCGAGCGTTCTCGGCTGAGACGCTCGGTATTGGAGCTCGGAGGAGGGACGGCTGTCTCTCTTCATTTTGGCACAATCCTGTGTGCTGAGTCCGTCTGCGGCTGCGACGGTTCTGGCTTGCGAGCGTTCTCGGCTGAGACGCTCGGTATCGGAGCTCGGAGGAGGGACGGCTGTCTCTCTTCATTTCAGCACATTCCTGTGTTGCTGAGTCCGTCTGCGGCTGCGGCGGAGCCCATCGGAGAGCGTTCTCGGCTGAGACGCTCAGTACTCTTCCTTGTTAGAAGGGCGGCTGCCTTTCTTCCAGTATTCTTTGAGACATCTCGTCTACGGATTTGGCGGCCTTGGCCGCATGAGGTGGCGGTTGAGTTGCTTGCTTCAGCCCTTCAGAAGCGGGTGGCTTTTGCTGTCATCAAAACCCCGTGGGAGAGATAAGTACCCTTGCTGCTTTGTTTTGCTACTCTAAGCTTACTTGCATTTGGAACTTGTGCTTGGAACATTGCTGTTCTGTTGCTGGACTACTAATTTCCTGCTGCGTTTTCCTTTGGAACTTCCTGTGTTGTTTCATATCCTTGGTTACTTATTGACATTGGGTTTGCCTTTCACTGCTTCCTTCGATAACCGGTTACTGGAGAAGGAATTGTTTTCTGTTGTGCACAAAGAGAAGGGGATGGTATGTATGGTGTGTTTTGGGTGCATTTTTGGACTACGTGTGCCTCAACCAGGTATAATAGAGTTTGTGTCTTTCTGACTATCAGGTATCAAGATAGAGAAGTATCTATCGGCAACGGTCCAGAGAAGGGGTGGCATCCAGTGGAGTAACTGGGGTAGGTGTCCCACTAGCGAGAATTTACTGAGAGTAGTCAGTGATTTTTATTATAACGTGTGTATTCTTTTTTTTCTCGTTTCAGTGGTCCCTTCCGTTCCAGCCCCTTCCCTTACCTTTCCCTCGCCTGATTTCCTAGAGGCTCTGTGTACTTACTGTCAGAGTTTCGGGCAGTCAGGAGGTGGACCCCCTAGAGCATCGCCCTGATCCTGTGGAGACTGATCGTGACATCTAGAGTAACCTTTGCCAAGGAGAAGAGCTGGAGAGCTGTGAGGGGGAATACTGCCCCTTTGCTGTGTGTTGTGTGGGGAGGGCATACAGTTGCTGCTTCTGCGAAGGAAAGGACAACGACTGGAACTGCTGAGAAACCTGCTTGAAGAAGAATCTCCTTGGGCTTGTGTGTGCTGGCCTCCTGTCCTGAAGTCTGGGGGACACAAATACATCATCCTCAGCTCCCTTGAACTCTATTGCTGAGAGTTCAGACCTGCTAGGAGGTGCCTGTGCCAGTCTTGGGCCTCTGAAGGTAGTTCCTTCTGTTGGGAGATGGAAGACACCTAAAAGAAGTAAGAAAAGCAATCTCCGACAACATCAGCGACGCAACCTGCACCAAGGCCAGGGACACCGCTCGTGAAGTGCACGACGCACTGCCTGGCCTACACTGCAGCTCCAATTCCTGCCGAGGGTGACTCCACAAACTTACTGACTTCGCATTGCCACATTGGAATCGATGCCTCACCGCTGATGCAACCGACTTACCCAGTACTGGATTCAGCATGTCGCCCCTTCTCGGACATGATGCTTCGCCTCCCCTGTGAGGCCACTATAGGAGTGGCAGGGTATGCTCAGATGTGAGTCCCTTGCTCACTGCACCATTAGGATTCAAGCAAGCCGGGCCGAAGACGGCTGCAATGCCAGAAACCGGTCCCCGGAAGCTTGTTTCCTTTCCAGTAAAGAATTGGCTTGGTAGTTTGGTCTGCCCTGTTTCCATGATGCACTGGGCCAGGGACAGACTAATTTGCATGTAGCCAGGTTCTGAACTGGGATGGTGCAGTGAGCTAAAAAAACAGTGATGGATCAAGCCCTGATCTTTTGACTGGGTATGAGTGTTCTGTTTAACTCAGATGCTCTGTGCATCACCACCCCCTTTTCTGAATCGTTTTGGCCACTATAGGAGTGGCAGGGTATGCTCAGATGTGAGTCCCTTGCTCACCGCACCATTAGGATTCAAGCAAGCCGGGCCGAAGACGGCTGCAATGCCAGAAACCGGTCCCCGGAAGCTTGTTTCCTTTCCAGTAAAGAATTGGCTTGGTAGTTTGGTCTGCCCTGTTCCCATGATGCACTGGGCCAGGGACAGACTAATTTGCATGTAGCCAGGTTCTGAACTGGGATGGTGCAGTGAGCTAAAAAACGGTGATGGATCAAGCCCTGATCTTTTGACTGGGTATGAGTGTTCTGTTTAACTCAGATGCTCTGTCCATCACCACCCCCCTTTTCTGAATCGTTTTGGCCACATTAGGAGTGGCAGGGCATGCTCAGATGTGAGTCCCTTGCTCACTGCACCATTAGGATTCAAGCACGCCGGGCCGAAGACGGCTGCAATGCCAGAAACCGGTCCCCGGAAGCTTGTTTCCTTTCCAGTAAAGAATTGGCTTGGTAGTTTGGTCTGCCCTGTTCCCATGATGCACTGGGCCAGGGACATACTACTTTGCATGTAGCCAGGTTCTGAACTGGGATTGTGCAGTGAGCTAAAAAACGGTGATGGATCAAGCCCTGATCTTTTGACTGGGTATGAGTGTTCTGTTTAACTCAGATGCTCTGTCCATCACCACCCCCTTTTCTGAATCGCCTCCCCTGTGGCAGCCAGGGAGCCGGCCTCGGTACCAATGCCTCACCTCCACAACGCTGTGCATCGTCATAGACTTGGATTTACAAAGGTACTGTTTGTTTAGGGGTCCGTGTGACTCCATGCCCAATGACACACACCTCACAGTCAGTGCTGTACTTTGGATTTATTGCTGTCTTGACGTTGTAATAGTCCAGATGAAGCTATTTGTTATCTACGAGCTTTATTTTGAAAATGACTGTTTTGAAGTGCTATTTTTCTACTTGCATGTTGGCTTTTTGTCATATTGGGCTTGTTAAGTTTAGATAAAGATACTTTATTTTTCTAAAATAGTGTGGGGTCCAATGGTAATATGATCACTGTGTTACTTTACACATTGCCTTTGGGATAAGCCTGCCTGCTCGTGCCAAGCTACCAAGGAGGTGAGCAGGAGTTATTTGTAGTGTGTGTCCCCCTTACCCTGACCAGAATCAAGGGTACCTACCTTTACAAAGGTACCTACCTCTGCCAATTAGAGACCCCCAGTTCTGACAATAGGGATAGTGCTTTGTCTCTCATACAGACGAGACTAGACTGTCAACCAGAAGTTTGTGATTAACTGTGTTGAATGCGGCCGATAGATTCAATAGGATCAGGGCAGCGCTACCTCCATTGTCAAGAGTTTGTCTGAGCTCCTCTGTGGAAGTGATCAAAGCGAACTCTTTACTTTGATGTGCCCAGGGGCCAAATTGGGATGAGTCTAAAATTGAGTTTTTTTGTGATAAACGCAGTCAATTCCATATTAATGGCTTTCTCTACTACCTTAAATGGAAAGGGGAATCTTGAGATCGGTCTGTAACTGGGAGGGTCACCTATGTTCATGTTTGACTATTTTAGGAGTGGAAGAATTTAGGCTTTTCCCACTCGTTTAGGAAGAGTCGAAGAGTAAACATCCTATTGAAAAGCAGGGTAAAGTAAGTGGCTATTATCTCAGGTGACATGTATAATTTTTGGAGGACATGGATCCCAAGGGGAGCCACATTTAACGGAGGTTAGTATATTGAGTCTGATCTTTACTTTAGTCAATATGGTAAAGGTTGAGAGGGTGTTCTTATTTGGAATGGCAGGATCTTCATTATAATAATAATAATAATAATAATAATAATAATAATAATAATAATAAGTGCTTGCCGGATAGTACAAAGGTGTCGTAGACTGATTTCACTATGTCCCGGAAAGAAATATCACTATGAACATCCCGTTGGGAATGAAAGTGGTGAAGGTGTCCCAGATTTCTGTGGCCTGTTGGCAGAGGGATCGGGCATTGAGCAGCATGCACTGGCTATGTTTCAAAGGGCTGGAGGTCGGCTGTGTGGGTGTGTTGAGGGTTTTCGTGTTGCAGGTGAACCAGCAGCAGTGGCAGGCGAAGTTTCCTATCGAATATCTCGAGGAGGAAATACAGCAGTAATTGTTGTGGCATCTGTGGGCCAGGGTTAGGAGCTCGGAAGTGGTGTAGTATGCAACCATCCTGCACATATCTCTGTCTGTGGATCTCCCTTGCTCGCACCTGTCTGCCTGAACCCACCCTGCACATATCTATGTCTGTGTATCTCCCCTGCTCGTACCTGTCAGCCTTCACCCAACCTGCACGTTACTCGGTTTGCTTATCTCCCCTGCACTCACCTGTCTGCCTGATCCCATCCTGCACATACCTCTGTCTGCGTATCCCCTTGCTCGCACCTGTCAGCCTGCACCCATCCTGCACATATCTTTCTCCAGATCTCCGCTGGTTGCACTTGTCAGCCTGCACCCATCCTGCACATATCTCTCTCCAGATCTCCCCTGCTCGCACCTGTGTTTGCCTGCACCCATTCTGCACATATCTCTCTCCAGATCTCCCCTGGTGGCACCTGTCAGCCTGCACATATCTCTCTCCAGATCTCCCATGCTCGCACCTGTGTTTGCCTGCACCCATTCTGCACATATCTCTCTCCAGATCTCCCCTGGTGGCACCTGTCAGCCTGCACATATCTCTCTCCATATCTCCCCTGCTCGCACCCGTGTTTGCCTGCACCCATTCTGCACATATCTCTCTCCACATCTCCCCTGCTCGCACCTGTGTCAGCCGGCACCCATCCTGCACATATCTCTTTCCAGATTTCCCCTGTTCGCACCGGTGTCAGCCTGCACCGATTCTGCACATATCTCTCTCCAGATCTCCCCTGCTCTCACCTGTGTGAGCCTGCACCCATCCTGCACACATCTGTCTCCAGATCTCCCCAGTTCGCACCTGTGTCAGCCTGCACCCATTCTGCACATATCTCTCTCCAGAGCTCCCCTGTTTGCACCTGTGTCAGCCTGCACCCATTCTGCACATAAATCTCTCTAGATCTCCCCTGCTCGCACCTGTGTTTGCCTGCACCCATCCTGCAAATATCTCTCTCCAGATCTCCCCTGCTCGCACCTGTGTCAGCCGGCACTCATCCTGCACATATCTCTTTCCAGATTTCCCCTGTTCGCACATGTATCAGCCTGCACCGATTCTGCACATATCTCTCTCCAGATCTCCCCTGCTCGCACCTGTGTGAGCCTGCACCCATCCTGCAAATATCTCTCTCCAGATCCCCCTGTTCGCACCTGTCAGCCTGCACACATCCTGCACATATCTCTCTCCAGATCTCCCCTGTTCGCACCTGTCAGCCTGCACCCATCCTGTACATATCTCTCTCCATATCTCCCCTGTTTGCACCTGTGTCAGCCTGCACCCATCCTGCACATATCTTTCTCCAGATCTTCTCTGCTCGCACCTGTGTCAGCTGCACCCATCCTGCACATAACTCTGTCTGCGTATCCCCCTGCTCGCACCTGTGTCAGCCTGCACCCATCCTGCACATATCTCTTTCCAGATCTCCCCTGGCCGCACCTGTCAGCCTGCACCCATCCAGCATGTAACTTTGTCTGCACGCTTCTCGATCTGTATATTTCTCGGCCATTCCTCTCCCAGATTGCATCTCTCCTTTTCCAAACCTTTTCCTGGTCACACCTCCCAGCTGGAACTACACCACGGCCACAGCTCTCCCAGCCCACCCACACCGTGCAACCCTGCACCTTTCCTGCCCACTCTTGGTCTCTTCTCTCTCTCACTTTGGGGCACATGCATCAATGGAAATTGCATTCGCAAATGGTGCGAAACGCAAAATTCGGCCGTTTGCGAATGCAATTCCAATTTTTGGGATGCATTAACATTTTTGTAATTTTCGCAATTTAAGAAATCGCAAAATTGCGATTTCTTAAATTGCGATTGCATTTAAGGAATCTCAAATTGAGATTCCTTAAATACAATGCATCAAACTTTAGTTAGTAAAGTGCATTTTTCAAAGTTCCATTTTACACACACAAAATACACTTCTAAGCAGATTTCAGGGTGCAACAGGGTGTCCTTTGGACACCCCTGCACCCTTGAAATTGCATTCTTAATTTGCAAATTTCTAATGGTGATTTGCAAATTAAGAATGTCTTTCCATTCATTCCTATGGGCCTCTAGGTCCATAGGAATGGATGAGGAGGTATGCCTTAATTGCGATTCTCAATTAGAGAATCGCAATTAAGGAATTTTAAGAAATCGCTATTTTTTTAGCGATTTCTTGATGCATTGCAGTTTGCAATTCCTTAATTGCGATTCCTTATTTTTCGCAATTAAGGAATCGCAAAATGCAATATTGATGCATGTGCCCCTATATCTATACTTGCCTGCTACTCTCCTTACCTGCACCTCATGTTAATGCTAACATTCACACAGAAAGACATACATTATTCTCCGAGGAAAAGAGAATGAACAGAACATGTATTCAGCAAGTCAGGTTACAAATCACTGCAGCATAATTTCTCCTTGAAGTGAAACGTATCCCCAAAGTAATAAACAAACCACCAAGAGTAAACTGACAGCATCGTGAATGCAGGAACAGCTCTACCGAGTTAGTATACGGTTCACAACTAACTGTGATAAGAAGAATGATTTACAATTCATTCGGAATCGATGCGTAATTCAATTATTTCAACCACATTCATAAGTATTGATTTCTTGTGTCTGGGTTGGATTGCGCTAGTATATGTCCTTCAAAACCAGAGAACTAAATGTAAATTCAAAACTATCTAGAATAAAATGAGCGTGGCCCAATGAAACACATTTTGTAGCAAGTGCACTCATAAATGTTAATCTATCCATTTATTAATGCAGTTTATAGATTAAATTCCACGTTAATACCATATTATAGGCTAATATGACAAAATACTGCTGACTGCCTCACAGATCTGCAGAAGAAATCAACCTTGCTAAATCTCACAGGGTTTATTTATTTATTGTGATTTCAACTCACTGCAAAAATTAAGCCTCGTGTCCTCCGCATAGTTAAATGTCTGATAAAAGCAACACTAGCCATTCAAATAAATCCACTTACATGTCACTTTGTGTTCTCAATAGGATAAACAGAAGATATGATCAGGGTTTAGCATCTTCAATACGGGGATCACACATATAGTACTTAAACCTTTCTAAATAGCCTGAGAAACAATATTTATTGGTATACATAGACCAACATCCCTTAACCATTGAAAAACATGTCAGCTTTACTGTGGTTTGGAATTATGTAAATTATGTTGATAGCCAAAAGCAGAAACCTAAACTTCACAGTGCCCAAGGACCAGTGTCAACATTTAAGATTACAGAGGACAGATGTAAGGAAATGGGCTATCAGTTGGGATGGGTGTAAGTCTACCTTAAGAAATAAGTCCCAGCATCTTGTGAGGCTAAACATACAGTTTTAATAATATAAATCTGGTCCCTGCTAGCTTTTGCACAAAGCAGAAAAGCTTAATCTAGGAAAAAAGTGTAAAGTATTTACCAATTCCAAAACAACTAAAAAGTCAAAACACAACTAAATAAAAATCACACACAATTTCTAGGAACCAAGAAAAGTGTAATAAGACAAAAGACACAAAGATATTAAAATGCAATCAGGGGAACCTGAATATGCATCTTTGAAACACCAAGAAAAAGTTAAGTGGCAATCAGAAGTCACTGGTCACGGCTGACTAGGACCTATGTACAATTTCTAGCCAGCCACAATGGGGTGTGAGTCAAATACACCTAGTGGGTCATCCTGGTCGAAGTTTTTACTTTCCAATTTAAGATTTTATTTAGAGTTAGGCAGATGGTATACTCTGTCAAAATGTGATGGATATCCCATCACAGTATTTATAAGCGCCATAGTCTATAAATCACTAGTAATACAGCAGACATGATATCCACCACGTTTTGTCAAGTATACCATCTGCCAAACTCTAAATAAGGCCATTAGTCTTTTTTTATGGAATTCTAAATCCTCCAGGGGGCAAGTATTAGAGCTGTATGTTGCGTAGTACTCTTTGAGTCGGAGAGTCATTGCATGAATTCCATTGAAGGCAATGGTTTTAAAGGGAAAAGCTCTAAAATGGAAGAACAAGTTACTTACCTTTGATAATGTATTATCTGGTACAGGATTATGATTTGCATATAGCTGGGTCTGAACTGTAGTGGCAAAGTGAGCTAAAGAACGATGATGGACTTAACCCAGATCTGTGACTGGGGGCGAGTGTCTGAAAAGTTTCAGCGCTCCGTCCATCATCTCCTTGTGTCTGCTTTGTTCACCCTAAGTTGGCAGGGTATGCCCAGATGTGGGTCCCTTGCTCACTTTGTCACTGGATTCAAGCTAGTCTGACTGATATGGGGTGTTACCCCGAAACTGGTCCATGGATGCTTATTTCTGGTCCATGGAAGGACTGGATTGGCAGTTCGGGCTGGACTGTTCCCATAAGGAGCAGGGTCAAGACTGAATTGCATATAGCTGGGTATGAACTGAGGTGGTGAAGTGAGCTAAAGAACGATGATGGATTTAACCCAGATCTGTGACTGGAGTGAGTGTCTGAAAAATGTCAGTGCTACTTCCATCCACTCCATGCATTTGCTTTGAGACACAGTCTAGCCACAGATTCCTTAACTTTTGATTTCTCCCCAGGCATCAGAAATGTTTCCGCAGTAGAAGGACTTCTAGAAGGACTTCCAGAACCAATTCCCATTAAAACCAAGATGAATAACATATTTGTTGCAAAGTCGGGAACACAAACCCCAGTACAAAGGTAGATAAAAATCATAGTCCATCCTTTTTACAAGAATATATTTTAGCCAAATTAGCCACCGAAGGTTCACAAAAAGTATAGTGCCAGTGGAAACGGAAAGATTGAAATTAACAGAAATGAATCTGTCATAACATTTTAACATTTATGTCCAGATCTATATCACCTCGTTCCATGCATACATATAGATCTGAATCAAACTTACAGAGAAGAGGGGTGCAAATCACATCTTGCAATTTTTTTTAAATATATGATTAATATAATATATATATAATTAATATTATTTTTATTAAATGTAGCAGAAACGTTGCAGAATCATAAACGCATATGCAACACCCTTATATTTACTCTGCTTACACACATGGATAAACGGATTTCAAACAATCACAGCCCCAAAAATACAATACAATGAAGTATTAAGAGAGATATTGCACCCTCAATGAAACACCTTGAGTGACTTGGCATCAGGATGATGCTGCCTGCCAAAAGTATCTTAACAGGTTGGTATAATGTAACGAAAATCTACATGGAAATTAACCCCTGCCATCAGCAAACACTTATGACAACAATTTGCCTAGGTCGAGATGAATGAATTAAGCTAATTCCCTAGAATTTACCCTAAAAGGGAACCCAGTTGGAATTATTGTCCTATAGACATATGAGCCAAACTCTAATCTGACAGTAAGGCAGACAAGGACAAGAACAATGAAGCACCAGATCATAACATCACACTATGATCCCTTAAAAGGCTGTAAGGTACAATAAATTACAAATGCTTAATAGAGAAAGGAAAAGGTCTCCAGGGAGACAAAGAACATCCAACCTTCAGACAGGAAATGTATGGCTATCAATAGTACCAATTGCAAAGGACATGGAAAAATCCAAGAAATCCTCAAAGCGAAGAATGTTTATGCGCGGCTAGCGTGCTATTGTGGCTGATGCACCCAACATGCTAGGCTCTACCTGAGCGCTTGGAACCACAGCTGTTTACTGACAAAATGGAAAGCAGTGCCTGACCTTAAAATGGCCACTGCTTGCTAAATAAACAGTGGCTTTTCTCGATGCTTCCCGAGCAGCAGATTGTATAGATCAGAAGGATTGAGCACACACTAATTACCACCAACCAATCCATACTTCTGCCAGCAGCAACCTAATACGGTTCAATGACTAAACCACTACTTTCTAAATAACGAATTCCTAAACCACAAATGCTGAACCACGAACAAAGCCAAACCACTACATTTTTAACAACGACGTCCTGAACCACTAAAAATATACAATTAGCTAATTTCCCCATTATACCACTCAGTTCTTAGAAAAACACATGTTTTAAACACAAAGAAAAGCAAAGAATACATTGGGAATGCCTTACAGCTATGTCACAACATATACTCTTTTTTTTCACCATTTCGAAAGAATACTTGTTTCGGGACCGACTAAAAAATGGACAAATAATGAATGCCGCAAGGCACGGTCTATGCTATTTGTCTGCCATGGAATGCCATGGAATGAATGCCATGTAGTCTGATTGTGTGCACCTTCACTCGTGTTACACAAAAATAAGTGTTTGCTAAATAAGCAGTTGTGATTTTTACACACATTACAATCTTTTGTGATTACTATTCATCTCCTAAATGTCGCCATGCGCATTAAATAACAAAATCGCCAGTCCTGCATGTGTGCCCTGAGAATGCAATAAAACTTCAGAAGTGAAATAAGGACAAAGCCAAAATAAATTAAAAAAGGTTCAATATATAGATCCCTTTAAAAAATGTATTCAAATTCTCTATAACAACAATAAATATATTAAATGTAGTCACCACCCATTAACCCCTTAATTCCCAACATCCTGTCCCTATATGTAAATATGTTTTAAGAAAACCGATTTCTAAAACCATATTACAATATTAAGAAATAAATTCCCCCAAAACAATCTAATTATGTCAATACATTTAAATTGCCTACCTGAAAGCCTTCAGCTTCTACCTCATTGTCCAGGAAAGGCAGTGAATAAATGCTCTTTAAACTCATATTCGTGAATCTTCCCTTCTCTGCACTTTTTTCCCTTCATGTACTACCTCCCCTTCCTTTCTGATAAAGGGGGCCCCTCTCCGTCACCGAATCCCCCTGCCAGAAACAAGACACCGGAACTTTGAAGCTGTTCGCCTTTTCATGCTGTGAACCACTTCCGCCTCGCTCCAAATCTGGAAATAGAAGATCTAGGAACTTGCCAGTATGGTATATGCTTAGGGGGGGTGAGGAGACGCAACCACATGTAGCAACCAGGAAATGTACTTGTCGGCATGGAGACGCAAAAACCACATGCAGCAAATCGAACATGGTAAGTGGTAAGTTTATTTCCTTGTTCAAGTAAGCAGTGGTTCAATTGAAACGTTGTTCAGGAAAGGTCGTTGTAAAAACTTTGTGGTTTACTACCGTTGTGGTTAAAGATCCGTGATTAAGGCTGTTTCCCGCCTAACACGCAACCTGCCAGCAGCCGCATCATTTTCTCGGCTGTTGTCTCCTCCCTATGGACTTCCAGCTCTCTCCAACACAACTTTCTACGAAACTATGACGTTGGCCCCTGGGCTGAATCTTCAACTGTTCGTACTTACTGTGGAGCCTGCATAACCTTTGGCTGATACCCGGTGGAGCTACCATACGTAGCTAAAGAGGAGTTGAGCCCTGGGATCCCCCCCTCGGCCTGCACCAACCCAGCCAGACATCAGACATTGTTTCTCCTCGTCTCCCCATTATGTTCCCTTCCCTCCCCCGCACCAAGGGGCTTGATAATCATGAGGCTCCTTTTTCCCCCTACGCCTCTACTGTCCCCTCCTCTTCACCCCATGCCCTTTTTTCTTCTGCCTTCATATTCTCCCAATCCCCTTTATTGTCCCCCCTTTCTTTCCCTCCTTACTCTATCTGTTTTAATTGTTCTATTTCATTAATGCACTAGCAATAAGTGTAACTGTAACTGATTTAATGATGTCCTCATGTAAAGTGCTCTGATACCTCTGGGTCTAGCCAGCGCTATATAAAACTCAATAAATAATAAAAAAAAATAAAAAACTGAAATCTTTCCAACCATCTAAGACATGGCCATAAACAACCCTAAGTTAGCTATTTAGAAACTACTTCTCGGATAATTTCAGAATCAGAGCTCACAGGACAAACATGTTCCAAAATTGAGCATAAGAATAAACATCACCTCCAAAAATGGAGGAAACAAAAACTATAAGCATTCAGAAGAATGCACATCAGACACTCTGAGCTTGCCAGATGTAACATCTCCAGGAATGAGGAGAACACTTCCATGGAACAAATTCCCATTTGCAGGTAAGGAACTCAATACATATTAAAGCTGGCATGACCCCCTCACCAGGAATCATAATCTAAATATTTTACAATGCAATAGCTATCCATGCCCTGAAATCAATGAAACGCGTAGTCTGCTAAAGTAGCGAAAAGGACTGTGTTGGACAAACCAGAGACCAATATTTCCCTGAAGTGAAAATGAAGAGAATTCACAAAAAACAAGTATATACTCTGTATACAAGGTCTTACAATTGGCATAAGTAATATGTCTCTATAAGAAATACTGATAGTCAACAGTAATGCATACCTGCTTACCAAACTGCTTCAAAGAAAAATGTGAAAAGGTAAACTTCCTAACTAGAAGACACACCACCTGCAAGTGAACTCTTGAGAATGTAGCCCATCATCAGAGGAAAAAAGAAAATACCTCAGGTATCCTTATACTTCTTAAACTGTTAACCACTTCCATGCGTCGGACGGACGTCACAGTGGGAGTGGGGGGTAGGACAGCTGGGGGCCGTCCCATCTACGCACGCGTCAAATTCGCCTGCACAGCGGTTAAAGACACTACTGAAAAAATAACATATGATCCCGGCAGAATTACCAACCAGATGTAATCAAAAGAGGGACTTGTCAATTGCCAAACAAAGGGGCCGATTAGGATGGCGGACGGACTTTGCCCGTCCGCCATCTCTGTGGAAAACGGGAGCATCCGCCACGTGGGCGGCGGTCCCGCCATGCCAATTATGATGTGCCCGCCACACTGGCGGGCGCATCATGCATTTTTAACATTGCGGCGGACGGTGCTGAAGCACCGCCCAACGCAATGTCAAAAATGCAGGCATGCATTTGCATACACAAAGCGGCAGGCACCGTGCGGTGCCTGCCGCTTTGTGTATGCAAATGCAGTGGGGTACCACAGGTACCCCCCATATCCACTCCCCCTCTCGCCTTCACCATGGGGGCCCGCAGGGAGCCCCTAAAGTAAAGACCGCATGCCTTTCCGTGGTGGCATTGCCGCCACGGAAAGACATCTGCATGAGGCCATCCTAATATGGCTGGCGGTGTCTAGAGTGAGTGCATATAATGAAAATAGGTCAGTGCTTTAGTTAGAGAGATCATTTTTTTACTTGAAGTGTATAGGTTAAAATCCCAGTTTAGAACATGGAGGTAATAACTGTCATAAAAGAGCTGGAAGCAAACTGTAAGGTAGGGATCAGGTCGCTATGAACCCTCCACCCCCCCAGTCTTTCATTATTATGTTGCAAAAAAGGGTAACTTCGATACAAAACAAAGTTATTATTAAAGAGAACCCCCAACCACGGTGTAACGTTTTGAATTCTGAGTTTGTTGCTACTCCAGACCAAGTACTCATGAACTATACTGTCTTTCAGTATGGATGGCCTGTCACTTCTACACTTTGTAGTTCTCTGTCTTAAGTAACATTCCTTTACAATTATTTACACATTTTGAATGAGTGTATGTGTGTAATGTGTGTGTGATGTAAAGTGCTCTGACACCCTACACCCGTATGAGTGGCGCTATAAACCTAGTTAAATACATCTGAGCAAGAGTGGTTATGGAGAATGGAGGGGACTGTGAAAGGGGTGGTAGTGAGGGAATCCGCAGCGTAGGTGGTCATTGGGGGGTCCAGCAAACAAACAAGCCGACCCTGAATATAATAATATAGTACAGCTGACAACAAGGTGAGTGCTCTTCTGCAATGGCCAAAGACATACAACTGAATTGAATTACCACCTGACTCCACTGTTGATTGAGCGTTCGTCCAGTATTAACAGGCCTGAGATGAGCCTGGCTGACTGTAACTTATGTGTGCCTCAGTCTCACTCTCCTGAGGCTTCCCCAATGCGGAGACAGGGGCGTAACAAAGGCCCCCGCAACCCCCGCAGTGCGAGGGGCCCCAGGCTTCCCTACATTTGAAGGGGCCCCCTCGTCCCCACACTGAAGTGAGTGCTGAAGCACAGGCCTGAGCAATGAATGCATCAGGTCTGTTTAGCTTCAGCCTTTCTAACCGGCAGGAAGCAGTGCTCTAAAGAGCCCGGGCACAAAAAAGAAAGCGTTTCAATTTATTAGCTTTAGTTTCTTGACAGCATAGAGAGGCCTGGAAGGACAGAAACCCCAGCGCTGGAGTGCAGAAAGAAACATTGAAGAGAGCGGCAACCAGGAGAGGTCAAAGGGCAGTTCAATGGAAGAAGCAATACAGAGCGGGAGAGAGAGATGGTAGAAATGTGTGAATGGGGGAGCACACAGAGGCAGGGGCGGGTGGTGACATTTGAAAGTGGTGGGGCGTAAAATGATAATCATACTGCACCGTAGCGAGTGAGCGCACCGAGCGAGCCCGAACCCCCTAAGGAGAGTTCGGGGGATTTCCCCCCGAGAAAATTTTGAAAAAAGCGTGGACAAATGGTGCATTTTCAAGCAAATTTGAGAAAGCAGGAAGGTTAATAAAGCAATTGTGAAAGTGCAGTTATTACATTAATAGATGTCATAACATAGGTAGCTGCTTATTCAGTATAACCACAGAGCTTCATACATTCCGTCTTATTACGCTGTTGAATTCAGACTATAAGACTTTCATGAAAATCTCAGCTCTAAGAGTAGCAGAAGTTGCACAGCAGTTGGGAAACATCCTTTACAAAGCATTGGGAACCACGCATTACCTATACCACGTTTCCATTACAACGCATGTGACTTTATCAGGCATGTCTTTCACAGTTTATAGTGTTTAGGTGCTAGAGAATGTACTTAATAATATGCCATTTGATCAGTAAAATCTGTTTAGTCCCCAAGTAGAACAAACACCAGAAAACATTTAAAAACAGAGATAACAATACATTTCTGAGTACCTCACTCACAGTATTTTTTTTATTTAACAAACAAGTAGCAGCATTCACTTTTTGTAAAGTAAATCAGCACGTCTCTCTTTCAGTGTAGCGAACTTGTCAATAACATTAACCTTCTGCGATGCTGCCTGCTGTTCACTACTAGAACCACAAACATAGGCTAGCTGTGCCAGACTGCCAACGCAACTCCATATATAGGGCAACAACTGATTTTTCTACTTTTTGTTTTATACAGCGAACTAGACCCGAGAGATCGAGTATCAGAGCGCTTTACATGAGCACCAGTTTCGTTACATTACCATTAATGACTAAATGACTAAATGACTAAATAAACCTTCTAATAAAGATTAAAATTCATGCCGGGGTAATGTGCCCCAACATTGTCCGCAACGTGAAAACCACCATTTCCACAGACCGACCACCAGTGCAAAAACAACATTTCTTCCGGTTGGTCGGCTCAATATTGATGCAAGGTCAGAACAGGAAGGTATGAAAAATTGTGGCATATTTGTAGTTATGACAAAACCTCTGAAGGACCTGCTTTTTCAATGTTTTCAACCTTATAAGAAACAGCTGTGATTAAATTGTACCACAAATTCTGCTGCATGAATGCGACCTACGTGTTTGTTATAAATGAAAAATTGCACGTTCTCCAGGTAATTAATTTCTAGCTAGCTAGCACGCCTGAAACCGGTGATTCATCTAAGAGCAGTTTCTGAGAAAACAGTTCGCCAAGGGGGATAAGAAAAACATGAGGATCAGTTGAACGTCATTGTCCTATACAGGCACTCTACCGAATCGGTTGTGGTGTCGGTCCTGGACAACCTCAGGGAGGGTATGGATCATGACAATCGCCAGGCGCTGGTGCTCCTCGACCTCTCCGCCGCCTTTGACACGGTGGACCATACCATCCTACTTTCACGTGTCAGGGCGGCGGGAATAGAGGGCTCAGCCCTGGTCTGGCTCTCCTCCTTCCTGAGGGACCGCACCCAGGCGGTTCGGCTTGGGGATTTCACTACCACACCTTTACAAGTCACTTGTGGTGTCCCTCAGGGTTCTTCTCTTTCTCCCTTATTGTTTAATCTTTATATCTTTCCTCTAATCTTTGCACTTCAGCAGCTGGAGGTCACCGTGTACAATTACGCGGATGACCTCCAGCTCATCTTCAATCTTTCTTCTTCACCCCTCTCTATCTTAAACTTCCAATCTATTATGATTTTCATCAGGGACTGGATGAACCACAACCATCTCAAACTGAACCCGGATAAAACCAAGTTGGTTCTCACTGGTGGTTCTTCCAGTCCCTGGAATTCTCTCTTCTGGCCTTCTTCTTTTGGTACTTCCCCCACTCCGTCTTCCACAGTCAAAACCTTGGGTGTCAAAATAAATAACCAACTCACTCTACACTCACAAATCAGTTCAGTTGTCTCTTCCTGTTTTCTCACTCTTCGAACCATTCGCACTGTCTCCCGTTTCTTTTCTCCCCAAGCACTTAAGCTGATCATGTCCGCATTGGTGATTTCGCGGCTGGACTATGCCAATGCCATATATAACGGCATCCCTGCATACAGCCTGCGGAAGCTCCAGGTGATCCAGAACCAAGCGGCCCGGTTGGTGTACGGTCTCCCCCGCTTTCACCATTCCACACCCCTCTTGAAGGAGCTTCATTGGCTCCCTGTTAAGGAACGTTCCCTTTTCAAAACCGGCTGTATGGTTTTTCAGGCTCGCCAGGGCACTGCCCCTGCCTTCATTTCCTCTCTGATCCACGATTATGTCCCGATCAGAGAGCTTCGCTCCTCCTCTAAATCCCTCCTGCAAATTCCACGTTTTAAGCGTAAAAAGTGGGGTGGAGCCAATTTTTCAACTTTGGCTCCCACTTTCTGGAACTCCCTCCCTGATCACCTACGCTCGGCCACACAATACTCATCCTTCCGCAAAGATTTAAAAACGTTCTTGTTTCAACAGGCTTTTCCCTTGTAACCTGCCCATTCTCTTTGCGCCTGGTTCTTTCCGCCCTCAGTTGCTGGACCTACCACTATAGCGCCAAGAAACCGCATGGTGAACGCTGCGCTCTACAAATGTTTTAAATTCCAAATTCCAAAGAAGGAGAGACCAGACATGGGAGAGAAATAGAGAAAGTTTGTCAGAGCTACACAAACACACACCCACACACAGAGACACGCACACACATACAGACTCACACACACACCCACACATCAATCCACACACACACACACTCTCACACACACCCCCACAAATCAATCCACACACACACACAGACACCCCCCCCCACACACAGACACGTTCACACACACACATCCGCACACAAACACACATCCCTGGGACATAAAGCACACAGTGTTGCAGCGGAAGGCCTGTGTTTTTGTTTGAGTGAGTATTTTAAATCCAAGGTGAAATCTGAGAGATATCTAACCATACCGACTGAAAGCTCCTGTACCCAACTATTTATTAAATAATACATTTATTAAGGGGGTGTAACACCCGAAACCACCCCCGACGCTTCGCCACACACTAATAGATCAAGCTGCTGTGATACAATAGAGTGTGTCTTCTTGCCCATTGCTTGGAAATGTTCTGCTAGGGATGAGGCATGGGTAGAACCTGTAAGCATCTTACATTGTGCAGCATACAGGAGACACTTTTTGGGTAGGGATTTTCAGTGGCCACCAGAAGACCCAGGCAAGGGCTTCCCTCTGACTTTTATGAACTGGTCCACTGATGGACTGAACCAAAATACTAGAACACAACCAACTGATTCTGGGGAAATGCTTACATCCCTCCACCTTTTCTGGTTCACCTATGATAGTATTCTATGGCAGGTGCATTGTATCGTCTGCCCACAAATGGCATATGTATTGGTGCGTCAAGAGTCTTCAATAACAATAACCGTAAGCACATTTAAATTGTGCACCTTTACCCGACACTGAGCATACAACATGCACTGTTTGTGACTTTGAAGAGGTAGTAGTTTGCTGTTCATGGTCAGTTAAGAGTGGGATATGAGTATATATTTCAACATTATATTGTTCTTAACTGCAGCCACCAGACATCCTAATCACCCTTTATTTGCATGTGTGCACTTTCTTCTAGTGTCAGCCACCCTTGAAAAAGTACCTTTGGTCTGTTCTTTGCTCTTGTCGCCTCCAGGCACATTTCTGAGTGCACCAGTGTAAAGGCCCATCTCTGATATCACCCCCTTACTATTTTGGATCAGTAAAGCAGAGAGAGCTATTTCAATAGGATCCAAGAGTCTTCGTAGAGTGGTGTTTGTCCCGCTTCTGTTATTTGTCTGGTTTGTATTGGGAAAGCCACTGGTACTTCATTTCCCCAGTCTGTCATGTGCCAGTGTACTGGCAGTAGCCCAGCAGACTAATACCAATAAACTTCCTCTTTACCTCCGAAGGTGAAATGACTATCCTTTCCTCAAAGAGACGCATGATGTTTGGTGCATTTTGAGCAGTCGGACATCCATGGTCTTTGTAGGGCGTTGATGATCTTTGTTATAGATGGAGCCTGAGTTTAAAAAGTCATTAATGTTGTAATTGGGAGAGAGGTGGGATAGAGCCAATATTATTCACGCCTCATCTTCTTAAGCCGTCCATCACGGTTGGTTGCATTTGCTAAGCATCTCAATGAGGCACTGGCTGTAGAATGCATATCCGGAGGTATGGGAATTCGGAATCGCAAGGCTCACTTGCTTTATAATTATTACTAGCAGCCTGTCCCGACGTTGTCCGGGTAGGCTTTGCGAGAGTACTCAGCCGCATCGCCGCTCCTCCCCCACCAGCCTCGCCGCTCCTCCCCGCCGCAAAAAATCCCAATAGTAAACTTCTCACCAACATCACGCATTTTAAAATTTCTGCACATTGTAAAGTCTGCCCGCTCGCTGACTGTAATATATATTCCCCAATCCACTCACCACGGGTCACATCAATGATCATCATGAAAGATGACACAAGATTCAGTGACTGACTGAGTCAGTCACATGATACATCATGCTCATTCAACAAATACAAATAATTTTTTATGCAGGGCTGCGCAGGCTGAGTAAGGCTCAGCCTCAGAATGACTCTGGTAGGGACGGTTCTGTACTCACAAATAAATGCTTATATTTCAAATGTTCCTCGACTCCCCACAAATATCCCCTACTCGCAAGACCCGTTAGGCATCGGCGCGCTGCCGCGCGTCATATAATGAAAAATGCAGCGCGTTGACAATTTCTGCTGGTGAGAGCGCGTTTACATCTGAATGTGAAGCGACCCACGCTTGTGAAATGACTCACGCTATTCAAACCTGCAAGCTAGGAAGTATTTTTTAAAAATCTAACTGGCTGACATCAAATTATACTATTTCACAGCTAAGACGAAATCAAAAATAATAAGGCAGAGAAGATAGCCGCAAATGTCCTATCCGTTGTGCTGTGCACGTTAATGGCGAAACCGTCACCCGGGGGTAAAGGAAACCAACGGATAAGTCTGATAGCTTCACAACAGCATCCCCACAAACACCCGGAAAAGGCCCAGTTCTTACCTTAACGCACAGAATAAACCAACACCAGAAAAGAAAACCACCGTCTTTCTACTCCCCGACCGTCCCCGGGTTTTCCATTTTCCACGTCCAGCCTCCGCATATATGGGAAGCTGTCTGTCCCGCGCTCCTTCCAGCGCTCTGTCCGGACACCTAACACCGCGTTTACGTAACGCCACGCCCACATGCTATTGCGCCTCTAGAACACCGCGTGCATATCACTGTATGCATACGCCCGGACTACTTTTCCCCTAACGTTCTTCCCCTCGCTAAATGTATATGGTGTGGTGCTGTATAGCCTATGTCAATCTCCTGAACCTCCCCTTTCCAACGCTGCATTGGGTGTTGTGATTGGTGGTGTACTTTTCGAGTTTACCCGCCTCAAAGGTTCCCAGTTCTCGCTTTATAATAGTAGTATAGATTATTGTTTTTAATATCTGTTATGTTTGTGTAAAAACAAATACTACAAATGCATTGCTCACAGTCGTTCCTACCTTTCATTGACATCGATAAGTCCATTACATTTGCCGAACATTTTTATTTTATTTTATTTTAAAAGTTTTATATAGCGCTGGCTAGACCCAGGAGGTATCAGAGCGCTTTACATGATCTTGGAATTAAGGTACAGTAAAAATTATGAAGATAAAGAGTTAACGTCTCTAGGCTTAACAGTTCATGAAAAATTGTATTAGGATTAGGGCCCAGTTTGTCAGTTCACAAGCAGATTCAGGTTGTGTTCAAGTTTATTTTGATGAAATACTTCTCACAAGAAAGAAGGAGTTATTTTCATTTGCGTTGACATGTGGGTCTTGTTCATGCTGTGTAAGCCAACAAACAAATGGCTAGTTTTATCCTACAGGGTTTCAGAACCATGGATAAATCCAACGCTCTCCAGAGTACTGAATGGCTTAATATTAAGGTCAATGTAAGTGCCCCAACAGATATGGTAGTTCAAAGATAAGGAAGCAATGTCTGATGGAACCCATGAGCTACTTGCTACTAAATGTCTCCCAAGAGTTACGAAACACCTGCCCTGATTGCAGTTTTTTTCTTCCAAAAATAAGCCTAAATCTAATAAAGTAAAATTGGGTACATTCAAAATAGTTTAGGCCTCCTACAGAATAATGGCCTATGTTAACTCATGGTTGGGTCAGCCGTCACTATAGGCTACTGGCATGCTCCTTCAACCAGCGTTGCTCAAAAAGTTCCAGAGCTACTGAGTTACAAGGCTAGACTCCTGTTAAAGATAGGTGACCCCTAAAACACAGAAAGTAAAAATCTCAGTAACTTTTATTGGAGTTCGAAATTTTAATTCGATTCGTGCTACAAGATGACCTGGCTAGACTTAAGGATGACATACGTCTAGTACTGTACACATTAGTTTTGTGGGACCAGTGGCACTGGGGGATCTTCTCTTTATTTCAGAATGGGTAATGACTCGTTCAAATATACTCCAAACTCGGACAAGATAACGTCAGAAATTGGACGTTTCCCCTCAGTTTATGAGATGGGAAAGCACCTCTTTCAAGTGCTAGGTAGTGTAACAGTACATCCCCATTATGGCCCAGGTACATTTTTTACAATGCCAAGGCCCAAACCTGATTAGGTGCTCATGCAAGATTTTACTGACTTAGAGGAGGTCAGGTGGATATCAAATAGGAGAGTTTCTGCTTACTATAAAGTCACTTATGGTACAAGCCTTCTCCCGGAGAAAAATTCGCTTGCACACACTGTTGTCCGTTGTCTTGAGTAAGCCCTTCTTCAGCTTTTAGAAAATGGATGGAGGCTGCAGAGCAATCGGAGTGGCTTCCTCAAGGTCTCCTTTTGTGTGGATTAGGTTCCCTCACAGTTGTCTGCAGGCAGAATAGCATTCCGAAAGCACATCCACTAGCTTGACCCTAACAGAGAGAATCGCAGTTTTCGATCTAGTAAACACTATAGGTGAAGTCACTAGGAGTATTCCTATTCTTATAGTGGACCTCTAACCTCAAGCTTCAGTTCATACCAGTTGGAGACCACTGGAGCCACTCTTCATGCGACTGCTGTAATCACATGTCAGTGAACATATCAAGTTACCATTTTCAAAGCAAAATGGGAAAAAACATCACCATGATGGATAGTTGGTGCAAAAAGCTGTGAACATTTGTCCCCAAAGCAAGCATTCCAATAGCAAATCGTCTGATCCTGCAATGTAATGCCAGCATCAGGAGTGCACCAGCTGGGACAACGATTCCAACAAAACCAATGCACCACGGTCCCTTCTGCAGTACCGAGCAAGGCGAATTACCTGCAACAATATCGGTCAGCATGCCTATCCTGGACAGATAGACTCTTTGGACGTACCTCTCACCGTAAGCTAAGGGGGTGATTGGGTCCTTATGGCCACAAACTCTTGTTTTAAAAAGGCTCCATGCTAGAGAGCCTCTGTCAAGCGGTAAGAAACCTTCCCTTCGCCTGTGAGCAGTTTACAACATTAGCAATCTACGGATGAGCGCTGGGACATGTGAGGTATGCGCAGGCCCTGTATCGCAGACGACAGCAGTGGGGACATGCCTGGGGTTTGTGACTCACTACAGAGCTATAAACAGACTGCTGTGCACATGCACTTGTACACGCAGGGCGCACATATGCGGCTCGGATTACCAGGCCTGTGCCCACTGGCAGCTGCTCAATAGAGCTTCCCTCACGGCTGGACCCCGTCCATCCCCTGCCTGACCTCACGGCAGTTCCTTTGAAGCCGTGGACTAGTGTCCTCTGTCCTGGGTGAAGTAGTGTAGGGGGCGGGCGGAGGCTCGAGTCGTCGCCACGCCAGGAAGGAGGCACAACTCACAAGCAACTGTGTCTGTGAGGACAGACACAACACACTGCGGCAGCCAGCGCACAAGCGCACTATTTTAAAATTAATTTTGCACTGTGCACATATACTGACAACTTTTTTTACACAGAAGTTCAACTAACAGCAGCACACCTACTTCAATCAGTTGACTGCGACGTGTGTGATGTGTCGAAGTGTGGATGTCTGTGTGCTCCTCCTCCTGAGTCCTGCCTGCCTGCCTAAATGTCACGGCACGTCCCGACTCCGAGTCCTGAATGGCCAATCACTGCATGGCTTCACATGCAGAAGTCAACAGTGATTGGCCATTATATGCAGTGCTGAGCAGTGTGCCCCAACCCACGCGCGGCATCCAATAATGGATTTTGCGCGGTGGGCCAGCCAATCCTGGCGCTGCATGCAGGGCCAGGATTGGCTAGGGGGGCACACTGTCTTCTCGCCCTGGCGCCTTTCAAAACCCGGGGCCCCGGCTAAGGCAGCACCCCCGGCCCCTTTGGTCCCTCTAAGGGGGAACTCACAGTAAAGCTCATGCTCGGGCAAGTAACAGCCCAGAAATCCTCATGCGCACACTCCTGCTTCTGGCCTGCTGCAGACTGTCACTCAAGCTGCAGCAGGCCAGCCCCACCCCCTGCGCACTCCGCACTCCGCATCCATCGGGTGTGTCCCGGAATTGAAGCGCTGCGCTGCGGCACTTTATTATCATTGGTCAGTGACAGTTACTTCTAATTTTACTTTTAGTGCTGCTGGCTGCTATATGCTCACGGTGCGTCCAGGCTTAGTGGGGCTACGCCCCTACGCTCCAATGGACGCACCGCGGCTGCACAGAGGGACTTGGTGCAGGAAGCCTGGGAACCATTCAGCCTTGCACCTTGCTAGGGGGCGTAACCACAGCCAGTGGGGGGAGGAGGGGGCACTCTGCAGTAAATGAAGGGGGCCCCCTAAGATCTTCCGTGAGAGCGGTGAGAGAGAGGCTTGCTCCTCTCTCTCAAGCAGCCTGCACGAGCTGGCCCAGGACTGAAGAGAAACAAAGTATCAAGTTACAATGTTTCTCTTCAGTCAGAGCCAAAGCCAGGCCCGGAACGAGGATGGGGTGGGGGCCCCAGAGACAGCATTCCCCACAGGGCGGGGCACTGCTCAGGAGTTAGACCCTGAGAAGGGTGGGGGCCCCAGACACAGTATTCCCCACAGGGCAGGGAACTGCTCAGGAGTCAGACCCTGAGAAGGGTGGGGGCCCCAGAGACAGCATTCCCCACAGGGCGGGCACTGCTCAGAAGTCAGACCCTGAGAAGGGTAGAGGTGGGGGCCCCAGAGACAGCATTCCCCACAGTGCAGGGCACTGCTCAGGAGTCGGACCCTGAGAAGGGTGGGGCCCCCAGATACAGCATTCACCACAGGGCAGGACACTGCTCAGGAGTCGGACCCTGAGAAGGGTGGGGGCCCCAGAGACAGCATTCCCCACAGAGCAGGGCACTGCTCAGGAGTCAGACCCTGAGAAGGGTGGAGCCCCAGAGACAGCATTCCCCACAGAGCAGTGCACTGCTCAGGAGTCAGACCCTGAGAAGGGTGGGGGCCACAGAGACAGCATTCACCACAGGGCAGGGCACTGCTCAGGAGTCAGACCCTGAGAAGGGTGGGGGCCCCAGAGACGGCATTTCCCACAGGGCAGGGCACTGCTCAGGAGTCAGACCCCGAGAAGGGTGGGGGCCCCAGAGGAGACAGCCTTCCCCACAGGGCAGGGCACTGCTCAGGAGTCAGACCCTGAGAAGGGTGGGGGCCCCAGAGACAGCATTCCCCACAGGGCAGGGCACTGCTCAGGAGTCAGACGCTGAGAAGGGTGGGGGCCCCAGAGACAGCATTCCCCACAGAGCAGGGCACTGCTCAGGAGTCAGACCCCGAGAAGGGTGGAGCCCCAGAGACAGCATTCCCCACAGAGCAGTGCACTGCTCAGGAGTCAGACCCTGAGAAGGGTGGGGGCCACAGAGACAGCATTCACCACAGGGCAGGGCACTGCTCAGGAGTCAGACCCTGAGAAGGGTGGGGGCCCCAGAGACAGCATTCCCCACAGGGCAGGGCACTGCTCAGGAGTCAGACCCCGAGAAGGGTGGGGGCCCCAGAGGAGACAGCATTCCCCACAGGGCAGGGCACTGCTCAGGAGTCAGACCCTGAGAAGGGTGGGGGCCCCAGAGACAGCATTTCCCACAGGGCAGGGCACTGCTCAGGAGTCAGACCCTGAGAGGGGTGGGGGCCCCAGAGACAGCATTCCCCACAGGGCAGGGCACTGCTCTGGAGTCAGACCTTGAGAAGGGTGGGGGCCCCAGAGGAGACAGCATTCCCCACAGGGCAGGGCACTCCTCAGGAGTCAGACCCTGAGAAGGGTGGGGGCCCCAGAGACAGCATTCCCCACAGGGCAGGGCACTGCTCAGGAGTCAGACCCTGAGAGGGGTGGGGGCCCCAGAGACAGCATTCCCCACAGGGCCGGGTACTGCTCAGGAGTCGGACCCTGAGAAGGGTGGGGGCCCCAGAGACAGCATTCCCCACAGGGCAGGGCACTGCTCAGGAGTCAGATTCTGAGAAGGGTGGGGGCCCCAGAGGAGACAGCATTCACCACAGGGCAGGGCACTGCTCAGGAGTCAGACCCTGAGAAGGGTGGGGGCCCCAGAGACAGTATTCACCACATGGCAGGGCACTGCTCATGAGTCAGACCCTGAGAAGGGTGGGGGCTCCAGAGACAGCATTCCCCACAGGGCGGGGCACTGCTCAGAAGTCAGACCCTGAGAAGGGTAGGGGTGGGGGCCCCCAGAGACAGCATTCCCCACAGGGCAGGGCACTGCTCAGGAGTCGGACCCTGGGAAGGGTGGGGGTGAGGGGCCCCAGAGACAGCATTCACCACAGGGCAGGACAGTGCTCAGGAGTCGGACCCTGAGAAGGGTGGGGGCCCTAGAGACAGCATTCCCCATAGAACAGGGCACTGCTCAGGAGTCGGACCCTGAGAAGGGTGGGGGCCCCAGAGACAGCATTCACTGCTCAGGAGTCAGACCCTGAGAAGGGTGGGGGTGGGGGCCCCAGAGACAGCATTCCCCACAGGGCAGGGCACTGCTCAGGAGCCGGACCCTGAGAAGAGTGGGGGCCCCAGAAACAGCATTCACCACAGGGCAGGACACTGCTCAGGAGTCGGACCCTGAGAAGGGGGGGGGGCCCTAGAGACAGCATTCCCCATAGAACAGGGCACTGCTCAGGAGTCGGACCCTGAGAAGGGTGGGGGCCTCAGAGACAGCATTCATTGCTCAGGAGTCAGACTCTGAGAAGGGTGGGGGTGTGGGCCCCAGAGACAGCATTCCCCACAGGGCGGGCACTGCTCAGAAGTCAGACCTTGAGAAGGGTAGGGGTGGGGGCCCCAGAGACAGTTTTCCCCACAGGGCGGGGCACTGCTCAGAAGTCAGACCCTAAGAAGGGTAGGGTTGGGGGCCCCAGAGACAGCATTCCCCACAGGGCAGGGCTCAGCTCAGGAGTCGGACCCTGAGAAGGGTGGGGGCCCCAGAGATAGCATTCCCCACAGGGCAGGGCACTGGTCAGGAGTCAGACCCTGAGAAGGGTGGGGGCCCCAGAGACAGCATTCACCACAGGACAGGGCACTGCTCAGGAGTCAGAACCTGAGAAGAGTGGGGGCCCCAGAGGAGACAGCATTCACCACAGGGCAGGACACTGCTCAGGAGTCAGACCCTGAGAAGGGTGGGGCTCCAGAGACAGCATTCTCCACAGGGCACAGCCTCTGAGAAGCTTTGTTTGAGGCAGCACAGAGGAGAGCTGACAGGGGCCGGAGACGGATTGCAGCTCCCTCCAGGTACAGGATCTGCTGGGACCCATTTGAAGGTAAACAAGCATTTGCAATATATGGTTTTGCAATATATGCATTTGCATATATGCAAGTCATATATGGTTTGGATTGGAATAGTTAGCTCTGGAATTGTGTTGTGTGCATTGGATGTGTGAAGTGAAAAAATGTGGCATGGTGTGTAGTGTAATTATGTGGATAGAAATTGTGTGGGATTGAGTAAACTAGAATTATGTGGAGTGGGATTGTGTGTCATGGAGTGGGATTGTGTGTTTTGGAGAGAGATTATCTGCAATGGTATTGTCTGCTGTAGAGTGTAGTGGTGTTTACTTATGTGGTGTGCTGTTACATATTGTAGCATGATGTGGAATTTTGTGGTGTAGATTAGATGTATGTGGTGTGTTGTGTAATTGTGTTGTTGGTTTGAATTATATAGTTTGTTGAATTATGAGGTGTGGAATGGAAATGTGTAGAGTTCAATTTGTGTGACGTGGAAGTGTGCGCTGTTGAGTGAAAATTATATTGAGTGGTATTAGTAATGTTGCTACGTGGTGCTGAGTGGTATTATGAGTAGTGTAATTATGTTGTGTGATGAATTGTGTGGGGATAAATTGTGTGATGTGTGGAATTATGTGGCATGGTGTGGTGTATAATTGTGCGGAGTGGAATTATACAGCATGTTGCAGAGTTGTATTTTGTGGAGGGTAATTATGTGTTTCAGAGTGGAGTGTAAATATGTTGTGTGAAGTATAATTATATAGGTTGAAGTGGAATTATGTGTAGTTGAATATGTGTTGTGTGGAGTATAATTATGTGGTTTGGAGTGGTATTAAGTTGTGTGGAATGTTATGTGCTGTGGAATTATGTGGTATGGCGTGAAGTGGAAATATGTGTTTTTTAATTTTTAGGATTGCAATTATGTGGTATGGAATGTTGTAGGGTTAAATAATTTATAGTAGAGTTCTGTGGAGTGGAAGTTTGAGATGTTCAAATGTGCTGTGTGTGGTAGACTTAGCATAGCTGCCAAGGTTTCAGATTATGATGTGTGAAATTTTCATAATTTCAGTGTAATTATGAGTGACAATTCAACATGACAGGGGCATAACAATCAACCACATTCCAATAAATGAAAGGATAACTGTATTAAAAAAATGCTTAAGAATTAATTAAGATCATCAGGGTAAGACATAGCAGAGCTGGCTCTAAAAGGAGCCCCCTAAAAAGGCTGGGGCCCTGGGCCAGAGCCCACGTTGCCCATGTCTTAAAACGTCTCTGCGTGGAGGCATTGTCCCTTGTGGTGATCTAGCTAGAAGTGCTGGTACGGTCCATTTAACGCTATGGTGTCCCTTGAGAAATGCTGCACTGTCCTTTTAGGCGCTATGGGGTACGGTTCAGAAGTGTCACCACTGTCCATGAAATGCTTTAGGACCTGTATGTACTGCCTATGAAATGTTACGAGGTCTGCACAGATTTATGTATATACTGTCCTATTTGTGTATTCACTTCGCATTGGAATGCTCTGTGTCTTTTTAGAAATGCGGTTCTGTCCTATGAAATTGTCTGAGATCTGTTTGGGTTTGCCTATATTATCCCTTGAAACGGTTGGGACTTTCTAATTTGTTTGGATCTGTTTGTACTGCCACATGAAATTCTTTGGAATCTGTTGATAGTGTCCAAAGACATGTTCTGGGAACTGGTTGCACTGGCCCATAAAATGCCCAGGGATATGTTTGTACCCCCATGGAATGCTCAGGGATATGTTTGTACTGCCCCATGGGATGCTCAGGGATATGTTTGTACTGCCCAATGGAATGCTCAGGGATATGTTTGTTCTGCCCCATGGAATGCTTTTAGATCTGTGAGTGCTACTGCCAGTGGAATGCTCAGGGATCTGTTTGTACTGCCCCGTGGAACGCTCTTAGGTCTGGTAGTGCTACTGCCCCGTGGGATGCTCAGGGATCTGCTTTTACTGCCCCATGGAAAGGTGTTAGTTCTGTTGGTGCTACTGCCCTGTGGAATGCTCAGGGATCTGTTTGTACTGCCCCGTGGAATGATCTTAGGTCTGGGGGTGCAATTGCCCCGTGGAACGCTCAGGGATCTGTTTTTACTGCAACATAGTGCTACTGCCCTGTGGAATGGTCAGGGATCTGTTTGTACTACCCAGTGGAATGCTCTTAGGTCTGGTGGTGCAACTGCCCCATGGAATGCTCAGGGATCTGTTTTTACTGCCCCATGGAATGGTGTTAGTTCTGTTTTTGCTACTGCCCTGTGGAATGCTCAGGGATCTGTATGTACTGCCCTGTGGAATGCTCTAGGTCTGGTGGTGCAACTGCCCCGTGGAATGCTCAGGGATCTATTTTTACTGCCCAATGGAATGGTGTTAGTTTTGTTGGTGCTAGTGCCCTGTGGAATGCTCAGTGATCTGTTTGTACTGCCCCGTGGAATGATCTTAGGTCTGGTGGTGCAAGGTTCTCTTTGTAGTGCCTATGGAATGTTCTGGGATACGTTTGTGTACTGTCCCGTGAAATGCAATGGGATCTGTCTATGCTGTCCCACGAAATGCTGTGGAGTCGGTTGGATGTATTGAACCTGTCCCATAAACTTCCGTTGAGAAGTGCTGCTTCGTGTCCTAGAAGATGCTCTTAGATCTGTTTGTGTTTTCACTATGCCACCGCACGTGCAGCAGAGATCGGCATAATTCGTACTGCCCCATCAGCAGTGGCGGATGCCTGCTGAGACTACTGGCTCTGCCCCACTAAATGTAATCAAATTATTCAGAAAAATGCTTCTGCCGGTCCGTGGAAAGCATTGCAGGTATGTTGAGACGTGCCCAGGGTGTTCCGTTAAAAGTGTGCTAAGGGTCAAGCGCGCACTGTCCCTTTAAACGTGATGCACCGTTCTAGATGCTCACTGCTGCTACTATACCATAACATGTGTATTTGTAAGCGCACGTTCACCCTGAGGTATCTTGGCGCTGAATAACAGATGTTTCTTATTACCCAACTCAATGGTACTTATTTTATCGACCTCAGATGGACCCACCGGGATTTGAACCTGTGACCATGAGGTCCAACACAGGTCCCTGCGGTGGAAGCGTTAGTCCACTGAGCAACCAAACCTGGCTAATTGCCAATGAAAGTGCTTGAAGGGGTGAAGCAGGCGGTGTCCCTTTAAATGTGATGTAGCCGTGGATTCGAACTGCTATCACTGTCCCATTGGTGCGGTTACAGGTTTTGGTTGTGAATTGACGGTAATTTGGCTGCTTTATTCTTCGTAGTGTATTGTGTGAGTTACTGCGTTTGTAGCTGCTGTTATCATGTCACCGTTAATTTATTCAGGACAGTGGGGATTTTGCAGGCCATCCAAGCAGGGAAGACCCAATGTAGTTACAGGAAAGTGCCAGCTCTAACTGTAAAGTGCTGCTACTGACTAAATGAATGCCGTCATGTTGGAAAGTGCTGTGTTCCTCGTTGTGCAAAAAACTAGAAGTGCCTTACGCCCTCCTAGGCAGTAGTTTAAGGCTTGTTTTTTTATTTATTGTTCATGTTGGCCTTCATGTCCTTTTCTTTAACATCAATGGTGTTCTTGCAGAGTGTTGTGTGAGTGACTTTGATGTATTGGTCAAATCTTTGTGACTATATCAAACAATGAAGGATTTTATTTATTTTTTAGAGTTTTTCAGTAGGTAAGTTTGTCAGGTCTTCCTATGAAGTGTATATAACGTCAACATGGTCCTGTGTGCTGCCAGACCCATTGGATGATTATCAGTGTCACTTCTACAGCACATAACAGTTGCGCTGCGGATGAGTGTGACATCCTTGGCCACGAACACGGATGTATGGTGGCCAAAGCAGTGTTGGCAAGTGTTGGCCGCAATGGGGTTCTTCCTTTGGCGATCTATAAAATCCATCAGCTAATGGACAATTCCTGTGGCACTGTGACCTATAGAAAGAGCGGGTCATCCCTACATTCTCCACAGGGGCCTACAGCTATAGTCATGGCCACAAAGACATGGTGGGCCAGTCCGGGGCATATCAGCAAGAGGACTTCATGGGTCACACATTCTTGAAGGTTTGCAGAACACTAGCCATGAAAGGCCAGATGCTCATTTAACAGATCAAATATTTTTTTTTTAGTTTTCATTTTGGGGGGTTTTGCATGAACGTAGCAGCTAATGGGTAGTGTAAGGTCACTTTGATTGTACATGGTGGGACACTACTCAAGCCATTGCATGTCCCCTTGAAAGCAGAAACACTTCCCTAGTTACACAGGTGGTATAGTCCGATTTTCCCAATTGATAAGTGAAATTTGTGTTACAAAATCATCAAAACCAGGTCCTGTTTTTCAGGAATTTGTGATTGTGGCACATACATAGTAGAGGAGGGAGGGTCTAGAGTCCAAGGAAGTAACACCAAGGCCTAAGAATAAGCAGAGATCAGCAGCTGGCTGGCCTGTCTCAAAACTGGGACATTTTCTGAAAAGATCAGTGTCTCTGAAAGCGTGTGAGGGTTGGGACAGAGTCAGTTGTTTCTCAGGCAAACATGCTTAATTTGTGCTGGTGGATGCATGTTGTAGACTCAGCGTTCAATATTTAGGCATCCAGAATTATTTTTCATTTCCAAAGATTGACCTAGTGCAATAGAGAGAAAGGCAGACAACGGAGAAAGAAGCAGGAAGAGAAGGATACGACTGCAGCAGTGATAAAAGCAGGAATCAGGATGAAAATAATCCCAGCTGTGAGCTAAGAGGCAGGGTGGGAGTATGTAGTGGAAGAATCAGGCATGGGGTAGAATATAAACTAGGCTCCCAGTTTTCTATTGTGCCTGCAAAATTCTTATATTTTGCTCACAGCTTGTATCTAGAGAGATGGGTTGGTAGATGAGTGAATAAATGGATGGTAATATGGACAGAAGGTCTTGGTTTGATATGTGTGTCGATGCAAGAGGATGGATGGGTGGAGATGAATGAATGGTTGGGTTGATGTGTTAGGTTGGCTGAATGGCTGGGAGGGTGAATAGATGGATGGGTTTTGCTAGTTTGATGGATAAAGGGTTTGGATGGATGAATAGATGGGGTTGGATAAGTGGGTGGGTGGATGGGTCATTTGGGTGGTTTAGTTGGTAGCATTTGACTCGAAAATGGTCACACAAAAGTGTCCGATATTGGCACAGCAATGACGGTGTGATTAAAAATGCTCCCGCCCCCGCCTGCATAAATGTGTGCATCCTCATAATGCGGCCATATTGCTCTCGCTGGCTGTTGCTCACCCATATCCATTTATGATTGTTGCCAAGATAATTGTGTCTCGAAGTGTGTGGTTTTTACACCAGTCCTTTACCAAAGAAATAGTATTGGGTCATTCCCCATTAAGCTTCTAGTGCCAGCCCTCTATATTCGAGTACCATGTTAGCTGTTGGGATTTAAACGTCCCCCATTGCATTAAGCTTCCCTCTTCTCAAAAAGAGGAGCAGATGTTAAGTGTCTTGCGACATCTTCCATGGCATGTGCGAGCTATATCAAAAATGTGTGCAGTCACCTCGGTCCTACACGTTTCCTCAGTGGGTTCCGCTTTTGAATCCAGTCCTGGATTTGCTCTGGTAAGCGTTCGGTCAGCATGGGCCCTTGACCATGAGGGATCATCCACCTTGTCCCACCCCTAAGGACCATCGGAGTTTCAGTGGGTGGTAATTGGATAATTTGGAAACAGGGAGGGCATCATGGTGAGGCGGCTGGGGCCCGGCCAGCAATAAAAGTAAAACATATTGTAGGGCGGTACATACTTCACCCACTCTCCATCTCATGCCGGTCTTACACCTGAAGGAAATTCGCCAACATATACTATAAAATCAATAGATCAATCTACAAGCAAAATGAAAGCCTTTCCAAACTATATCTAGATTTTAGTATTTCTACTAGTGGTTGTCTAATCTCACATTGGGACTCTAACGGAGCCAGTATATATTGATGAACATCATGATCCCTGTAATAGGCAATGTTTCCTTAATTCACTTACCGCTTTAATTTGTTTATCTACTTTAGTTGATCATTGTCGTAATAAATCCTATTTGACATCATTAGTGACATTCTAAAGTCTTTAATGTGGCTTTAAGTTTGGATGATATAATGTTTGCTGTGCTCTCATTTCTCACGTATGTCTCAGTCATGTATTAGTTATTCCTGGAAGACATTCCGGCAGTTTGGCCATTCACCAAAACTTAGAGCTTCCTTTATCAAATGCCTCAGAACATTCTACGAGCAGCAATGTGTATATATACCTATCTGTGATAAACACGGCACTTCTACCACTTGTGAGTTTAACCTGAGGAATTGCTGGACTGAGATGTCGAGATGATATACTGTAGGTGGTGCCAGGCTGCCCCTCTACATGAGCTTTGCAGGGGGGCCCCCTCAAGTTTCGTTACGCCACTGTGCGGAGAGTCTTTGGCCGCTGACCGATCAGGTTACAAGGGCACTAGGTTGTGCCCTTCAATTTCTGGTGCTTTGCAGAAATGTTTTAAGATTGGTTTAGGACTTTCTAGTTGCTCAAATGGGTGTCATTTCTGATAATTGTATGTTTCCTTCGTATACATTGCTTGATTTTGCTTGTGTGAAAGTGTCACTCATAGTTGTTTAAATGTCACTCATAATTACACTGAAATTATGAAAACGTCACACATAGCAATCTGAAACCTTGGCAGCTATGCAGATGTGTTGAAAATGAAACCGAGTGTACGAGGTGGGGCAAAGTTAAAGTTTTTACATGTGTGCCTACTCGCCCAGTACTTTTATTCAGTCACATATTTTTTTTCTACGCCTGCCCCTTTGTTACTTAGGCTAGAGTCGATTTATGTGTTTTCTTTGCAGGGTTTCAGAATGATAATTAGATCATTTCACCATTCAGACACTAAACACGCCCCACAGCAATCACTTGAATACAAATGTAGCAGCTGAGACACTGATCCCCAACGGAAACCTGATTGCGATCGGATAAGAGCCACAAAACAGGTGTGGTGATATTGTTTAGTCAACCAGGCAGCACAGAGCAGGCTCACCCCTCACACAGCTGCCAAGGTTTCAGATTGAATATATGTGTGACATTTTCATAAATTCAAAGTAATTCTGAGTGACATTCAAAGGCAATGAGTGACACTTTCATGTGAGCAAACTCAAGCAATGAAGACGAGGGAAACATGCAAATAGCAGAAATTACATCTATTTGAGCAAGGAGAAACAATAAGGTCCTCTTAAAACTGCTGCATAGTACCAGAGATGGAAGGACACAGTGAGGCCAGACTGCCCCAAACAGGATGCGGAGGCCCCAGCTTGCATTATCTCAGTTGCCTGCAAATACATTATCATAATTACTTTCAGTCTATGGTGCCTGGTGTTCTGGAGGGCACCGGAATATCCTGCACATGAAAGCCTCTTAACTCAACTCTGGAAGAAAAGCTAAGGAGTATCCTAATTAATGCACTCCCAGCAGCCCTGATTGAATGCACCCCTAGCAGTGTCAGCTGTGCTATCAACATAGTGAGGTCACCACGAGGCTTTGCCTGAAGCGCCAGTCACGCATGAGCTTAGCAGTTCACAGCTCCTACTGGCCTGTTCTTTTGTCTTGTGATTGCTGAAGTGCTTAATGGACGGACATGGAAGCACTTCAACAATCAAAAGAAAATAGACCAGGCCACAAGGTTGTTGATACAAACCAGCAGGATGTGTGAACTGCTTGGCTCGTGCGTTCACAATATAGATAAAATATTATAATTAAATCTCAGTTTATTGAGGCTCACCTGACCTCGATGGGCCAGATTCTTCTGGGGCCAGGCTTTGTTCCTGTCCTAGCTATTCCATATGGATGTGGCTGGCATCCGGCTCTGAGCACACCCCTTTGAGGTGCGTGTGTCCTCAAAACCGTTAGTTTGCTTTGCCTTTGAATCATGATAGTGGCAGCTGCAGCGGGTCCATGTGCAGGCGGCCCTCGGTCCTTGGTCTCCAGAGTGACTAATAGACACATAACCATGACGTAGAGACACCAAGCTGCCTGGCCAGTCACTCACAGCAGGACATCATCATGAGAGGCACAGGCGGTGGTGGGAGCAGTGGGGGGCTTCAAAAACAAAACTAACAAACATAACTTCCGCCCAATCGCCCGCTTCATTTCTGACAGTTAATTAAGAAAGGTCTCCTCGCAGTCCCAGGAGAGACAAGATGATTTAACCTTCTGTTGCTCCATGGCAGTGGCGTAACGAAACTTGTGGGGGCCCCCCTGCAAAAGTGATGGAGGGGGCCCCCCCAATGCTACGGACCCAGTAAGGAGCTCGCAGGCCCACCTGTTCACACTGCCGCAAAAGACCCCCTGGAGCTCGGGCCCTCCATACCCTTGGGGCTGTGGGGATTATTGTTGCCCCACTGCTCGAATCAGACACCAGCAGGATACCTGGCTCTAGCTCAATCAATCAATCAATCAATCATACCATTTGTATAGCGCACTACTCACCCGGAAGGGTCTCAAGGCGCTAGGGGGAAGGGATCTGCTCAATTTGAGGCCATCTTAGACCCTGGACCCCAAAACAAGCCAAGATTTAACATGGCTTCTAAGATTTAATGTGGCTTCTGCCTGCAGCCACGCTCTACCTTCATGTGCAATGAGGTGATTTGCATATGGCTGGGTCCAAACGGAGGTCAGCAGGCCAGGTCGCTCCCCATGCCGCACAGCTCAACCAGTTGTGCCCGTGCCTTCCCCCTAATGCCTCCTGCCTTAGTGAGTTCGCCGCTGCTGTGCCATGCAGTGTAATTCTGCTTGTCTCTTCATGTACATTGTTTGACTGCCTGTAACTGTTGTATCTCTGCCCATTGCCTGATTTTTAACTCTTTTTCCACTTTTGCCTTCTGTACCCCTTACCCCTCGCCATTGTTCCTGCCGCTGCCCCACTGCGGCCCGCCCCCTTTTGCCTTCTGTTTCCCGCTCCCTCACGCCCATTTGCCGCCCCGCTCCCTCCTCCCAGCTGCTCCTCTCTCCCGCCTCGCCTTAATTGGCGGCCGCTACGCGGTGGTGAGAGCCACCCCTGTCCATGACAGCAGGCCAGGTCACTCCCCACGCCGCACAGCTCCACCAGTTTTGCCCATACCTTACCCCTACAGCCTCCTGCCTTAGTGAGTTCGCCGCTGCTGTGAAACGCTGTGTAATTCTGCTTGTCTCTGTGTACATTGTTTGACTGCCTGTAACTGTTGTATCTCTGCCCATTGCCTGTTTTTTAACTCTTTTTCCACTTTTGCCTTCTGTACCCCTTCCCCCTTGCCATTGTTCCCGTTCCCGCCGATGCCCCCTGCGGCCCCGCCCTTTTTTGCCTTCTGTTTCCTTCTCCCTCACGCCCATTCACCGCACCTCTCCTGCCTCCCAGCTGCCCCTCCCTCCCACCTCACCTTAAATGGCGGCCGCTGCATGGACCGCGCCCAGCGCCAGAACTCCTGGACCCCGCGCATGCCACGATGCAAGACTCTGATACGACACCAATACTTTCCTCGCACTCAACGCCGGCCGAGACCACCGCGCTTCCAGGCCGCCCCAAAACACACACACGGACCATTCTCCTGCCACACCTGCAACTTCACCCTCGACAGATCCACCAAGCCCCCAAGGACCGGACCCAACCACCTTCGCTGCATACTCCTCAACACCAGCTCCGCACGCAAACATGCCATCGAACTCTGGGACCTGCTCAACACCTTCGCCCCGGACGCTGCCTTCCTGACCGAGACCAGGTGGAACGACTCCTCGGCGCCCGACAACGCCATAGCCATCCCGGATGGCTAGAAGATCACCCGCAGGGATCACGCCAATGGATTCGGAGGAGGTTTAGCCATCATCTACAAGTCCACCCTCAAGGTCTACACCCACGCAGAAGACACCCTCAACACCGCCGAACACCTGCACTTCCGGATCCACTCCGACCCCAACACCATCCTCAGAGGAACACTCGTCTACAGACCCCCCGGGCCCCGGGCTCAGTTCAGCGACTCCATTGCTGACCTCGCAGCACCCACGCACTCGCTTCCACGGACTACATCCTCCTCAGGGACCTGAACTCCCACCTCGAGAACAACAACAACGCCAACTTCGCCACCCTGATCGACAACCTCGCCAACCTCGTCACCACACCCACCCACGCTGCCGGCCACACGCTTGACCCCATCTTCTCCACAAGCACCCACGTTGCCTTCAACTACACCACCGAACTCCACTTGACCAACCACCGCTGCATCCATTTCACCTTCAATAAACCAACCTCGCACCAGTGCACCCAACAACTGCCTCACCGCTGCTGGAGCAAAGTCACCGAAGACCAGCTGACTTCCGCCCTCTCCCAGAACCCACCCACCGACCCCACAAACCCGGACGCAGCCGCCCACAACTTCAGACAGTGGATCTACGACTGCGCCAACACCCTCGCCCGCTCAAGAAACCCTACAACAGCCACACCAACAATAAAGCCATCTGGTACTCCGAAGAGCTCCAGACCTCCAAACGCACATGCCGGAAACTGGAGAAGAAATGGTTCCACGATCGCACACCAGACAGCCATGCAGCCCACAAGGATGCCACCCGCAGACATCACCACGTCATCAGAACAGCCAAGAGATCCTCCTTCAAAGCCCTCCTGGACAACAACGCACACAACAGCAAAGAGCTCTTCAGCATAGTGAAGGAACTCTCCAACCCCAGCGCCAACACCGACATCCCGCCCTCTCAACATCTGTGCGACTCACTGGCCACCTTCTTCCACCGCAAGATCGCCGACATCCTCGACAGCTTCAACACCGCGACCGCCCTGAATAAACTCCATCCACTCAGGATCATCGCCAGACCCCTGCCCACACCACGTATTCAACAGAGCAGACACGACCATCACGCCCCATCTACGGAAGGTCATCAACATCTCCTTCGAGACAGCGACATTCCCGGAAAGCTGGAATCATGCCAAAATCAACGCCCTCCTCAAGAATCCCAAGGCAGACCCCAAGGACATCAAGAACTTCTGGCCCATCTCCCGGCTTCCCTTCCCGGCGAAGGTCATCGCGAAAATCGTCAACATACAACTGGCCCGCCACCTCGAGGACTACAACGTCCTAGACCCATCCCAGTCCGGATTCAGACGTAACCACAGCACCGAGACAGCCCTCATCGCCGCCACAGACGACATCAGGCGCCAACTAGACAACAGCGAAACATCAGCCCTCATCCTCCTGGACCTATCAGCTTGTGGTAAATAAATAAATAATACCTCTATTTTTGACTAGATATAACAATAACAGATAGCTCAATAAATAAGAGTCAAGATTTGAGGTAGTAGGAGTTTGCAGGTTTAATACAGCATAAAGGACAGGAACAGGACAACCTGCACGGGGAAGATCTGGGATGGCTAGCCAACAGGGGGGGCCCCGACAGCTGTCGGGCAGGAGCTGGAATGAGCGCGCTCGCTTTTAATAACAATACACAAGTATATATACTAAAACAATTGCATTACAGTACATACAGTAGGTGTGACAGTGGGTGGGGCCTGTAACAGTCGCGAGAGATAAGGCAGAAAGGAGGTGTAACAAGAGGCGTGAACAAGGCGTATACATAGACATGTGATGTAAACGTAACGGAATATGTCACAAATGGGGCGGAAACATGGAGGGGGCTACCTAAGGAGCCGGGACCTCTAACCTAGTGGTGCGCGCAAGCTGGCAATGACGTGTAACTAGGGAGAAGCTGGGGGCTATGACTTCTGAGCTAGAAGGAGAGACGAAAGTCTGGGGAGTCAGAGCGACATGTACCTAAACACTATCTAGTATCTGATGTTTAGAGAACATGTTGATAGAATCCAAAAGTTATCAGGGCAAAGGCTAACAGACACTAAGACTGGTGCATGCATTATTCTACATGTAGTGTGTGTTGAGGAATATTAAATGACCATAAATACAGTATTTCTCTTACATGGAGACGTAAAGGCTAGACGATGACTGAAACTATTGATGCGATTCAGTAGCTTAGGAATGCAGAGAAGGAGAGCTGGACTGATAACTGGAATCATAACATACTCTTGGCAGACTGGCAGGCAGAGCCAGGCCGAGCCGGGCACTGTGAGGCAGGAAGTAAGTGAAGGGTCAGGGATACAGGTGGGGGCTGTATCGCTCCTCAGCGAGGGTTCAGGAGACAGGAGCTGAATCTGGTGTCCGGGCCCTTTTGAGGCCTAGAAACGGGGACTTTTATTGAATTAACGTGCACACTGAGAAACGTGGCAACGTAGCTTTACATAGGCTCAATACTCGTAGCTTTCACGAGAACTGGAAACTGGCATACTAGAGATGGACACAACTGTAATTGCGTCTTTAATCGATCATGGGGAATACATATGCATATTAATCATGCACACATAACATAAGATGGGGAACACGTAGGGACACAGAACATGGCAAAATGTACTTTTCCACATTCCCTCCTTGTCACTACGTTTCCATCAGGAAACATCAATATTCATGATACCATCTATCATTTCATACAGTATCATTTGCTCGTCTCGAATTGTCTTGGAACGGGATTTAGGACGGGACTTGGGACTAGGAATACAAGAGGTAGCACAAATGCCGCAAATCGCAGGGCCACATTGTATACAGAGGCAGCAACTGAATATGATCGCTACTGCAATACCTAGAAGTGACAATATTTTCCATCCCCAGGCAGAAATTATACTCCAAAACCAACCGGACCATGTCCAGGTGCCTGGATTCTGGTGTAACTGATGGGCAATTTTATGAAGTCTGGTTATAGCTGAATAAACAGACGGCGCGTTATTTGGAATGAAAATGCAGCAACTAGATCCGATGACTCTACATGCTCCTCCTCTATCGGCCAGTATGACGTCAAGAACGAGACGATTTTGGAGCACGACAAATCTCATAGCAGATTGCTCTTCGGTTAAGTTACCTAGGGCAGAGGCAGTCTCATTCACTACTGCTTCAAGAGTTCTTGTTAACCTACGGATTAACTTACTATTCTGGATAGGTCCTATAAAGAAAAAGAATCCTCTATTGAAATCTGTATACTGTTCTAGAGCAGTTTCAGTTTGATCGACAATCGGGGACTCGATCTCCCTTCTATGTCTAATGTGTACTAGATGTGTGTTTCTGTGATAATCAGATGGGGCTAGGAAAACTGGTGGCAGTAGGAAGGCAATGTAACAGGTTCCCTCCCAATCGAGGGGCAGACGAACATATGCGGTCTGACCACAAACAAAATAAGAATGACGTGAAGCTTTGAAAATAGATTTCCCACTGTCACTATACTTGACAATAGTAGTACAATCACTATGTCCTACATGTACGGAACCATTATTTCTGACACATAATTCGCCTTTGACTGGTAATACTGAAATAGCAGGTAAGTCTGGAGTAGGATCAGACTGAACATTCAGGACCATAAAATTCGAAGAATAATTACCCAAATTATAAACTTCATTTTCTAGATCTAACCCTGTTCTGTGGGGAAGACCTTGCTTGTCTGGAAAACATGTACTGTTCAGAAAGGACATATCAGTTGAAGATGACGTTAACGTGGACCAGGCTCCACAGGAACCATTATGTGAAAACGGATAAGGAAAGAGTGGCAGAACTCCCTTCGGTGTCTGGAAAGGGGGGAGTCGACCACACACCCAACAATTTGTGGCATTGCTGGTCTGGTGTGAATAATGTAACATACGGATAAATGTATTGTTGCGCATAGCAAGACGATAGGATAGTTCGTGAGGAGGTAGATCACTAAACGTGTGCTCTACTGTAGCATTAGAAGACTTATTTACATGAGAAATTGGAAAACATAAATGAAATGCATAACTCGTGCAGGTAACCATTAAGCTTAAAAACAATATAAAACTTAGAAAAACGATACATCGGATTGAGTTTTGACTAACTCTCTCACTATGGGGGTCTATTTCATACATGTCAGATACCTGTCTAACCGTTTCACCTAGGGGAGGACTTAGACAATTAAACTGGCTGACTTATTTTACTAGACCGGAGCTTACTTTTATACTCCTGCTGCGGAGTTTTCTCTAACAGGGAGGGCTTTGAATCAATGTCATTTGCGGGACAGTCCTTAAGAATAGTATCTTGGCAGTCTTTAAAATCTTGACAATCCTGGGAAAAGTTCTTGGAAACACTTTGTAGTCGGAGTCCGTGAAATTTCTTGACGTGTGACAGATGGACCCACCCCTTCCTGCCTTCCAACTTGACGGCAGTACGGGTGGCCAAAAGGACTAACTTCGGCTCCTTCCAGCGAGGCTCCAGCGGACTTGAACGATCAAAATTCCGGACAAGCACTAGACTTCCTGGAACGATTTCATGCGGTTTCACCTCGGTATTGTCTGGAAATGCGGCGGCAACCTGTGAACGACAAGAGTGTAGGGCAGACATCAAGGAAGCTAGGTAATCTGTCAGCATATTACTGGAAACATCTGTAATACTTCGGGGTCTGGGTGTACCCCACACGTTCGGGGGGCGGCCGAATACGACCTCATAAGGGGACAGACCTGATCTGGAATGTGCGACCATGCGCATATAGAACAGGGCAACTGGCAGGGCAACTAACCAGTCTACACCTTTTTCTTGACAGACTTTGGCAATACGGATTTTCAAGGTTTGATTATGTCTCTCTACGAGACCGGCTGCTTCTGGATGGCGTACACAATGGAACTTCCACTGGTACCCTAGTAAAAGGGAAACGTGCTTCATGAGTTCAGATGAGAATGGCTGGCCGTTATCAGAATATACGACCCTTGGGAGTCCATAACGGGGGAAATATTCACGAACCAGCTGCTTGGCAGTGGTCGCGGCTGTGTAATCTGGGACTGGATATGCTTCTGTCCACCTGGACAAAGCGCATACAACTACAAGGACATACTTGAAACCTCGACATCGCTCCATCTGAATATAAGCCATCTGGAGGACTTCAAAAGGGTGGTCAGGGGGTTGGAATCCACCTTGTTCCACCGGGACACTTTTACCTGGATTGAACTGGCAACATATCATACAGGTACGGACTTTCTGCTTGGCTGCAGCTCGTAAATGCTTGTTAAACCAAATGTTCTGGATACTGTCTAACATGGCTTTTTCTCCTAAGTGTGCAGGACTATGTGCGGTATTGATAATGACTTGAACCATTGAGTCGGGGAGAAACCATGTGGCTTTTCCCCTCGTCACCCATCCCTGATCTGTCTGGACCCCTCCTTGTTCGGACCATTTCTTGATTTCTTCGGGAGTAGCATGTAACTGGATATCTATGACATCCTGAGTAGGGTCCTTAACTGTCATACAAGTAGTCTGTTCTAGAGTGGATGTCGGTGTCTTGTTAACTGGTATGTCTGGTGTCTGTGCTGTAAGCTTGGCTGTTCGATCTGCTAGATCATTTCCTTGGGAAATAATGTCTGTAACTTTCGTATGTGCTTTGCACTTCATGATAGCAATAGATGTCGGTAAATGTATTGCATCTAACAGAGCTTGAATAAGGAGACCATGCTGAATCTTGGTTCCATGAGAAGTCATGAAACCTCTCTCCTGCCAGAGCACTCCAAAGTCGTGTACGACTCCGAATGCGTAGCGTGAATCTGTGTAAATATTAACTTTCAGGTTCTTGGCACGTATGCAGGCTTGGGTCAGAGCAACTAGCTCTGCTGCTTGAGCAGACAGGGTGTCAATACGGTGTGTTTCAATAACTTCAGTGTCAGTAGTCACTGCATACGCGGCTACTAGTTCTCCTGTACTCGTTCTCATACATGAACCATCCACATAAAGTGTCAGGTCGGGATCTGGTAATGGAATATCTGTCAGATCTTGTCTTGGCTTAGTCATAGTGTTAACAACTTCCACACAGTCATGTGTGGCAGGATTTGAAGTAACTGACCGTAACAGTGTAGCAGGATTTAAAACGTTGCAGCGTCTGATTTCTACGTGTGGCTGGAACAGTGTCAATTCATAACCTGTCAAACGTGCAATTGTCAAGTGCTGAGTCTGTGTTCGGTTTAAAAGAACTTCCACGGAGTGTGGAACTTGTACTGTCAGGGAGTGTCCTAATACTATGGAATCACTTTGTCTAATAGCTAGTGCTGTGGCTGCAACTGACTTGAGGCACGCAGGCAGAGCCTGGGCTACTGGATCTAGTGTGCTCGAAAAATAAGCACAGGGCTTGTACTGTCCGGCTTGATCTTGTGTGAGAACAGATAATGCTGTACCATTACGTTCTGTGACAAAAAGTGTAAAAGGCTTACTGTAGTTCGGTGTAGCTAGAACGGGAGCTTGGCATAAAGCTTTCTTTAATTCATTGAAACTAAGTGTATGTTCAGATGTCCAAGGGAGGACAGTCGATACGGCTGCCTCCTGTGTCGTTAACTGTATCAGTGGTTTGGCTAGAAATGCATACTGAGGAATCCATTGTCGACAATAAGAAGTGAGGCCGATAAAAGCACGTACCTCCTTCTGGGTCTTGGGCTGAGGAAGACTCGCTATTAACTGGATACGGTCTGGTGTCAACTGCCTACCCCACTTGGACAGTAAGTGGCCTAAGTAGATCACTTGCTGGACACAGAATTGAAGCTTTGAAGGGGACACCTTGTGCCCCATCTCGGCTAGGAAATACAGGACTGTAAGTGATGCTCGCTCGCAAGCACGTTCAGAACGGGCTGTGATCAGTAGGTCATCGACATACTGGAGCAGGGCAGTGTCAGTTGGCATGTGAATGTTGTCTAGTTGTCTCTTAAGTGCTTGACTGTAGATGCTAGGACTTTCTGTGAAACCTTGAGGAGCTCGTGTAAATTTATAGCTCCTTCCATTTAAACAGAATCCGAAAAGGTACTGGCTGTCTGGATGAATGGGGACACTGAAAAATGCGTTTTTGAGGTCTATGACTGTGAAAAATGTAGCCTCAGAATCAATGGCTGTCAATAGAGATGAGATATCTGGAACAACTGGGTACTGGGGAATGATACATTTATTGAGTTCTCGAAGATCAATCACTAATCGATATACTGGGGGTGCATTTGGATCAGTACGTTTCATGACTGGAATGATAGGAGAATTACAAACATTGGAGTCAGTTTCTACAACTACTCCTTGAGCCATGAGCTCGTCAATAATTTTGGATAAGGCTGCTACAGCCTCAGGTGGCAATCTGTACTGTCTGATTCGTGGCAGGACTATACCTTGCTTGAGAGTCACACGATGGGGTGTGATTTGCATGAAGCCAACATCAGTTGGACCTTGCGCCCATAGATGCTGCGGAACATTAGACAATCTTGGATCAAAATCTCGTAATACATAGTGACCCTTGAAGTCACGTAAAAACAAACGTATTCCCTCTGGGGAACAGCAAATAACTGCACCTAATTCTTTCAGTGTCTTAATACCTAACAAATTTTCTGGACATGACTTCGTAAGTAATAGATCAGTAGTTCGGGACAATGGACCTACTTCTAGAGTAACTGGCTTTGATATCTCGTTTACAATAGGCTTTCCTGAAAATCCAAGGGAAACATTTCTAGAGCCTGAGAGCGGAGCCCCTGGAACCTCGTCGTGACTAATAGTCGTCCTACTTGCCCCTGTATCAATCAAAAACTTTCTGTCTTTCCCTAATACTTGACTATGAACATAGGGACCTTCTTGATCTACAGGAATCTCGATGAGAGGCAAGCCTACCTCCCTCTCTAGGCTGTTTCATGAATACGCTTGATACTCTGGATACTCTGTCTGTGCATACTGGTACATCTGCTGTGTAACATGCTGAGTTGCAGCGATAGGCTGCGGTGCTGGAACTGTCTGTTGTGCATTCTGTGGCTGTGAAGTCTGTGAAACTTGTTCTTGTCTAGGCGGACGTGGTCTTTCTTTAGTTTTACCAGTGGCTATATTGTGTTTCAGAACTGCACACTCGTTTATAAAATGACCTGGCTGTTTACAATAATTGCATGTCCCTTTAACAGGAGCTGCAGGATGACTGGCTTGATTCGGGCCCCTCTTCTGACTGTCTTGTGGAACAGATTGTGCAACTAGTACTTTCATTTTTGTGTCTTTCATACGTCTTCTCTCGTGTTCTTGCTCTTCTCTGATTCTATTCTGGTGATACTGGAGCATCTGTAACATCTGGGACGGAGTACTAGCTTGCCATGTACTTTCGACTTTCAAAACTCGATTCTTAACTTGTGGACTTGAATTCTCGACTAGTTTAGTAACAAAAAGATGAGGGTATGACTCGCTACTCGTCTTCAAACCACTGTTTATTATGAAACATTTCTCAAATCTGGAATAAAAATCACTAGTGTCTTCGTCTTGTTTCTGTTTACAGGCTGAGATTGCATCCCAGTCTTCCTTTTTAGTGGCTAATAATCTAGGCAAAACTTGTATTAATAATTCTGGTAATTCTTTACATTTGTCTCCAAGACCGGTACCTGGTACTCGTATCTTATCTTCAGCTTCTAGAGCTGTCCAATCGATCTTTTTCTCTCCCACCTCCCAATCCTTTTCCTTGAGTTTTTCATATATGCCCGCAGGCAACAGGACTTTTAACATTTTAATAATATCTGGATACGTGTATTCTCCCATACGGAGCATGTCTTTTAATTCTCGGTGGAACCCTGCTGGATCTTTGTCGTGACAGGGAATTAATTTCTTCATCTCTAAGAGTTCCATCTTGGTAACTGGGGTGTAAACAAATACTCGTTGCATTTCACCATCTGGTGTCCTAACTGGGTGTACTTCTCGTAACGGATGCTGCCTGTCTATGTAAAACGGTTTACTTTCTGGAGGTGAGACGTGAACAAAATGCGGGTTCAGAAACGTCCTATATTTGTGGCGCTGTTCTAGAATGACACTAATTAAATCGGTACCTAAACCTTTCCATCTATACTGGAGTAACTCGTTCAGGACATCATGTAACGGACCTGGATCAGAATGTTGACCCTCATACAATGTAATGAGGTGTTGGATCATATACATACCCACCAGTCGCTGCTCGGCTGGGGGCAGTTTCAGAAACATTTGTGCCACTATTTCGTCTGGAAAAGTGGTAGAATCAGTAATCCATCGGACTGCTGATCGGGCTAGTTCTTGTTCATGCATGGTACTTAATTCACTATAACCGATTCGTGATTTCAGAATTTGATCGGTAGCTTGAAATACTTGTTCTAGGGAACCTTGTTCTGGTGCTGGAGGATGAAAGACTTTCTTGTGTTCTAGGCGTAAATGTCGGTCTGGAAGTCTAGATTTACCTACATACGCTATTCTGGCGGTATTCTCGTCGTCTACCTCTTCAGTAGAAGAGTCATTTTCTTTCTCGCTTACTTGTGCTTCTTTGCGTTGTTCGTGTAACCTTATTATTTCTTTACGAATTTTCTTGTACATACTCTCTATACTATTGAGTGTCTTGTGCTTACCCTCGGCTATATTATCACTCCACCTTGTCAGAACTTTCATTTCGGTCGGATCTTTAGTCGGGGAATCTTGTTCCCGTATTAAACAATTGATCAGAAACTTTAATAACATGAACTGGATCTCAGCTTTCCTGAGAGACATGACTTCACCAATACTTTCTGGATCGTCTCCTGTACGAATGAAACGATACATTCTGTCTAGATCTTCTTTCATATTCGGTAGGGTGACCAAATACTCGGACACCTGCCTTATACGTACGGAATATATAACCATACTATCCTCGCCTGGGACTGGATCATAACAGCATTCAGTAAGGAGTCGCCTGATTTCTGCAATGGACTTATATTTAGGCGTACGCTGTAACGCACGTTCATGTAACTCGACTGCTCCTAGACGTCTACTTGGCGGCGGGGTACCAGGAGGACCTCCTCCCGCGGCCCCTATACTGGAATCGTCGACTGATACTCTTCGTGCTGGCAGAGTGACTGAAGTAGCGGGAATTTGTACTACGGGCTGGACCGGGGGTACCGTAACAGGTACTGCAACAGGTGCCCCGGTGACTGGAGGAGCAGGATTTACATTATTTACAGGAGCTGGCGGAACAGGATTTGCATATTCTGGGACTGTGTCGTCCAAATAGGACGAGAGAAAAATATCAGCTGCGGTCGGTTTGTGACGTAGCTTGGTCGGAACTAAGGGTGGCGGAAAATTACATGGTGCTTCCGGGGTTGCTTTTGGCAAGCCCTCGGCAAGAAGAGGGTACATACCCTTAATAAGGGCATTCCTCTGTCTGTCTGACTGTTCGGTTTTAACTCGTTCACCTATTTCGATTAATTCCCTTTCTTGGGCTCTTTCTAAGGATTCTCTACTTAATTCTGACTTTCTGATTTCTCTTTCGGTTCTTTTATGAGATTCTTTGCGCCATAACTCGATGGCATCTTTCTGTGACTGTCTGGCTTTCTTTTTCCATAATACTTCTTCTACTCGCATGATGCACTCGGCATCCCATGTACCCGATACGGGCCATCTGTACTTTTCTTCTAACTGTTTGGTGTACTCCACCCATAAATCTAGATATAATATGGCACTTATGCCATGCTTCTGATACATAAAATGACCTGGACTGTCCCTAGGCGGGACAGGAACTGCTTCTTCTAACAGACCTTTTCTAGTTTTTAACTGACGTAATTTGGAAAACAAAGGCATGACTGAACTGTAGTCTAGGCACAATACAATACACAATGAACACGATAATTACACCACTTTCATACCACGACATTGAAATACATGAATGACATTTAAAATAATAGTTTTGACAAAATACTACCTGGAATACTGAAAACAGAATACATGAATTTCTCGAGAACAGAACGGACTAGAACAGAAACTAGATGCACTGCTAAAACAGTACGAAACTTACCGGTCTCATAAAGAGACACGTCAGGACCCGCATCCACCTAAGTGGACACTTCGTGTTGGATCTGTGTACCCAAACCCACGGACCAGAGACAATGCAATTGACCCTGTCTAGATACTACCCCAGCAACGGTACTCACCGGGCAGCAAGAACGGAAGGCCTCGGACTGGACTGGACTGCTACGATGACGGACGGACGAACTTCGGACTTCTGTTACGGGTGGGCCTCCGGATACCTCGGACCTTGGACTCTCGGCTTGGGCTCTGGTCGGGACTCGCCGCGTTCCTCCACCGCCTCGTCTGGATGCTGGACCGCAACCTCCGTCTCCTCCGTGGGCCTGAGGGATACTTGAAGCAGAAATATCTGCACGTGCACGGTATGGTTCCGTCACGGCTGCAGAGGATCAGGGGGCTTGCGTGGCTTCACCGGCGCGTGGGGAAAGGGCAAGTACCTGTTCGGGCGCCATTATGTGGTAAATAAATAAATAATACCTCTATTTTTGACTAGATATAACAATAACAGATAGCTCAATAAATAAGAGTCAAGATTCGAGGTAGTAGGAGTTTGCAGGTTTAATACAGCATAAAGGACAGGAACAGGACAACCTGCACGGGGAAGATCTGGGATGGCTAGCCAACAGGGGGGGCCCCGACAGCTGTCGGGCAGGAGCTGGAATGAGCGCGCTCGCTTTTAATAACAATACACAAGTATATATATACTAAAACAATTGCATTACAGTACATACAGTAGGTGTGACAGTGGGTGGGGCCTGTAACAGTCGCGAGAGATAAGGCAGAAAGGAGGTGTAACAAGAGGCGTGAACAAGGCGTATACATAGACATGTGATGTAAACGTAACGGAATATGTCACAATTGGGGCGGAAACATGGAGGGGGCTACCTAAGGAGCCGGGACCTCTAACCTAGTGGTGCGCGCAAGCTGGCAATGACGTGTAACTAGGGAGAAGCTGGGGGCTATGACTTCTGAGCTAGAAGGAGAGACGAAAGTCTGGGGAGTCAGAGCGACATGTACCTAAACACTATCTAGTATCTGATGTTTAGAGAACATGTTGATAGAATCCAAAAGTTATCAGGGCAAAGGCTAACAGACACTAAAACTGGTGCATGCATTATTCTACATGTAGTGTGTGTTGAGGAATATTAAATGACCATAAATACAGTATTTCTCTTACATGGAGACGTAAAGGCTAGACGATGACTGAAACTATTGATGCGATTCAGTAGCTTAGGAATGCAGAGAAGGAGAGCTGGACTGATAACTGGAATCATAACATACTCTTGGCAGACTGGCAGGCAGAGCCAGGCCGAGCCGGGCACTGTGAGGCAGGAAGTAAGTGAAGGGTCAGGGATACAGGTGGGGGCTGTATCGCTCCTCAGCGAGGGTTCAGGAGACAGGAGCTGAATCTGGTGTCCGGGCCCTTTTGAGGCCTAGAAACGGGGACTTTTATTGAATTAACGTGCACACTGAGAAACGTGGCAACGTAGCTTTACATAGGCTCAATACTCGTAGCTTTCACGAGAACTGGAAACTGGCATACTAGAGATGGACACAACTGTAATTGCGTCTTTAATCGATCATGGGGAATACATATGCATATTAATCATGCACACATAACATAAGATGGGGAACACGTAGGGACACAGAACATGGCAAAATTTACTTTTCCACATTCCCTCCTTGTCACTACGTTTCCATCAGGAAACATCAATATTCATGATACCATCTATCATTTCATACAGTATCATTTGCTCGTCTCGAATTGTCTTGGAACGGGGTTTAGGACGGGACTTGGGACTAGGAATACAAGAGGTAGCACAAATGCCGCAAATCGCAGGGCCACATTGTATACAGAGGCAGCAACTGAATATGATCGCTACTGCAATACCTAGAAGTGACAATATTTTCCATCCCCAGGCAGAAATTATACTCCAAAACCAACCGGACCATGTCCAGGTGCCTGGATTCTGGTGTAACTGATGGGCAATTTTATGAAGTCTGGTTATAGCTGAATAAACAGACGGCGCGTTATTTGGAATGAAAATGCAGCAACTAGATCCGATGACTCTACATGCTCCTCCTCTATCGGCCAGTATGACGTCAAGAACGAGACGATTTTGGAGCACGACAAATCTCATAGCAGATTGCTCTTCGGTTAAGTTACCTAGGGCAGAGGCAGTCTCATTCACTACTGCTTCAAGAGTTCTTGTTAACCTACGGATTAACTTACTATTCTGGATAGGTCCTATAAAGAAAAAGAATCCTCTATTGAAATCTGTATACTGTTCTAGAGCAGTTTCAGTTTGATCGACAATCGGGGACTCGATCTCCCTTCTATGTCTAATGTGTACTAGATGTGTGTTTCTGTGATAATCAGATGGGGCTAGGAAAACTGGTGGCAGTAGGAAGGCAATGTAACAGGTTCCCTCCCAATCGAGGGGCAGACGAACATATGCGGTCTGACCACAAACAAAATAAGAATGACGTGAAGCTTTGAAAATAGATTTCCCACTGTCACTATACTTGACAATAGTAGTACAATCACTATGTCCTACATGTACGGAACCATTATTTCTGACACATAATTCGCCTTTGACTGGTAATACTGAAATAGCAGGTAAGTCTGGAGTAGGATCAGACTGAACATTCAGGACCATAAAATTCGAAGAATAATTACCCAAATTATAAACTTCATTTTCTAGATCTAACCCTGTTCTGTGGGGAAGACCTTGCTTGTCTGGAAAACATGTACTGTTCAGAAAGGACATATCAGTTGAAGATGACGTTAACGTGGACCAGGCTCCACAGGAACCATTATGTGAAAACGGATAAGGAAAGAGTGGCAGAACTCCCTTCGGTGTCTGGAAAGGGGGGAGTCGACCACACACCCAACAATTTGTGGCATTGCTGGTCTGGTGTGAATAATGTAACATACGGATAAATGTATTGTTGCGCATAGCAAGACGATAGGATAGTTCGTGAGGAGGTAGATCACTAAACGTGTGCTCTACTGTAGCATTAGAAGACTTATTTACATGAGAAATTGGAAAACATAAATGAAATGCATAACTCGTGCAGGTAACCATTAAGCTTAAAAACAATATAAAACTTAGAAAAACGATACATCGGATTGAGTTTTGACTAACTCTCTCACTATGGGGGTCTATTTCATACATGTCAGATACCTGTCTAACCGTTTCACCTAGGGGAGGACTTAGACAATTAAACTGGCTGACTTATTTTACTAGACCGGAGCTTACTTTTATACTCCTGCTGCGGAGTTTTCTCTAACAGGGAGGGCTTTGAATCAATGTCATTTGCGGGACAGTCCTTAAGAATAGTATCTTGGCAGTCTTTAAAATCTTGACAATCCTGGGAAAAGTTCTTGGAAACACTTTGTAGTCGGAGTCCGTGAAATTTCTTGACGTGTGACAGATGGACCCACCCCTTCCTGCCTTCCAACTTGACGGCAGTACGGGTGGCCAAAAGGACTAACTTCGGCTCCTTCCAGCGAGGCTCCAGCGGACTTGAACGATCAAAATTCCGGACAAGCACTAGACTTCCTGGAACGATTTCATGCGGTTTCACCTCGGTATTGTCTGGAAATGCGGCGGCAACCTGTGAACGACAAGAGTGTAGGGCAGACATCAAGGAAGCTAGGTAATCTGTCAGCATATTACTGGAAACATCTGTAATACTTCGGGGTCTGGGTGTACCCCACACGTTCGGGGGGCGGCCGAATACGACCTCATAAGGGGACAGACCTGATCTGGAATGTGCGACCATGCGCATATAGAACAGGGCAACTGGCAGGGCAACTAACCAGTCTACACCTTTTTCTTGACAGACTTTGGCAATACGGATTTTCAAGGTTTGATTATGTCTCTCTACGAGACCGGCTGCTTCTGGATGGCGTACACAATGGAACTTCCACTGGTACCCTAGTAAAAGGGAAACGTGCTTCATGAGTTCAGATGAGAATGGCTGGCCGTTATCAGAATATACGACCCTTGGGAGTCCATAACGGGGGAAATATTCACGAACCAGCTGCTTGGCAGTGGTCGCGGCTGTGTAATCTGGGACTGGATATGCTTCTGTCCACCTGGACAAAGCGCATACAACTACAAGGACATACTTGAAACCTCGACATCGCTCCATCTGAATATAAGCCATCTGGAGGACTTCAAAAGGGTGGTCAGGGGGTTGGAATCCACCTTGTTCCACCGGGACACTTTTACCTGGATTGAACTGGCAACATATCATACAGGTACGGACTTTCTGCTTGGCTGCAGCTCGTAAATGCTTGTTAAACCAAATGTTCTGGATACTGTCTAACATGGCTTTTTCTCCTAAGTGTGCAGGACTATGTGCGGTATTGATAATGACTTGAACCATTGAGTCGGGGAGAAACCATGTGGCTTTTCCCCTCGTCACCCATCCCTGATCTGTCTGGACCCCTCCTTGTTCGGACCATTTCTTGATTTCTTCGGGAGTAGCATGTAACTGGATATCTATGACATCCTGAGTAGGGTCCTTAACTGTCATACAAGTAGTCTGTTCTAGAGTGGATGTCGGTGTCTTGTTAACTGGTATGTCTGGTGTCTGTGCTGTAAGCTTGGCTGTTCGATCTGCTAGATCATTTCCTTGGGAAATAATGTCTGTAACTTTCGTATGTGCTTTGCACTTCATGATAGCAATAGATGTCGGTAAATGTATTGCATCTAACAGAGCTTGAATAAGGAGACCATGCTGAATCTTGGTTCCATGAGAAGTCATGAAACCTCTCTCCTGCTAGAGCACTCCAAAGTCGTGTACGACTCCGAATGCGTAGCGTGAATCTGTGTAAATATTAACTTTCAGGTTCTTGGCACGTATGCAGGCTTGGGTCAGAGCAACTAGCTCTGCTGCTTGAGCAGACAGGGTGTCAATACGGTGTGTTTCAATAACTTCAGTGTCAGTAGTCACTGCATACGCGGCTACTAGTTCTCCTGTACTCGTTCTCATACATGAACCATCCACATAAAGTGTCAGGTCGGGATCTGGTAATGGAATATCTGTCAGATCTTGTCTTGGCTTAGTCATAGTGTTAACAACTTCCACACAGTCATGTGTGGCAGGATTTGAAGTAACTGACGGTAACAGTGTAGCAGGATTTAAAACGTTGCAGCGTCTGATTTCTATGTGTGGCTGGAACAGTGTCAATTCATAACCTGTCAAACGTGCAATTGTCAAGTGCTGAGTCTGTGTTCGGTTTAAAAGAACTTCCACGGAGTGTGGAACTTGTACTGTCAGGGAGTGTCCTAATACTATGGAATCACTTTGTCTAATAGCTAGTGCTGTGGCTGCAACTGACTTGAGGCACGCAGGCAGAGCCTGGGCTACTGGATCTAGTGTGCTCGAAAAATAAGCACAGGGCTTGTACTGTCCGGCTTGATCTTGTGTGAGAACAGATAATGCTGTACCATTACGTTCTGTGACAAAAAGTGTAAAAGGCTTACTGTAGTTCGGTGTAGCTAGAACGGGAGCTTGGCATAAAGCTTTCTTTAATTCATTGAAACTAAGTGTATGTTCAGATGTCCAAGGGAGGACAGTCGATACGGCTGCCTCCTGTGTCGTTAACTGTATCAGTGGTTTGGCTAGAAATGCATACTGAGGAATCCATTGTCGACAATAAGAAGTGAGGCCGATAAAAGCACGTACCTCCTTCTGGGTCTTGGGCTGAGGAAGACTCGCTATTAACTGGATACGGTCTGGTGTCAACTGCCTACCCCACTTGGACAGTAAGTGGCCTAAGTAGATCACTTGCTGGACACAGAATTGAAGCTTTGAAGGGGACACCTTGTGCCCCATCTCGGCTAGGAAATACAGGACTGTAAGTGATGCTCGCTCGCAAGCACGTTCAGAACGGGCTGTGATCAGTAGGTCATCGACATACTGGAGCAGGGCAGTGTCAGTTGGCATGTGAATGTTGTCTAGTTGTCTCTTAAGTGCTTGACTGTAGATGCTAGGACTTTCTGTGAAACCTTGAGGAGCTCGTGTAAATTTATAGCTCCTTCCATTTAAACAGAATCCGAAAAGGTACTGGCTGTCTGGATGAATGGGGACACTGAAAAATGCGTTTTTGAGGTCTATGACTGTGAAAAATGTAGCCTCAGAATCAATGGCTGTCAATAGAGATGAGATATCTGGAACAACTGGGTACTGGGGAATGATACATTTATTGAGTTCTCGAAGATCAATCACTAATCGATATACTGGGGGTGCATTTGGATCAGTACGTTTCATGACTGGAATGATAGGAGAATTACATACATTGGAGTCAGTTTCTACAACTACTCCTTGAGCCATGAGCTCGTCAATAATTTTGGATAAGGCTGCTACAGCCTCAGGTGGCAATCTGTACTGTCTGATTCGTGGCAGGACTATACCTTGCTTGAGAGTCACACGATGGGGTGTGATTTGCATGAAGCCAACATCAGTTGGACCTTGCGCCCATAGATGCTGCGGAACATTAGACAATCTTGGATCAAAATCTCGTAATACATAGTGACCCTTGAAGTCACGTAAAAACAAACGTATTCCCTCTGGGGAACAGCAAATAACTGCACCTAATTCTTTCAGTGTCTTAATACCTAACAAATTTTCTGGACATGACTTCGTAAGTAATAGATCAGTAGTTCGGGACAATGGACCTACTTCTAGAGTAACTGGCTTTGATATCTCGTTTACAATAGGCTTTCCTGAAAATCCAAGGGAAACATTTCTAGAGCCTGAGAGCGGAGCCCCTGGAACTTCGTCGTGACTAATAGTCGTCCTACTTGCCCCTGTATCAATCAAAAACTTTCTGTCTTTCCCTAATACTTGACTATGAACATAGGGACCTTCTTGATCTACAGGAATCTCGATGAGAGGCAAGCCTACCTCCCTCTCTAGGCTGTTTCATGAATACGCTTGATACTCTGGATACTCTGTCTGTGCATACTGGTACATCTGCTGTGTAACATGCTGAGTTGCAGCGATAGGCTGCGGTGCTGGAACTGTCTGTTGTGCATTCTGTGGCTGTGAAGTCTGTGAAACTTGTTCTTGTCTAGGCGGACGTGGTCTTTCTTTAGTTTTACCAGTGGCTATATTGTGTTTCAGAACTGCACACTCGTTTATAAAATGACCTGGCTGTTTACAATAATTGCATGTCCCTTTAACGGGAGCTGCAGGATGACTGGCTTGATTCGGGCCCCTCTTCTGACTGTCTTGTGGAACAGATTGTGCAACTAGTACTTTCATTTTTGTGTCTTTCATACGTCTTCTCTCGTGTTCTTGCTCTTCTCTGATTCTATTCTGGTGATACTGGAGCATCTGTAACATCTGGGACGGAGTACTAGCTTGCCATGTACTTTCGACTTTCAAAACTCGATTCTTAACTTGTGGACTTGAATTCTCGACTAGTTTAGTAACAAAAAGATGAGGGTATGACTCGCTACTCGTCTTCAAACCACTGTTTATTATGAAACATTTCTCAAATCTGGAATAAAAATCACTAGTGTCTTCGTCTTGTTTCTGTTTACAGGCTGAGATTGCATCCCAGTCTTCCTTTTTAGTGGCTAATAATCTAGGCAAAACTTGTATTAATAATTCTGGTAATTCTTTACATTTGTCTCCAAGACCGGTACCTGGTACTCGTATCTTATCTTCAGCTTCTAGAGCTGTCCAATCGATCTTTTTCTCTCCCACCTCCCAATCCTTTTCCTTGAGTTTTTCATATATGCCCGCAGGCAACAGGACTTTTAACATTGTAATAATATCTGGATACGTGTATTCTCCCATACGGAGCATGTCTTTTAATTCTCGGTGGAACCCTGCTGGATCTTTGTCGTGACAGGGAATTAATTTCTTCATCTCTAAGAGTTCCATCTTGGTAACTGGGGTGTAAACAAATACTCGTTGCATTTCACCATCTGGTGTCCTAACTGGGTGTACTTCTCGTAACGGATGCTGCCTGTCTATGTAAAACGGTTTACTTTCTGGAGGTGAGACGTGAACAAAATGCGGGTTCAGAAACGTCCTATATTTGTGGCGCTGTTCTAGAATGACACTAATTAAATCGGTACCTAAACCTTTCCATCTATACTGGAGTAACTCGTTCAGGACATCATGTAACGGACCTGGATCAGAATGTTGACCCTCATACAATGTAATGAGGTGTTGGATCATATACATACCCACCAGTCGCTGCTCGGCTGGGGGCAGTTTCAGAAACATTTGTGCCACTATTTCGTCTGGAAAAGTGGTAGAATCAGTAATCCATCGGACTGCTGATCGGGCTAGTTCTTGTTCATGCATGGTACATAATTCACTATAACCGATTCGTGATTTCAGAATTTGATCGGTAGCTTGAAATACTTGTTCTAGGGAACCTTGTTCTGGTGCTGGAGGATGAAAGACTTTCTTGTGTTCTAGGCGTAAATGTCGGTCTGGAAGTCTAGATTTACCTACATACGCTATTCTGGCGGTATTCTCGTCGTCTACCTCTTCAGTAGAAGAGTCATTTTCTTTCTCGCTTACTTGTGCTTCTTTGCGTTGTTCGTGTAACCTTATTATTTCTTTACGAATTTTCTTGTACATACTCTCTATACTATTGAGTGTCTTGTGCTTACCCTCGGCTATATTATCACTCCACCTTGTCAGAACTTTCATTTCGGTCGGATCTTTAGTCGGGGAATCTTGTTCCCGTATTAAACAATTGATCAGAAACTTTAATAACATGAACTGGATCTCAGCTTTCCTGAGAGACATGACTTCACCAATACTTTCTGGATCGTCTCCTGTACGAATGAAACGATACATTCTGTCTAGATCTTCTTTCATATTCGGTAGGGTGACCAAATACTCGGACACCTGCCTTATACGTACGGAATATATAACCATACTATCCTCGCCTGGGACTGGATCATAACAGCATTCAGTAAGGAGTCGCCTGATTTCTGCAATGGACTTATATTTAGGCGTACGCTGTAACGCACGTTCATGTAACTCGACTGCTCCTAGACGTCTACTTGGCGGCGGGGTACCAGGAGGACCTCCTCCCGCGGCCCCTATACTGGAATCGTCGACTGATACTCTTCGTGCTGGCAGAGTGACTGAAGTAGCGGGAATTTGTACTACGGGCTGGACCGGGGGTACCGTAACAGGTACTGCAACAGGTGCCCCGGTGACTGGAGGAGCAGGATTTACATTATTTACAGGAGCTGGCGGAACAGGATTTGCATATTCTGGGACTGTGTCGTCCAAATAGGACGAGAGAAAAATATCAGCTGCGGTCGGTTTGTGACGTAGCTTGGTCGGAACTAAGGGTGGCGGAAAATTACATGGTGCTTCCGGGGTTGCTTTTGGCAAGCCCTCGGCAAGAAGAGGGTACATACCCTTAATAAGGGCATTCCTCTGTCTGTCTGACTGTTCGGTTTTAACTCGTTCACCTATTTCGATTAATTCCCTTTCTTGGGCTCTTTCTAAGGATTCTCTACTTAATTCTGACTTTCTGATTTCTCTTTCGGTTCTTTTATGAGATTCTTTGCGCCATAACTCGATGGCATCTTTCTGTGACTGTCTGGCTTTCTTTTTCCATAATACTTCTTCTACTCGCATGATGCACTCGGCATCCCATGTACCCGATACGGGCCATCTGTACTTTTCTTCTAACTGTTTGGTGTACTCCACCCATAAATCTAGATATAATATGGCACTTATGCCATGCTTCTGATACATAAAATGACCTGGACTGTCCCTAGGCGGGACAGGAACTGCTTCTTCTAACAGACCTTTTCTAGTTTTTAACTGACGTAATTTGGAAAACAAAGGCATGACTGAACTGTAGTCTAGGCACAATACAATACACAATGAACACGATAATTACACCACTTTCATACCACGACATTGAAATACATGAATGACATTTAAAATAATAGTTTTGACAAAATACTACCTGGAATACTGAAAACAGAATACATGAATTTCTCGAGAACAGAACGGACTAGAACAGAAACTAGATGCACTGCTAAAACAGTACGAAACTTACCGGTCTCATAAAGAGACACGTCAGGACCCGCATCCACCTAAGTGGACACTTCGTGTTGGATCTGTGTACCCAAACCCACGGACCAGAGACAATGCAATTGACCCTGTCTAGATACTACCCCAGCAACGGTACTCACCGGGCAGCAAGAACGGAAGGCCTCGGACTGGACTGGACTGCTACGATGACGGACGGACGAACTTCGGACTTCTGTTACGGGTGGGCCTCCGGATACCTCGGACCTTGGACTCTCGGCTTGGGCTCTGGTCGGGACTCGCCGCGTTCCTCCACTGCCTCGTCTGGATGCTGGACCGCAACCTCCGTCTCCTCCGTGGGCCTGAGGGATACTTGAAGCAGAAATATCTGCACGTGCACGGTATGGTTCCGTCACGGCTGCAGAGGATCAGGGGGCTTGCGTGGCTTCACCGGCGCGTGGGGAAAGGGCAAGTCCCTGTTCGGGCGCCATTATGTGGTAAATAAATAAATAATACCTCTATTTTTGACTAGATATAACAATAACAGATAGCTCAATAAATAAGAGTCAAGATTCGAGGTAGTAGGAGTTTGCAGGTTTAATACAGCATAAAGGACAGGAACAGGACAACCTGCACGGGGAAGATCTGGGATGGCTAGCCAACAGGGGGGGCCCCGACAGCTGTCGGGCAGGAGCTGGAATGAGCGCGCTCGCTTTTAATAACAATACACAAGTATATATATACTAAAACAATTGCATTACAGTACATACAGTAGGTGTGACAGTGGGTGGGGCCTGTAACAGTCGCGAGAGATAAGGCAGAAAGGAGGTGTAACAAGAGGCGTGAACAAGGCGCATACATAGACATGTGATGTAAACGTAACGGAATATGTCACAAATGGGGCGGAAACATGGAGGGGGCTACCTAAGGAGCCGGGACCTCTAACCTAGTGGTGCGCGCAAGCTGGCAATGACGTGTAACTAGGGAGAAGCTGGGGGCTATGACTTCTGAGCTAGAAGGAGAGACGAAAGTCTGGGGAGTCAGAGCGACATGTACCTAAACACTATCTAGTATCTGATGTTTAGAGAACATGTTGATAGAATCCAAAAGTTATCAGGGCAAAGGCTAACAGACACTAAGACTGGTGCATGCATTATTCTACATGTAGTGTGTGTTGAGGAATATTAAATGACCATAAATACAGTATTTCTCTTACATGGAGACGTAAAGGCTAGACGATGACTGAAACTATTGATGCGATTCAGTAGCTTAGGAATGCAGAGAAGGAGAGCTGGACTGATAACTGGAATCATAACATACTCTTGGCAGACTGGCAGGCAGAGCCAGGCCGAGCCGGGCACTGTGAGGCAGGAAGTAAGTGAAGGGTCAGGGATACAGGTGGGGGCTGTATCGCTCCTCAGCGAGGGTTCAGGAGACAGGAGCTGAATCTGGTGTCCGGGCCCTTTTGAGGCCTAGAAACGGGGACTTTTATTGAATTAACGTGCACACTGAGAAACGTGGCAACGTAGCTTTACATAGGCTCAATACTCGTAGCTTTCACGAGAACTGGAAACTGGCATACTAGAGATGGACACAACTGTAATTGCGTCTTTAATCGATCATGGGGAATACATATGCATATTAATCATGCACACATAACATAAGATGGGGAACACGTAGGGACACAGAACATGGCAAAATTTACTTTTCCACCGCGCTTCCAGGCCGCCCCAAAACACACACACGGACCATTCTCCTGCCACACCTGCAACTTCACCCTCGACAGATCCACCAAGCCCCCAAGGACCGGACCCAACCACCTTCGCTGCATACTCCTCAACACCAGCTCCGCACGCAAACATGCCATCGAACTCTGGGACCTGCTCAACACCTTCGCCCCGGACGCTGCCTTCCTGACCGAGACCAGGTGGAACGACTCCTCGGCGCCCGACAACGCCATAGCCATCCCGGATGGCTAGAAGATCACCCGCAGGGATCACGCCAATGGATTCGGAGGAGGTTTAGCCATCATCTACAAGTCCACCCTCAAGGTCTACACCCACGCAGAAGACACCCTCAACACCGCCGAACACCTGCACTTCCGGATCCACTCTGACCCCAACACCATCCTCAGAGGAACACTCGTCTACAGACCCCCCGGGCCCCGGGCTCAGTTCAGCGACTCCATTGCTGACCTCGCAGCACCCACGCACTCGCTTCCACGGACTACATCCTCCTCAGGGACCTGAACTCCCACCTCGAGAACAACAACAACGCCAACTTCGCCACCCTGATCGACAACCTCGCCAACCTCGTCCTCAAACAACTCGTCACCACACCCACCCACGCTGCCGGCCACACGCTTGACCCCATCTTCTCCACAAGCACCCACGTTGCCTTCAACTACACCACCGAACTCCACTTGACCAACCACCGCTGCATCCATTTCACCTTCAATAAACCAACCTCGCACCAGTGCACCCAACAACTGCCTCACCGCTGCTGGAGCAAAGTCACCGAAGACCAGCTGACTTCCGCCCTCTCCCAGAACCCACCCACCGACCCCACAAACCCGGACGCAGCCGCCCACAACTTCAGACAGTGGATCTACGACTGCGCCAACACCCTCGCCCGCTCAAGAAACCCTACAACAGCCACACCAACAATAAAGCCATCTGGTACTCCGAAGAGCTCCAGACCTCCAAACGCACATGCCGGAAACTGGAGAAGAAATGGTTCCACGATCGCACACCAGACAGCCATGCAGCCCACAAGCATGCCACCCGCAGACATCACCACGTCATCAGAACAGCCAAGAGATCCTCCTTCAAAGCCCTCCTGGACAACAACGCACACAACAGCAAAGAGCTCTTCAGCATAGTGAAGGAACTCTCCAACCCCAGCGCCAACACCGACATCCCGCCCTCTCAAGATCTGTGCGACTCACTGGCCACCTTCTTCCACCGCAAGATCGCCGACATCCTCGACAGCTTCAACACCGCGACCGCCCTGAATAAACTCCATCCACTCAGGATCATCGCCAGACCCCTGCCCACACCACGTATTCAACAGAGCAGACACGACCATCACGCCCCATCTACGGAAGGTCATCAACATCTCCTTCGAGACAGCGACATTCCCGGAAAGCTGGAATCATGCCAAAATCAACGCCCTCCTCAAGAATCCCAAGGCAGACCCCAAGGACATCAAGAACTTCTGGCCCATCTCCCGGCTTCCCTTCCCGGCGAAGGTCATCGCGAAAATCGTCAACATACAACTGGCCCGCCACCTCGAGGACTACAACGTCCTAGACCCATCCCAGTCCGGATTCAGACGTAACCACAGCACCGAGACAGCCCTCATCGCCGCCACAGACGACATCAGGCGCCAACTAGACAACAGCGAAACATCAGCCCTCATCCTCCTGGACCTATCAGCTGCCCACGACACGGTCTGCCACCGCACACTAAAAAACCCGCCTCCAAGAAGCCGGAATCCTGGAGAAGGCCCTGGACTGGACCACGTCCTTCCTCTCCAGCAGAACCCAGAGAGTCCGCCTCCCACCCTTCCAATCCGAAGCCACCGGCATCATCTGCGGCGTACCCCAGGGCTCTTCTCTCAGCCCGACCCTGTTCAACGTCTACATGGCCCCCCTCACACTAGTGGCCCGCCAACATGACCTGAACAACATCTCCTATGCCGACGACACCAAGCTCATCCTCTCCCTCACAAAAGACCCGCACACCGCCAAAACAAACCTCCACGAAGGAATGAAGGCCGTCGCCGACTGGATGAAGACCAGTCATCTGAAATTGAACTCGGACAAGACGGGGGTCCTCATCCTTGGCCCCATCCCCTCTGCCTGGGACGACACCTGGTGGCCTACCGCACTGGGGACAGCACCGACACCCACAGACCACGCACGCAACCTAGGATTCATCCTCGGCTCCTCCCTCTCCATGTAGAAGCAGGTCAGCGTGGCTCCTCATCCTGCTACAACACCCTCCGCATGCTCCGCAGGATCTTCATATGGATCCCGACCGAAACCAGAAGATTGGTGACCCAAGCCCTCGTCAGCAGCAGGCTGGACTACGGCAACGCAGTCTATGCAGGAATCCCGGCCAAACACCTACGACGACTGCAAATCATCCAAAACGTCTCCGCCCAACTGATCCTCAACATCCCTCGTCGCAGCCACATCACCCCCCACCTGAGAGACCTACACTGGCTCCCCGTCAACAAGGGGATCACCTTCAAGCTCCTCACCCACGCACACAAAGCACTCCACACCACCGGACCAGCCTATCTGAACAGCAGACTCAGCTTTTACACCCCCACCCACCAGCTCTGCTCCCCCAGCCTCGCCCTCGCAGCCGTTCCCCGCATGCAACGAACGACATCCGGTGGCAGATCCTTCTCCTTCCTCGGCGCCAAGACCAGGAACACCCTCCCTACTCACCTGCGGCAGACCCAAGACCTGCTCACCTTCAGAAGACTCCTCAAGACCTGGCTGTTCGAGCAGTAGCAGCACCCCCTCCCCTCAGTGCCTTGAGACCCTCACGGGTGAGTAGCGCGCTTTACAAGTGACTGATTAATTGATTGAGGTAGCATGGTGAGCAAAAGAACGAATGGTTGGAGTGCTGTCCAAAGCGATTGCAAATTGTAAGCATTCCTTCCATCACCTTTTGTGGATTTCATGTACCGCCTTTACGTGGTACCGTTCTGCCCAGATGTGGGTCCTATGCTCACTGTGTCACTGCAACCAAGCTATACCCAGCTGATGGGCCCATAACTAGGGGAAACCGGTCCTGGGTTGCATATGTACCAGTTCAGGGAGGAACTGGCCTGTCAGTTTGGGCTGGCGTGTTCCCATAGGGAGCAAGGTCAGGACTGCTTTGCATATGGCTGGTTCCAAACTGAAGTGGCTGGTCAGCAAAAGAACGATGGGTTAGGATGCTACTCCGAGCAACTGCCAGTAGTTAAACAAATTGCAAGCATTCCTTCCATCACCTTTTGTGTGCTTGATTTAACTTTTGTGTTTGACAAAGAATTAAAGACATGGTAGTGAAGTTTAATGTAAAAAAAAAATAGGCATTACCCATCTAGTAGCTAAATAAACCAGAAACCTGGGATCAATTCTGACTTTTCTGCTCCACCAAATTGTGTGATCCTGGGAAAATATTTTACTTTACTGCACCTCCTTTACCTTCATTATCACAGATGAGAGTGTCTTCCAAATGTCTGAGTTTAGAATATGCTCTGTTCAAAATAATATAAATCAAGGAATATAGGGTACATGTGAAAATTGACTTGCATCATAGTTTACTTGTGGCATTACCATCAAGAGGAGGGTGCCATGAATGTTTCTTAGTTCCTCACTTTTAATAAATACGATGCACTTAGATGAACCACTTTTGCACGTCAAAGAAATACACTGTTTTTGAATGTTGGAGATACTTTAGCATTCATATCTGAACATATTTTTTTTATGTTTTGTTTAGTGATTTCAAGATATAACGTAACGAAACATTAAACATATTGCAGGACAATGCATTGCACTATAGAAGAGAAAATATTCAGTAGAGAATATAAGCAGTTGATCAGGTTGACGAAGGAGCTAATTGGAGTCTGAGAAAGTCCCAACCAAGCAGACCAACGCCACGTACCCTGACAGACACAATAGCACATTAATGTATGTCTGGCGCCAAAATACTGGCCTGAATGTTGTTTCTTCCCCTAGTTGCAGGCAACCCACCTCTTTGCTACCATCTGCGTAAAAGACGCATACCTTCGTGCAGTCCATTATACATTTTTTGTGCATTGCATAAGGGCCTGTTTGGGGGATGGTGTCACTGCTAGGCCAATCATTTTACATAGAGCCATGAATATCTTAGTCTAATAATCAGCTATGGGCGGGCATAGCCATTCACTACCAGAAGGTGCACATGGAATCCGACCGTAGCCCCCAAGAAAGCTGTTTAAGTGGTACACCTTGTACAGAACTTGAAAGTGTATAAGACGGAGCCATCGTTTGGGGCGAAAGCTCTAGCCTGCATGAACAGAATATCCATTCCATAATGCACAGTGTGCATATCTGTTGTGTGATTTACTTGCCAAAAATGTTCAGAGCTAGGCTCGTGCATACGGTTAAGTGCAAAGCCAGACGCTTATCTTGGCTCTCCCTGGTAACCTGTTGGCTCGCCCATCTTTAGGACAGTGCAACTGGACTGATAAGGGGGGGTGGGAAGAGGAGGGGGTGGATTGCAGGGATCCTAGATTGTGAAAGAAAAACAAAGCCACTTCAATTCTGAAATGTTTTCAGAAAACACTCTGAATGGGCTGACTGTCAGGGCTTCCGCTCAACTGCAGCCCAGTTCCTGGCATCTTAAGAATCCTGTGTGCCTCTCCACTGAGCCCGGCCGGTGGCAAACGAAGGGGTGGGATGGGGAGGCGAGGCCAGCCAGACCATACAGAATTCTATGCGCGCAGCAACGCCCATTCAGCCGAAAGGTCTTCAAGTGTCCTGGGTCAGGTTCTGTGAGAGGCCCTTTCTTTTGCAGGATATGCTGCTCACTTCAGAAGGGGCTGAGGGGCCCCCTTCAGTATCGGTACGCCTGGGCCCCCCGCACTGCGGGGTCTGCGGGGGCCTTTGTTACGCCCCTGCTCCATGGTGCTACAGCGCGCGTTGTGATCAGGCTGTGTTCATTAGCCCTGGGGGCTGGAACTGAACTCAGAAACCGGTGACTTCTCTCCATGCGGCCGATGCATTGTAAATCGTGATTGCATCACGTTCACTAAGATGCACTCCCGAACGACCCTTATACTTTTTATTTTCTGTGGCCATAACCTGCACGTTTTAAAAATGTTTTGCCATTCTGCCGTGAGTAATAAATTAAGCGGGCGCAGTGATCAAGAGCGGTGGCCCGTGCATAAAATATTTGCAATGCCATTGTCCCGGCTGCTTGAAAGTGAAAGCACGCATGGCGTGCTGAATGTGAGCAAAACACACCTGCAGTAGGAGAAACTCAAAGAAAATTGTGCTTATAAGTCTAAATTACACGTAGGGTGTAACAACCGAAGTAAAGGGGCCAGTAGCCATGAGAGGTTACAAATAAAGACAAGGCCTTACTAAGAAGGGACTAATAAAGCCACAAGTCATTGAAAAATATGGACAGGGAGTGGGTGGGGCTTCTCTCCGTACTGCACTACAACAGATCATCGCCAGAGCAGAGCTTGTGCGCTGACTCAGGCTCGACCTAAAAATGAGAGACCCTATTGGTAGCTGAGCCTCATTTGAGCACTGCCATCGCCCAGCCCTAATCCCCTACGCTGACAGCCCTGACAGCCTCCATACTTACAGGGGTGGACCAAAGCCATGATGTTTACATGTCGGGCCATTGAGTGCTGGAATGATCCACGTTCTTTCTAAAGCATGTAGCTAATAATAATGATACACCGACAAACAATTGTTTTTTCAGTTAAGGCGTTAGAGACTCAGTGCAGAAAAACTACAGAGGAGACCAACAGCAAATACTTTGAACCGGTTGCCTTCGAAGCCTACATCGTAGTCAGGAGTTAATGCAATTACCTGAACAAACAGATTGCTATCTCCCAGGGACATCAGACACCCAACTCGTGGAGGTACTAGTGCTTGATGAATGCACCACCATCATCTAAGGAATGGATCCCCATCAGTCTGATCAGGATCCTGTGTCTCATACACAAAATGTGTTTCAGTGTCCTTGAAGGACTAGGCCCTTTTTGGCTAAAGTCCCTAAGCTTTTTGCTTTCCCCCTTAGACCTTTGTTCTGACATGTTGTTGCCAACTCAGATGCTTTGGACACTTTGCCACTGCTAAACAGTGTCAAAGTGTAAGTGTTTCCTGTATAAAGTAGTGGGTTGTCCATGATTGTTATGTTTCCTTAATAAGTAAAGTCCTAGTAAAATGCACTATGTGTGCCAGGGCTGGTAATGCAAATGCTACTAGTGGGCCTGCAGCACAATTCGTGCCACCCACACAAGTAGCCTTAAAAAGGAAACTCAGGCCTGCCATTGCAGGGCCTGTGCGCAGCTTATTAAACTGCCATGTTCTTCAAGTGCACTCATTTGCCAGACCTTACCCTTCCCTTTCTAGGCATATCAGACACCCCTTTGGAAGGTTTAGGGAACCCCCTGGACAGGGAGCAGTGCATATGAAAGGTAGGACATGTACTAAGGTGTGTGTCATGTCCTGACAGTGAAATAATCTCCATTTTCATTTTTCACTTTTGAAAGGCCATCTCGCCCATATGACAGAATGGGAAGGCTGTGTAATATGTTTTCCAGACTATCTTCCCAAAGGCTTAAGATGGAAAGGTTAAGTTTAGTATGCCTGTACTCACAATGTAATAACACATCTTTTTGTAGGTGGTTTTTACATTGTGTGTTCAGAAGCCACTCTTTTAGAAGTGGCTGCGTTTTTGAGCTCAGACATTTCTGTGTGTCTCTGCCTGGCTGTGGATTGACTGTCTGGATTTGAAAGCGATAGGATCTGGGGAATGTCTTGACCCAGGGGAGGAGATAAGACAGCAACAGGCTGACCTTCATCTGGAGTGTAGGGGGAGGAGAAGCCCCTAGAGGTGAAGAGGCCTTGGTTGCTGCTATCAAACAATTGGCTCATCTCCTGCTGAGTGATTGAGAATCCAGACCCCCACTAATCAAAGGAAGAGAGGTGTCACTGGCAGGGAGGCACCTAGAACTGGTTTGAACAGGGGTCAGTGCCCCCTGAAACACAAAAACCTCAAAGCCATTGAGGGATATATCTATGAGAGCTGAAGCCCCAGTACTTTGGAGAATGGCTTGATCAAGTATGAATAAGACTGGAGCTACTTCTTGGTCAAGAGGACCTTTGCTAAGGAAGAAACAACTGAAGAGACTGAAGGATAGGACTGACCCTTGCTGTGTGATCTGGGGCTGGCCTGCAGTTTCCTGTTTCAACCAAGGAAAGGCTAAAGGGACTTTGCGGTATGCTGTGTCTCCCTGCTTGAATGACTGTGCTTTGTCCTGAAGCAACTTATACCCAAGGGCCTGAGGTGAGCTGGCTCCCTGTTCGGAAATGAAAACGCTGACGCGTTTCAAATCCCCTATTTCTTTGTGGGATTCTCATCAAGGCTGTGGACTGGACAAGACGTTTTCTAGAAAGACCAGAAAGGATTTGAATTAAAATCATAAATCAGTATGACCTTAGCAGCACTATGAGCAAAAAGGTTACGTTATTTTAATGAAAATACATTTTTTACCTCCAATTTAACCTTTGGTTCAGGGCATAGCTCTGAAAAATCCAAAGATAGTTGTTTTACATTTAGGCCAAGGTGCGGTGTGGAAAGGGGTTTTGATTGTTCTGCGAATAAAAAAGGAAAATGGGCCAAGTCCAGATTTTATCTTTTCAGGCAACCAATTATAATGCCTTAACTTGTTTTTCCGGCAATGAAGCCACTTACATTTTTTAGAACGTCTCAAGCGGTGAAGCATTAGTCAATCAGATTCCTACTGCGGTCTGTTTTACTCTTCGTTCATCAGTTGCAACAATGTTGCGATGATGCCTGAGCTCTGTCAGGCGGAAAGGAAAAGCGTTGTCAATTTTACTCGTGTAAGGCTTGTGCTAAAGAAACGTTCCTTTCAAACCATTTTTACCTTGCTCTGACTCGATATAGCGTGGATTTGTGTCAGTTTCAGATTGCTTTCCGGATTTCAGTTTTTTTCTTGAACAGGATAGATACCTTGAGATGCTTAGCGCGACACTAACGGAGTGGTCTGAATACCAATGGGTACTAGTGGGCAACTTCAACGTGGGGTTAGATATAGACCTGGACAGGTCACACCCCCCACTGCATGCAACAGAAAGTCGGAAACAGGCAAACACACTTACAGGATGGGACAGGGGCTGGGGGCTGCATGGCACATGTCGGGTGAAAAACCCCGGAACATAGGGAATATAAATACCTTCTATTCCCCACTGCATCGACTACATACTAGAATAGACAGACTTTTCTGTTCGGAGGCGCTGCTTACCTCTATTGACTGCGTATTGCACCTGGGCAAGACACTGTCAGCCCTAAATACAAAGGAGATTTAGGGGTAAAGAACAGGTCATCCCCCACTCACAATCTCATACACAACATCGGACCTGTTCACACGGTTCATAATATACTCTAAACGCTGTGTTAATTCCCAGCTGTGCGGTGACAATACCACCCTCAGTATCTTGAATCACTAGTATAGGGGATGGTGTGGGAGCGTTTTTTACCAATTTAGCCAATAGCGGGCCCGCTTTGTCTGCATTTGCGTGTTGTTTCTGCATGTAGAGTTTAAAATCTATGACTAGTAGCTCCTCCAAGAGTTCTGCACGGTAAACACACATTACAACGCATTTTTTACAACGCACTACCATTACAACGGAACTTTTACAACGCAAATACCATTACAACGCATTTATTTACAACGCATGTTTTTACAACGCAGGTACTTTTACAACGCATACCATTACAACGTAAGTATTGGTAAGTATATAATTATATTTAAAATGTTATATGTTAGGTTTTTTTTAAAGGGGTATTTTTAGGGTTCAGGGTCAGTTTTAGGTTTTTGGGTAAAGGGGTATTTTTAGGGTTCAGGGTCAGTTTGGGGTTTTTGGGTAATGGGGTATTTTTAGGGTTCAGGGTCAGTTTTGGGTTTTTGGGTAAAGGGGTATTTTTAGGGTTCAGGGTCAGTTTTCAGTTTTTGGGTAAAGGGGTATTTTTAGGGTTCAGGGTCAGTTTTCAGTTTTTGGGTAAAGGGGTATTTTTAGGGTTCAGGGTCAGTTTTCAGTTTTTTGGTAAAGGGGTATTTTTAGGGTTCAGGGTAAGTTTTGGGTTTTTGGGTAAAGGGTTATTTTTAGGGTTCAGGGTCAGTTTTCAGTTTTTGGGTAAAGGGGTATTTTTAGGGTTCAGGGTCAGTTTTCAGTTTTTGGGTAAAGGGGTATTTTTAGGGTTCAGGGTCAGTTTTTAGTTTTTGGGTAAAGGGGTATTTTTAGGGTTTAGGGTCAGTTTTCAGTTTTTGGGTAAAGGGGTATTTTTAGGGTTTAGGGTCAGTTTTGGGTTTTTGGGTAAAGGGGTATTTTTAGGGTTCAGGGTCAGTTTTGGGTTTTTGGGTAAAGGGGTATTTTTAGGGTTCAGGGTCAGTTTTGGGTTTTTGGGTAAAGGGATACAGGGTAAAAATAAAATAAAATTAAATTTAAATTAAATTAATTAAATGAAATTAAATTAAATTAAATTAAATTAAATACAATTACATTACATTATATTAATTTTAAATAATATACAATTAAAAAAAAAATATATACTTACCAATACTTACGTTGTAAAGGTATGCGTTGTAAAGGTACCTGCGTTGTAAAAAAATGCGTTGTAAATACATGCGTGGTAATAGTATTGGCGTTGTAAAAGTCCCGTTGTAACGGTATGCGTTGTAAAAACATGCGTTTTAACGTCATATATCCGTTCTGCACATTGTATATTTGCTTACTGCAGCTGTGGTAGTTGTTCATTTGTCCCTGCCGCCTCCCCTTCCAATGCGTGCAGTCTGTCCTCCACCTCCTTTATCCGTTCTATAGGGGTGTGTCTGACTCCTGATTTCATACCTATTGCCACGCCACGTATAACTGTTTTAAAGGCGTCCCACTCAAGCTGGCATGAACTAGCTGATCCAGCGTTCTCTGAGAAATAATTAACAACTAGAGGTCCAATGACGCATTTCCCTACTGTTGCACTCTCTGGAGTAGGAATAGTAATTTTTACCCCTACGCTATCCAACGCTTTCCCTACTGTTGCACTCTCTGGAGTGGGAATAGTAATTTTTACCCCTACGCTATCCTACGCTTTCCCTACTGTTGCACTCTCTGGAGTTGGAATAGTAATTTTTACCCCTACGCTATCCAACGTTTTCCCTACTGTTGCACTCTCTGGTTTAGGAATAGTAATTTTTACCCCTACGCTATCCAATGCTTTCCCTACTGTTGCACTCTCTGGAGTGGGAATAGTAATTTTTACTCCTACGCTATCCAACGCTTTCCCTACTGTTGCACTTCCAGGAGTGGGAATAGTAATTTTTACACCTCCGCTATCCTACGGTAATAATATTGTGTATTTTTTATTAATATTATGTTAATATATATATATATATATATATGTTTTAACAGATCTGATTGTATTTTTTTATATAAGTTAAATTAGTTATTTAATAATTTTAAGGTAATTTAAGTATTTTAAAGTATATTTTAGCTATTTATTTTTAATATTTTTTTAATTTTACATTAGTTTTAAGAAATTCGATATTTGTATAATGTATATATATATATATATATATAAACTATATTTTGGGGTCGATATTTTGGTACTTACCTGTTTGGAGATAGGAATTCGATATTTTGTCTGTCGATATTTTGGAATCTATATTTTGGGTAGGCTATATTTTGTCCCTCGATATTTAGTCAGTGATCCATTCCAGGAGTTGTCTGGTCTCATGATCAATGCTGCTAAGTCCTATGCTTATTTTTTTGATGGCCCGGCGTACACCGGTCGACTGCGTTTTGGTCATCAGGAATTTAATATCGCACCCGACACCTTTCGGTATCTAGGGATACAGATTTATCGCACTACGGCGGATTTACTGGATGGCAATTTGTCCAGAGCGGTTAATGCCCACGGGGCGCACGTAGAGTTTTGGACCTCGCTCCCCCTGTCTGTGGCAGGGAGAGTTCCCATTACTAAAATGGTGATACAGCCGAAACTGATTTATTACTTCACCAATCTTGCAGTCTTGATACCAGGGGGGGGGGGTTTAGAATGTTGAACTCACTGCTGACAGAGTTGATCTGGGGAACAGGGCGTGGACTAATTGGCTTGGCGAAACTACAACTTTACACAGGACAGGATGGCCTGGGGGTACCTGATTTGAAGGCGTACTGTTACGCTAGCCAGTTGCAATAGCTGGCGTATTGGCTGGCGGGCTGTAACCTGCAGGAGGTGGGAATGTCGCCGAGAGACAGGGAATGGGGTGATGTCCACAGACTCCTCCTACCAAAAGCCAAGATCCCACTAACATCACCACACTTACTAGGATAGCACTGCTATACTGGAGATGTGCATTGCGATATACCAAACAATTACCACCGTATGCTCTCACTATTCCGCTGCTGGGGATCCCTTTACAGACAGGGGTGGTGTCCGCTCGTGCGTTGAGGGCATGGTCCGATTCAGGGATAACTAAGATAGGAGCGTTCTTCTCAGTGGGGGTACTGATGACACATGAGGCATTTGTACGTGAACATGGAGCTTTGGATACCTTGTTTCTTCTGCATGCCGGTATCTCGAGATACATTAGAGACACATGGACCCAAGGGGATGCTGAACCGGTCCCGAAAGACCTCATCACAATGCAATACTTAATGGGACACGGAGCACATTTGACAAAGTGGGTGCAACAGGAGCGGAGACCTCGTTGCAGACGCTACAGGCTAAATGGAAAAGAGATGTGGGTCGTGGTTTTACAAATAAGGAATGGGATACTATAACGGGCCACCCCAGAAAGGTGTATCGCAACCCTAAATTCAAATGTATCCAATTAATGCTACTCCACAGAGCATACCTCACCCCACTCAGGCTTAACATTAGGTTTCCTAATGTGGAGGACACTTGTCCTCGTTGTCACGCATCAAACACAGGTTTGCTACACATGATGTGGGACTGCCTGAGACTGAGACACTACTGGACGTCGGTGTGTCAGATATTGACGGCCGTCGTTCCAGTACGCAACAATGACACAATGGAATATTGCATACTGGGTTTGGTACCCCATGGGAAGAAAGGCAACCCATCTCATAGGTTTGCTAACCTTGCACTACGATTGGAGTGGCATGCAGGAGTGGCATGCAGAGGTGATTAGGAGGGGGGGGCGGAAGGAGACAAATTGCAAAGGGAAGAACATGGGGGCTTACGTAGGACGCCGATATCCATGGCTTGGAATATGTTAATGGAGGAATACACAGCAATAGACATACTATCATATTGCGAATGTAGAGATTCCTATCCCCTGAATCCCCCCCAGAAGCCAGGTACGACTACAAGAGGTTATGTCAAAGAAGCTCTCTCATCCCCGACAGTGGGACAGGAAGAGAAGGAATTATAGTGGTAATATGCACACGGAGGAAGGTTCACACATGTGAATATGTTACCAGCCAGGAAGGGTCCGAGCTGCAAGGGGGTGGGGAGGGTGGAGGATGTTGTTATGAATAATCATGGATGAAGATGGTATAATTGCAACTGTAGCTGACGTAATTCGAATGCGATGGGCGCAGAGTCATTTAATTGTAAGTAATGCAACATGCTCTGATAACCTGTTTTTACGTTATCTGTATCTGTGCAATGGTGTGCGGTTAATTTTGACCTATGTGTGAATTTATGGGTTTGTTTTGATGAACTGTTGCGTAATTGATGTCATACCAAGAGTCAGGCTCTGTACAGAATAATTGTTGCTAAGTAACTCTGCAATGTATGTATGATTTTTGCACAGAATCAATAAAAATATGTTTTTAAAAAAGTCTGTTTATTCATAGAAACACTCACCAAATAGCAGGCCAGGCCCACTTTCTTTCCAAACAAAAATTGTGGAAATTTACCAGCAGCATCCCAGTGTCCCACAAGGTAGGTCCACTCTACTATCTCTGATAACATCAATGCCCATAACGTTGCCTACCTCTCTACTCGTGCCATGGAGTTACGTTTTACTACGATTAGCGCTAAGGCATGTCCATGAATGAAACTGTGATCCAGCTTCAAGGCTCTGCTTGGTGGACTCACGCCTTTGTAAGACAAGGTCAAGCCTTTGTCCCAATGGTAGTCATTTTCCTATCCCTACCAGGTCCCAGCAGAATGCAAAGTACAATCCTATACCTCGACTGAAGTGATTACTACAGCGAGACTGAATCAGGGGAACGGCTGCCCTCCACTGCATATAAGGGAGATATTTGGGGGGCACAGGGCCTGGTTCACAAAACACTTTTAAACAAAAGTTTGACATTTTCAGTCATGGGCTAACCCTTATGAGTTTCAGACATTTCTGCCTTTCCTGCAATTCTAGCAGCATGCCAGAAGTATTCATGGGAAGCTGCGACTCTCACATCTGCCCAATACCTGAGATTACTGAACACAGACCAGAAGACACAGAATAGAAAAAGTATATTTTTGAGATACTGTGTTAAAATGGAGATCCTATCCAGTTGGGGAATTGTTTCAGACCATCCCTTTACAAAATAGTCTACAATGAGCACACCAAATAAAATGGACTTCTGCTCCCTCACAGTTTGAAATCCTCCACACCTACACGCATACTGTACCATAACCCGCATTCTCAGGTATGTTCGAAAATATTTATTTGAGATTCTGGCTCTGATGATGGGAAGAAGTGTGTACCAGAGAAGGGTGTCCAGCAGCTGAGAAAGGAAGGCTTATATAGGCAAAGTGTGCACAGTCACCCTCGTGGAAAGATCGCTGGGGGTTGGCCATGGGCAGTTGATGTACAAGTCATAGTCATTTGCAAAGGGCCCTGTTTTAAACAGAGAGGCCTAGCTAGGATGAGCGTACTGCGGACTCTGTAAAGTGCATTGGTGGTGTAGGTAGGATATGTCCACAGAAGCGAAGCGTGCTGAAGGAGACCCATCAGGAGACTGATGCAGTAATCAAGTTTACTCAGTACTAAGAAATGTATGAGTGGTGTTCTATGTGGAAAGGGATGAGATAGCATATCATGAATATTTAAGAACTTGAAAGCGAGCTGTGGTATTCGTGATAGAGGAAAGATTTCATACACACGGCTGGACTAAAGAGAACACAGAGATCTGGGCCGAATGAGTGAGAGTAAGGGTGTGAGGAGCAAAATGGAGCGGTAAGGTGACAAAACAGGTGCAGCAGACGAAGGAAAGCATGGAGTAGCATGGGATATCATGATGACACCCAAGGGAAACCCCGCCGTGAGTCACACTGAGAAGTTTGATTGGAGCAGGGGAAAGAAATTAGAAAAGAAAAAAAAAATGGTGTCGTCAGCACAGAGGTGGTAGAAGAATCTGAAACAATAATGTCACCCAGGGATGTGGTGCATAGAGAACACAAGAGGGAACCCAGACCGAGGCGTGCAGGCCTCCAACTGGTGATATAGTCGGTGATGAGCGCATGAGTGGTCAGAAATGAACGAGCCATTTTAGGACTCAGCCATCGATACCGGCACAAACATGACCACCTGAACAACTATTACAGCATAAAACAAATAACCAAAGTGTGCACCTCTTCTATGGCCTAGTTAGGTCCTGGAAAGTAACAGCGCTTAAACACTGCCACGCCACTTCACTTCCGGAATAGGATTAACAGACACATCCATTGCCTACCAGCTCAAGGAAGGCTATTATCATTCTTTTTTCTGTAGACACTCAAAGGACCTGATTTTGTCGGCACCCAACACAAACAGGAAGGAGGATAGAGAAGTAACAAAATACTATTCACCCTAGAAGCCAAAATATTCCCGCACCCCGGAAGTACAGGAACTTGGGGCTTACTGTCAGGAAGGAAGACTCTGCTCAACAGATTCCAGTGGCTACACTGCCTATAGTGTCATTAGTTTGCATGGATTAAGATAAGTGAGTAAGTAAGCAATTTTCTGACCAAACAAGTACCATCCCAAACACTTCACTCATAAATAAGTGGAAATGAGCAGCTGGGACAGCCTGTGCCATGAATGCACAAAGTGACAGAGACACATCACAATCGACCAACATTTCCAAAGGCACAGACACGCATACCAAGACTTATCATCTTCTCAAGGGCCCATGGACAGTCAAAAGACCACACCTACTATGGAGACATCAATGGAGTTAACCAACAACCTACAGATATCGTTGTGAGTGAAAGTGAAAACACATAAGCAGAAAGTAGTGTTAACATACACAGCTCCTTAAGAAGCAACAATGTGGCTATAACAACAATAACATTCTCCCAGAACCCAACAGTACTATGAAATCACTGATAAAACAGACAAACATGACTTGTGGAGGAGGTCAAAATACTAAATCACCCAACAGAATCACTCCCCCTTCGCCCAAATGGGATAACCTAGCATCAAGTGACTGGGGAAGGCACACAATGCTCTATACAACAAAAGTGTAAAGTAACAGAAGTGTGGGTAACTAGATAACTTGGGATGTCCACTAGTCTACTGCACAAAGGTAGTTTCTATAACTAGTTGTGGTAGAGTGGTATAACCTGCAAGGCAACCATCACAAAAACTATATGTTTCAGATGTGCATACCAAACCAACCACCACAGAGATAAATATAGAATGGCAGTGTCCACCCCAAGTGTTAGTAGGTGGTGTATGGAATAGAGTGGAAACCAAAGGGAAATAGCCAAGTCGTCCAAAGGCTGTGGAAAAAGGAAAAGTATATCTAATTAGAATTCATTCCACAATGAAAAACAACTGATCAGAAGGGGCCATTCACACTTTTCCAGGAAATGCGGTTTGTCCCAAACATGGTCAGGCCCTCATTTTGCTCAGTTTCTGGTTTGACCTTTTACATGCAGCAGGTCACAGAAGGCCCATTAGAATACGTTATGTACATTGGTCTACTCAGACCAGGAGTTATTGACAGAGAAACTAAACTACTTACTGGATAAAAACATAACTCAATTGTGTATGTTATGATCATTTAATACTACCCGTTCTGAGCCAATCATTTAAACACAATTTAGCATTTTAGGAGGAAAGAGGCAGCAGTTTAACTTGGTATCAGCCAAATGTGTGTCCCTAGGCCAAACATATATTTGTCAAGGCTATAGAAATGAAATACATTCTGTTTTACATTCTTACATATTTTAATTGGGCATGCCTCATTAAAATTTACAGTTAACCTATAACCTGTTTAGTAATTCAAGCACATATCTGAGTGCCAGCCAAGGGTCCTTTTGGCACTGACCAGGATGGCAGCAGCACTGAAAGCACAGGGAGATCATCGTTTCAAGTATAGTATAAAGGGATGAACCTTGTTCGGCAGGCCACAGATCCCCCCAGAGGTCAAAACCTAACAATGGAAAAGGAACAGTTGTGTGCACTGTGAAAAAGTCATGACTCATGCCAGACCAGTCTCACCGTAGCCTGACTGCATTGATGATGCAAGGATATTGCCATTTTAAATAACGCATAAAGTGGCTTGAACGTGTTCTGCAGGTCTGATACTACAAGCACATTACAAAAGGTGTAGAACTGGGGATTTATACCAGGGAACATGGACATTCCAGTAGATACCTTCCACAGGTGGTAGTGGAGGAAATTCTAGTAGTTTAGACACTGGGTAGGTTTCCAGGTTGGTAACAAGACATAACATGTGTATTTGTAAAGCGCACATACACCCGTAGGCATCTTGGCGCTGAACAACAGACGTTTTTTGTTACCCAAAACAATGGTAATCATTTTATCATCCTCAGATGGATGAAAGGCTGAGTGGACCTGCCAGGATTTGAACCTCTGTAGTGGATACATTAGTCCACTGAGCCACCAGACCAGCCTATACTACTGCATTAATTATATATGTTTGGTTGTATTTCTAGAAAGTGTACATTATAAACTTTTCACGTGTCTCCCTGTATGGTGTACACCACGTGAGATACATGTTGTTCAATTAATTTATGTTTCAGTGCCTGAGCCAAAGGTTTTGATTCATTGAGAAGCAGGCTGGCAATATTTAGGCATTAGGGCACACAGATCAGTATGCAGACTTTGTTTTTTGTTTTTTGCTCACGGACATGTCAGTGCCTGCACTGCAACGCTGCAGTTGGAGGTGGATAAATGCCCATGAGCAGGGTGGAGTGGAGAGCAGAGGCACCCCCGTAAACAAAAGTCAGTGACCTAGGAGAAAACACTGGTGGCAACAGTGTGTCAGAATAACATACAAGCTAGTTTTTCTAAAGGACTGTGCTAAACAGAATTCAACTTTCCGCCGCTTAATATAATTATAAACCCCTGTTCAGTCCCAGCCCACACTGGGATGACAGACACAATATCGAGCTCAATAATATCGGAATACAGAAATATCATGACAAAAATGTAATATAATATAAATATCGTTTCAGACTAATATTGTAAACAACATAACAAAATATCTTTATACACATCAGATGTACTTTTCCCACCCCAGTCTGTGCAACAGTAGGGAAAGCATTAGACTTCGGAGGGATAAGATTTACTATTCCCACTCCAGTCTGTGCAACAGTAGGGAAAGTGCTGGACTGCAGAGGGGTAAAAGCTACTATTCCCACTCCAGTCTGTGCAACAGTAGGGAAAGCATTGGATTTTGAAGGGACTACATTTGCTATTCTCACTCCAGTCAGTGCAACAGTAGGGAAACCATTGGACTTCAGTGAGGTTACATTTACTATTCCTATTCCAGGTTGCGCAACAGTAGGAAAAGCATTGGACTTCAAAGTGATTACATTTACTACCCCACTCCAGTCCTTGCAACAGTAGGGAAAGCACTGGGCGTCAGAGGGGTTACATTTACTATTCCCACTCCAGCCTGTGCAACAGTAGGGAAAATGTTGGACCAAAGAGACGTAAATTGTACTATTCCCACTCCAGTCTGTTCAGCAGTAGGGACGCGTTAGACTATGGAGGAGTAGCGTTGGACTTCAAAGTGATTACATTTACTATCCCACTCCCGTCTGTTCAACAGTAGGGAAAGCATTGGACGTCAGAGGGGTTACATTTACTATTCCCACTCCAGCCTGTGCAACAGTAGGGAAAATGTTGGACCACAGAGACGTAAATTGTACTATTCCCACTCCAGTCTGTTCAGCAGTAGGAAAGCGTTAGACTACGGAGGAGTAGCGTTGGACTTCAAAGTGATTACATTTACTATCCCACTCCCGTCTGTGCAACAGTAGGGAAAGCATTGGACGTCAGAGGGGTTACATTTACTATTCCCACTCCAGCCTGTGCAACAGTAGGGATAGCGTTAGACATCGGAGGGATTACATTTACTATTCCCACTCCAGTCTGTGTAACAGTAGGGAAAATGTTGGACCACAGAGGCGTAAAATGTACTATTCCCACTCCAGTTTATTCAGCAGTAGGAAAGCGTTAGACTACGGAGGAGTAAAATTTACTATTCCCAAGCCAGTCAGTGCTATGGTAGGGAAAGTGTTAGAATACAGAGGGGTAAAACTTACAATTCCCAATCCAGTCTGTGCAACAGTAGGGAAAGTGTCAGACTACAGAGGGGTAACATTTACTAGTCCCACTCCAGTTTGTCCAACAGGAGGGAAAGTACTTCACTTCAAACACATTACATATTTGAATAATCGTATTAATGACATTCTTAATTAACCAAATAAGAAGTATGATTTATAAAAATAAAAAACAATGAAACAATTTACATGAATATTAAACAATGTAATCATTATTTAACAACTAGTTTTTTTAAATGTATTTATTACTTAATTAACTTCCCACATTATACCCCACAAAACTAGCAGGCAACACTTTAAATAGAACTAAAATAAATATGTATAACACAATTGACATCAATAATAATAAATTAACTATTTTTTAATAAATGAATAATTTGTTGTTCATTATTTCTTAATTAACTTCCAACCTAATGCCCCTGGAAACCCAGCAGCACCCACCTAATACATAGCCTAGAAAATATAATTATAACAATTTACATAATTAATAATCAATTAAATAATGAATATAAAATTAATAAATGTTAATTATTAATTATCTTCCCACCCTATACTCCTACAATCCCAACAGCCCACACCTAATACCGAACTAAAATAAATCTAATTACTCAATTTACGTAATTAATAATCAATTCAATAATAATATAATAATTAATTGTTAATTAATTATACTTAATTAACGTACCACCATATACCCCTACAAACCTAGCAACCTGCTACAACACTATAAATTACTATTAACAAATAAATTAAAAATGATCAATTACTTAAAATTACTAATTATATTTATAAATATTATCAACAATTATACAATCAATAGTAACATATAAAATTAATATATGTACTAAAACACATAAAAGATCATTTTCAAAACAACTATAATATTGAAAACAATATTTACAACAACGATTTTCTTGACATGATATTACTTACCTTTCGGTTACTTACCTTCAGTAACATAATATCTGGTAGAGACACAGTCTAGTCGCAGATTCATTAACTTTGAATTCTACCCAGGCGTCACCCTGGATCCCAAAGGTTTTCAGAAGTACGTCTGCGTGCCCGGGGATGACTTATACTCGTCATGACGTCAACGCCGGTCATGCCTTCAGTGGAGCCATGTAAGTCCACTCCTGGGCGCGGACGTCTGTTTCTTCTGTGATACCTTCCAGGCCAGAACGCGGAGCCACCATAGAAATTGGGTATGGAAACGGTGTGCCAAAAAGATTAAAAATCTTTGATACATTAATAAAGAAGAGACATCAAATGGTATGGTAATACCAGACATGAATTTTAAATAAAACCCCAACAGAATTAACGAAGCCCAAGACTACATGAAACCCTGCACTCTATTAGGTAACCAGTATGCAAAGGAAAGCACCTTCCATCCACAGACCATTCACCTAAGGTAATGAATGGCATGATAATATTAAAACAAAACCTTTAAAACAACACCAAGCTGTTTGTTGAATCACACCATTTCGTGAGAAAGTGACAGTGTCAATACAAGGTATGATAATACTAGACAAAGAATTTAAAGAAAAAAAACACATGAATAAACACTGCTCACTGGTGTTTAATCCACTGTAAACGGGAAAACAGCCCCCTCTCTACCAACCAATCACCATTGGAAACAGATGGTATGGTAACATCTAAACAACACCAATGTGGCAAGACCAAGTGGTCGGTTGAGTCCCAATATTACTTGAGACAATGATCACCGGTATATAAAATCAGTACTGAAAAAGGTTAGAACCCATACCCCATAGGTCGTTCGCAGAGTGGGGAGGTTGGGCAGGGCATTAAGGAATATGTGGCTAGACTGTGTGTCTACCAGATAATACGTTACTGAAGGTAAGTAACTTGTTCATCTGATAGAGACATCTAGCTGCAGATTTCTTAGCTTTCAATTAAATACCATAGCTATACCCACCCGGAGGAGGCTCTGTGAACTAATTCCATAAAAGCCCTCACAGATGATCATAATCGATAACCGACCAAATATAGGAATAGAAGTAAAAGAGGCGGGGCTCTTAACTAAAAGCGTGCCAATGACCACAGACAAGCCTAAGCAGGAATATGAGGAAACCCTGAATTATAACATCTGACAACAGTCGGACATTAGTAAATAACCCCCGAAGGGAAGTAATACAGGACAACACGAATGCCATGTAATCGCATTCTTTACATCAATAAAGAAATATTTGAAGAAGATCTCTCCCAATAAGTCCAGAAAGAAGGACTTTCAGAACTGATTCCCATTAAAACCAAGATGAATAAACCATCATTGCAATGTCTGGACACACAATCCATGTACCAAGAAAGATGAACCAAAGTCCATCCCTGGAACCAAAAATATTCTTTATACAAGATGACCAGTCAAAGGTTTACATAATGAGAGTAAAGACGTACAGATGACAACCAAAAACATTTGAATCTGTAATATATGCCAGAACTATATACGCTTCTTGTATACATGAAAAGCCAGAATAATAACACATACCCAAATGCACAAAAATTTATATAGGTAAAGATATATGTATCAGGTAACACACACTAACAATTAGTGGTGAAAACACTTGCATCCCACAATAAAATCTTTCCTCTTTTTTTTTTAAATTAGGAAAAAATATACTTTTTATTAGGAAAAAGTATATATATATATATATGTGTGTGTGTGTGTGTATGTATATATATATATATATATATATATATATATATATATATATATAAAGACCCATCAGGGTGTCCACTAGAGGGCCATAATTATACATTAAGGCAATTAGTTGTTGGCATGAGCAGTGTTAAGGAGTGCCAAGGCCTTACCTTTGAAAAAGGTCACCTAGACCCAAACGCGTCAGGACTGCCATGCTGTTTTACAAATAAAAAATTATTGACAGCCAGTTTGCTGGTGCAGCTCTTTCTCTTCCAAATGGAGAGATTGGTTTTATATTTAGTGGCTTGGTTCTGCTGCTGAGCGACGCACCACCAGAAAGTGTGCCTCAATTGCTCACTTTTGGAACCATCCTTGTGGCTTGAGAAAGCAACAAAGGGCAATCGGATCCCGCCGAAGACTTTCCACGGTAAGGGTCCGAGCAGCGGTGAGTCAAGAAATCAAAGAGCTGATCATCTTTGCATCCCAGAGCTTCCTCAGGCCCCCAGACGTTCAAGCCCCCATGATCACAGATACGCGCCGGGCAGGGGCAAGAGTGACAATGCATCTCACCCTTCGTGCAGTCATGAACTGCGCGGCATCCACCCTTGCTGTACCTGAACCATATATATAGATACAGTCAAGCATGTAAACACACATGCACACTCTTGTGTATACACCGTATACACAAAAGATAAACGGAACTGAAAAAACAACCCCAAAACACCATACATAACATCGAGAAAAATAAAAACCTGAAGGTGATTTGCATAAAGATAATGCTGTCATACAAATGTATCTTCAAAAATCGATACTACCTAAAAGAAAACACAAAAAAGAACCGTTGCCAGCAGCAAGCACACACGATCACACTTGCCCCTACAAGAAGCAACAGATCATATGCTCACACCAAGATCTCTCAAGAACTGTAAAGTACAGAGAATAACAGAAGCATATTAGAGAAGGGAAAAATGTCCTCAAGGAGACCGGTAATACCTAGCATCCAGACAGAATAATGCATGCTAAGAACATTGCAGGAAAATAAAGAAGAAGAGCTTTTAAGAAAGCCTAAAATTCTCCTACTATGTAAGGCATGGCCAAATAAAGCTTGAAGGAAATCATTTTCAGACAGTGCCTCTCAGATAAATTTAGACAGAGAGTTGATATAGCCACCATATTCCAAAATTAAACACAGGTATTACATATCCAATAAACGGGGCAATCAAGAGTGTGAATTTTCGAAAGAGTCCAAAACTTAGACTCTAAGCTTACCAGCGCAATGCTTCAATAAAATAAAACACCCACAATGAACAAGCACTGCGCTTAAGAAGGCTAAAAGGGTTGCGCTGATTAACCTGACAAGAAAAATCAGAGTATATGCAAAAACAGATATACACCCTATGTACGAGGTCAAAGAAGCATGTGAACAAATATGCTTCCTGACCAGAAGACACTTCTCTTTCAATATTCCTCTTGAGTGGAAAGCTCATCCTCAGAGGTAAAAGAATAAAGGGACACACATCCTCCAGTCAAAAATGGTATTGAAACAAAAACATCTGCTCCACACAGGAATACCAAATGTGAAAATGCCAATATCCTAACAAGGCTTAACAACCTATGCAATCCAAGTATAGGTCAAATAGCATATAAACAGAGACTGAGGAATTATGACTCTGTATTCCTTCGCCTATCACGGAGGCATCTTAATGCCGCATCAGCCTGAGCCCCAAAGAGATGGACACAATCAAATGGCATGCCGCTCAAAGTTGACTGTACAGCCTCCCAAAAACCTGAATCTGTCAACCAAGCACAAAATGGTAGCACTACAGCAGATGCCATAGCTGGACCTACTGAATCTATAGTGCCCATGCCACACATAATTGACAGCGTAGCTGCCTGTTGACAATCTATTATCAAGCCAGCCACCTCAGAAAGGAGGTTATCTGGAAGAGAGCAAAACCAAAGGGGATGATGGACGGAGTGTTGAACATTGCAAGCACTCACCCCAAGTCAACTGATCTGGGTTTAACCCATCATCATTCTTTAGCTCACTCCACCACACCAGTTCAAACATGGCCATATGAAATCAGTATGATCCTGTGCCTCATGGGAACAGTCCAGCCCAAACTGCCAAGCCATGTCTTCCCTGGAACGGAAACAAGCGTCCTGGGACAGGTTTCTGGCTAATCAGCCACGCTAGCTTGAATCCAGTGGCAAAGTGAGCAAGGGACCTACGTCTGGGCATACCCTGCTAACTTAGGGGAACAAAGCAAAACCAAAGTTGGCTTACAGCCTGTTATGTTATGTTTAAATTATTTTTTAAAGCGCACTTACACCAGACGGTTTCATGGCGCTGTGAACAGGGGGCAGCAGAACCAGCAGCAAAGGAGTGAAAGGAGAGCATTGCGTTACTCGTAGGCCTGACAGAACAGCAGAGTTTTCAGGCGGGATTAAAGGTGGTAGCAGGGGTGGTAAGGGGTGAGGGGGAGGGGATGCTGCTTTTGATTGTGGGAATCTTTTCCGTGAAGTATAGCTTGAGGGAGTCACCGAGAGTTTGAGAAGGAAGGGGCTTCATTGTTACTCTATCCGGGTGTGAGAGCTCCTCAGCTATGGGGAATATGTCTTTGGTCTTGGTAGCAGAATTAGTGAACTTCAAGGGCTCACTGTATGAAAGAATAGGCTCTTCCACTGTCTGTCCTTGGTAAAAGACCTCAATCAGAGGGTTGGCAGACCTCTGCACCATAGGTAGTGACAATTCCAAAACTGTAGCCACTGTCCTCAGGATAGCTCCCAACATAAAACTCGCCTCAGTAGCGAGACTAGGGGGAGAAAGTAACCCCTAACTTGGTGAAGATTCCAGTCCACTAGCCTCTCCAAGAGCAGCTAGCCAGCTCTCCTCCAATTAAGATGCAATAGTATCAGACATGGTGTCGCAGGGATTCCGTTCTCATACAGAACTGTGCATAGAGACTTGGAACCTGAGTGAATTAGGGTGTGCCAAAACTCACCTTAGTACCCAAAATCCCCAACCAGACTAGCTACAGTGTCTCATTGATTATTACAAACTCCCAATGTTTAGACAAACCAGAACATGGACTTAGAACACCTCAGGTAACATGGAACACATGAACACTCTTTCGTTATACAATCATTTCAATCCAGAACAAGGAGTAAATGAGGACGCTTGCAGATTTGAAATGTTTATTTTCTAATGCAGTGTTCTCAAACGCAGTATCTTAGCTAATACAAGCAAACATATTATAAGAAACAAAGTAATCAGCATAGTTACTAGTCCATAGAATACAAAAGGTGAAAGCATGTTAAAATGCTAAAGCGAAGAAGGTTAAACAACACCTAATTCTCACCCTCCCTAGCTAGTATATTATATTATATCTAAGAAGGTCTCTTTGGGTTTTAGCGGGCAGCCCCATACCTCAGATCTTAGTGGTAAGGGATCACATCATCTTCCACCAGCTCTCTGCGTGCGAAGCACCATCAAGTGTGTGTGTATGCTCCGTGCAAAGCAATATAAAACGCGCCTAAAGCCAGGATTAGGACGCAGCTGCATGTATGTTACGTCTAGGAACGTGCGAAGATCAGACCTCACAATAACCACTGTGTTGAGATATCCATGAAGGCTTCAGCACTCACTGTACAGACACAGCTCACCAAGCAAGGCTGATATCAGAGTAACAACATATTATTCTCGTGTGAATCAAAACACTCTACTAGGCTCAAAGCTAAAGTAACAGTTATGTGTCGTGTGCAGAAGCTGCAGAAAGGTAAAATGGCGTTTAAACTCCTAACAAGCTCATGCTAACTTAACACAGCATATAGGTAAAGCATATCTACATGACAATGGGCTGAAAGAGCCCTGTCTCAGCCTACACAAAGTGACTTTCAGAAGTCTCCTCCTGAGAAGGAACCACAACAGCACATTCCCCTGAGCCTGTAATGTCGACTCTGTATTCGAAGTCGAAACGACGCAGAGAAGGCGATGTCTCAACAACGATAGGAGGAGGAGAGATGATTTCGGCCAATGCCGCCGACGTCAGTTCCGGAGTCAGTTGGTCAAAAACAGGCATTATAGATGGAGATCCAGAGGGAATGTATACCTGCGCCAAAGCAGAGCCGGCCGATTCCGAATGGTGCCGATCCAACTACTCTGATGGTCCAACTGTCACCAAGGTCGAACCCTCCGACAACACCCCACTTATTTCATTGGGGGTCAAAGGCACTCCAGAAGAAAATGGAGTCCCAAAGATGAGGTGTTAAGTTATAATACTCCCTCAGTTTGGCCATCGACACCCCAGCTCCTGGAAAGATGGGGACTCGCAGTGCGGAGTTGCGTAATGCCTCCTCAACCATCGAGCAGGAGGAGCCTTGGGAGATGGAGTTGCCAAGTTGTAAAACCAGGGGATGCCACGACTTAAACCACTTTCTAGCTTTTTATGTCTCTGAAGAAAGATGTCCTTTGGACCGAATCCGACTTCTAGACCGACCCCGCAAACGTACCACCTTCTGGGATGATAAAGACCGAGGCCAGGAAGTCTCCAAAAACTGCGACATATGCGCCACCAGCATCTTCATACAATGCTCTATTAGTGATTTCAGCATGAGTCGCAATCTTATGCATTGTTGTGATTGCCCAAACACCGCATACAAATCATATGTGGGTCTGTAACCGATATATGCCGACTACAAGACTCACAAAGCATAAAGGCTGAAGCCGTGGAGAAAAAGGGCAAACTGTTTCCAACAACAAAAAACTGTAGAAGTAAGCCAAAAACAGCCTAAGGAACTGCTTCTCTGGATCCGTGTTGCAGCTCAGAAAAGAAGAACCTGACATCCGTGCACCGTAGGGGACTTATATGGCTCCAATGATGTAATGACCAGAGTAGACATCATCATGGAGCCATACGGTGCCGTCCCCCGGTGGGCATAGCTACTGCTGAAGTCTGACACCTGGGGAGAATTCAAAGTTCAAGGTTAAGGAATCTGCAGATCTATCAGAGAAAGCAATATTCTTGTCAACATTATTCTGCATCACGATATTTTTGCATCACAATATTTTGTTTCCGATAGTTCTGCAACTCAATATTTAAAACTCTATATTTTTACCCAATACTCCCACAGTAGCTAACTGTTCTTCGAAATCTGGAACTGTCAAGGTATATGTCATACTTTCTGTATTCCAGTACTGGGCAGAATGCCAAGGGGTTAGGAAAACCAGACCTCATTTTTCTTATTCGGATATGGAAAAAAAATCAAAAGTCTGTAGAAGAGTCCCGTGCCACACAATACAAACATAACCTTTCATAATCAAGTAGATGAGCTAGTCAGAATACCAACTATTATCAATGGCTCTTTGAATACTATCATAAATTCCTCAAAGAATTACTGTTTTTGACTTCTTATATAGTGCTAAAATTCAAACTATGATGAATTTATTTCTAAGTCACCACAGGCCCCACACGAGACCCCTTGAGAATGCTTAAACCTCTTTTAACTATTCAGGGGCTATTGACCACTAGACATTAAACTCTACTTTGTTGTGTTAGCCGAGCCTTTGCCCTTAACATGGTCAGATATGGGCAGACCCATAGTCATCTTTCTCCTACGACTGTATCAAAGACATATTTTGCTGTGGAATGTATTAGCCTTGACAACCACTACAGAAGATCTTGATTCTTTTGTGGACTAGGACATTGCCATACGGCATTTTCCATTCCGTTGTCAGAAGGTTGTATGTGGTAATAGTTAAAGTTTCGGGCAAGTAAACGTATTTCAAAACTGAACGACCCTAGATCTTATTGTTCATTTACCACTGCTCAACAAAGATCTCAGTCTTGAAGGGAGGACTGGATTACCTCCATATCTAGAAAATGTTTTGCCTCTCATCGTGTGCAGAGGCTAAAAGTTTCCGTCTAACATGTTGCTTATGTGGCGTCATTATATGGTAGTGTAAGCAGCTTGTTCATCCCAGTCTTTGCGATCAACCAGAATTAATTCTGTTTTTACACCATTCAAAGTTATCACAAAATCCAACTGCATATGCTCTAAGCAAACATAGACACAACATGGAACAGCCGAGATCATGATGTGTATACAGATTCTCTGCAGAGTTTATCATCCCTAATTTGCTTTAACAAGAGCCAACAACCCATAACAGCAAACCTGTCATGAATGCTGCACCTAACATTATTTATTTATTTATTTAAAGTTTTTGTAGAGCGCGCAGTAACCCGAGAGCATCCCGGCGCTAGAACCTGGTAGTCAAGAGGGATTAGCGGTGGGAGGGACGGGAGGGTCAGGGGAACAGGAAAGTTTTCAGTGCTTTCCTAAATTGGAGGAGATTAGGTTCGGTTCTCAGTTTCCGGGAGAGACCGTTCCAATGTTTTGCTGTATTTACTGAAAAGCGGCGGCCTCCGGCTCGGGCTCTTTTCACTTTATGGACCGTGATGAGGTTCTCGTGGTTTGACCGGAGTGACCTGGTGGCTTTGTAAGGAATGATGACATTTTTGAGAATGGGAGGGCCTTTATTGTGGAGGAGTTTATGTGCCAGACAGAGGGCCTTGAAGACCACCCTTTCTCTGACTGGGAGCCAGTGAAGCTGCTTCAAGGCTGGTTTAGCTGATGATCTGGCCGGGGTGTTAGTAAGAAGTCGGGCAGCCACATTCTGGATTCTCTGGAGGGTGTTAAATGTGGCTTCCGGGGCTCCCAAATAAATTGCGTTGCTGTAGTCCAGCCTAGACAAAATAAGGCCCTGGATCAACAGTTTTCGGGAGGTGGAGGGGAGCAGGGGAAGCACCTTCCTGCAAGCCCTGAGAAGTCCAAAGCATATTCCGGCCGCTTTTTTTGCCTGGAATCTAAAGGTCAGATCTTTCTCAAGCCATACACCCAGGCTTTTAACCTCATCTTTGGGAGCAGGGGGATCACCCAAGCATGTGGGCCACATGTTGGGCGGCAGGGAGGGCCCCTTTTGACCGAGCAACAGGATTTCGGTTTTAGACCCATTGAGTTTTAGTGCGGAGGAGTTCATCCAGCCGTGGATTTCAGTGAGACAGCCGTGGAGATTGGAGGGTTCTTGGTGCGGGTGTGAAAGGGTCACCACCAGCTGGGTGTCATCGGCGTAGTTGATGATCGTCACTCCAAATGGAGTGACCACGTCCTCCAGCGGGGACATGTAAACGTTAAATAACGTTGGGCTTAATGATGAACCCTGCGGTACTCCACAGCGGAGGGGGACCGCAGGGGAGTGGCTGTCATTCTCCCAGACTTGGAAGGAACGGTTGCTGAGGAATGACGTCAGCCACTTCAAAGCCATGCCCTTCACTCCAATGTCTCTCAGACGCTGGATTAACACCTGGTGGTTGACGGTATCGAAGGCCGCACTAAGGTCCAGGAGGATCACTGCCACTGATCCTCCTGTATCCAAAATGCTTCTGGCCTTCTCTACTGCTGCCAGGAGGGCGGTGTCGGTGCCCTGGCCAGGGCGAAAGCCTGTCTGGGAGTTCCTAAGCAGGTTGTTAGTTTCTAGGAATAGTGATAGCTTTTTGTTCACTAATTTTTCCGTGATTTTGCTATTCCCTGGAAGCAGGGAGATTGGCCTATAGTTGGCTAGGTCCTGAGTGTCCAATGAAGGCTTTTTCAGAAGGCCTTTGACTACTGCTGCTTTCCAGCTGGGATGGACTTCTCCCTGTAATATAGAGACGTTAATAAGGGTTGTGAGCGGAGGGATCACCGTGGGGGCCACTTTTTTTAGGAAGCGCAGTGGAACCGGGTCGCTGGGGGAGCCACTTTTGACAGAGGCAAACGTCACGGCTACCTCCTCTGTGGTTACTGGACCGAAAGTATCGAGGGAGGGTGCCTGGGTGTTGAGCAGTGGGTTGTGACGGGGGGGGGGCTGAGACTGTCACCGCCTGTGCAACCGGTGTCAGGAGGAGGTAGGGAGGCGAGGATTTTTTTAATTTTCTCATCAAAAAATTTTGCGAGTTTGATGCATTTATTTTCCGCGGCTATGGGGTCCAGGGGCTTCGTAGGGGGATCAGGGGCATGAAGAAGTTCTTTCAAAATGATGAAAGTTTCCTGCGCGGAGCAGGAAGCGTTTTTGATTCTTTCGTCGTAGAACGAGCTCTTGGTTTTCTGGAGCGCGAGCTTGTAGGTCTTTAAGGAAGACCTAAACGTATCTTTCTTCTTTGCTGACTTATCTTTCCTCCATGCGCGTTCGGTCCTCTTGCATTCCTTCCGCAGGATGTTAAGTTCAGGAGTGTACCAAGGGGAGGGGTTAACTCTCTTGGGTTGTTTGAAGGTGCTGGATCGGGGAATGAGGCAGTCCAGTGATTGGGTGAGCCACGCATTGAATTCAGTGTCCGCAGTTCTGGGGTTGTGAGTGAGGGGAGGGGTAGATTCCCTAAGTTTGGCTGCCCATTCTTCTGGGACAAGTTTGCGCCAACGCCTGATGAGGGTTCTGATTCTAGGCTGTTGGGGTGGAGAGATGTCAAGGTGCCATTCGAAGGGGATCGGGAAATGATCTGTCCAAGGAAGAGGGAGGTGCACGCGGGTTTTAAGATCATTAATGTTTGTGAAGATCGGGTCCAGTAACTGGCCTTTGTCGTGGGTGGGCTGTGGGTTCATTAGGCAGAGGCCAATAGACGAGAGGTCCAGCCGAAGTTCGGCTGCGGGGGCGTCGGTTGGGTCCAAGAAATGGAGATTGAGGTCTCCCAGTAGGAGGAATTTAGAGGAAGTCGTGGCCTTAAGGATGACATGCTCCATGAGTCTGCTGGGGAACTCGTCAAGTGGGCCTGGAGGGCGGTATACAAGAAGTCCAGACATAGACGTTTCAGGCAAGATTTGCATGGAGAAGTGGCAGCTTTCGCAGTTTTTAATGTTTCCATCAGCAATTCTGCAAGTGAGGTAATCTTTGTGTATTATAGCTAAGCTGCCTCCTCTGCCACTCGGTCTATTTAATGAGCAGATTTGGTAGCCGGGAGGTAGGGTGTTAACGATCTCAGGGCCATTGTTAGGGGTAAGCCAAGTTTCTGTGAGAAACAGAATGTCAAAGGCGTGTTGTACAATAAGGAGATTTAACTCGTGGGCATGTTTGACAAGCGACCTGCAGTTAAGTAAGCCTAGATGTAGGCCCCGGCGTTCTGTTCTCTCACGGGGCGTGTTGCAGAGGTTACAGCTGGTAAAGAGGTTGTCTCCCGTATAGATGTAGTTACAGACAGGGTGTTTAGGTGGCCTAAGGGCCAGAAGACTGTCTCGAGTGTAGGAAAGGTCATGCCTCGAAGAAATGGGCATAGTGACCGGGCCTAGGGCCTTTATCTATTCCACCTTCATGCCCAGCACAGCTGACACACCCAACATTCACATATATCTTAATTAAGTAACCTGCCCTGGACAGGACTAGGCACACACACTGGCTCAGTGCCAAGCACAATGGTAGAAATAGTCCTTAGTACATCTGGTGAATTTTCAGGTCGGTGGCAGCGCCTGTGATTCGCTGGGGGGATCCTGTGTTAGTGTGAGTTGATCCTTCATCTACGACCTCGCTATTTACATTTAAAAGCTTGTCAGGCTACTCAGTGAGCGCAGGCATGATTTAGATGCTGGCGCCTAACACTTTTTAAAAAAATTGTCACTTACTATGGTTGAGCACTGATTTTAATACTTGTATTTTCAACTGCATTTATTTGCACATCCTTGCTCCTTCGGCGGCCTCCCTCGCCCCGTTCCACCGCAGCTGACTGTGCTGTCTGAGTGGAGGGCGAGGCGTCATCTTGGGCTGTGTTGTTCCTGAAGCCTGGCCGAAGTTAGAGGTCTAGCGCTTTTGGGGAGGCAGGGCATACGAAGACAAGCAGCGCAGGGCTCACGGTGAATTTTCAGGTCGGTGGCAGCGCCTGTGATTCGCTGGGGGGATCCTGTGTTAGTGTGAGCTGATCCTTAATCTACGAGCTCGCTATTTACATTTAAAAGCTTGTCAGGCTACTCAGTCAGATCATCTGCTTTTATTTTAGCTGACACCATGATTCTCTCCCGCGCCAGGACAGTTTCGACTAACAGTGCGCGTTATAAGCAACTATATAACATAACATAACATCTGTATCAACACAACCTTTGAACATGTCTGCTTTCAAAAATCACACACTGGAAGACAGATTTCAATGGTGGTCATCCTCACATTACATTCCCACGTAAACCAGGGGAGTCTGGAAAGAATCAGAGACTGTGGCTGTGAGGAGCTCTATGCATGTTTGCACTTGTTATGATCTTCCAGAACATTTTTGTGCTCTTACTAATGTGTGAATACTTGTTGAAGTATTCTAAAGTGTAATATCAGTACCTAACATAAGTGGACATCTTTCTTCACATTCCTCCTGCTCCATGCCCCTCGTTTAAAGCAGGAAGACATTACAATGGCTCAATTTACGGTATCTGGGATGCCATACACTCATTGGTATGGTAACAAATGTTGCCACACACTTGGGTCGGTGGAGCAAGGCAAGAAGGTGCTAACACCAATCAAAACTATATGTGGGCCCCTTCAATGCCTCATATGCTGTTAATCCTGCAAAAATGGTAGAATGAGAAGAACCCTTAGGGAAGGAGATTAATTAGAGTATCACCGTTTCACATCTTTGATCTATAAACCGTTTCGCTCAGAAGAACGGCTTTGACTAATCTATGTCCAATCAGATGCTTTCTGTGCCAGGGATACGCCTCCCATACGAGTTTCAATGAGGATGGAGCATCCCTTTGGTTGGCTGCATTCTCTTAACAGAAGATATGGTCTGTAAATCATCCAGCAGTAAATCTCAGAATAGATATGAAATGCCTCAAGACAATCACATATGAATCTATCTACAACACACACATGTTGTTTTGGGGCTCCATGACTTGTGGCTGATTGTTGTGTTTCAACGTTAAAGGCAAGCATGGATGTTGCTAAGCGTTTCTAGTTACCTTCTCATTTGGTGTTGTTTTAGTAAAGGTAGAAAGTGCTCTTTGGAACTGAGTATTGCAAACAGTCACATAGATATATTTTTGACAACAGGATACACATGGTAAATTACCTTTGCAGCTGTGCAGATGATGTGAGCAGGGTCCAAACTCATCACTGTACTTTCATAGGAAGATGCTTTCGTTGAGCCCTGCTGCTGCTGGAGAAGGACCAGAACTCCCAAGATCTCTTCAGGCAGTCCTAGGGACAAAGGAAAAAACAGAGAGTGCTTGTAAATTAGCTATTTGATGCACATTGCTCTTTTGTATAGTGTAATAAGTCTAGTGTTTAATTAAGATCTTGCTTTTGCTGACTATCCAAGGTAAGGTGTCCATAGGGTAATAAATGATCGCAGTGCTTGAAATGGATTGTCAGAAGAGCAGGTACTGACTTTCTCAGGGTACCGGCTTCCAACAGCGAAGTGCCAATGCTTCATCACTGAAACTAATGAACCCTTGCCGAGAAGTGTCCGTATTGTCCATAGCAAATACAGAAGGAGCAAGTTCTCAGAGTCTGGCTGAGCCTCATCATTTAAGGCACCGACGGGTCTTACGTACATGCGCAGTATGTGCTGGCCAATCTACACCACAGACAGCGCCGGCAATGAATTGACTTCTCCGTCATTATTCTTATTGTTTAAAATTGACTGATGGAAAAAGCATCAATGGACAAAAAACAGTGATGCAAAAGGAAAGTGATGAGAATACTATGCAGCATGTCCTTGCTGCCAAGGTGTCCAGGAACCCATTCAATTCAGTTCCACACACTGCGCTAATCTGACATTGCAACGGCTACTCAGTATGCACCTAGGGTCGCACACACGTGTCTCAGAAACAGGGAGATTGAGTCATCAATCTTCCACATGTTTGGGCCTACATTTATCTTCAGGTCTTTGGGAAACAGGTAACCACCCAGCTGACAGCTTTGACTAAGAGGTATAATTTGTAGAAACCTGAAGTGTGTCTCTTTCAGACTGATGCTGCGCTTCAAAACTGAATAGTACAATTACAAGTTCATAAATTAGCAGTGGTGAATCTGAGAAGAGGACCTCCTGCAATGCGCAATGGCAGAAACACAGTACTGGGCCTGCAGTGCCGAGGGGCGAGCAGACATATTGGGGCCACAAAATGGAACGCTCTGATACTTGAATTGACTCCAAGATCTGACAATAGACCACCATGAATATAACGCTCATGTCCCCCTTTGGGCCTGGAGGTGTGTTCTATTACCAGTAAAGCACAGCGATGTAACAATATCCCCCATTGCCCCTGCGGTACGGGGGCCCCTGAGCTCCAGGGGGCCCACTCTGGCACTATGCACGACTGTGCCTGAGAGCTCCTGACTGGGTCCGTAGTATGGGTGGAGGGCTCTCCATGTTCTTTGCAGGGTGACACCCGCAAGTTTCCTTACGCCCCTGGTAAAGCACCATGATGTCGCTCATTGTGCCATTTGTCAATGCCCACCTCAGCACTGCTCAATACATGCAAATGCTAGTGCTCTTAATTTACCTGTGCAAATTGGATTGGCATATGATGAATCCCCACCCAAGTTTGATAGTGATATTACACATAAACAGCGGGGTTTTTTTATTGTTGCGAGAAACGTATGTTGCTGGATTGTTGTCCCAATTTGTATTGTTCACATGAAAACCAATAAAAGCATGCTTAATAAACAAATGTGAATTTATGTTCGTAAATGGATGCACTCACAAGTGCAATTTCAACACTACGGCTGAATTATACGAATGGGTAAATCTCCTCACAATGTCGCGTAGTGGGCTTCCAAGATGAGTATTGTGTCAGTTTACACCGGCTATATTTTCCATCCGAAAATGTACACCAGTTTTATGTTACATGAATATGTACAAGTTTTCGAATGTGACTACCCAATGAATCTGTGACATTCACACAGCTACCATGGAATAAACACTCCTGGAAATCCCTTGTGGATTTCAAAAAAATTTAGCAGATTTGTGCCAGAAGAAATCTGTAATCCACTCGGGATTTCTGGCTTGCTTTGTCAATCGAGCTACTAATGTCTATTACAACAGACTAAAGCCGCGGCAGCTAATGCGTCTTGATACCCGTGGATCAATATGTCATGTAAAATAATTGTTACTTTTTTTAGTGGTGGCCATGGGGAGTATTTCAACGTTACATTTTAGGCATTTAGTAACAGTCAACGAGAGATGAGAAACGGACGAGCATGCATCCATACATCTTGGTTAAGCAGCCCAGACATGTGAATTGCTAAATATTGATTTTTAATCCACAAGGCTTTATTGCCAGTATATGTTCTAACCAGCTGTCAAATATGTCTGCCAAGAAAATGTGTTCTGATTTATAAGGCAGCTGTGTTTAATCAATGCTTAATTTAAGACTTCACAGTCTATAGAATAGCTAAATATTACAGCGGTAATTAACAACCTAATGTCATCGGTTCCTGCCATTCCTAAATTGTTCAGTAGAGGAAATGGTATCCTGTAAATAACTTCATAAAAGAAGGCAATCCTGAAAATGGATGTGAGGTCAAAACAATCTTCTAAAAATCACGTTATCAACTCAGTATCTGAACGTATTTACAGTACAATTAATTACTGCCGTTCTTTAATTTGAAACTGTCTATAAATGTACAATGTTTAATTATTGATGGCATTTAGCATGTCAGATTTACAGAATGATCTACTCCTATACAATCATGAAGTACTTAGTTGATGTCACAACGCTGCATGATTTTATAAAATGCTCTAACAAGCGAGAATATTTTTTTTCCTTTAAACAGGGAAAACGTACGCTTGTTGCAGTGTAGGTTGTAAGCAAAAAAGGAGGTAATATCATATCATGTGCTATCACGCAATCTGTAAATATAAGAATTGTGCCATAGGGTTGCGCACTGGAAAGCCATTTGGGGGTCCTGTGTTTGTAGTGGTTTGTCACAGAAAAACCCTTGGCACATTAGAAATCTTGCTCTCCATCTCACCCCAGCCCTGGTTTCTACACCACCATCATGATGCATTATGGCCCGCGTCGTCCAAGTCTCGTTTGCTCGCTGGTGCCTTCTGGCTTCTACATATCCTGCGGTGCCAAGTCCCAAGTCCCAGTGCAGCCTTCATTCTATTGGTGCGTCTCTAGTTCCCAGCGCCTGGTTAGTTGTCACCTGGCTCTCAACCTGCAGCTGTGAACCTCCTCTGAGCTGCCACCTATTTCTTTCTTTTGAGCTCAGTGCCCAGGGTTCGAGCAACTGTCCTAATGCAGAAACTGCAGACACCTGCTCTGCCTTGCAACTCTGCTAGAAGGCCTGTCCCTAGTTGCCCGGTGCTTTGCACTTTCACTGTTCTTTGGCTTCTCAGTAAACATTTTGTTTCTTTTGTTCTTCTGTCTCTGTCCCTGTACTTTGATTCTTTGCTCTGCTCCGTTTTTTCTGACATGTAAGCATATTTCTGTCCTGCATTCCATTGTTCCTTGTTCTTTCTGTATACTTCCAGTCCTATTCTTGTTATATGCAGAATCCTTATCCTGTATTCCAGTGTTTCTTGTTCTGCCTGCATACTTCATTCATATTTTTTGTCAAGAAATTTTTATTGGGTTTAACAAAGGTTTAACAACTTTGAAAGCTCCACCAAGCTCTAACACATACCAAGATCATCTGATAGCTACAGACGGTACTTTCAACAACGAAAGAGTGTGCTTACATGAAGTGGTTTAAGAGCATAGGATACAGTGTACAAATCCAATTGATTTGTAAGGAAAGCCCTCACTCACCAACCTGGTTGGTGATCTGCTTCATCATAGGGCCCCACCGGGTTAAGCCGAATGCTTACCCGGTGTGCTGCGACGCCAGAATTACTGCGGAGTGGGAATTGTGAAGATCAGTGTTAGTGTAGTGATCGTTAAAAATGAACAGATTGTGTCTCAAAAAAGATTTTATTCGGTGACCAATCTGACATATTAAAAACTATGTGAGAGGAAAAACTACCAAATTAATTGTTTGGCTGTTTCCACTTAGAGTGGGGTCAACATGTTTCTGCCCTTTATGTTTGATTTACTGGGAATACCTGCCTGTATTCATCGTTTTAGCACTATGGTAGAAATCTAGCATCCTTTCACTCTGTTGGTGCTTATAATCATTTATGTCTGTTTCTGTCTAATGGTTGTTTCAGAACACCTATTTCACACTAGAATGACGCTGGTTCAATAAATGCTTAATGAAAAACTTCCCCACCGTTTATTCAGTGTATCACTCTGAGACAAAGTGAGCATGAGTGACTGAGCAAAAAGTACTGTACTGTTTTCACGATCCCTGATTGGACAGAGTTGTCACGTTCGATAGTTGCCAAGAACTAATCTCTCCTTGGTAAGATGGGTTTCTAGTGGCACTGTGAGCTAGCTGGGATGCAGGCGAACATACTCGGGGGGAGATGGGGGGGGGGGGTTTAATCGTTCAGAACACCAATCCCGCAGTTTATGTTGTCTAAACGTGCAGATCCTATATAGGTTTATGGAAACTACACAACATTATGTTTGGAAGAAGTGAAGCACAGAGACAGCCTTACTAAATATAGCAGACAACATCCACAAATGTATGGATGCTGGTCGCTGCTGCCTGCTCATCCTCCTAGACCTCTCCGCGGCCTTCGACACGGTAGACCATAAACTTCTTATCAACACACTAAAACAACGGACAGGAGCAGACGGCATGGTGCTAAAATTGTTCACCTCTTTCGCTCACAACAGTTCTCAACAAATCAAAATAAATAACGCACTCTCCAATGCCTCCACTATAACCAGAGGTGTCCCTCAGGGCTCAGTCCTCTCACCTACTCACTTCAATATCTACATGGAGCCCCTCACTACCATAATCAAACAAGCCATCATCACCTACCACGTTTACGCAGATGACATCCAGCTCTAGCTGGAAGTCTCCTCCCAGAAGACATATGCCATCTCAAGGACGCTCTAAATAAATGAAAAACTGGCTAGCCCACAACCACCTAAAACTTACCTAGATAAGACGGAAATCATTCTCCTCTCCAACGACGGAAAATCCCACAAGATCCAAGAATGGATTAAGCTTATGGACTCCTTAAACTTCAACAGTACCCTGACCGGTTCCGCCAAGTCACTGAGCATCCAAGTAGACCCTAACCTGAACATGAGCATGCACATAAAGGCTACCGCTATGAGTGCCCACTATAAACTAAAACTACTCAACAAAATCAAACACTTCCTCCCGCCAAATGATCTCAAGACCACAACGCAAGCCCTGGTTCTATCCAGACTAGACTACGGAAATGCCACCCTCACAGGCACAGAGAAATCCCGCCTAGCCCCCATGAGAACAACTCTAAATGTAGCAGCAAGGATGGTCACTGGAGCAAAAAGACACAATCATATCTCACCCTCCCTGAAAAACCTCAAATGGCTCCCCATTGAAGCTCGCTGCCAGTTCAAAACTGCTTGTCTCACCCACAAAGTCCTTCACGCTGGCAACCCAGCCTACCTTGCAGCCAAGCTCACCAAGGTAGGCCAGGCAAAAAACCTGAGGAGCACCAACAACCTACTTCTCATACCCCCCAAAGAGACTCAAACAAAACGCCCTGACGTGCCTCTTTCCGGGAAATGCCCCAAAATCTGGAACTCCCTACCAGCAGATCTCAGAACCAACCCCTCCTTTGTGACCTTAAAAAAAACCTCAAGGATCTCCTCCTCGCTCAACACCTCTATCCTTTGGACAATTTCACTGCAGTGCCTTCCCATAGACTCTCCTTTTTGCTCTGTCTGTCTGCTATCTCTGATTCACCTGTGTGCATGTTGTAAAGCGCTCTGATAAAACTCTCTAAATAAGGGTCCTATAAAACTCTCTAAATAAGGGTCCTTCGTCTAGGGCTAGAGACAAAGAGCAGGAAGCCTTCCGACAGGTACTTCATCAGTGGACTCCAGATATAATCAAAGTCCTTTCTGTCGTCTGTTAGGATGTTCGCTATTCGTTCTAGGGCTAGGGATCACCATAGTCGGGCATGCCATTGAGTGAGAGAGGGGGCATCCGGCTTCTTCCAGCCTTCAGCAGCTGCCATTTTAGCTGCCCCAGGCTTAACCACATAATAGAGCGGTCCCCTTGGGTTTGTTGCTTTAGGCTCGGGTCCCGCACTCCCTAGAGAATATGCTCCAGAGAGTCCAGGATGGGGTATCCCACAATCTGTTTAATTTGAGATAGGATTTCCTTCCGGAAGGGTTGAATGAAGGGACAGTCCCACCATATGTGGTGGAAGTCGCCTAGGAGCCCAAAACCCCGTCAGCATCTATCTGAGGTGTTAGGAAAGAGAGTGTTTAGCCTCTGAGGATGCAGACACCAATCGAACATCATTTTGTAATGGGCTTTCCTCAGAAACATGGAACGGTTGTACTTAGCAATTTCTTTATAGAGGAAGCTCCATTGCTTGTCGGCTACAGGGGGAGGGAGTCGGGCATCCCAAAATCTTCTATGCTGTGGGACCTGAGATGGGCCCAGCGAGCGAAGGAGTGTGTAACGGAAAAAGATGCAGCCCTTAGTCGTGCCGCCCCACCTGGACAAATCTCTCTATTGGGAGCAGGTCCGTGGTTGCTGCCAAACGTATCTGGGATTGCTGTACCCAATGTTCTAGTTGGCAGTAGCAGAATTGTTCTGTAGGTGGCAGTTTAAAGGTTGTGGCACAGTCTGTAAAGAAGCGTAGTTCTCCTCTGTGGAAGAGATCAGACAGCATAAGCCATCTACCTTCCCATCATCAGTCAAAGGGGCCTTCTGTTATTGTTGTGGGGAAGGCGGGATTAAAATGGATGGGCATTTAAGGGGACGGAAAAGTCGTCAGGGGCAATGTCTTGGTGGCGATATCCCACGCCTTAAGAGTAAAAATCCAAATTTTGTAAAGCGCAAACTACTCACTCTTACAGGTCTCAAGGCACTGGAAATTAAGTGAGCTATTGCCCAGAGTCACATGGTGCTGAGCTGAGCTGCCGCCGGGGATCGAACCGTGAACCCTGTGCTCTGAAGTCAGCTGCCCTGGCCGCTGCACCACACCTCTCCACTAGAGTAGCGGCTATAGGGATGCTAAGATAAAAAAATTTCGGCCTGTCTTGTTTTGGTTTCTAGGGCAGGTCCCATATGGTTCGTCCTGCGACTTGCCGGTCCATATGGAGCCAGTTTTTGTCTGATGCTTTGAGAGACCACTCCGCCAGGGCACGTATTTGTGGAGCTCTGTAGTACAGAGGGAAATCCGGAAGGGAAAGTACCCCATTAGGCACAGCCTGGTAAATAGTCGCTGAGATAGGCAGGCCCTACACACCTGCCAGATACATTTTGTTATCATTCCTTTCAACTCAGTGAACAGTTTTCTGTCAACCTTAATTGGGAGACCCTGAAAGAGATAGAGGAGTCAAGCAGCACATTAATTTTGATTGCGTTTATTCGACCCACCCAGCTTATATATGTGGAAGCCCATTTTTAAAAGTCTGATTTAAGCTGCCGGAGGAGGGGAGGAAGATCGCTTTATAAAGGTCTTCTGGATTAGGAGTTATTTTGATGACCAAATACAAAGACATAACTTTCTCTGTGACCGCTGCTAGTGTCAGGCAACCATGACCAAATAGCACACTTAACATTTATAAAGGTAAGCATGAGCACTGCTTGGCAAATCAATGCGAGTGCAATGAGGACTTTTCAGCACCCACATAGGCACTTCCGTGGATTCTGCTGCTCGGAGTCTTACTGTGAGGGAATCAGACGGAGCTAACAGCAAGCTGCCAGTGTTGTAAGAGCTCCTGTGGCCCTTGGAACAATATTAGTGGCGCAGTTGGTGCAATATTCCATCCCACCTCTGGGCCAGGTGCACTGCAGCGGCTTCACAACTAGTAGCTATGCCCACAGGTGCCCAAGATATCCACACAGGGTGCATTTACATACAACAAATCTAAATCTTCTGGGTTAAAGGGTACACTGCATAACAGCTGAGACTGTTGGTGTTGTAAGGATCCGCAACAGCTGAAGCTGTAACAGAAGTCTACTAACCAATAGTGTGAGTCCTATAATGCTAAACTGGAATTAATGGCTTTTCAAAACTGTAAGCTACTTGTCCCAATTTACTATGGTGTGATCTAGCTTTGTTGTATGTCGATTTAGATTCCGTATGCATTTCCAGATTCATGCCCTTATATAGGTACATTTCACATTGCCATTATATAGGCATAGATATCCAGTCCTTATTTAGACATAGTCCATGCTATCCAAATACAGGCATGGCTACTTCCATCCGTTCATCAATATCACAACAATTTCTTGCAAAACCAGACTCTTAAGCCGTTAGGGACTTCCCCTTGCTTGGATATTGATTTCTCCAAGAACCCATTTATTATGCATGAACATCTATTCCTTAGGGGTTCATTCATGACGTTCATATGCTCAACTTTACGTCAATACTGGCATTCCTAAACACCTTCAAGGTATAAACATACCTTCACTTGCCATTGCAAAACACGGTGTGGTTCGGTGCAGTTCGACTACCTACTTGCACGATGCAGCTCGCCACAGCAAGTCCCGAAGGAAACTCTCCAGCTAACGCAATGACTAGACGCTGTCATCCTACTGCCGAGAATCCAGCTCCAGTGTTTCTGACTCCCCTTTCGGGGTGTTGGGAAATCTAGTCCCGAGAAAGAGATACCAACCTCCCTCATTCTAAGGTATGGAGCTGATTAGAATCTAGAGAAAGATTTGGCAATTCTTGGCAAAACTAAACTATAGCTAAAACAGCACCTACTTCTTCCCTCGTACTAGACCTAGGTTAGGTACACTGGGGTAGGCGTATTTTAGAAGCACCAGTTGAGTATTGTAGCCTGTGTTATTTATGTATGTATTTTTATACATGTCATAGCAATAGACAATGATATTACAGTATTATTTTATATTACTGTTTACGCTGCATGCATTATATTTTGCATTCTGTCTAACGATTGTAGCAGTTCATATCTCTTGCATGAGAAATAAGACTGTTCAATAAACCCTTTTATTGAAACGCCTGTTTCACTATTTCTATGCAACTCTGTAGAAACGAAGCATGCACGATTGACTGAGTGAACTAGTTATCTATTGTTTCCACAACTCTGAAGATATTGTTCCGGTTAGGGAAACAAAGTTGTCTTGTTTATGCGGTTGTCAGAAACTAATCCCTTCTTGTTTATTCGAGAAAGTTTCTAGTGACCTCTAAGTTAGCTGGCACACACACAATTAAGTTTAATATACTCGATAGAGACATAATGACTTCAGTCCCATGTCAAATCTATAGTGTATATTATTCCAATGCGCAGAGCCTATTGGGAATATAGGAACTACACTACAGCTTTATGATGCTATGTTCTTATAGTATCCAAGTTAAACAATAGCAGTGATAGTGATGATAAATACTTTTGCAAAAAGGAATGTTACATATGGCAATCAGATTAACACTTACATGTTCACGGATATGTAATTTCAATAAAGTGTTTTCTACCAACATTTGATCTGTATCTTAGCAGAAACAATAAAGCATGCTTATAGAAAATGTACAGAATTATAAATTTAGAAGAGAATCTTTTCATCTGCCCCAATCTTACTTGATATCTCATCAATATCTGGAACGCTGTTGCTTAGCACAAGACCACTCATGTGTTTCCGCAGGTACTGAGACAAAGCGGTTGGTACGCGGTCAGGACGCAAGGCGCGTAATATCAGCAGCTTGTGAAATTCCAAGGAGGTGTCCTGGTCAGGATGACCAGAAAACCTGAGAAGGTCATCTTCAAGAATGAAAAAAAAATCACTGTTAGATTCTCGCTACAGCTTTTTCATTACCATCAAAAGGGCAGTCAAGTCAAAAGCATTTGTTTTGGAATCCTAAATTCCACTGAATGTACACATAACCCATTCCATTTATCTACACATATTCAGAAATGAGTCTCGAGAAAAAGTTTCATAAAAGAGTGAGGAGAAAAGGCGTGTATATCATGTTATATTATCAAATTGTGCAGGATAATGTCCCTGAAATGATTACAAATTTCCTCCGAAATAATCATCAATCATCTTGCATTTTCTTTCTGCACAAATATTCAATACTGAGAGGTAAAACTGGCGTTTTTAAACATTTTTGTAACATTTATAACAGTATAGCTCATGTCACAGCTTTCTATCTACTCTCTTGTAATGAAGGAACAAAGAATCTCCATATGATCTTCATTTAGCAAGAGTAAGGTAGGAACAATAGTGTAGGGAATCTAGTCATCTGCCATCAAATAAACATAAATATATATGTATTATTGAAGGTTCTTCTCCCATTATCGTTCATAGGTTATAACCAAAAAATGCATACAAGACATCTTAGTACGCTTTCTATCGGTATTCTGAGGCAAAACTAGCAAGAAATTACTATTGATGAGTGACATGGCCTGCTATCAACTACTTTAATACAATGTAATCGCAGACAAGACCTGCATAGGCTGTAAACAATTCAAGAAGCATCGACAATGCCAATAAGTCTGGCTTTAAAGCAATGGCGTACGGTAATGCGAAGCATTACAGGTGGATGGCATGGGAATGGATACAAATTTGGTTATACTAATATTGGTGAAGATTAAATGGACAGGTAATAACTGTACTGTCAAGCTAGACGTAGAAATCCTTGTAGGTTAATGATTACCCACCTCCCCTCTGTGCTGCTGCCAGAGAAAAGCACCCTCTAAGACAATGAAAAAGGCTTTACAATGTCATGAGTGTGCCCCTGAACGTTCAAGTTCTGGCAGCTGGATAAATAAACTAAATTATCACAGCTACATGGAGAGCAAGCACTTTTTTGTGGAAGCACACAAATTCTGCCCAATAAAACATATACTTCTGGCTAAAGTCCATCTCTAGTATTGCTCTCATAATTGGCGACAGCTGTGCTGTCAAGGCAGACCTTGAAAATGGGAGACATAACTAATCACTGAGAGCAAGAGAAGGGAATGTCTATTTCCAATAATGGCAGAATTCCATTGACTACCAGCCAGACAAAGGACCAAGTTTAATGTACTGTTGACCATTCATAGGGAGCAGGACTACCCATAAAAGGAACTAGCGAAGTAAATAGGGGGCTGATTTATGATTCAAGTGTTTTAAAATATACAGTAAAAATACAGTAAATTTGCATTAATAGATCAACTGATCCCAATACACACAACAAGAAATAAAATCAATGCAAAATAGTTTCACATCTCATTACCGCAAGTAAACATTTCCCACTGCACAAATAACACTTGAAAACTGCATTACAACTAAAAAAACAGCTTGTTTGCATACTCGAATTACCACATGCCACATTTCATTAAAACTGGTTTTAAAAATCTCTGCCTTTCTTCTCGTATAAATAAACAATTCAACAAAGAGTTTATAGCACATTTAATATTTAATCACATTAACAACCCCCCTCCAGTTTCCTTTAGACTTTTAGCCATCTCTGGCCGACCATAAGAGGGATTGAAGCCAATTCTAAATTTAACAAGCACTGGCATAACCAATAGATCTCGCCTTTGGGACCTTATAAGTATTTAGTTATGCAGCACAATATCCTCGGTGCAACAACATCAACTATTGCATGGGTAAACACTTATAGGGGCCCAAAGGGCCCAAAGGCGAGACCCATTGGCCATGCCAATGCTTGTTCCCCTTGTTCTTGTTATCCGCTCAGAGACTAGGTGATTTACCCAGTTGGGTGGTTTGATAGCTAACCACTTCATCTTTGCTGCCTGTAACCCTGGCACGCCATGACGAATCCTCTGGGGTAATTGCTTTTTAAATGGTTGCCATCATATGTAGGTGGAGAGTCTTCTAGGTGGCTGACAGTGATAAAAATGGAGGAGAGAACAGACCATTTAAAAAACATTTAATAGTGAATTTTCCATCTTTTATTTTATTGTTGCCATGAATAGATCTGGTCGAGTCAAAAATATGGGTGAATACAAGCATTCGAGAAGGTGATCCCATTAAACTGAACCAAGGATTAACAACTTAGAAGAAGGCAACATAGGTTTGAAAAGTCTCTGGTGGAATTTTGTTTGCAGGGAGGGTAAATGGAAGCAAAAGAGAAAGACCCGTCAAATGCAAATGAGTTAAAAGATATGCAAAATAAGTAGATCCATTGCCTAAAAAATTCCTTGTTTCATACTCTAACTTCTTCAATCAATCAATTAATCAAGAATTTGTAGAGCGCACCACTTACCAGTTAGGGTCTCAAGGCGCTGAGGGAAAAAAGGGGGGTGTGCTATTAGTCAAACACCCAGGTCTTGAGTAGCCTCCTGAAGGTCAGCAGGTCTTGGGTCTGTCGTAGGCTCAGTGGGAGGGTGTTCCAGTTCTTGGCGGCGAGGTGGGAGAAGGATCTGCTGCCAGTGGTTGTTCTTCCGATGCAAGGGACGGTGGCGAGGGCGAGGTCGGCGGAGAGGAGCTGGCGGTTGGGGTTGTAGAAGAAAAGTCGTCTGTTGAGGTAGGCTGGGCAGGTCTTGTGGAGTGCCTTGTGTGCGCGGATGAGGAGCTTGAAGGAAATCCTCTTGTTGACGGGGAGCCAGTGTAGGTTTCTCAGGTGGGGGTGATGTGGCTGTGGCGTAGTACGTCGAGGATCAGGCGTGCAGAGGCGTTTTGAATGCGTTGCGGTTGTTTGATGAGCTTGGCTGGGGCTCCCGCATAGAGGGCATTTCCATAGTCAAGTCTGCTACTGACGAGGGCCTGGGTAACTGTTCTTCTTGTATCTGTCGGGATCCACCTGTAAATCTTGCGGAGGGTGTTAAAGCAGGAGAAGGAGACTGCGTTGACATGCTTGGTCATGGAGAGTGTTGAGTTGAGGATGACTCCCAGGTTGCGTGCGTGGTCGGTGGGTGTCGGGACTGCCCCCAGTGCTGTGGGCCACCAGGGGTCATCCCAGTTTGAAGGGCTGGAGCCGAGGATGAGGACCTTCGTCTTGTCCGTGTGCAGCTTCAGTCGGCTGATCTTCATCCAGTCGGCGACGCCCTTCATTCCTTTGCGGAGGTTGGATTTGGCGGTGAGGGGGTCCTTGGTGAGGGAGAGGATCAGTTGAGTGTCTTCAGTGTACGAGATTATGTTGAGGTCATGCTGTTGGGCGTCTTGTGTGAGCGGGCCATGTAGATGTTGAACAGTGTCGGCTGAGGGATGATCCCTGGGGTACGCCGCAGATGGTCTTGGAGGCTTCGGATCGGAATGGGGGGAGGCGGACGCTCTGGGTTCTGCCGGAGAGGAAGGAGGTGGTCCATTCCAGGGCCTTGTCTCGGATCCCTGCGTTGTGGAGGCGTGTGCGTAGTGTGTGGTGGCAGACAGTGTCGAAGGCGGCGGAGAGATACGGGAGGATGAGGGCTGCGGTCTCACCGTTGTCTAGCAGGGTCCTGATGTCGTCGGTGGCGGCAATAAGGGAAGTCTTGGTGCTGTGGTTGCTGTGGAACCCTGACTGGGATGTGTCCAGGGTGCTGTTTGCTTCAAGGTATCAGGTTAGCTGTCTGTTGACGATCTTCTCGATGACCTTGGCTGGGAACGGAAGCAGGGAGAGGGGCCGGAAGTTCTTGAGGTCTCTCAGGTCCGCCTTGGGTTTTTTGAGTAGGGCGTTGATCTCAGCATGTTTCCAGCTCTCTGGGAAGGTCGCGTTTTGAAAGAGAGGTTGATGACGTTGCTCAGGTGAGGTGCGATGGCGCTGCTGGCTTTGTTGAAGGTGTGGTGCGGGAGTGGGTCTGACGGGGAGCCGGAGTGGATTGTGCTCAAGGTCTTGATGGGAAGGTGGCGAGGGAGTCGCACAGGGCTTGCGACGGCGGGATGTCGTAGGTGTTGGAGCTGGGGTTGAATAGTCTACATTTTAATGAAATACGAGTGTAATGTTTATAGTCTTACCTCGTCACTGCAGTTTACAATTCCATTTGACTTAAATAAATTCTATGTAACTTTGCATTTAGCTGTGAACGCTTACAGTTCCATGACCAGGGTTCCTAACAGGCTGCGGTGTAGGATTTCTGTTGTACACCATTCATCTGTAATTCTCACAAAATAAAGATGAGTATGCCGCAAAGTGGTTATGTGACACAGACAAAGTATACGTTTTCACAAAATAAAGATGAGTATGCAGCAAAGTGGTTATGTGACACAGACAAAGTATACGTTTTAAATAAGGTTTCCATTTTGCGTACAAGAGAATAAAAAGGACCCATCTAGTTAGGCATCGCATTCAACGGATCGATTACACCGCTGGCTGCAATTATGTGTTGCATGACTGACTATCCTCCTGAAGTGTAGTGCCAACAAACAACAGCTGGGGTCCTTCAGAGTAAAAACAAGTAAAATCATACCCTTAGCCTGTTCCGATTCCAGATCACTCTTCATGACAGCGTAGAGTCAGTGTGAAAGGATGTGCCCAATTCCTGTTTTTTTCCCCTCAATTTATTCTATGTATTGTTATTTATAGAGCTCACAACAAAAGGGGCAATACTTGTTCACTTTACGCTGCATGGCCAATATACTCAATATATGGACTATTGCTCGTCATATTCTGAAGCCAGCCCCAGAAATAGACAGGTGAAACAAAGAAATCTACATGGCAATCCCAAAATTGTATGAAGTGGCTTGACAACTATGAAAATAGTTCCAAAATAATAACATCTAATCGGGAATCATGTGCAATACTAATATACAGATATTGAAAAAATAGGCAGGTGAAACAAAGTAGAAGGAGAAGTCTCAATAGCAATCTCAAAATTGAATAAAAAGTGGCTTGACAAAGATGAGAATAGTTCCAAAATATTAACATCTAATAGGAAATCGCGCACAATACTAATATCCAGATATTAGAAAAAAAATATGGACCAATCTTCCAGAAGCCTGAAACTGGGCACTAGGTGTTTATGTTGGGGTACTGGAAGAAGAAGAAAAAAAAATCAGACAGACTAGTATGTTTTCAGGGCCAGTCAAAAAGCTGACCAAGCTTTCAAGTACAGCAGGGACGTTTCACTTTCTACGATTGCTTATCGAACTGAATACAATAGTTGGCTCCACTACCATTATAGAATCTCTTAAGTAAGCCTGGGCGTAGCACTTCGCTACGCCCACGGAGTGAGCGTAGTGTTGCCTACTTCGCCATTTGCGAAGTAGGGGTAGCAGGCAACACTACGCCCACTCCGTGGGCGTAGCGAAGTTGCCCGCCACCCGCCTCCCTCCCGCCCTCCCTAAATACTGAAATAACGAGAAATGCGCATGCGCGGGCGGCTCACGAGAAATGCGCATGCGCGGGCGGCCGCGCATGCGCATTACTATCCATGATGGCGGCGCGGTTACCAGAAGGAGCCCCGGAGACGCAGCCGACAAGGTAAGTGGTGTTTTATTGTTTTTAAAATAATTATTTCAGTATTTAGGGAGGGCGGGAGGGAGGCGGGTGGTATTTAGCGAGGGCGGGAGGGAGGCGGGTGGCGCGTAGTGGGGCTACGCGAAGTGCGTAGGTGGACGTAGTTTCTGGTCCACTCCGCGTAGCTTCGCGTAGCCCCACTACGCCCAGGGTTACTCTTAAGTAAGGATGTCATTGTGGTTCATGCCAAATGTATGTAGTCAGTAGCTGCAGTGTAGGCAAAGATTGCTCCAGGGAAGATGAACTCATACACCAAGGTGTCTGTGAACTTACACTGCAACTCTAACTTCACAAATCTGCTTTACGGTGACATGTGAACTTTGGGCAAAGATTGGTCCAGGAAAGATGAACTCATACACCAAGGTGTCTGTGAACTTACACTGCAACTCTAACTTCACAAATCTGCTTTACGGTGACATGTGAACTTTGGAATTGTTGTACGCGAGAAGCAGCCATGTGCAAACCACTCTAAAGACTGGGATCATCTTTATAATAACAAATGCCATTATATCGTTATCATGGGGCTTGTTTTGCAACAGATAAGTGTGGTGCGACGCAGGATTGTGTTAACTGCATTAAGAGGAGTACAGAATTGTGGGTAGCCTATTGCACAACAAGAAATGGAAGAGAAACAATAACATGGTTAGGTGCTTTAGACGTAGAAAACCAAGACTGCTTTAGACATAGAAAACCAAGACTGAAGCTAAAAAAAAAGGCATGTGATGCAAAGCAAAGTTATGCGGAAAGCTCATGCAATAAGGATGAATTGTGAATGTTGCCAGTCTCAATATATGATGGGCAAGGGGTTGATACAGCGAATAGCAAGCACTACAGTCCCCACACTGACAGGGTCCAAAAACTGGGGACTGCATTGGTGGCCTTCTTGCTAAGTACTAAACAGCCACAAAGGTTGTAACACAACAGTTATTAGTTCTGGTCTGAAGAAATGTATCCTAGAAAATGGTACAAGTTCTCCAGATTATAATATAATTTTATTTGAATAGAGGCGTGACATTAGCTAATATTGGTTCTTCGTTGAAACACTGTCAGGTGAAATTGAAAGGCCAGCAATCTTTAAATGGCCATAAGTTTCCTTATGGGCGAGTTTTTCAGCTCATCTTGATTCCAAAAGGTTATGAGGCCAACCCTGTCTCTCTGTAGCACAATTATAGGGAGGCTGCTGGGGTTGGAGAGTGGGCAAAGCAATCCTGTTACACAAAGTGAAATGATGGAAGGAAAAAAGTAGAAAAATATATTACGTTTACTACAAAGTACTCGTTTCTCAACTATATGTTCAGAATTGGTTTCATCTTGGTTCAAAGCAGAGTGTAGATTTATTGTCTTTTACAACTGAGGAGAACTATGGCTCTCTGTGAGGGAGAGTCCCAGTCATGTAAAAGGTGGTGAAACATTGACTACACTGCCTTGTTGAACTAGTGAATGATGAGAGAAAAAGAACCTGCTGTAACTCAGCATTATTTAATGTGACTTTGAGCAATAATGCCCACAATTCAAGTACTAGCGAGCTTGGAAATAATCTTACACCCCGCAGCTGGTTCCTGATCTACCTGTATATTCCTCTGTTTGTGCTGTGCAATTAGTGTCGACTGACCTCCATTTGAAGAATAATGTCCCTACGCAAGAAATAAAGGATCTCTGGTTATACCACCCCCTAGTGTCCATTACTCTTGCTCTCAATGGAATACAGGCTGTGCAAGAGGCGTACGATTTCAGCTTAAGACTTTTGCCACAACTGAAATGGGAAATGAGATGTTAAGATAACATTATATCTAACATACCGGAAACAACGTTTTGCGCAGTAAGGATGCTTGAAACAATCCCAGCAAAAGTGAAGCAGACTATCTCCAAAGACATTCAAGAGGGCAAGATTCAACTCAGTGAACCTATAGTACTAAAAAGAGAGGGAAATAGGGGAGTCCATCGGCTCTCCATAGTGAGAGCAACAAGATTCTTAAGCATCTCCCTACACTTTCCTCCAAACAACTTCATAAGAAAAAATAAATACATCAATAATCGAACTTCGGGTAGGGTATGGAAGGTGGTCGGCTCCACATATACAACTGTTGATTCATTAGAGATCTCGTCCAAACAATAGAACAGATGAGAATTCCTCAAGCAGGGAAGGTGGTATGGATGTAAGTTAGGTGCTGTAAACTGAGGTACTTCATGCACAACTCAGAGGATCGTGAAATAGGTTATCAAAGTTGAAGAGCAGGAGTGAAAATTTAAGCACACACAAAGGTATGTCATTGCTACAAAGAAATGTAGGAGTGTGAAACAAGCAGGTATAAGCTGATGCTGATGACAGAAAAAATCAAGCAACAGCATGCACAAGCACGAGCGCGCCTTGCGTGGCAGCAGGGGGAGGAAGGAGGGAGGAGGGGACTTGCACGATTCCCTTGCGGGAGCCAGTAGCAAGGCGCGATAATTCCTAACATATGGCGCTGCTGCTCGCTCCCGCAAGGGAATTGCCAAACGTGCAGGCGTTACTATACAAAGCAATGCAACGCGTGCACGTTTTTGCAGGGAAAGCTGTGTCGATTGCTAAAGGTCTCCATCCTATGCAGCGCATGTGCGCTGCGTAGGAGAGACCCAAAAAATGGCATGTTTCATTTCTGGGTTTAACAGGGAAGAAATATAAGGAACACCTGTATCAAAATGCTATTAGTCACTTAAGGGTAAAGGAGAATTCTTCAATAAAATATAGCTAAAATCATAAACTTTACAAACTATTTCAATCACCTGTCACAATTCTGATTTAAATGACAGTACTGGGGGGGTTGTTAAAATGGGGGAGAGTTTTGAGACAGCTGTTCCATCAATTTATCCAATTGCCCTCTCAATCTCTCCCCTCATTCCAAATCACTACTCACCACTTCTTTCCTACAATGAGAGGTAATTTTATCTTCTCCTGACTTTACTAATCTATTCTAAAACAGTAAGGTTAAAATGCCAATACGTTAACAGTCTCTCTAACTATTTTGTGTCCCCCTCATTCAAACAATTTCTCTGCCAAACAAAAGTTTGGTTTTGACTATAGCGGTTAGAACTAGCGATAAATCGGAGCAACTTATGGAGCCCCGCGATGGGGTTTAATACTCCAAATTTTAAAACATTCCAATCCCTATTCCAACTTACGTTAACATTGGAATGCATACCTAGATATCTATAGGAGGGAACTTCCTCCGTTATTTTGTAACCAATATTTCAGATAAGGTGTCACTATGATCCAATTCTACAGTCACCCAATTTTCCCTGGGGAGTTCTTGTAATATTAGTAATAACCCATGGAGGATTTCCAATTCATTCAATTTTCCCAGAGTTTCTCCCGATTAACCAGGCCAAGTGCTGCCCAGAAGTTAACTTAACAGCTGAATAAATTGCCCTTTGTCTTAACTGCTTTCCACAGAAGTGGCTGAAAAAGTAATCCAACACCGAGTGATTTCCCTTAAAGCCACCTTGTTCAGTTGTAATTAAATCCACTGTCTCGATTCAAACCTTCATGTGGAGCTTCCTTGTCTATTATGTGGAAAGAATATGTTTTTCTTGGCAAAACAAAAAATAAGCTTAGCTCTGCATCACACCATATGAGAAGGCAGTTAAAGTAATAAAGCGATGGGTCCTTAACAACCTCTACGCGACATACATGTTAAGGTACTATACTATATCATATGGTGTGTATGCAGCAGGGTCAACATAAAACATCATCCTTGTGTAACACTCGCTCTAGTCTTACAGTATACCATATGGTACATAGGCCTCATGTTCAATATTAGGTCTATAATCCTGGGGAATATGTGTTCTTTTTTTTACAGTTTAACATATTTGGAAGTGTGCAATACGATCAACATAAAACTGTAAGGGTGGGATAATATTTTCCCTAACAACATAAACCAAGCAATGCTTTGAATTTAGAGTACTTCGCAAGTGTTGGGTCAGGAGTCTACAGAACCTGAAAATTCGGCGTTCATATGCCCCAGAAATTCCATTGGAATGTCCTCTGGAACTTCCCCATGGGGGGAAATGGCATGGTTTGAGGGAATGGATGGTGGCCGGAGTAACAACACTTGGAGCACTTTATGAGGAAGTTATCATTCGAAGACTTACAAGAGCGTTATGATTTGCTGCAGGTACACTTTCTATTACATAGAGCCCTCACCGCAGCTATTCACAAACACTGGGGGGAGAGGCTTTCTGAACCTTTACTCTCAGGGGCTGTCAATATCTAGTGGCTTCCTCTGGGACATATAAGGCAGTCACTTGTTTATACCACCGGCTTCAGAGCGAGGCATTACCCACACTTAATAATTTCCGATCACGCTGGGAGGGAGATCTAGGGGTTGCCATACAAGAAAAAGTCTGGGACAAATTAGTGGCGCGTTCCCCCCAGAGTATCTAGGAATGCCCAGTTTCAATTGATCACCTTTATATATTACACAGGGCATATGTCCCACCTGACAGATAAACAGATACTACCTGACAGAAATTACTAAATGCCCCTGTTGGCAGGAGGTAAGGGTCGAATTCCTGTATGTTCTAGAGCTGCTCAGATTGTTTATTATTAAAGTTTAATTTGCAACATATACCTCAGCGAACCTCTACCTAGATATGGCAGGAAGAGTACCCACATTTGTGAATGTATTTCGATGTACATGATACCTATAAATCGCTGGACTAATACTACTTCACACGAAGCCTAATCGAAGGGGAGGTAGCCCTGACCATCAGACTGGATTAACACGGGCATTATTTTGTAATCATGTCTTGTTGTTTTTGAGAATTCGTCTCGTTTTGTAATCAATAAAAAATTGTTGTAAAAAAAAAAACATACACCGAGCGATAAACTGGTCATGCTTAGCAACATTCCAAATCATGTGAACATCTTTCTGAGCTAATGTGAGGTAGGGGTCAGAGAGGTGGTCTTCAGTTTCTATCAGGCTCTCAGAAGAGATCAGTCAAAAATATTCTGAGGTGGAAATGTATTGACTGATGCAAGGTTTGTCTGGAAAGATTGTTAGTCTGTGGGGCTAGTGCAGTCTCTCAACAACATAACATCTTCAAAATACAGTCTCTGTGATTATGTGCTCCTCTGCAACAGTCCCCACATTCGGAATAGTATCCCTATAGGGACATGCAATCATCCAAACTTCATGCTCATCAACTCAAAGCTGAAAACCGACAGATGTCCACAATACTCTAATTACGTGCTCTTTGGTGGACTTGGAGTCACCAAATTGAGTTGTGTAGGAGAAGTAGCATCCCAGACCCTCAAACACTCTAATAAGAGCATAATATTGACATCCTCTTCCGATCTCAACCTCTGAAGTCCTCCTATTTGCTGTTGCAAGGTTTGAAGGGCAAGGAGTGTAAATTACAGCATGACTTTCAGAGCCAATTTAAGCCTGAGGTTACAGACTGTCGGCTGCAGAGTGCTATCATAAAGAGCACTACCATACTGTGGATATCACTGTGCCTTTGACTTAAGACTGTAGCTCTCATGGGAATTAAAGTAGTTCCTACAATTGAACATTCATGTAATAATGGTGCAACTGTGTGTATTACAGGCATAAGTTCGAAATGCCAGCCAGACATGTTGTATTTGGCAATGCTTATAACTAGGTCTCTACAAACACCTTTAGCCTTCTGTTGTTGAAGATCTATGGCTACAATAAAATACAAAGAGAGGTCTTTATGTCAGTCCCTTGTTCATAATTGGTTTTCTTCTACTTCAATTCTCTGTTCCTTATTCGATTACTTTCCTACCTATTCTGGTGTTCAACCCACCTCTTGGTCATTGCTGAGTCACGTGGTCCATAGGGACATTGTTATCTTCACTAAGTTAGCATGAGCATGTTGCAGCCTACCTGCTGCTTTGAGCATGTTACTACAAGTCTTAATTTTTTGCAATATTTCTTATGGATGCTTTCACATGAGAACTCATCGCTATGTTCGCTCTCTGCATGTTCCTGGAATTAACATTATGTGCAAGGTCGAACAACAATGCCCATTGTTAATTTGTTCTCGCCAGACCTTAGCCTTTAGACAAATCATACCGATGCAGCTGTTGTTAGGACAACGTACTTTGTTTTTTTAGTGGGATTCAGGAATAGGTAGCACACACTTGGAGAGGGATCTTTCTGGGGAGATCATGTAGATCTACCATCTATAGGCTAAGGTATGGGGTCTGCTGACAAAGTCCAGAGATCGTCTGATATATAATAATACTACTCTGTATCAAGAGAAGGGAAGTTAGGCTCTATTGTCTTTCCAGGATGTCATCTCCCTTCATGATTTATGGACTAGCTGCTATGCCGACTGTATTTGTACTATGCATTTACTATGCATTTTCCTGCTTGTTGTGGCACGTATACTGCATGTTAGGGCATGTTAGTTAAAATAAATATTTTAAACTGTTTTGTGTCTCTGTCAGATCTTATTGTGGACAAGTACAAGAGTGAGAGCAAAAGGGTGCGTCTTGTCACCGCAATTCCTGAGAGATCTGGGAGTGTTGTGATCTGAAGTGTCTAATCATTTGTTTCTCTGTGAGTGAGTAGGAGAGCAAGTGAGACACTATAGCTAGTCGGTCCTGGGCTCGTGGGTACTAAGGTGGTAGGAAGACCTAGTTCAGATACACCAAGGTCCTATAATCCTGCGCATAATTCTGTGTTTGTGCAAAATCCCTGCAACAACTGCTGCGTTGAAGGTATCTTCTTTATTTCTCATCTAGCTTTCTATGGGAGTCCATGTCTTCTATTCTTGCTTGCTTCGCTGTCTGCTTGTTCTGCCCAGCATCACAAACACTCTCCAGCCCTCTCTTCCAGTTTTCCACCCTATACTTTGCTGATCCATTGAGCCCCTAAATTGCACCTTGTTGTTTTCCATTGCTCAGTGATGCTCCCCCTTCCTGCCACATCGGTTTATTTATTTTTTGAGGGCTCAACTGCAGCAAACCTCTACTGGGCCGCATGCTCCTCTTTTTCACTCCCATGCACTTTATTTGGTATTTTTACTTTTGTGTTCTACAATGCCATCCCCATTGGATAAATAAAGTAAAAATAGCCAACATGGCTACCTATGCACCAAAAAGCATGCAAAGCATGCATACGAATATGCAATGCAGCCATCTTGTACTGCTTTCTTTTTTTTATTTCATTTTTAACGAAAAGACATTCAAAATCAGTCATGAAAGAAATTGGAGTATTAGTTGAGGGGAGTGAAAACCCACCTCCAGGAATAATCACAATTCTTCTCAGGTGAAGCCACTAATGTCACTAAAATAAACCTGTGCTTAGCCCTCTGGCAGCTTCCACAAAGTAGCTAGGCTTAACTTAAAGGCAATGTAAAAAGTATTCAGCAGTACTCAAACAGCAATAACGTTAAAATATAACATAAGAAGAATCTCAAACAATTTAGAAAAATTCAAATGATACCAAAATGTTAAAAATACAATAAGAAGAAGCAAAAATGTAAATGTAAAGTTTGAAATAAAAATAGCACCAAAAAGACCAAAAAGCCAAATGCAGTTATCTGGTTGTGCCAGACAGGGTCAAAGTCAAAAGTTAACACTGACTGTAAAGGATCATTGGTTGTGTACAGGGACTGGGTGGAAAGTTTACATTCAGACATCGAAATTGCAGTAGAGAAAATGTGGTTGTCGATAAGTTGCCAGTGGGGCAAGCTGGATCGGACATCGGGCTTGACAACGGCATGTTGGTCCTAGTGCAGTTGTCTATGAAGACGGGAAAGCTATGAGCAGAAAAAAACCAATTTCTTTTTCCAGAAAGGCCTTGACATTAAGGAGATGCTGCTCTGCATCAGTTCAGATAAAGTCATCTACGTTGGGACATAGAAACTTTTCTGGAAGTCAGGTCTCTTTCAGTGGGGCAAACTAGCAAGCAAAGGTAGACCGACAATTCGATGCTGACGGCTGCAGCTTCAACAGTGATTCTGGTCTCTATTGATTTTCCAGAGAGAGGGTTGGAAAAAGTTTCCAAGTCCCAGCTTTTGTAGTTTGGACAGGAGGAGTACACTCTAACACCAGCCAACGGTACATGGACTGGGGGACACCACTTGAAGGTTTGCACTCACTCCAACAGAGGCCAGTAACATGGTCCAGGGCACGTCCAGTTAGTACTGGTCAGCTGGGTAGATGAAGGAAGGGAGGCATTTTGATATTTTTTCTGTCCCTGTAGCTCTAATAGGAGGTCAGCCAAATTACTCTTGTAGTCTTCTTTGGGGTCCTAGCTTCAAGGCAAGCAGGTCCAGTCTTCCTACAAGTTCTTCAGACAAAAGGGCAGTCCTTCTTCTGATTCTCCACGGATCCAGGTGTGGTCTGAGTAGAGGTCATGTGGGGCCCACTTTTAAGCAACATGCTAGCTTGTGGGTGAAGGACAAGCCTTTTTCCACCCCCTAAACCAGTTCTGGAACAATCCTCTGCCCCCGCTGGACTTAGTGCCAGCCTGAATGGAGAGACAAATGGGAGGCAAGCCTAGTTGTGAGATTCGTCTGTCAGTGACAAGGTAGGCATCCTTTGAAGCTCATAAAGGCGCTGGGCAAAGCACACAGGGCAATCCTGTCAAGGTACGGGCATACTCCCCACTCCCACGGCCCTTTGTACACTGTCTCTGAGCAGTACACATCTCACCACCAGGCGTCATGTGACAGCTGGACACTGGTAGGAAATGCTTTTGGTGTTAGGCAAGAAAATGATAACTTTCTAAAAGTGTAATTTACAAAACGGTTATGTAATATACAACTGAACCACTAAGTGGGATTTCACATTATTATTAAATCGAGTCCTTGAACCATTTTTCTAGTTACTCCCAAACTGAAATTGGCACTCCTTAAAGGTAATAGTGTAAATCAGTATTAAGCGATGGGACAGCCAGCCTTGTCACAGTGAAATACAGCTTAATTTTTTCACTGGCAGGAGATGTAAAACATAAGTTACACATGTCCTACTTTTTAAGTAGTACCATGCACCCAGCATTTAAGGCCTAGCTTTGGGTTGACTTATTAGTATAAAAAAGGAAGGTTTAGCCTGGCAAAATATTTATATTTCGAAGGCTGAAATGGCACTTTTAATGCACACTCAGGCTGCAATGGCTGGTCTAGACATGTTTTACAGAGCTACTTTATTAGGTGGCACAATGAGTGCTGCATTGTACCGCTTTTGGCCGCCATAAGTGTGGCAGGGTATGCTCAGACGTGAGTCCCTTGCTCACTTTCAATCAATCAATCAATCATGCCATTTGTATAGCGCACTACTCACCCGGGAGGGTCTCAAGGCGCTTGGGGGGAGGGGTATGCTACTGCTCGAACAGCCAGGTCTTGAGTTCTTTCCTGAAGGCGAGATTGTCCTGGGTCAGCCGAAGGTGGATGGGGAGGGAGTTCCAAGTCTTGGCAGCCAGGTAAGAGAAGGATCTTCCTCCGGCGGTGGCTCTTCGGATGCGTGGTACGGCTGCGAGGGCGAGGCTGGTGGACCGTAGCTGGCGGGTGGGCGTGTAGAAGGTCAGGCGGTCGTTGAGGTACTTGGGGCCCAGGTCGCGGAGAGACTTGTGTGCGTGGGTGAGGAGCCGGAACGTGATCCTCTTGTCGACGGGGAGTCAGTGCAGGTTCCTCAGGTGACTGGAGATGTGGCTGCGTCGGGGGACATCCAGGATGAGTCGGGCGGAGGCGTTCTGGATGCGCTGGAGTCTTTTCTGTAGCTTGGCTGTGGTTCCGGCGTAGAGGGCGTTTCCGTAGTCCAGTCGGCTGGTGACGAGTGCCTGGGTGACAGTCTTCCTGGTCTCGGTCGGGATCCAGCGGAAGATCTTGCGAAGCATACGCAGGGTGTTGAAGCACGATGAGGAGACGGGGTTAACTTGTCTGGTCATCGAGAGGGAGGGGTCCAGGATGAAGCCCAGGTTGCGTGCGTGATCGGTTGGCTTGGGTGCGGTGCCCAGGGCTGGGGGCCACCAGGAGTCGTCCCAGGCGGAGGGCGAAGATCCCAGGATGAGGACTTCCGTCTTGTCCGAGTTCAGTTTCAGGCGGCTGTCCTTCATCCACTCGGCGACGTCTTTCATCCCTTCGTGTAGGCAGGTTCTGGCGGTGTCGGGGTCTCTGGTGAGGGAGAGGATCAGCTGGGTGTCGTCGGCGTAAGAGATGATGTTGAGGTTGTGCTGGCGTGCGATGGCTGCGAGAGGTTTCATGTAGATGTTGAAGAGGGTGGGGCTGAGTGAAGATCCTTGCGGGACGCCGCAGATGACTTCGGTGGCCTCGGAGCGAAACGGGGGGAGGCGGACTCTCTGTGTTCTTCCGGCGAGGAACGAGATGATCCACTCCACTGCCTTCTCTTGGATTCCGATGTTGCTGAGGCGCTGGACTAGGGTGCGGTGGCAGACCGTGTCGAACGCAGCGGAGAGGTCCAGGAGGATGAGGGCCACTGTTTCCCCCTTGTCGAGCAGGGTCCGGATGTCATCGGTGGCTGCGATGAGGGTGGTCTCGTTGCTGTGGTTGGCTCTGAAGCCGGACTGCGAGGGGTCGAGGGATCCGTTCGTCTCGAGGAAGGCGGTCACCTGTCTGTTGACGATCTTCTCGATGACTTTAGCAGGAAAAGGGAGGAGCGAGATGGGGCGGAAGTTTTTGAGATCGGTGGGGTCCGCTGTAGGTTTCTTCAGGAGGGCGCTGATCTCGGCGTGCTTCCAGCTCTCCGGGAAGGTGGCGGTGTTGAAGGAGGCGTTGATGATGTTCCGGAGTTGGGGTGCGATGGTGGAGTCGGCCTTGTTGAAGACGTGGTGTGGGCAGGGGTCGGTCGGTGATCCGGAGTGGATGGTGTTCATCGTGCGGGCTGTGTCTTCGGTGGTCACCGTGGTCCAGGTGCGAAGGGTGGCCGTGGGGGGCGTTGGTTCGACGGTTGGGTGCGTGGGTGGGGCGCCGAAGCTGTTGTGGATGTCGGCGATCTTGCGGTGGAAGAACGAGGCGAGGGAGTCGCAGAGGTCTTGTGACGGAGTGATGTCGTTGGTGCCGGTGCTGGGGTTGGAGAACTCCTTGACGATAGTGAAGAGCGATTTGCTGTCGTGGGCGTTGTTGTCCAGTCGTTCCTTCAGGGATTTCTTCTTGGTGGTGCGGATGAACTGGTGGTGCTTGCGGGTAGCGTGTTTGAGGGCGGTCATGTTGTCGGTGGTCCGGTCGAGGAGCCAGGCTTTCTCGAGGGTGTGGCAGGTCTTCTTGGAGTCCTTGAGGTCGTCGGTGAACCAGGATGCCTTCTTGCTTCTGGGTCTGCTGGGAGGGTTCTTTAGTGGCGCGAGGTCGTCGGCGCAGGCGGTCAGCCACTGTGTGAAGTTGCGGGCTGCTTCGTTGGGGTCCGTTGTGTTGGCGGGTGGGCTCTGGCTGAGGGAGGTGGTGAGCTGGTCTGCGGTGATCTTGCTCCAATTCCTGTGAGGTACCTGTTGCGGGTGGTGGTGGGTCGTGGATCTTTTGAAGCTGAAAAGGACGCAGCTGTGGTCGGTCCAGTGGAGTCCGGTGGCATGGCTGAAGGTGATGTACTTGCTGGAAGAGAAGACGGGATCAAGCGTGTGGCCGGCGTAGTGGGTGGGGGTGTTGACCAGTTGCTTGAGTCCGAGGTTGGCGAGGTTTTCCAGCAGGGCGGTGGTGTTGCGGTCCTTGTTGTTCTCCAGGTGGAAGTTGAGGTCCCTGAGGAGGATGTAGTCGGTGGAGGGGAGGGCGTGCGGGCTGATGAAGTCTGTGATGTCTTCGCTGAATTGTGTGCGTGGTCCCGGAGGTCTGTAGACGAGGGTGCCTCTAAGGGTCGTCTTAGGGTCGGTGTGAATCTGGAAGTGGAGATGTTCGGCTGCGGCGAAGGAGTCGTTGGCGTCGGTCGTGATGCGGATGGTGTTCCTGTGGACGATGGCGATGCCACCTCCGGTCTGGTTGATGCGGTCCCTCCTGATGATCTTGTACCCGTCCGGGATGGCGATGGCGATGTCGGGTGCAGAGGAGGCGTTCATCCAGGTTTCCGTGAGGAAGGCTACGTCCGATGATGTAGCGTCGAGGAGGTTCCAGAGTTCCACGGCGTGTCTGTGGACGGAGCGGGTGTTGATCAGGATGCACTTGAGGTGGTTGCTGCTGGTGTTTGTCTTGGCGGGTGCGGGGCAGGTTCGGAGGCAGGTGAACTTGCAGGTGCAGCAGGTGAAGGGTCCGTGGGTGCGTCTCGTGGTGGCTCGGCAGCAGGCGTGGGTCCGGCCGGCATTGAGTGCGTTGAGAGTGGCGGCGTCGTAGGTCAGTCGGGTCGTCTTGCCTCGGCGAGGAGGGCCAGGGGTCCTGGCGCTGGGCGCGGGCAGGCGCGGACGGGCGCAGACGGGCTTACCTTTGGCACACCTTCGGCGCTCAATCGGTGCTCCCGCTGCGCGCGTCCGCTGCGCGGTCGCTCTGGAGGCGTCATAAGTAAGGAGCCGGGAGGGAGGAGCAGCTGGGTGGCGGGAGCGGGGCGGCGAATGGAATCACAGGGGGGCAGGGCCGCAGGGAGGCAGCGGCGGGAAATTCCAAGAAGCAGCGGGCAGCGGGAAATTCCCAGGAGCAGCGGGAAATTCCCAGGAGCAGCGGGCAGCGAGCGAAGGAATCTGCAGGCAGGAGGCGGCAAAGGCAGGCAGGAGCGGCAGCAGTGAGTGGGGCGACCAAGCCCTGTGGAGGGCTGAGCGGTCACTTTGCCACTGGATTCAAGCAAGCCGGGCTGAAGACGGCTGGAATGCCAGAAACCGGTCCTCGGAAGCTTGTTTCCGGTCCAGGGAAGACATGGCTTGGCAGTTCGGGCTGGACTGTTCCCATGAGGCACAGGGTCAGACTGATTTGCATATAGCCATGTCTGAACTGGGGTGGCAGAGTGGGCTAAAGAACGGTGATGGATTAAACCCAGATCTTTTGACTGGGTGTGAGTGTTTGATTGATTCAGATGCTCCGTCCATCACCACCCCCTTTTGTACCGCTTTTGGCCGCCATAAGTGTGGCAGGGTATGCTCAGACGTGAGTCCCTTGCTCACTTTGCCACTGGAATCAAGCAAGCCGGGCTGAAGACGGCTGGAATGCCAGAAACCGGTCCACGGAAGCTTGTTTCCGGTCCAGGGAAGACATGGCTTGGCAGTTCGGGCTGGACTGTTCCCATGAGGCACAGGGTCAGACTGATTTGCATATAGCCATGTCTGAACTGGGGTGGCAGAGTGGGCTAAAGAACGGTGATGGATTAAACCCAGATCTTTTGACTGGGTGTGAGTGTTTGATTGATTCAGATGCTCCGTCCATCACCACCCCCTTTTGTACCGCTTTTGGCCGCCATAAGTGTGGCAGGGTATGCTCAGACGTGAGTCCCTTGCTCACTTTGCCACTGGATTCAAGCAAGCCGGGCTGAAGACGGCTGGAATGCCAGAAACCGGTCCTCGGAAGCTTGTTTCCGGTCCAGGGAAGACATGGCTTGGCAGTTCGGGCTGGACTGTTCCCATGAGGCACAGGGTCAGACTGATTTGCATATAGCCATGTCTGAACTGGGGTGGCAGAGTGGGCTAAAGAACGGTGATGGATTAAACCCAGATCTTTTGACTGGGTGTGAGTGTTTGATTGATTCAGATGCTCCGTCCATCACCACCCCCTTTTGTACCGCAGACCACCAGAAGCATTTAATTTACAGGCCCAGGGTAAACGTAGTACAATATACTAGGAACTTACAAGTAAATCAAATGTGCAAATTAGGTATATGCCAATTTTACCTTATTCAAAAGGAGAGCACAAGAACTTTACCCCCGGTTAGTAGGGTAAAGTGTGCAGCGTCCTATGAGTAAAACAACGTGTTCTGTAAAAGAAGGCAAGAATGTGCGGGAACTTTGCACAAAAGATGATCATTTCTAACAAGGCACCATGTGTGCAAATGAAAGCGCATGCGTCGTGACACTTCAATGGCAAATTTGCCATGTTTTACTTTACCATTCTAATGTGGCTGACAGTCATTTTAGAAAGGCAAAGTAAAAAGAAAGGCGTGCGCAGAAGCAAAAAGGCAAAAAAGCATTAGGTTGGCACACATCTTTTGAAGGCGAGTTCTATTGGCTTTGCCAGTGCTTGCTCTTGCTGTTCTCATTTAAGTCAGTGGAACCATGGATCGAAAGGGCAGTACCAGGCATACTAAAGGCCAAGCCACTACTGGGAACTGTAACTAGTGGCTTCTCCTAATTGACAACCCTGTGTGCATTATGAGCGCTCTGGCAGCTGAAGAACCACCCACCCATGCAGAACACACTAACTGTATTATATTTTCTACAAAAGCTGGAAGCTTGAAGGCAGCTGCATTGATTGACGGAAAAAGTGCACAATTCCACACGCCTGAATGCCTTCGATAAGTGCACCAGTCCCTTTTAGTTACTTTTCTGGTTGTAATGGAGTTGAAATGCACTATTCTACGATTCCCACGGGGACTGAGTCTCTGTTAAGGTTTCTGCCCAATCATCCCTGATCCTACACCAGAAAGCCGGGCACTTAGGCATCCTTGGCGGGGGGGGGCATAATAAAAGGAGACATTAGAACCATCCGGAGATTAGAGGAGATGTTATATCCAAACTCCTGCGTGCAGGAGGGTGTTACACATGCTATGAAACTCCTTTTTTGAGAGGTTCCAAGAAACACAAATACCAGAAAAAAGAAAGCAACGGTTCACTTTGTTTAGGATTTAGACTTATGGCGGACCACTGTTCCACATGTTTTACTATACATATAATTTCAAACCACGAGATACCTGGCCCGACCTACTTAAAACAATAGCTTTGTGAAAGTACAAATTGAGCATTTAGGTAATCCTTCTGTCAGGGATTTCAACTTTACGCAATTAAGTTTAGTTTAACTTATGGTAAATATATTGAAGCTTTATTGCAGCTCCCCACAGGTTTCATTCTTTAATTTGGAATTTTATAGAGATGTTTACATTTACTTTTCAGATGTACTATTCCAGGGAGAATACATCTCTGTACTGCATTTACAAGTACCATTCTGCGTATATTTGAACATAGCTTTCAAACACGGAAATCACGGTCACACTCAACAGGAGGTCTGCATATTTACAACATAAATAGATGACAGAAAGCTGTTTATGATAAACCTCAAGGGTCCAATCCTAAACATATCCCCGAAATGTTGATTCCTTGGCCACTATTAACATTACCTGAAATTAGTCCCCAATATTCAGAGCATGTCAGAGATCACTAAGCATTTTCCCTCTCTGGAGCAATGTCGGGAAAAGATCCCCTACATTTGTGGTGATTGTAAAATATCTTATTCTTAACAGAAATCTATTGGGAATTCCGAATTGACCTGAAAATGCATCTTATTTCAAAAATGAAATATTTCTATAAAACCAAATACAAACCACTGTTCCAAGTGGTGGAAAACTAAATATATAAATTGCAAACTGGATCCAGAAGTAGTGTGAAAGATGTACAGATTTTTTTCTTTTTTTTTTTACCTTAAGTGTTTTGGTAATTTTGAGGAATAGCGAGTATAGCAGATAATTTACCCCCAGATGCATCAAAAAACCATTTTGCGATTCCCTAATAGCGAATAATACCGATTCGCTATTAAGGAATAGCAAAATGGAATGCATCAAGAAATCACTAAAAAAATAGCGATTTCTTAGAATTCCTTAATTGCGAGTCGTAAATTGCGAGTCGCAATTAAGGAATACCTCCCCCATTCATTCCTATGGGCCTTTATGAATGGGAAGACATTCTCAATTTGCGAGTCGCAATTAGCAAATTGAGAATGCGATTTCAAGGGTGCAGGGGTGTCCAAAGGACATCCTGTTGCACCCCTGAAATTGATCTGTGCACATATGTGTGTGCGCAACATGAAACTTTGAAAAATGCACTTTAGTCCATTTTTCAAAGTTTTTGGAAATTACCATGAAGTTGTTCTTCGTGGTAATTTGCGTGCCCTATTAGCGAATTCACTATTTTTAAAACTTTCATGCATTGCATTTAAGGAATCTCAATTTGAGATTCCTTAAATGCAAATAATCGCAATTTAGCGAATTCTCAAATAGCGATTTTTGCATTTGGGATGATGCATCCCAAATGCAAAAATACCAGTCGCAAAGGGGCAGATTCTGGGAATCTGCCCCTTTGCGAGCAGATTTTTGCTTGATGAATCTATGCCATAGAGTCTTTGGCAGTAGAATGCAGTAAAATTTTAAGAGGTAATTGACATGACTTTCCTCAACATCTTTTGAATTTAGGTCTCCTCAGATCTTTACATATTGTTGTATTGAAATACAATTATTTAATATGAGTAAATAACAAAGAGGTCAGGTTAATAGCCTGCTACCCATGAACAGCCAGGGTCGTCTCCAGGCCTACTCTGTAGATTATTGCGCCACCTGCTGGATCAGTCAGCACAATACATTGCCTGCACTTGCCTGTAAGGGTAACTTTGTTTTGAATGAAGTAAATCTTTACATCTAGAGCCTACTTAACTGCAAAGTGTTGCTTTCATGTGAGTACTTTTCACATTGCCCATACAGCATTAAAACACGTTTTTGTTTATTGTCAGTATTCAAGCACTTATTTTGTATGTTTGCCTAAGGGAGATGTAATACCACTAATACCTAAAATAAGCCCCAATGGATCTTCACTACGCGAGGCCTTTTAATCCAGATAGGGCCAGTAATGGAATGTACCAGTCCCATAAGGATTACAAGTCCTGAGGCAGGTCAAGATTGTTGCACTCGGACAATCCCATGGTAGGCGATAACAGCATGGATGAGTGTAGTATTCCCTATTCTACTGGTAATTCCCCATTTCTGAAGAAACCCTCGAAGTCCAACTTGCAATACTGTGTTTCCTCAATTGGGCCACATTCTGGCCTACTTGCAGGTTCCAATTGCAATAAGATCGGTCTATGAGTAAAGGCACTGTCTGTCGTTGCTTCTTTGTAGTTTGTAGCTCATTGGTTTCAAACACAGTAAGACACCTCTGTGGGTTGAAATTTAGCTGCAAACACAAGAGAGAGAAAGTGTGTACATGCTTGTGTTTTACAAGGCTGGCAGAACCCCACAAAAGAGGATCTCTTGAAGGCCATGCAACGCCAAAGCATAAAGAGTCTGCATTGATCTCTTCATTTATGAAAAACAACCATTGGCAAAGCCAATAGCTCTAACCTACATTTCAGTTAATACATCAGACCTTGTATTTAGTAACACCGGTTATATCAGCATTATCAGCACCGGTTATATTGCATTTGGGTAGCAGGCTACTGTTCAGTGCTTACAATATGAGTCTGTTAGAGCTGCTCTTTGTCATATCTGTGACATCCAGGGGCTATCTCAATGAGTATTCGTGCAGGGCACAGTTGTGTTCCTGTTTTTATGCAATTAGTACAACAACCATATGTTCATGCTCCAAGTCTAAGTGGCTTGCCGATAGCTTCATCATGATTTTAAAGCTCCCTGAATCATTCCATATATTAAGTACCACATTCCTTTAACAAACCATATCCAGTTCAGTATTGTGTATAATAATAATAATATTGGGCAGCTTGAGATTTCAATCCAAGGTTCTCTGCCCCACCTGCAATTATTCCCCAACACACACAGCCCTGTTCTGGCTTGCTGAGGTCATCAAGATCAATCAAACTTCTAAGAGTCTGATCTGCAAAATCCAAAGAGGTACAATTGGTACCTTACGCCCACAACCTCTCTGTACCTCATTGACATCGTCAAGATCTGGCAACCTTATAAGAGTCTAATCTGGCGCATTTAATACTGAACGGGCACAGCCCCGTTCTACCTCACTGATATCATTGAGATCTGCCAACATTCTGAGAGTCTCATCCTTAATATCAAAATATGTACAATTAATACCCAACAGGCACAGCCCTGCTCAAACTCACTGAGGTCATTGAGATCTGCAAACCTACCGAGTCTAATCCGTATCTTATATCCAACTGCCTAAGATTCTAATCCGTAATAACCATACAAGTACAATTAATGCCAATGCCCAATGGAGAAGTGTGGCTCAATGGTTAGAGCGGCAGACCCTGATGCAGAGGTCTAGCCCGGGACTAGGGTTCAATTCCCTTCCTCGGCGGGTCTTGGGCTAAAAAAATTCCACGGACCTGATAATTGTCGCCTCGGTGCCTATTCCAATCATGGAGTCCCACTCTGCAACTCTGGGCAATAGCTTGCTTAATCTCCACAATGGCCCCCACAACGCTAAGGATGCCTGGCCTCCACCTTGGGGGTGCCCAGGAGTGGACACCTCACAGGGAAAGCCAGGATGGGTTCCACAGCGGTATTCGTACAAGCGCCTTGACACCCTTGCGGGTGAGTAGTGCGCTATACAAGTAGCAATTTACATTTTACATTTACAATGCACAGCCCCACTCTACCTCACTGATATCATCAAGATCTTCCAACCTTCTGAGCATCTCATCCATACTATCCAAACAGGCACAATTAATATCCAATGCGCACAACCCCCATCTACCTCGCAGAGGTCACCCAGATCTGCTAACCTTCTTAGAGTCACATCCGTAATATCCAAATAAATACGAATAGTATTTAACACCACAGCCCTGCTCTAACTCACTGAGGTAATTGAAATCTAGCAACCTTCTAAGAGTTTAATCCGTAATATCTATAGAACCTTCAACAAATATAATTCCTAAACAGGTACAATTAATGCCCAAGACTTACAGCTCCACTTTATCTCACTGAAATTATCGAGATCTGCCAATCTTCCAGTAGTCTAAGCCATAATTCCTATATAGGTGCAAATAATACCCAAGGGGCATAACCCTGCTCTACCTACTCCCTCCACTCGACCTCATAGTGATTATCAATATCTGGCAACCTTCTGAGAGACGCACCTGTAAAATCCATACATGTACAATTAAAACTCAACATGCATAGCCATGCTCTAACTCACCGAGATCATCAAGACATCCTAGCCGTCTGATAGTACCATCCGTAAAATCCAAATAGGTACAATTAATGTACAACGTGATATCATCAAATACAATTAGTACACAATGTGATATCATCGAGATCGGACAACCTTCTAACAATCTAATCCATAATATCCATACATGTACAATTAATACCTGTCGGCACAGTCCCACTCTACCTTGCAGAGATCATCCAGATCTGCTAATCTTTTGCCATACTGATACAATTAATGCACAAAATGCACATTCCCGCTCTACCTCACTGAGATCAACAAGATCTGCCAATCTTCTGAAAGCCTCATCCGTAAACGCCATACAGGTACAATTAATACCCAACATGCACACAGCCTCACTCTTCCTCACTGAGATCATTTAGACTTGCCAACCTTCAAATAGCCTAATTCGTAATATCCAAACTGGTACAATTAACATCCAACACGCACAGCCCCACTCTACCTCACAGAGGTGATCGAGATCTCCCCAAGTTATTAGTGTTTTATTCCATAATATATAATCAGGTACAATTAATACTCAACAGGCACAACGCTCTGCCTCGCAGAGGTCATCCAGATCCGGGAACCTTCTGCAAGTCTGATTCATGATATCCAAATTCACAGAATGAAAACCCAACACGCACAGCCTTACGTCACTAAGGTCATTGAGATCTACCAGTCTCCTGAGAGTCTCATCTAAACAGGTATAATGTATACCCAACGAGCAGAGCCGAACTCTAAGTCACTTAGATCATTGTGATCTGCCAGTCTTCTAAGAGTCTAATCCACAATATCCATACAGATACAATTAATACCCAACAGGTAAAGTCCTGCTATACCTTACAGTGGTCATCCAGATCTGCCAAGCTTCTAAGAGACTCATTCATCTGTGATACCCATACAGGTACAATTAATACCCAACATGCACAGCTCTGCCCTATGTCACTAAGAGATCTACCAGCCTTCTGAGTGTCTCATACATAATATCTAAAAAGGTATCATTTTATACCCAACGAGCAGAGCCCCACTCCAGGTCACTTAGATCATTGTGATTTGCCAGTCTTCTGAAAGTCTAATCCACAATATCCTAAGAGTCTAATCCACAATATCCACACAGGTACAATTAATTCCCAATAGGTAAAGTCCTGCTATACCTTACAGAGGTCATCAAGATCTGCCAAGCTTCTAAGAGACTCATCTGTGATACCCATACAGGTACAATTAATACCCAACATGCACAGCTCTGCCCTATGTCACTAAGAGATCTACCAGCCTTCTGCCTTTATACCCAACGAGCAGAGCCCCACTCGAGGTCACTTAGATCATTGTGATCTGCCAGTCTTTCGAGAGTCTAATCCACAATATCCTAAGAGTCTAATCCACAATATCCACACAGGTACAATTAATTCCCAATAGGTAAAGTCCTGCTATACCTTACAGAGGTCATCAAGATCTGCCAAGCTTCTAAGAGACTCATCTGTGATACCCATACAGGTACAATTAATACCCAACATACACAGCCATCTACCTCGCAGAGGTCATGCAGACCCGCCAACCTTCTGTGAGCATAATCCATGATATCCAAACAGGCCCAATAAATACCCAGCATGGACAGCCACACTCTACCTCACAGAGGCCACTGTGATCTGCCAACATACTGTCTCATCTGTAATATCCAGACAGGTACAATAATACCTAACAAGCACAACACCCACTCCAACCTACAGAGGTCATCCAGATCTGCCAACCTTCTGAGTGTCTCATCCGTAAGTTGAGTCTCCCACTTCCCAACTGTATAGACAGGCACCGTGCTTATTTTGAGTTGGTGGTTTCCAGTTCTCGTCACCAGCACTTACTTGTTAACCACAGCACTTGTGACAGTCTGACACCTGGTGGCACTGTTTGTCTGATTTAGTGATGAACACAACAACAGTTGTTTATTAGTTGAATATACATTGAAAACGATTAATACATGCTACCCAAGCCATTCTTATAGCTTTGGGGCGCAGGGATAGTCAGAGTTGTCACACTCGTAGTAATATGATGGGTAGCTGGAGTGGTACTCTCATTGGCAGAGCGGCGTGGAAAATGGGCAGTGTAAGTTGCAATGACCTGATGATGAGGGCCCTGGCACTTTACAAATTAGGCACTGCACAGACACTCTTCTTTTGAGGCAGTTTAGGAAAACCTGAAGATGGGTCACTTCATCCAGGATCTAATAATACTAATAGAACACCCTGCGGCTCTTAGACATAGCAAGAAACACAAAAAATCACTCAAGATAAAATAAGTATTTTAAATCCGTATACTTTGGCATTACCTTTATTCTCAGTAGCTTCAAAGGGAATTTTTTCTAATTCAGGATACACCGAGTTGTACCATTTCTCCCAGATTGATGATTTCCCTGCAACCTGAAAACAGGAAAAGGAAGTAAATGATAAAAAGTTAAATCTTCGATAGTAAAAATAAAAATCAGCAGAAAAGCTTATTTTAAGCAGTGCTTCCGGTGTCGCTAGGAAATGGTAAACAATGTGTCAGCCAAAAATCATGCTCCTCCAGTGTAGTGAACTTGGTGCTTCCTATAAAGCCTCATTACAAAGCATGATGGGTATTTGTAAACAAAAGACAGAGGCGGGGGTTCTATCTATACCTCCCATGGAATATATGACGTTACAACGAATTCCGTTGCAACGCATGCCTTTACCACGCATGCGTTACAACGGAATTCGTTTACCACGCATAACATTTACCACAATTACTAGCGTGGTGACGTCATACGTCGTTAAGAGAAAGCGGAAGTTTATTTTCCGTTTTCTCTTAAACGACGCTGATACCCGACGTGACTTCAGGTGAGTTTCTTTATTGGGGGGGAGACCCCCCCAAGCCCCCCTTTTATTACTTTTTACCTTTACCACATATACCTTTACTACAAACCTCGTAGTAAAGGTATGCGTGGTAAAGGCTTTCGTGTTAACCACGCATGCGTTGTACTGCATGCGTGGTTAACGATTTCGTTGTAAAGGCTTCGTTGTAATGGCGGTTTCCCCCTCCCATGTTGCTCATACAGCAATTTTACCAAGCATACTTGGTAATAAGGCAATAACTGACCCAGTAACAGGTTTATTACCTTGCAAGCTCATTTACAAGCCATCACACACTACACTTGTAGAGCCTTCAGGTTCAAGCACATTGAATATATTAGCTACACTGGACATATATTGTGGGTAAGCGCAAATCAGGGAATAAAGTCATCGATCCAGCAGTTCAGGAAGGACCTCAAGACCTGGATGTTCAACCAATAGGAACCGGCAGCCAGCGCCTCGAGACCCTCACAGGTGATGCAGTCGCGCTCTACAAATCCGATTGATTGATAAATTGCCATAAATGCATATCGCCATAGATTTTTTGTATCTACAGAAAGGTTAGAAAGTTATCAACATATGTTGGAAAATATGTGCAGTTTAAATAGGGTGGGGAAAGTGTTTACAGGGCTTCGCCCAAACTTAGTCTCTGCCAACAACGGGCTCAGTAGATGGGTAGACGCCACTGGCAGCCACCAACCTAGATATCCCTGCTGACTGCCTGGCCTCCAAGCTTTACTGATACTGTGGCTGTATCCTTCTGCAAGAGCAGGCACATGTGGTCTACTTCCGCAAATGGGGTCAGGCTAGTAGACATGAAGGGCAGACAAGTGTAGGTTCCTGGTCTCCAGATCATACGTACAATCTCTGAGCTGAATGTCATGCTGAAAGAAAACATATTCAAGTTCTAATATACTTCATTGTTAATAATAATTGAACATATAGCCGACCTGTATGCACACACTGTGTAGAGTGCCTGGAACCGTGGACAAAACCAGCACGTCCTCCCATCTGTCTGAGGGGAGCCATGGCGGGGGGCTGAGATCAGCACCCATGTCTCCCAGTCCAAGAGCAGAGTTACCAAAGGCAGAACTTCCTGCAAATACCAATGATATTAGAGATTCGAAACTTTATCATATGAGAAGAGATTCACTGCACATGCTTACAACATATGAAATCTAACAAGCAATCAAATATATCACATGTGTTATGGAGTCTTGCTACTGAGACTAGCTGTCATTAGCTAGTGATATTAGAGCCTGCTCTCTCTCACAAGAAAAGTGCCATATCCTTTTGGTGGAACTGAAACCTGCTTTGTCGATATTGTTTTTTAATGAAAATGTAGGTGAGAGAGATGTAGTGTCCCTTTCCTCAACCTCCTCCACCAAACAATGAAGTTTGAACTTTACTTCACACATACAGTGTACTTTTTCCCTTTCAAGAGTCCTTGCCCCTTTCGGTTGTATCACGTTGGGATGCGTGTTTTATTCACTAATGGTAGTCAACCAATAGACTTGCATATTCTCTTTCTACCACACTATCTTTTAGGGCAAGGCATAGCTGTCCATCAGTATTACATGATATGCTACAAAAACAGGGCCATCTCTTCCACATGACAACATTAACCCTTAGGGTATCACTGCTAGATGGTGCCAAATTATATAACAAAGGCCCAGAATCGTCTTTTTATGAGTCCATGGAAGTGCTCCAAAGCTAAAATACAATTTTGTCTAAAGTGCCAGAAATCTCTGCATTGTTCCTGTGCATGTTAGAGCCTCACAATGGCAACAATGATATGTATGCATTGGTGGGAATGATCGATTTGCTCTCATTCAGGGCCTCTCTCCTCCTTGCGCAGAAGCCCAGTCTTTCCCCCACTGGTCCTAGGGTCAATAATAATAATGAATAATAAAATAAATCCACATTTGTAAAGCGCAAAATCACCTGCAAGGGTCTCTAGGCGCTGGGGGCCGTCGGGAAGATTAAGCAAGCTATTGCCCAGAGTCACATGGTGCTGGGCTAATCTGCCGCCGGTGCCGGGGATCGAACCGTGATCCCCAGATTCCGGAGTCTGTCACCCTAGCCGCGGCGCCACACCTCTCAATCAGAGACTGAGTCCTTAGTCCTGGGCACAGTCAAGGGGTTCTTCCTCCCAATTGTCCATGGCGTCAGCCTTCATTCTCAGTGATCCTCAGTAAAAGCACATCCAAGAGAGAGCTCTCCCCCCTGCGCAAGACCTTTTAAGGGGTGGGGTAGTAGGTGCCAGCAGGAATGCACCTTTGGCCTATCCTGAGGTGCCGCATCACCTCTCTGCCTCTGTTTTAACCTTCCTGCACAGGCATCTGGGATACTTCACAATGGTATCACCCAGGACACATCTGCTACATGTGCTCTGGGGATCTCAGCTCCACCCCTCGCTGACATCACTGCCAGGGCGTTCCCCCAGCAAATCATCAAAGGAGCCCTCCCACCCCCGGTCTGGCTCAAGAGGTCTGGACTCCCTCCTTAGTGGAATGGTCTCGGCAGGCCCTCTCCCTGGCACAGGATGACAGCAGACTGATTGATGCAGAGAAATTTCATCCATTCCCTTCCTCCATGAGAGTTGACATAAGCACAGTCAATTGCTTTATTGGAGGGGTGAGGCCTTTGTTCCAGCAGCTGGGGAGAAAAGTAATTAACCCAGCCCAAGAGGGTCACAAAAGGCCAGGGCTCTGATGCTCAGCTGAGCCAAAGAAACATGACATTTCTGGATGACCCATAAGCTGTACAGATATACTGTTGGCCTTTACAGAATTGTTCTTTTCACACAGATTACTCTGGAGTTTCTGAATTGTTCTTTTCACACAGATTACTCTGGAGTTTCTGAGTCAAAGGGAACTTATGCTGTGCCCTAAGGCAGCCTCTCCCATTGGAGTACTATAAAGCAGACTGACTTCCCTACATGTGTACATCTCCATTATAAGGACTACTCCAGGTCACTATCAAACTCTGCATAGTCTCTTCTGTGCCAGGCTACCTGTGTGCAGTTCCTGGGCTGCACAAGACAGGAGTCTCCTACACACAGCCCTCGCACGTGTGCAAGTGTCCACATGTAAACAGGCCAGTGAGCCTTACCCTGGCTGCGTCGCAGCGGCCTTACCTCACAAGGCAGATACTGGCACTAAGCACATGCAGTCCATTACCCAATGAGTTTACTGTGAGGGAGTCCCAGGTTATGAGGTACGCACACAGTAAAAAGCTAAAAAAAGCAGGTGATCAAAAAACAGAAAATCAATGCGGATTAGATGGTCAGAACCGCCTTCTCACGCCTTCTCATGATTCATTTCTATGCAATAATACAAAAGTATATACTGTACCTTGAACAAAAAAAGCAAGCTCGTCATCACTAAAGAGGTTTCCCTTTCCTTGCTGCTGTATTTGAAAACACAATAAAGTAGATGCCAGCAGTGTGTGTTCAGGAAGGAGGCTCCTACAAAAAAAAAAGTCTTGGTCATTTTTTAAAACAATGGAAACCACACTGCAAACAAGCCAGCTTCCCAAACCTTTATATTAAATACCAAAAGGGTATTTAAATGTACAACCGTGAGAAAATGCCCCTTTTTGTATGGTCAGCCCTAGGCCACTGCTCTCCAGCGCACATTATATGTGCTTTGACGCTAAAATGTACAAATGGACTAATCCTTGTCTGGGGTATTTAACTCTCCTAAAGGGCATAGTATATGGTGTAGCAACTGCGGCCATGGCATGAAAAATTAAATGTCACCTGCAAAGTTCAGCACTTATTGTGCCATCCGCTATGGTGACAAGGAAAACATGGCTTCAGGTTTACCATGACTGCTGCAGTTTAAACCTGCAGTATGAGCTGGTAAAATAACCATTTTTAACATGTAAAACACTCCATTTTACATATTAGTAAGTCACACTTGTGTAGGGCTTGTAGCCCACAAGGTAGGGTGCATGATATTTAAAAGTGGGACATGGTGAAGAGAAGACTTGAATGTGTTCATGCTTTTGTTTGTTTTCTTGTTTTCACACAAAGAGCATGTTGTGCAGAAGTGAGCAGGAGAGTGTAAACATGTTTTTAATATTATTGGTACCTGTTGTGGTGGCTGGTTGTCCTTGTTCCTATACTATCAATCAATCAATCAATCATTTGTAAAACACACTACATACCCGCAAGGGTCTCAAGGCACGGAGGGGGACGCTACTGAGCGAACAGCCAGGTCTTGAGTATCCTCCTGAAGGTCAGCAGGTTTTGGGTCTGTCGTAGGCTCAGGGGGAGGGTGTTCCATGTCTTAGCGGCGAGGTGGGAGAAGGATCTCCAACTGGTGGTTGTTCTTCGGATAAGCAGGATAGTGGCGAGTGAGAGGTCGGCGGAGCGTAGCTGGCGGTTGGGGATGTAGAAGGAGAGCCGTCTGTTGAGGTAGGCTGGGCCGGTCTTGTGGGGTGCCTTGTGTGCGTGGGTGAGGAGCTTGAAGGATATCCTGTTGTTGACTATAGATATCCAGGATTGAAACTCCACATGCTAAAACAGTGATAGCAGTCTTGGTTATAGGAGAGTGAGTTCTCAGTTCTTCTGGAGGCAGCTTCTTAGCCAATGTGTAGAAGATCTTAATACAGGGGATGTTCTGGGGTGATAAGGTCTGCTTCTGCACAGCCTTGCCCTTCTTTACTCCAGAGAATCCCAGAAAGAGCTGGTAGTCCACCTGATCGTGCTAAGTACAATTAATGTAAAAACTCAGTGCTCTCTTGGAGTCCAAACCATATAGTCTCTCTTCCTCTTTCATGAGATGTTGGGCAGCAAAGAATTTTGGAAGAGAGATAGCTTGCCAGACATTAAAAAGCACCACTACCTTCTGCAGGAACTCAGATCCGGTTCTCAAAATCAGATTGTCCAGAAAAAAAGTTGGCATAAGGCAGCTTGATTGAGCGGTCCTAATGCTCATTCACGCGATGGGCTGATGTTATTGTGACCAGAAAGAGTTTTCAAGATCATAAGGTGTAAAGAACAACTGTGCATGGGCTCAAAAGTGGTGCACATTAGGAAAGTGAGAACCAAAGTTAAATGCCAATGTTAAAAATGTCATCACAACAGGTAAATTACTAAGGACTGCAGGCCTCGCAAATGTAAAAAGGCCAAATGGGCTGAGAAGTAACCTCTAACAGTGCCTACTGCAAACCCTTATTGCGCCAAAGATAAAACAAATATCAAAACATTGAACAATGTGGTCTGCAACAGGTCTGTCTGGTTGATGGCACATCAAGCCACAAACGTATCCCAGCCTCTGGAGTACACTGATTTAGTGGAAGGCTGCCTGCTGCCAAGATCATATCAACGACTATAAAAGGAATTTCAAAGGAAACCAACCGCCACTGCTCAATCTCCATGCATGGAGGTGCAGATTGAGCAGGCCTGCTGTTGCAAATGAAGGCTCTTCCAAAGCGTCAATCTAATAGGAGGACAGATACTCATGCCCAGAAGTTTCCTGTGCCACACTGTCCGAGGACAATCCAGAGCCACTAAGATGACTTGGTACAGTTATCCCTGATCTTCTTCAGAACTCAGAGCAGGACAGATTCCAGCAAAAAGGCACACAGGAGACCAGTGCTCCTCACTAGGTAGAATGTGTCTCTGAGAGAGAGCCTTCTTGGGAGCTCCAAGGCACCAAAGTGTTGACACTACGTGTTCTTGGTGAGGGCAAAGAGATCAAGCCGGAGTCTGCGCCCTCGTGGGATTGTTGCAATTCCTGATCTGCTAGGCATCGCCGGCTGAGTTAGTCTGCCCTGGGGTTCAAAGATCCACAAGGTGGTGCATGCCCAGGGAGATGCCCTAATGACCCATCCAGTACCACTGGAGCAGACCCTCCTGGGACAGGCACGAGGAACACAAGGTACTGGTATGGCCTGGGAGAATCTATACCAGTCTCCCTTTAATGGTTGGTAATGTCACGTGGTCGCTAAGGACATTGTCGACATCTTTAAGATAGCATGAGCCCGGTAGCCATGATGCTGCTTTTGCGCACAACACTACATGTCTTTATTTTTGCAAGACTCTGTTTATGCCTTTCACATGAGAACTCTTTGCTGAGCTCATTCTCTGCCTGATCCTGGAGTTTAGTCTGAACATTAGTCGATAAACATGGCCTCTTGTTATTCTGTTCTGGTCAGGCCCTAGCACTTAGACAAAACATACCAATGCAGATGTTTATGCTGGAGACTCATACTTTGGTATTATGGGGATACAGGTTTAGGTAACACACACTTGGAGTGGGACCTTTCCAGGGAGAAGAGCAACCCGCACTTGTGATGTAGAAATACGATCTATGGCTTGAGGTATGGGGTCTGCTGACAAAGCCCAGAGATATTCTATTATATAATAATACTTCTGCTTACCAAGGGGAGGGTAGTTAGGCCTTATAGTCCTTTATCCACTGTTTTTATAAAATGGCATCTCCCTTTATGATATAAGGCCTAGCTGCTAACTGTATTGATAGTATGCATTTTGCTGCTGGTTGTGGCACGTGAACTGCATTTTAGAGCACGTTAGTTAAAATAGATATTCTAAACTATCTTCGTGTCTCCGTCAGATCTTATTGTGGACAAGTACCAGAGTGTGAGCGGAAAGGAATGTCTTGTTACCGCAATTCCTGAGAGATCTGGGAGGTTTGTGTTCTGGGGTGTCTAATCATTGGTTTCTCTATTTGTGCATAGGAGAGCTAGAGAGACACTATAGCTAATCAGTCCTGGGCTCATGGGCACTAATGGGGTAGGAAGGCTCAGCCCCTATACACCAAGGTCCCATAATCCAGCGCATAGTATTGTGTATGTGCAGAATGCCTGCAAAACTGTTGAGGAGATCACTGAACTGGTGCAGAAACCCAGTAAGAGGGCTTTTAATGGCAAGTAAATCACTCGCAACACCAGCAAGTTTATGTGGAGGTGGGTCATTGCCGAAGGTCGGAGTCCTGTGATTTCTATTTTGCCCAGATAAGCCCTCCAGCCCAGTAGTGACACCTCTTTCACCACTGTCAGCTCTGGGTGTGGTAGGGAGCAGGGTCTGCCACTGGTCCAATTGTGGGCGAACAGTCACCACTGCAAATCTTTTGCAGTCTCCTCCAAAACCTGGATGGGACCTGTAGGTTCCTCTGGTGCTGGACCCATTGAGACTTGATATCCCGCTGCAGGACTCGTATGTGCCTTCTGGCATAGCTAATGAGCAGGAGGCCAGTATACCAAGGAGTTGCTCTCAATGGAAGGCACATAAGTACACTACATCTAGGATGGCTCAGATGAAACAAAGCCTCTGTAACAGAGTCAGGTGTAATATCACAGGTTGATTGTGAACCCCAGAGGTGGTCAATGATTAACTGTGGTGAGACAACCTCCAACATCTAGGGGCCAAGGTAGGGGAAGACTAATACCTTGGCCCGCAAGGATGGGCACAACCACCACCATCACCTTTGTCAACACCCAACGGCAACTGATGAAGCCAAAAGGGGGCACATCAAATTGAAAATGCTTGTGGGCTACTATGAGCTGCAGATAGTGTTTGTGGGTCTGCAGGAGGAGGAAATAGAAATGGGCACACTGCAGATCCACTGCACGCAATCCAGTCTTCTGGAACCAAGGCAGAAAGAACTTGAGCCACAATGATCATCTTGAATTTGTCCTTTGCAAGAAGGCATTGAGAGGGCAAAGATTCAACACAGAATGAAGGCTTATGTCCTTCTTTGGCACAAGGAGGTAGTGGGGATAAAATGTAGTTACTACTTCCGAGGTTGGTACGCTCTCTATGGCTCCTATAACCAAAGATCCTGTGCCTCCTGACTCAAAATGGACAGCTGGTCCTCCAAAAGCTATTCTGATGTAGGTGGGAGATGCAGTGGATCAAAAAGGAACAACAGAGCATCAACCCTTTGGATGATTTGAAGGACCCATTTGTCAGATGTGATGCGCTGCCACCCCTGGAGGAAGTGACAGATCATGCCTATGAAATGAAGGTTCTGGGTATGAATGTGGGTACTAAAGATGTTTTGAGGTTGTTACTGAGGGAATTGGGACTGGGATGGGCACTGTCCTTCATGACATGGAAATTGTCTTTTGGGACCAAGGCCTGACCTTAAAAGGTCTCGGAGGTCAGTTGTGTAGGCGACAGAGCTTGGTGCTGCCAATACTGAAGCCTCTGTCAAATCCCAGAAAATGGCAAAACTGTTGAGGAGATCACTGAACTGATGCAGAAACCCAAGAAGAGAGCCATATCTTAGGTCTCCGTAAACATTTCCAGAGCCGGGTCTGCTTTTTTTACCAAACAGGCGAGATCCATCAAACAGCAGGTCCATTATGGATTACTAGACATCCCCGGAGAAGCCTGTGGACCTCACCCACATGTGGATAAGATGTCAAACTTGGCCATTTGCTGGCCATTCTGAATTGTTTGGGCCAAGGAAGTCCATATGTCTTCTGGGACTGCCAGTAACATTTCACTAACTTTGTCCCAAAGACAAACAGTTCCATACATTGGAGGAGTAATCGGAAAGGCGTTAGGGTTCACTCTGCTGCTGGACTCCTCCACCACCAGACTCAGTGGTTGGATTTTCATTTATTTTCGGGTTCACCTGGAGCTGGTGTGTGGCAACGTGGCAACTAACTGGAGAGCCAGAGCATGGTTTAGCCCAAGTGCATGTCAAAATAGAGTATTGCGATTTTCTGTCTCACTACAAATCCATGAAATTTTCTCTTGGCTAACTTGCCCAAATGAAGCATGGGCCATCTTAATTAATTGAAGACTGTCAATTACTCTATAATAAAAGTTTGGCTGAGACCTTATTTACATCTTAGAGTACAGATTCCATCATTTTAATCTGGTGACTTCTGACCTGCTTGCAGGCTGGGCCGCCTCCCCGACCGCCACTCAGCTCCACCTGCTGACGCCTCGCCGCTGCTTCCAAGCGTGAGTTCGCGCCCGCGGTGACCGCTGCTCTTTTGCCACTCCAAAAGTTGACTGTCTGATTGTACTGTGTTGTGTATTCTCTTATTTTCTGTATTCTTTCCACTGTTCATTCCCGTATTTTTCGCCAGCTCATCACCCCCCACCCCCTTCTTCCTTCTGTACCCCTGGTTTTCCCGCCACCTCCTCCTGAGGCGACGCCTCTCGCCACCCCGCTCCCGCCTCTCCGCCCTCCCTCTCCGCCTCAAAAGGTGCCAGGCGATCGGGGTGACTTCTGACCTACTTGCAGGCCGGGCCGCCTCCGCAACTGCCACTGAGCTCCACCTGCTGATGCCTCGCCGCTGCTTCCCAGCGCGAGTTCGCGCCCGCGGTGACCACTGCTCTTTTGCCGCTCTGAAAGTTGACTGTCTGATTGTACTGTGTTGTGTATTCTCTTATTTTCTGTATTCGTTCCACTGTTCAATCCCGTATTTTTCACCAGCTCATCACCCCCAACCCCTCCCCTTCTTCCTTCTGTACTCCTGGTTTTCCCGCCACCTCCTACTGAAGCGACGCCCCCTCGCTGCCCCGCTCCTGCCTCCCAGCTGCTCCGCCCTCCCTCTCCACCTCAAAAGGTGCCGGCTGCCGGGCGATCGGGGTGACTTCTGACCTGCTTGCAGGCCGGGCCGCCTCCCCAACCGCCACTCAGCTACACCTGCTGACGCCTCGCCGCCTGCATGCTTCAGGGGGCATGACATTCTCAACCAGAGTGCCATATTAAAACTCTCTAACCTGTTTGAGACGTTAAAACATGTGAACTCAAACCACATAGAAAGTATCAAATTTATAATAATTCCTAACACAAACGGGAGAGAAATGACAACATGGAAGGACCCCGAAATAGCCACAGAAGTTTGGCCACACAGAGAAGAGTTCGCCAAGTGGGGTATTGAAATCAGACCGGTCACGCCAGAAAGATACCCAGGCCCATTATCCATGTTGGCAGAAAAAAGATCCAAATCAGAAGGCGGAATTCTCCGGGGGGCCATTGGTGGCAGGGACACCGTCAAGGGGGGATGGGCCAATTTACGAATCATCCATCAAGGCCAGTCAGGGGGATTCAAAGAATGCCGGAAAATACTACTCCCAATGCAAAATACATCGGATGCAAGGATGGTGGAAGCATGAAAACCGACTCTGAAAGCCTGCTCATGGAACATCAATGGTCTGGGGGGTAAAACCAAAGATGTAGAATTAATGTCATTCCTAAAACAATTCGACATTATTCTACTCCAAGAAACCTTGTTAATGTCCTCCCAGCATATAGATGGTTTCAAGGAAATCCAACTACATGCCAACAAAAGAGGCCTTTCGGGAAGGGCAGCCGTAGGTCTATTGATCTACTTGAACACTGGTATCCCTTGGACCTACGTTACCATCGACAAAGGACAACAATGGATCCAGTGTATCAAAATTGAGTTGATGCAAGACCCCGGCAATTGACTGCAGAGGGCTCAAGACTCTTTGTCACTGATAATCTGTAATATTTATTTACATCCAGACTCCAAGAAAAAAGTGGAGAAAATCCATTGTTACTTTTCTTTTCATGACCGAAATGCCATCATGACTATCCTGTGTTATGAAACAAACCTCCACGACCGCTTGGCATATGGATAGGGGTACCGACGGACAGAGCGGGGCCTCATAATCCCGAGCGGTCGCCGGGTGAGGTGAGGCCTTCACCCACACAAAGCTGGGAAGAAGACATGCTTCCTCCCCAGTGGACGTTCAAACTTTGAAGTTGCTGGTAGATATGTATCAGTCTAACAGTAAACCTTTGTTAATTTTTCATCTAACATACTAAGTGTAGTTATAGTTGCAGTAGCTGGTCTATTTTGTAGGTCCTGAAGAAAGCTGGGGCAATGCCCCGAGAGCTGAAACATGTTGACCATTTTGCACAGCGCCAAAAGGTAGTCTTCCTACCAGGCGTGGTTTTAATCTTTGACACACAGCTTTCTATATGTACGTTCTCTTAGAATCTGTGTAGCTAATTTTATCCTTCACCATCATTTTCGCACTGCACATTAATGTTAGTCCACTTTATGGAAAACATCATGGCTAGTTTCTGACGTCTAGTTCCACACCGGCACTACATGGCTGGATGTGTTCTGGATTGATCAGCAATTCCCATATGACGTGAATTCCACCGAATGGGTGGTCTGATGGGAATTGTTCTAGCGTTCTGTTTTCCAATAACTCTCAACGACACTAGTTTGCGTTCATACCCTACTGGCCCTTAGTGACTGGTTTAGTTATACACCACTCCTTGACCTGTTCTGCTCTTTTTTGTGTTTCATGTCCTAACAATAGGGGAGTGAGCAGACAGGTCATTAAATATTCCCCTTGACCCTCCACACCTTTTGTTTCTTAGTATCCTGTGTTATGGTCATTAATCTTTCACGTAAACTTTCTGGTATTACTAATTTATCACATCTCTTCACAACCTCTTCACATACAGAAAATTCCTCCCATACATTTTTGTAGTCCAGCAATAATATTCTGCAAGACCTAAAAAAGATCTCAGCTGGTCTTTGTCTTGCAGGGATGCCACTTTCTCAATTGCCTCTAACAAGTTATGCATGGGTTTGATGCCATCTCAGGTTAACGTGTGTCCCAAATATTTTTACTGCTGTTTGACAAACTTGCAGGTAGGGAGACTAATGATGGGTCCTGCTTTCTCTAGTCTATTTAGAACTACTTTCAAGTTCTCATCATGCTGGTTTTTTCACTTTCCCCACACCAACACATCATCCTATAATAACAATACATTAGACTATTCTTTAACACCTCTTGCATGACCCTTTGGAAAACAGCGGAGGAAGATGCCAACCCAAAGGGCATGCAAATATATTGGTAAGTCCCTTCGGGTGTAATAAATGATGACAAATGCGTGGATTTTTTCTGTGTAATTTTGTCTGATGGTAGGCACTTGACAGATCGAATGAGCTGAAAAATGTACCCCCAGATACAACTGCTAACATTTTGTTATTGCAGGGTAACGAATGCTGATCGTTCCAAATGCATTCATTGACATCCCTCAAGTCTACACAGGTGGATTTTTCCATTGGGTTTTCTTGTGATCACTATAGGACTAAGCCATTCCAAAGATTCTATGGGCTCTATCAATCCTTCTTCACACAGTCTATGTAATTCTTCTTTCAATGGATTCCTTAATGTCAATGGAACATTTTGTATTTTATGTACTTTGGGTACAGCACCTTTCTTCAGAATTATGCGGTATTTAAATATTTGTAGACGCCCCAACTTAGTTTTGAATAAATTCAGAAATGTGGTGGCCCAATCATCCTTGGATTGTGGTTCTGTCAGGAAAACCTGCAAAGGATGGTTGGGATCCAATACTATTCCTAAACTGCGTTGTTCTTTCCATCCCAGGAGAGCTTTACCTTTCTCCACCCTCGTCAAAATTTAAAAAAAGAATCTGGTCAGCTTATATTGCTTAAATGGTTTATTCACCCAGTACATAAAATACCCCTGATCTGGCCAGCTCCTCAACAACTCTGACCAGTCGACCTTCTAATTCCAGGTTCCAGGGTGGTTGCTAAGGAGCAGCTGGACCGTCACAGGGTTTACATAACTTACAGGTAAATTATACATAAACTAGATTGTATAAATGAATATGATATAACAGTTATACAATCCAAAGCACTTGAAAAAAAGAGACATCAAAGTTGGTCTACGCTACTTTGAAACTCTTTTAAAGCTGGTGATCCTAACAAAACAAGCATTGGCATAGCCAATAGGTTGTGCCTTTGGGACCTTATAAGTGATTGGCAAAGCAGCACATTATCCTGGGTGCTGTGCCAACAGGGATTGAAGAGCTATACAATTACAACATGTTTCGAGGGATGCCGAGTAGGTTATCCAGCAAGGAGAAATTTGCCACAAACCCACAACGCGAGTCTCCTCTCCCCCGATTTGACCAAGAGGCTTAGCAAAGCCTTACATATACATATATGACAGAATATTGATGTGTTGTATGTATATTTAATTTATATGCTCATTGTTGGGCATTATTTTCACATTACATTTTGGAGTGGTAAGCACAGGGCTGGTCCCTGTGTTGCCCTGAAGAAGAGCTGAGGGGACAACTCGAAACATGTTGGCAAATTTCTAGGGTTCGGACACATTGATCCACCGTACTTACCTAGAGACCCACCCCGGTTTTAATATATCTACTAGGAGCAAGAATAAAATAATTCCACCCACTAGTCAGATATTTTTAATTCACACCACTCCACTCACGTTCTTTCACTGCACCACACATAGTCCTCACTCCAAGTGCTCCTACGTAGTTCGCAAGTCGCAGCACGCCTCAACCCGCAGAGGGTTGGGATGGCCCCAATGATGAAGCATGTCACCGTGAGGCAACTCCGGTGAGTGAGGGGACTCAAGGAAAAGGACATCTTTTCCCTAGAATATTGAACAGCATTTGAAAAAAAGAAGTGCAGTACTTTTTCAAAAGATGGGGACATCACATTCTTCCTCCCCCAGGCCTCTATTTACCAAGCACCCTTCTCCAGAGTTTTCCAGTCAAAACACAGCTTGAACCATCCATTTACCATCAAGCCCCCGGCCCGCCAACTGTTCAAGCCCCCTGGGTATTGGAGCACTGGACATAGCAGCAACAACAGGGTCCTCCCATTTGTGAGGTAGAGGGAAAATAATGAAGAGAGAGGGACGGCGTCGACCTCGCTTAATCTCCACACACCTAATACCAAAGGAATTAACCTGACAATGTTTAATGTAACTGGCGCTCTTGTAAAGTGCTTGAATACCTTTGGGTCAGTCGAGTTCACACTGCCCCCAAAAATTCATCCTGCCTTATGTAATGTAAATAGTGCTCATGTAGAGTCTGTCAACACTCTAGGGTCGCTCAAGTTCACATTATAGAATAAAAAATGTCTCACAGTCCCTGGGGAGCTGCCGAAAATGTGCTTTGAAATTAGAGCTCTGAGAACAGGAGGACGATAGGAAGAGGCAGTGGAGCAGGCATGCAGTGACATGGGAGGAGGTGGGAGGAATGAATGCTGCTCCTATCTGTCAGATAGAGGGAAAGGATAAGTTACTTACCTGTAATCCTGGTTCTCTTCCAGGGGTATACTCATTGAAGTCATAAGCACTGAATAGCATATAGAAAATACATATATATGTCCGTGCTCACTCCTCCTGCTGATGTACCACTACTAGGACACCTTTTTCAGGACGAGTTTCAAGTCATCAAACAGGCATGGTTACGGGGTGGCAAGAACAAACCCCCCGAACGAGAAGAAGAAAAACCAGGAGAGGAGGCCGGGGCAACAAGAGGAAGAGGACGCGGAAGACCCAAGAGATCGAATTGGGTGAACCGGAAGAAGTAATTCAATATCAGGAAACAACAGAAGATATCACAGTGATAAATTTGACATCTAGGGTTCTAACTACCACCGAGAAGAAAGTTTTAAGTTTAGGACTCACCTTCTGTCCAACTAGCCACCTCGAATATACACAAACACGAATAGACTTGTTTAACTTTGTCCGGAAACTAAAACTACACAAATATTTCAAAACCAGATCCAATTTGAAAAGCACGAGTGGGATACCAATGAGAGTCACAGCAGTGGAAACCTTACATGGGTTAGCCCTTGAAGAATACAGAAGCCAGCTCCCAATAGCTACAGATGAAGCAGCCATTAGAGCAGCAGCTATGGGCATTGAGCAAGAAAGGGAGGAAAGTGGATACAAACCTAGATCACACTTCAATCCCCAATTAACACCGGATGCTATTGATGTGTTTTCGGAAGCTATGACAAATGATCTGATAAAGTATAGAGTGAGAAATTCGAAAGATGTCAGAAAAGGAAATAACAACATCGACCAAGCTGAGAGACAAGCCATTATTGATCTAATGCAAGATAAACATGTGGTAATCAAGCCTTCTGATAAAGGCGGCAATGCCGTCTTACAGACCAGGGAAAACTACTGTAAAGAGGCTAACAAACAACTTTCGGACACAGGAAATTATGAACTGTCTACAAAGGAAAAATACTTAGCCAGCATACAGCAGTATGATGAACTAATCCATAGCTGGTACTGTAAGAACATGCTGGGGAAGGAAGAGTATTTATTCCTGAGAAGCGATAACCCAATAACACCAACCTTTTACCACATTCCAAAAATACATAAAAACAGCACAGATCCTCCTGGCAGACCAATAATATCATCTCAAAACAGCTTAACTGAACATCTTTCAATCTTCATTGATCATTTTCTTACCCCTCTGGTACAGGAACTGGACTCATACATAAAGGACACTAAGGACTTCTTGTCTAAAATTGATAACATAAAATGGGACCCCAATTACAGACTGTTAGTATTAGATATAACTAGTCTGTACACGTGCATCAGTCACGACAAGGGTATTGAAGCAGTGAAGTACTATCTAAACAAAAGACAACTGAGGTTTTTAGAACACAATTCTATGCTGACAACTTTTGTGGAATTCTGTTTGAGGAACAATATTTTTATGTTTGAAGAAACTTATTACAGACAGACGTCCGGGACAGCGATGGGCACCTGCTTTGCCCCCAGCTACGCGAATTTATTCGTGGGTTGGTGGGAGGAGCAGGTGCCCAGGTCGCTGGAAGCGGATGAAGAGAAGGGCTGTGTGATCAAATGGTGTCGTTATATAGACGACCTGTTTATAATTTGGCAGGGGTCAGAGCAGACCGCCAAGGCCTATATTGATGTCCTCAACAGTAATGACATGAATTTAAGATTCACTGGGTCAATAAGCAATGTCTGTGTGGAATACTTAGATCTAAAAGTGTTCATTTTGGATGGTAAAATTGAAACATCCCTTTTTCGCAAAAGCACAGCAGGCAATTCTGTATTGTATGCAACCAGCAACCATCCCACCCCTTTGCTACAGAGCATTCCCTATGGGGAGTTGCTCAGGTTAAAGCGAAACAGTACTCGTGACTCAAACTTCAAAATTGCAGCATTGAAATGCATCAGTAGGTTTAAATTGAGAGGCTATGCCACGGACACTTTAGAAAGTGCACTAAATAAAGTAAAATCCATACCGAGGCAAAACCTGCTAAGAGACAAGGAGAAAACTACTGATATGATAAAGCTGGGGTGGGTAAGTTCCGGCTGGTAACCCCCTACTCAGCGGAAGCCAATCACTTAAAATACATGCTTAGAAAGAATTGGCACATACTAAAAACCGACAGTATCATAAAAGATGATATTCCAGCTTTTCCACTAGTGACCTTCAAGAAATCGAGATCTTTGAAAGATATGCTAGTGCAGAGTCACTTAAGAAAAGTGGAAAAGAAACCCAATACACCTTCAGATTTGAAGGGATTTCATCCATGTTATAAATGTAAGGCCTGTGCGCATAGCAAAAGAGTAAAAAGCTACGAGATTCCTGGAACAGGAATAACAAAAACTATCAACAAATACATTACTTGCAGTACTCCGTATGCTGTGTACTGTCTCAAATGTCCATGTGGACTATCATATATTGGGAGTACAATCAAACCTCTTAAACTGAGAATCTTGGAACATTTAAGAGCAATTGATAAGAACGATCAGGCATACCCAGTTGCTCATTTCCAAGAAAAGCACTCAAGTAATAGACATCAATTACAGTACTTTGGTCTGGACTACATAGCTGATAGTCCCAGGGGAGGGGACAGGCTCCATAGACTGAGAAGATTAGAGTCCCTATATAATAGACTTAATGACTAAACACCCCAAGGGATTGAATGCGGGAGAGGAACTAGCATCTCACATTGGGTATTAAAATACTGATAAAGAAAAGCGAAAAAACATGGACTGAGAAAATGTAATAATGGGTCTGCCCATTGTTATGTCTGGAAAAATAATATAAAACTTTAAATGATGCTGTGTGACACTAACATGGAAGAAACAGAAATGATGATGTTGAATAATTTTGTAATTGTGTAATTTTGAACTATATCTTAGATCTGAACTGAAATTTATGAATTCTCTGACCCTCTTTGGAATTTGGATATTTTCTTTGGTTAAAAGGTCAATGAACTTTAAGAAATCTAATTTTGAGCAAACCCTGAATGAACGGTATAAATTATGAAAAATGTAATGGATGAAAACAACTTTTTGACAAGGGAAGGTGGCCGATCCACGGCTTAATGAGATGATAGAGGTGTACATTGTTACGAGCAATCTGTCTATGCCGATACACGGCTGAAAAAGTTGTCTGCTTTGGTCTAAAACTACCAAAATGGCGCTGCTGATTTTGGTACCGACACGAAACACCAGAAAGGGAGCTATTGAAGAAATAGCTGAGAAAAATAAGATGTCAGATGTACTGACTGTGGCAAACACCTTATTTTTGGAAGAAACAGCAGAGCTATATGACAGGATAAAGTGGAGCCGATATACAGCTTCAAGGTACTCTGACATATTAAGCGAGAGTTATGACCTGCACAATTAATTTGTGAATTGGGGATAATAATTCAAAGTTTAACGCGTTGGTGAAAATAAGTTAATGTGTTTAATATGGATTGCGTGGATACAATGTAACCTCAATGCGAATACTCACCTAATGTGGTGTTTTGAATACAGTCCCTCGTTTGTTTTCGTTGTAAAATCACGTGGATGCGAGTGATAAAACATGGCGCCAACCTCAGAATGTTTGTAACATTGAGGAAGGTGGAGCGCCGAAACGCGCCTGTTGCGAACGAAATAAAACAAACTTGGAAACATTACCCCCGGAGTGCGTGGTTTCTATAGAAGGAAAGGTGGAAACCTTGAGCGACATATATATATATGTATATACATATATATATATATACATATATATATATATATATATATATATATATATATATATATATAAAGAACTCCTCCGAAATGAGGAAGAGAGGCCACAATAGGGGAAACAGCGAGGCAACTTTAATTCAGCAAAAACACCCGCAGATTGGCGAATGCATTTCGGTGTCTGTATCGCCTTCTCCAGCGCCAGGGGTATGTTTGAGGATGCGGGCACCAATCCGGATTTAAATACCCTGCCCCATCCTGTTGCTTGACACGACACTCCACCCCCAAGGTAAGTAGTCTTGGCAATCACTTCCTGCAGTCCACCTGTTATTCGGTTCCTACAAGTCCCAGAATGCAATGTTCATAATAGGCCAGTGTTGCGGGAGAGGATGTAGCGCCATGATGACATAGAGCCCCCAAGTCGAGTGAGTCCTCTGAATTCAGCTACCTCCTCAGCTCCCCAGACCGCAACAACCCCCATACCTCGGGAAATTCTGCAACGGGGGCAAGGCATGAAGTCCTCCTCGCCCAGCGTGCAATCACTGATTACAACACCGCCCCTTCTCTTCCCAGGCGTGGAGGTGGGCTTCGGTGATTCCAGTACTTGGATGCGACGAGAATTCCACCGGAGCGGAGACCAGCGTATCCGAAGCCAACTTGGAGCTGCGGGGGGCTCCCAAGCACGACTCTGGTACACGCGCTGAAACTTTATGAAAAGAACTCCTTTGAAATGAAGAAGAGAGGCCACAATAGGGGAAACAGCGGAGGCAACTTTAAGTCAGCAAAAACACCCGCAGATTGGCAAAAGCATTTCGACGTCTGTATCGCCTTCTTCAGCGCCAGGGGTATGTTTGAGGATGCGGGCACCAATCCGGATTTAAATACCCTGCCCCATCCTGTTGCTTGACACGACACTCCACCCCCAAGGTAAGTAGTCTTGGCAATCACTTCCTGCAGTCCACCTGTTATTCGGTTCCTACAAGTCCCAGAATGCAATATTCATAATAGGCCAGTGTTGCGAGAGTGGGTGTAGCGCCATGATGACATAGAGCCCCCAAGTCGAGTGAGTCCTCCGAATTCAGCCACCTCCTCAGCTTCCCAGACAGCAACAACCCCCATACCTCGGGAAATTCTGCAGCGGGGGCAAGGCAGGAAGTCCTCCTCGCCCAGCGTGCAATCACTGATTACAACACCGCCCCTTCTCTTCCCAGGCGTGGAGGTGGGCTTCGGTGATTCCAATTCTTGGATGCGATGACAGTTCCACCGGAGCGGAGACCAGCGTATCCGAAGCCAACTTGGAGCTGCGGGGGCCTCCCAAGCGCGACTCTGGTACACACACTGAAACTTTATGAAAAGTACTCCTTCGAAATGAAGAAGAGAGGCCACAATCGGGGAAACAGCGAGGCAACTTTAATCCAGCAAAAACACCCGCAGATTGGCAAATGCATTTCGGCGTCTGTATCGCCTTCTTCAGCGCCAGCGGTATGTTCGAGGATGCGGGCACCAATCGGATTTAAATACCCTGCCCCATCCTGTTGCTTGACACGACACTCCACCCCCAAGGTAAGTAGTCTTGGCAATCACTTCCTGCAGTCCACCTGTTATTCGGTTCCTACAAGTCCCAGAATGCAATGTTCATAATAGGCCAGTGTTGCGGGAGTGGATGTAGCGCCATGATGACATAGAGCCCCCAAGTCGAGTGAGTCCTCCGAATTCAGCTATCTCCTCAGCTCCCCAGACCGCAACAACCCCCATACCTCGGGAAATTCTGGAGCGGGGGCAAGGCATGAAGTCCTCCTCACCCAGCGTGCAATCACTGATTACAACACCACCCCTTCTCTTCCCAGGCGTGGAGGTGGGCTTCGGTGATTCCAATTCTTAGATGCGATGACAATTCCACTGGAGCGGAGACCAGCGTATCCGAAGCCAACTTGGAGCTGCGGGGGCCTCCCAAGCGCGACTCTGGTACACGCGTCTGTATCGCCTTCTTCAGAGCCAGGGGTATGTCTGAGGATGCGGGCTATATATGTTTAGTCCAAAAAAAACACGTACGTAGTACTATCAAACATACATATATGCATGTACATACATAAACATGCAGCCTAACATCATTCAAACAGGCATAGATACCAACATTGCATTGGACTTTTCATTTAAAATAAAAATAAGTTCATACAACATTTCTGTAACAAAGAACATGCACTCCTCTAGTGTTCCAACTCTTCTATTTTGAAAGAAAAAGTAATAGCAGGAAATTAGCTGATAGGCTGGATAGATAAAATCATAACAGTAATAAACTGGCACCATGCCTTTAAGACCTCCAAGAACTCCCTGCTCCTATCATGCACCACAGGTGACAATTAGGTCAGGTCTTTTTTACGGTGTACTAACATGTAGGAATCATGAAGCAAGGCAGGAATAGTTACTATACTAAAGGTATTCATCCGGTGAGGATAGCGAGTGGCTTATGACTTTGATGAATATGCCCTTAGAAGAGAACAGGTAAGTAACTAATCCTTCTCTTCCAGAGGATACTCATCAATACTCATAGTGCCGGGACACCTCTATTCGAGGTAGCTGTCGCGCTTTGTAAATGTGTGTTATTATTATTATTATATTATAAGCACTGAATAGAATAGCAAGCACATACCCACAGACGAATATCAATATAGTTACAGCAAAAAACACTCCAAGAATGAACACTCCAAGGATAAATCATCCAAACAGATTCCTTAAAGAGGCTTGTCCAAACTGAGCATCCGCTGGAGTGTCAGAGTGTAAACAATAATGGCAAGTAAATGTATGCACTGATCGCCATGTGGCAGCTTTATAAATCCCTGCAATAGGTACATTTGTAAGGAGAGCTGTGGTAGAGGCCTTTCCCCATGTAGAATGAGCCTTTGGTTTGCCAGGTAGAAGTTTGGTGGCTATCTGGTAAGACTATGTGATACATGAGACTATCCATCTAGAGATAGACTGTTTGGAATCTGCACAACCAGTATTTATGCAACCATTGTTTACAAACAGGCGATCTGATTTTCTCAATGCCTTGGTCTTGTCTAGGTAGAACCCTAGAACCCTCTTAAGGTCTAGTGTATGTAAGGTCTCACTCACTCTGCGAGCAGAGGAGATGGCGGCTGAGAAAACGGCCTTCCATTACAAGTGCTGCAGAGAGGCTTTATGAATAGGTTCAAATGGGGCCCCCATCAACCTAGCAAGAACAATGCTAAGTTCCCATAGAGGAGACGGGGGTCTGATCGGTGGATAGACCTTTTTTAACCCCTCAAGGAAGTTCTTAACCACAGGTAGCTGAAAAAAGGAAACCTGCATAGGAGATTTTCTGTATGCTGTAATAGCTGCTAGATGGACCTTTATAAAACAAAACTGAAGACCTGACTTGGTCAAGTACAGTAGATATGGTAAAATCACCTGCTCCTGACCCCGAATGAGATCATGGTCATTATTAATGCACCATAAATAAAAACACTTCTGTTAGACCTGGCATCTTTGGCGTGGTTTCCCCTATCTTTTTGCCTCTACCTCCTGTATTTTTGATGCTGTGCTGGATTTCGTTTTTGCTGGTTTAGATGCTTTGGACACTCTGCCACTGCTGATCAGTGCCAGAGTGTAAGTGCTCCCTGTGTAAATTAATATTCTGATTGAATATACATGTTTGGCATGTTTGTATCACCATGAAGTCCCTAGTAAAGTGCACTGGGTGTGCCAGGGCTGGTGATGACAAATGCTACTGGTGGGCCTGCAGCACTGATTGTGCCACCCACAGGAGTAGCTCTAAAATTGTGTCTCAGGCCTGCCACTGCAGTGCCTATGGGCAGTTTAGAACTGCCATGTCCTCCTGGTCAGTGTCCCCACTGACCAGGCCTAACCCTTCCCTTTTTGTGCACATCAGTCACCCCTATGGAAGGCCCAAGGTACCCCCCTGGGCCTGTTTGTGTATTGACTGTCTGGTTTGAGAGTGACAGGGGCTGGGGGATTCCCCAGGAGCTGGATGAGTCAGCACTAGGCTGAATGACTGCATTTGCAACTGGAGTGGTGGGAGAAATTAGCACCTGGGCTGAATAGGGATGTGCCTGCCTTCCACAATGCTGGCTCCACCCCCCTGCTGGGCGGATGAGGACCCTGCCCCTCACTCTGAAAGGAAAGATGCAGCCAGCAAAACAAAGTGCTCAGGATCCACCCAGAACTGGTTCAGACCGGGCTCAGGGCCCACATGCACCCAGAGAACAAAGACTTTAGGGGTATAAGTACAGGACCCCTGACAACAGAAAATTAGATCATCCTGGAAATCAAGAAGGAACCTCTGCCAAGGAGAAAGCTGAACTGAAGAAGGAAGACTGTCCTGTTGTTGCTCTGCTGGACTGACCTGTTGCTTTGCTGCCAAGGAGAGGGGAAGGACTTTGCTGCTGAGCTGTGTCCCCTGTCTTGAAGGAATCTCCAAGGGCCTGAGTAGAGCTGGCGCCCTGTTTTGAAGTCCCAGGAACAAAAGGACTTCACCCCAGCTTCCCTGAACTCTGCTGAGAGAGTTCTGTCCTTCCTAGAGTGCTTGATCCAGTTGTGGGGCCTCTGGAGGTTGTACCTGAGCTGGGAAGCTTGAAACTAAGCTTGAGTGACTTTTGAACTTGAAAAGTGTCGCATCGCTTACTTGCGGAGCGCATCCCCGACAGTGCGAGAAGTTTCCCGCCGCTACGGAGGTCGAGATCGTCGCAGCGCCTGACGCAGCTGCCAGAGACGTCGCATCCTTCGTTTGCGGGACGCACCAGACCGGTGCGGGAGCATCGAACATCGCTGCGAGTATCGTCGCAGAGCATGTCGTCGCTGGGTGAGAACGCCGCACCGCTTGCTTGCGGACCGCATCACGTCGCTGCGAGCATCGTCGCAGAACCATCGCATCGAGGAGCTGCGAGAGGGAGGATCACCGCTGGACCGCGCATCGTCGCCCCGGAGATCGTCGCAACCCCTACGATATCGTCGCATCGTGCCTTTGCGAGAACAGACTTCCTACGGAACCTACGCACCGGAATCCATACAAGTGGCCTTCCTCCCCATACAGACCGGATTCGTCGCAACACGCCCGCTGCTGCAGCGGGGCTGTCGCATCGCTTCCCCAGGGTCTCAGGAGCAACGCATCGCTTGTTTTCCACCGCATCAGCTTCTGCTTTTGGAACTTTGTTGCAACTAAAAGGTACTGTGAGTAAACGTAACGCAACTGTGAACTTTTCACGCATCAGTAGAAAATTCTATCGCAACGTAGAGAATTCTATCGCAACCTAAGAATTTTAACGCAACCTTAAGAACTCTTTTTGAAACCATATTCTTGAACTGTGTATGTTGGATTTTTGTCGTTTTGGTCTTGAGTAGTTTAGATTAAAAATACCTCGATTTTTTAAACTGTTGTGGAGTCAGTTTGTGGTGTTTTCACTGTGTTACTGTGAGTGTTGGTACAAATACTTTACGCATTGCCTCTGGTTAGCCTAGACTGCTCGTGCCAAGCTACCTAGAGGGTGAGCAGGGGTTATCTCAGACGGTTATCTCCTTGCCCTGACTAGAAGCAAGGGTCCCTATTTGGACAGTGGTACCTACCTCTGCCAACTAGAGACCCCCAGATCTAACATTGGTGGCAGCGGTGGGATTTGAACTTGTATTTGTACTTGACCCACAGTAATTGGTGTACATCACTAGTGAGTGCAGACCACTACGCCACCGCATACTACTGGTTTTTGGTTTTGATTTTTCTATTTTTGAGTAACTCTTCAATACAGCATGTCTTTGCATGGGAAGGCACCCAGTAAGGAGGCAGAAGTAGAGATGGAGTTTGCCATTGGAGATTTGTATTCATACAAAGTTGAGCAACTTAGGAAATTCTGCCTTGAGTTTGAGTGCCCCATAAAGAGCGCCTACAGAAAGGAGGAATTGCAGAAAATCTTGAAGGCCCATTGGGAGGCACAAGAGGGAGAGGATGATGTGGATGTAGAAAACAGTTTTCAAGTCACAGATTTGCCAGTGGGCAAAGTAGGTGCAGGAGCTGGCAGCAACCATTCCAGCAGGGGCCTCTCCCCAGAAGAGTTACAAGAAAATCAGAGAGTAAGAGAGTATGAGTTGGAAGTATTGAAAATGAAAATGAAGCAATTGGAAGTAGAAAAGGCGGCAGAGGAGAGCAAAAATGCCCGTGCCTTAGAAGAGAAGAAATTGCTTTTGGCTCATGAGTTGAGCATGAGAGAACTGGATCTTAAAGCCAAGGAGGTGGATGCCAGTTCTAATGGTGGCAGCGCGCAGCCAGTACATGGGGGTAAAGTATATATTCCCAAGGACCTGGTACAGAATTACCATAGGGGTGAGGATATTTATGCCTGGTTCACTTCGTATGAAATTGCATTGAAGGTGAATGGTGTGCCTGATCAGCATTGGGGGGCGGGCCTGTGGAAACATTTTGAGGCTTCTGGGAGGAGTGCTCTAGAGCCCTTAGAATTAGCAGGTGCCATGACCTACCCCAATATGAAGGGCGCCTTATGTCTCAGGTATTGCCTTACCCCAGAGCAGTACAGACTGCAGTTTAGGAACTCCAAGAAGAGAGAGTCTGAGACTTGGATGGAGTGTGTGAATTCGTACTCGCGTGCACTGGAAGGTTGGATGAAGGGCAGTAAAGTAACTGATTTTAAGGGGTTGTTGCATTTAATCAGTTGGGAGCACTTGAGTAGTCTTTGTGTTCCAGAGCTGCGCCAGCATCTTTTAGACAACAAGCTGACAGACCCCATTGAGCTTGCTAAGGAGGCGGACCGCTGGACCAGTACCAGGGTCCACAGAGGAATTGTGGGTACCACAGCCAAAGGTGGGCAGGGTACCCAGCAGAAGAGTGGGGGGGACAAGGGTAATCAAAAGGAGTTCTCAGAAGGGCCCCAAAATAGTTCCCAGGGAAAGGAATCCCAACCCCCCCAAAGCTAAACAGCCACGGCCCTCTAAGGGCAGGCGGGACAATAGAGATAGAAGGGATAACCAAGGCCCCCCTACCTGCTATCACGGCAATGAGGTGGGCCACATTGCTCCAAAATGTCCCAAGAAGAAGCAAGCAACCACTTGTGCCCCCGCCCCAGCGTTAGCTAGTGTAGCTTTGGGAGGGGATTTGGTTTCTAGTGATTAGGGGGAGCTAGCAGTTATGACCCTTGTCTCTCTAGGAGACCAAGAGGTGGTCCAAGAAACCTTACTGCCCTCTAACACTAAGAAATATGGGCAGAAGGTGACCATCAATGGGAGGGAGATTGAGGCTCTGAGAGACACAGGAGCCAGCGTGACATCCGTGAGGTGTCAGTGGGTGTCTGAAGAGCAAATCATCCCTGGTGTACTCCGCCCTGTGGTGGCAGCTGACAGTTCAGTGCGCTTCAGCAAGCTGGCACGGGTTCCCTTTGATTGGGGGGGAGTCTCTGGTCTCTTGGAGGTAGTTGTCAGTGATGCCTTGCCTGTAGACTGTCTGTTAGGTAACGACCTGGAGAGTTCTCCATGGAAGGATGTAGAACACAGAACTCACTTGGAGATGTTGGGTTTACCTGCGTGGATCTGTGTGTCCACATGTGCTATGACAGCCAGTAGGGGGGACTCAGCAGAAATGGAGCCTGAAACAGTGGCCCAGAGACCTGCCAGGAGAGGAAGAGGCAGAGGGCGCGGGAAACCAGCCCCAGCCGTTCCCACGGTCCAGGAGGAAGCAGAACCTGAGGGGGATGCCCTGGAACCTACAGGGGAACAGGTAGCCGAACTGGGAGACTTGCCTGAGCTGACCCATTGGCAGCAGGAAGGTGGTCCCTCCAGGGAGGAATTCTGCAAGGCGCAGAAGGAGTGCCCTTCCCTCATTGGTCTGCGGCAACAGGCTGTAGATCAGGCAGCAGGTGGAGCAGCCAGAGATCATTTCATCTACTGGGAAGATGACTTGTTATATAGCGAGCCTAAGTTTGCTGAGCCCGGTGCAGCCCGTGTGCTGGTGGTACCCGAGCGCTTCGGAAACTTCCTAATGGGTCTGGCTCATGACGTGCCTCTTGCAGGACATCTGGGGCAAGACAAGACCCTAAACAGGCTTGTCACCCACTTCCACTGGCCCCAGATGAGAAAGCACGTTGGTTCCTTTTGCAGATCTTGCCAAACCTGTCAAGCCAGTGGCAAGACTGGAACAAAGTTGAAGGCACCCCTTCAACCCTTCCCAGTAGTGAGCACCCTTTTCGAGTGGGTGGGCATAGACATCGTAGGGCCCCTGGACCCCAAGACAGCCTTAGGCAACAGGTTCATCCTGGTCTTGGTGGACCATGCCACCCGGTACCCAGAAGCAGTCCCTCTCAGGACAATCACAGCACCCGTGGTGGGCCGTGCATTGATGGGGATCTTTTCCCGTGTGGGGTTCCCTAGAGAGGTGGTCTCCGACCGGGGTACCAACTTCATCTCTAAGTACATGAAGTCTCTGTGGGAGGAGTGTGGGGTAACTTATAAGTTCACCACTCCTTACCACCCTCAAGGAAATGGGCTGGTTGAAAGGTTCAACCGGACCCTGAAAGTTATGATTATGGGCCTGGCGGAGCCCATGAGACGTAAGTGGGACGTCTTGTTACCATGCCTGTTGTTTGCCTACAGGGAGGTGCCTCAGAAGTCCTTAGGGTTCAGTCCCTTTGAACTCCTGTATGGCCACCCTGTCCGAGGACCTCTCTCACTGGTGAAGGAGGGTTGGGAAAAGTCCTGTGGGAAAACCCCCCAGGATGTGTTCAGCTATGTGCTGGCCATCCGCAACCAGACACAACGCTTCAGGAAGCTCGCTCAGGCGAACCTGGAAGCAAGCCAGGAAGAAATGAAAAGATGGTACGACCAGAATACCACTCTGGTCGAATTTCAACCTGGGCAGAAAGTGTGGGTGATGGCGCCAGTGGAGCCCTGTGCGCTCCAAGACAAGTGGACTGGGCCATATGAGGTGGTGGAAAAGAAGAGTGAGGTAACCTACCTGGTTAACCTGAGGACTCCCAGGCAGCCCCTGAGAGTCTTGCATGTGAACCGCCTCAAGCCCCACTTTGAGAGGTCTGAAGTAACCATGCTCATGGCTACAGATGCAGGAATGGAAGAGGATAGTGATCCTCTCCCTGACCTCCTGGCAGTTAAGGAGCAAGATGGGTCAGTGGATGGTGTGGTCCTCTCACCCACCCTGACCCCAGAGCAGCAGAGTGACTGTCGCCAAGTGTTGGGTCAGTTCTCCTCCCTGTTCTCCCTGACCCCAGGTGTCACCAACTGGTGCGTCCATGATGTGGACACTGGAGACAGTCTGCCTGTGAAACACAAATTTTACAGGGTAGCTGACAAGGTCAGGGCCAGCATCAAGGAAGAGGTTTCCAAGATGTTGGCGCTAGGGGTGATTGAGCCCTCCAGCAGCCCCTGGGCTAGCCCAGTGGTCTTGGTGCCCAAGAAAGCTGCTACGACTTTATGGTGGATGGTCTTCTCGCTTCCTTAAGAATGTTCATCCAGTCTGCGGACAAATCTAAATTCCCGTACTGGAGGACCTCAGAAGCCATGCCATCAATCGTAGAGGTGAGAGGTTGGGGTGGAACACTTTCCCCTGTGCTTGGATACTAAGTCCGGACGGCATGGTAACCTCATGTGTGGGATCTCTGATAGTTGAAGAAGATCCGGATACCACCATTGGCAAGGCCACTCTGGTGCAATCAGTTTCATTCTGGTCTTGGCCCTGTAGAACTTAATGATCACCTGAAGAATGAGTGGAATTGGGAGGAAAAGCGTAAAGTAAAGTCTGCAACCATTTTATCAAATGTGCATTCCCTCTGGAGTCTGGTTGGTGAAACCTGGATGCGAAGACAGGGCATTTTGCGTTCGTTGCATCTGCAAACAGGTCGATATCTGGAACACCCCATCGATGAAAGATGTCCTGTGTGACAACGTTGTTTAGCACCCAGTCGTGAACTTCGATGAAGTGCCGACTTAGAGAGTCTGCCTGGACATTGAGAGTACCTGGGAGATGAATTGTAGAAATGGTCACATTTCTTGCGAAAAGCCACTTTTATGTGATCTGAGTCTCCTGTAGAGGGGTCTAGACCTGGTTCCTCCCTGTTTGTTCAGATAATACATGGTTGTGGTGTTGTCCGTCTTCATCAACAGGGAATGTGTGCAGAAGGAAGGGAGCAATGACTTGAGTGCAAGATGCCCCGCACCCAGCTCTAGTAGGTTGATATGGTACCCCTGCTCTGACTCTGACCAGAGTCCTTGTACAGGAAGAAGACCTATGTGAGCCCACCAACCCTGGGGGAAGCATCTGTGACAATTGTCTGAGTGGAAAGATCCTGATGGAAAGGAACTCCTTTCGAAACATGCGATCATTTTTTTCCACCACTTGGCTGAGTCCTTGGCTGACTGAGGGAGAACCACAAAGTCTTCCTAGCGGTCTGATACTTGTGAGCACTGGTCCTCCAGAGTTTGCTGCAGAAGACACATCTGAGTCAGTTTGAAAATCGACTTCTTGTAGTTGATTTGCAGGCCCAGATTGTGGGTGACAAGCTTTTCAGCAACCAGTCATCCAGATACGGATAGACGAAGATCTTTTGTTTGCGAAGAAAAAACGCTACTACTGCCATCCATTTTGAGAACTTGCGAGGGGCTGATTTGAGCCCAAACGGGAGGACTTTGAACTGGACATGTGGAGACCCTACCTGAAAACGCAGGAATTTCTGATGTTTTCTGGAAATCGGCACGTGGAAATAAGCGTCCTCCAGGTCTATCAAGTACATCCAGTCCCCTTGGTGTAGCTGAGGAAAAATCCGGTGCAGTGCCAACATCTGACATTTCTCTTTGTGGATGTACTTGTTCAAAAGCCTCAGGTCAAGTATTGGTCTGTACTCTTGTATAGGATCTCTTATTCGTACCAGAAAGTAGCGGGAATAAATTCCCTGTCTTTGTTGCGGAGGAGGAATTGCTTCTATGGCGTCTTTCTTTAGTAGGATGTTCACCTCTCCTTGTAACAAGTGGTGATGTTGGACATACCTTCCCTGAGGTGGTACTGATGGAGGTGGGGATGTGAATTCTGTACAATATTGAGGACCCACTTGTCTTTTGTGATTTTTCTCCACTTGTTCAGATAGAACATAATACTTGCCCCCCCTGGAGTGGGCAACATGATGGGGGAAGCCAGGGCTCATTGTTTTGAAGGCTGCTTCGTTGAGGAAGGTGTCTGTCTTGAAGTTCCCCTTCCTTGACCTGGTCTACGCATATGGTAATGTTACCTGTATTGTTGCTGTTGAGTCTACCAGTGAGGGGCTCAAACTCTGTGTTTGAAAGACCGACGGCATATGATTGGTACTTACGTTGAAAATCCTTACGCTTCTCAAGGCTGATCGCCTTTAGAGTGTCCAACTCAGACTTCATCTTGGACATCTCATCATCTGCATTAGTGGCAAATTAGGAAGTACCATAGAAAGGAAGATTCATAATTCTTCATTGTGCTTCCAGTTTCAGGGCAGTGAGCCGCAACCAGGCCGAACGTCTAGCACAAATACCATGAGAATATCCATGTGCTGCCAATCCGATGCATCTGCAGCTGCGCTAATGACCCAGTTTGCAACCAGACCACATTCCTGCAAAATGTCATGAAAGTCCTGCTGGTTTTTCTAGGGCAGCTTCTCTGTGAATCTAGCCAAAGAGTCCCACAAATACCTTTTGTACCTCCCAAGAAGTGCTGAGGCACTAGCCACCTTCATGAAGGATGCCGATGTATTGCACATTCTTTTCCCCAGAGAGTCCATGTGCTTACTCTCCTACTAAGGAGGGACTGAAGAGGGTGTTGCTCCAGGATGTGTTTTCCTGGCTGCTGCCACTATAACAGAATTTGCTTGTGGATCTGATCATAGGAACAGTGGATCCTGGCCAGGGGTCTTGTACTTTTTTTGAAATACATGGGGGAGCTCAACTTACCGTAGCTGAAGTTAAAAGGGTCTGCAGTGCTGGAGGGAGTAAAGGCCGTGCAGAGGACCTATGATGTAGTGTCTTGAATATTACAGATGTAGAAGTAGTCGGCACAGGCATGTGAATGTTCAACTTGTTGGCACCCCTGCAGATGACTTCATTAAAGGTGACCATGTCATCGACTGGAGACACTCTAGCTGGAGGAGAAGCAGACAGGGTTGGTGAGTAGTCTCTCAATGATGACCTTGAGGATGTAGACCATGACAGAGACCTTCACCTACTTCTTCATGATCTGGAGGAAAGGTGAGACCTCGGCCGTCTAAGTGGTGTTCTGGATCGGGAATGCCGAGCTGAAGGAGACCTTGCTCTTCTTGATGATCTGTGTAGAGATCTTGCCGTAGATGTAGCAGGTGGAGGACCAGCAGAGATTCTGGAGGGAGAATACGTTTGAGAGAAATCTGAACCAGGACTTCTGGATAGAACTCTCCTATGTTGAACACTCTGCAGCCATCTTGGAAAATAGTTAACTGGAGGTGTCTGTTTCCCAGTAACTGGAGTTCCCTCCAGTGTGATTTGCAAAATGTTAATGCCTGTAGAATAAGACGCTTCTCTCATCGTTGATCGTATGGACCTCGACATCGACCTTGGCATTCCCAGCACCTCCATTGAAGATGAGGGAGGCCTCTACGACATAATGACCTGTCACCGCTGTAGAATGCTTGGCCAGCTAGGACAGTCTATGCTTCTCTGGATAGCCTTCAGACACATCTCCCGATGTCGAATGCCGGACTGGAGCCGGTGACACAGACTGTGACGCTCTCAACATCGAACGCCTGTGCGACTACGGCGCGCTCATTGACGTCGACTGCCTGTGTGACTGCGGTGGGGTCCTCGACGTTTAACACCTGTGTGACTGCAGGTGGGTCCTCGACGTTGACACTCTCGACGCCTGACATACTTGCTCTGACGGCGGCGGAGATATGGACGTCGATCGTTGCTTCGAAGTCGGTGAATGACGACACAGGAGCTTCTTCGACGTCAACCCAATCTTTGACGCGTACTTCTGCTTCTCCGGTCAGACATACTCCAAGCCTGAAGTAACATGTCACGACTTCGACTTACTTTTTGATGGCGGGAGGCTCTGCCTGCTCCAACGGCGATCTATCCCTCAACGTCGTCGCATGCCGTATATGTTTTTGGGCATCGACCGTGATGCTGATGGGGAACAGTCAAATATCTGCTTCCTTTTTGATGCTGGAGAAGCAGAACAACATCGTTTCTTCTCTGATCTGTATTTTACCTGAGAGGAGGGCTATTTAAAAGCATGACTGCTCCCATGGCCCCTTTTAGAAGCTCCTTTTCCTCTCTACAGCGAGGCATGTAGCTTCAGCTTCACTCTGTCTCGAAGCGTTCTCTTAGAAAATTGCTGCCAATAATAGCACTTCTCTGGATTCTGTGAGGAGGACAAACACACAATACAGACAGAATGCGGGTCAGATTTGCCATCTTCTTCCCACAGGAGGGACAACTATTGAACAATGCTGGTATTTCTGACTGAAAAAGTTTTCAAAAGGGTCAGAAAACAACTAAGAAAGCTACCAGCAGCAAAACAAAAAACATCAAATGCAGATAGAAAAAATTATCAGGAAACTAATTTCTGGCTAGAACAATCAAAAATTGATGAGCTCAATGCTCCAGGATTATCAGAGAAGAAGCCGGAAAAAAGAACTGTCCTAATTGTCACCTGTGGTGCATGATGGGAGCAGGAAGCTCTTGGAGGTCTTAAAGGCACGGTGCAGGTTTATTACTGTTATGGTTTTATCTATGCAGCTTATCAGCTAATTGCCTGCTATTACATGCCTTTTTCTTTGAAAATAAAAGGCTGTGATGGAAAACTAGAGGATTGCATTTTCCTTATTACAGAAATGCTGCATTCACCTATTTGTATTTTAAATGAAAAATCCAGGGCATTTTGGAATCTTAGCCTGTTTGAATGATGTTAGGATGCATGTTTATGGTTATACATGTATATATGTATGTTTGAAGGTAAGATGTAAATTTTTTCTTGGCTACACATACATATATATGTATTTTGAATATGCTCCGGGGTCCCCAAATGTGTGCGGGACTATTCAGTGCTTATGACTATTGATGAGTATCCCCTGGAAGAGAAATTAATAAACAGGGACGGCGTCTGCATTACTTAGGGCCTGATTATGAGTTTCGCAGTCCTGGAGCGGGACGCCATGCCAGAGTCCTGCTCCAGGACTGCCAAACCTGTAGTCAGACTGCCCGCCATATTAGGAGTTTTCATCTGGTCTGGCGGGCAGTCCTATGGCATTCCCACGACGGTGCCTATTAAAAAGTCTCCATAATGGTAACGCCAAAGCCCGTCCATGCACAGCATGGACTTTAAAGTCCATGCTGTGCAGGAAAGGGGGTGCCCCCCTGAATGCATCCAATGGCCCTGAAGTAACAGGGGGCCCTGTAGGGTTACGTAAGTTTCCTCACCTCTGCACTTTTAATGGCAGGTTCACCCCAATTGAAAGTGAGGCGATCAGAAAACAACTAATATTCTTGAAGGTGCCGCAGCGGCCCAGCCAAGCATATTCGGGTCTCTGACCGGTGCGGGATCCATGATCCCCGTTGGTTGCGGCGGTCATACCTCTGTAATTGTAATACAGCAGGCGGATCTCATCAGGTTCGGCCATCCGGTGGACCAACCAAACTCATAATCAAGCCCTAAGCCCTAAATAAATGAACCTGACCTTGTGTAATGTAACTGGCGCTTTTGGAAAGCACTTGAGTACCTTTGGGTCAGTTGAGTTTGCGCTCTATATAAAATGCCCCCAAAAACTAATCTGACAGTGTGTAATGTAAAAAGCCCTCATGTAAAGCACTTCAACACCTTTGGGTTACTTGAGTTCACATTAAATAAACATGTATCAGAGAAAATGCAATGGTAGTTGCCCAAGTCTAATCTTGTGAGACTCCTGATTATTGTGATATGCATATCATGAGTAACATCTCTAATTTAATTTGTATGAAACTATAGATCTTGTGTTACTTTCTATTGGTATTGAAGGTAAAAAGTGCCTTACAACTTGGAGCTATGACAAATTTCACCAAGCACACCACTCTGTCAAGCTTTCTTGTGCTGTCATAATTCAACTTACTGCGTCATAGTCTGGTAGAAGGTCTTTGTAAGTTGCTCCATCAGCTCTTTAATTTGATTGGCTGCAAGGCTGAGGTATTTCACGCCGGGGCTTGGAAGTTCAGGCCCGTGAGGAACTGTCAGCATCTCTGTGGGGAAAGGCACATTTTCGCTGAAATCAAATGCAGGCTGAACTGAGTAGTCATGCAATCCTTACCACAATTAGTTAAAAAAACACACTTCAGGAACAAAATGGAGTTTAGTGAATATTTACTTAAAAGCATGGACAGACTTTCCTCTATGCACAAATACTGAAGGCTTTTTATGATCAGGGATCTGTAGCTCTATCTGCTAAATTGCACAGTTGATAGGCGAGTGATTACTTTATGTAGCGTTACATTGGTACAACTGGAAGTGACGTTCCATGTCCTATCACTCAATAAGGGCTCATTTGTTACTATGAACAGTGGCTAGTCTACACCTCACTGTTCTGTTTATCTATAATACTGACAATTACTTAACTAACACAGCTAGAGACAAAAGGGAAGAAATGTTATGAATTAATTCATATTCTAATTAATGTATATTAATAGCCAGGCTGTCAGCTCACCCAGGGACAGGTTTATAAGCTTCATGCGATAATGGATGGGTGAGTGGTGAGTTGTGAACAGCTGTGGCCCGCTCTTAGGCGCGGAGGTGCCACTCACCTTTTACTCAAAAAGAAAAGGGTTTGTCAGGCTGAGCAAATGTCAGCCTGATAGACACTCTTTCTTTTCAGGTCAGATGGCCAAGAGTTAGGCATGCTTTGAATGCACAGACTAATGGATGCCTGAGCTAAACTTTGCAAGGGCTGAAGATGTCACAGCTCCTGTGGATGTGACCTCTTCAGCCTGGCAAAGCACCTCAAGGCCCTTCCCCTCGAGATGGGGGAGAGGGTCACTGATTGCCTCAGACCTGGGTGCTTCAGTTCTAAACCCTGACGTGCCCAAGGCCAAGTGTCTATCACTGGCACCTCGCCACAGAGTGAGGTGCAGTCACCAACTCACAATGACCCCATCTGACTCTGTGATGAGTAGGAGACAGCAATCCCAACCTGACTGGGAACTCCGAGGCAGTGCGCAGGTAAGTGTGATTTTCTTTATCTTTGGTGCACGCATGAATATTTGGGAGTGAGTGTTGTGAATGGAGATGTGTGGGTGTGCGCATGCATGTGTAAATGCATTGGTGTGAGTCACTGTTTGTATGCATTTGTGTCCCATCCACCCTCTCCCTGCTAAAATTACCGGCCTTCACTGGTTGTGCAAGGTTAGCCTTCTTCTGCGAGGTGCTCTAAATGGGTCTTTTGTCCACTTTATTTTCAGAATGGCTGCACTCCCAGCTGCACTGTCTCCAGTGCTCTCTAGAAAGTCCTCCATATTGGTTTCACTACGAGGTGAGAGAAGCCATTGTTCTCTAGCTGGGCCTCTCACAAATCAAGGAAGGGTTAAGACTTTGGAGAGGGCACTGCCTTATGTTTCAGAAATTCCATGATGTAGTGGGTATCGCCTCCAAGGGACTATTTGAACTAGACTCCAGCACATTCTGCCTAGGGAGGACAGCCTACTTTTTATTCAGGAGATGCATGACGATTCAGATCCTATCTGTAAGAGTATTTTTTCAATGAGATCCTAACAAATGCACAACCCCACCTCGTTGGAACTATAATTTCCATTAGTGTTACATGGTAACCTTTATATCTTCATTTATACTTCTTGTAACCTGTGAAGTGCTCCGCTGGGTGTTTGGACAAAATATCGAGAGAAAAAATATCTTTCTATAGGTAAGCGAAGCTTTACTATATATAACTCCACATATATGTACCAAGACAATATATATAGTCAAGGTATGGAGATATGGAGTTAAGTATAGTAAATCTCTACTTACCTATTTGCACTTAGCTTCTTATTATTTTTGTCCTTGATATTTTTGACACTATATTCTGTCCACGCGATATTTTTGTTACCAATATTCTGACAGTGATCTCATCCACTGTCCATGTGACTCGGTCTGCACTCTGTACATATAATAAACAGATTGCTGTTGCTATTAGGCACTCTCCATCGGCAGGTTCCCCACTCTACAGCAGGAAATGTAAGAGAGTAATGAGTAGTCTTGGGAAGGGAGGAACTGATGTGAATGAGAAAGGAAACATTGCTGGTAGTGTCAGTGAAGAATTGGTAGTTTCCTACAGAGAACAATGGAAGATCTGTTCCAACCTTGCGTGTGAATTCTTTCTAGCAGGACTTGATCTAAAAGTGTGGAATTTACTTTTCTTATATGGCTGCAGCGTTTAGAGAGGCCTGAGTCTGCTTGCTAGGAAACATAGCTCCTCGAAGCTGGGCGCTTCTCCTGTAGGGCAGTGAAATTCTGTATAATAGCATTAGGGTCATGCTTCAGACCATTGTCAAAACGTAACTATTGTAAGCAGTAGTGTTTCCCAAAATCTTCTAAAAACTATTAAGCAGAGACCTGAGGGTGTCATCGGGTAACACCAATCAAACAAAAGGTGGGAGAATAAAACAAACCAAGCGAAGAAAGAGGTTGAAATTTGAGGCAGTGATCTACTAGAGTAAAAGCAACTATGGTGTTGAAAAAGATTAGGCAAGTATTAGTACTCATCCGTGATTGTTAAGCCTTTTTGAAATATGTATAAAGTTTGCTTCAAAGAGAAATATAATTTTTTTGCAAGTTTATAGAGTATGTATGGTCAAGCTAAAGGATATTGCCTATAGTGGTAAGCCATATTGTCTGGTTCCGCCCTTGTATTGGGCGCCAAAGGTCAGTGTGCATAAAAAGATAGATGTCATCATTGAGGAAGCTGTATAAATGCCCTATCCCAAAGCATAAGGGAAAGGCAGTTATTCAGCCATTATTGCTTCATTGTATTTGCCTTCTACAGAGTCTGGGGCCTTTTTAGAGTCTTAGAGGCTGCAGTCTACTCCTCCAGGTCAGCGGAGGGATGTACACTGCTGCCTTGGCAGAACACAGTCCGCCATATTTAGAGTTCTCTGCCAGGGAGGCAGAGATCTCTCTGTCTTCAAACAGGCCTCCTTCAAGGGGATGCCTGTGAGGGCACTGGAGCTTTGCTGCGTGGGAGCCATGTTCAATGAACCAGCACAGCAGAGTTTGATGTCTTTCAAAAACAAACACCCAAAGCAAGTGCTCGAATGGCCTTAATGAGCTGGGAGATCCTTCCCTGTGGGTGGGCATCATTAATTATATTTCCTATTCTGGACTGCCAGGCTTTCCATGGTGGTACCAAACAGGAAAAAATTACATTTGACGACCTCTCTTGACGACCTCTCTTAATAGGGCTGAGGGTCTGATGTCCACTGACTGACAGGTGTATGTCAGTTTGGCTGTTGATCTTAGTTTCTGCTGACAAAGCCAGTTGAGGCTCTGCTGGTGGTAACTTACTGGTTCAGCTGACTCTAAACAGAGCTGATAAACTATGAGGTTGGTTGACAGGGTACTCTGCCATATTTGTGGTGGAAAACCCTGTCTGCCAAACTCTAAACAAGACACTTTTATGTACATTAGCAATCTGCTCTGTATCTCTTTATGTTTGTGTACTTCCCTTCAATCTCACTCCTCTGCTCTGAATCCCTCTTTTTATACTGTGACAGCTGTGCTACCAGGACTCAGATCTCCATAACCTAAATGGAGACCAGGGCTCCCCTTTTCCAGGAGATGGTGACTCCACCTTGCTTCTCATACACACCATCAACAGCTTCAGACTTGTATTTCCTGGCTCTGGTTGTTGCCGCACTACCAATGTAGGCCAGCAGAAAGCAAACTCCAAGTGCACTGCTCATGGGACTGAGAGAAGCAGGAGACCCTCCTAATTGAGGGATACTCAAAGTACGGCCCGGGGCTGCCTGCTGCCTTCCTGAACTTTTATTGCAGCCCATTGGTGAACAGAAGCACTTTGCTGATCCTCACTTGGCAGAGCAGGAACAAAAAAAATCTGTGCAGCAAACTGGCATACCTTATTTACACTCTAACTAAGTTATGGTAAAAAAAAGAAGATGTCCTAGGCAACTTAACTTTAGGAACTCCTTGAGTTTAAAAGAGATCTTACACCAAACGTGTAAAACATGATAAACTCTCTGCAAATTTCAAAAAGTGTATTTTGTTAACATGCATGAGTTTTGTACCTTAGTAGATCAGATATCACTGCATTGAGAAGCATTTATTAGCAGTGACAGTTTTCAAACATGATCTTAGCAACATTAATGCCACCGCCATTCTGAAAAACAATGTCATTAGTGAACCAAGTGGGAAGTCATTTGTCAGCTGCACCTTGTGTGTAGCCTTGGTTGTTAAACAATTGGAACAACACTATAGTTTATTAAATAAAACACAAGAGAATGTTTTGTACAGCAAACGTCCTGAACTTGTATATTTTAAGTGGCTCTCATATATGGTAATGAAGAAATAGAGGGCAACGTAAAATTAACAATCATCTCAGATCACACAAGTTAGTCAAGTGGGGAAGCCATGACTAACACCAGGTTTTCTGGTTTCACATTTTGCAATTCAGCCACCAGATGACTATCTCTTTCCCTCTCATGTTTTACATAAGAAGTTAATGCTTCAACGTTGGTGCATGAGAATAGAGCGTTCGGCGGCAGACAGAAGTCAATTGAAGGCTTGGTTTATTGTCCATACCATGCATCTGCTTCACGTGCCCATACGTCCACCTCGACCCTAGCATTGCTGGCATCGGTTCTGCCTTCGGGCATGCCACAGACAGTACTTTGAGGTCCCCGGGGAAATGTTTGCGAGTACCCATACCCTAAATGATCTCACACAGCCACAAGGCTCAATGACAGTAAATAGCGCAGAAAATCCGGCTATACGATTGGTTGGCAAGTTGGTAACGCTCCACACAGGTGGCTAATGAGTTACAGTCTTCATCTACAGTGCAGAAAACACAGGTGCCCCTATCTGAGCCGATAAAAAATACATTTATTTGTGGTTCATCAATATGACACCAACCACACTTATCTAGTGCTGCTCAATAGACATCTAATAGGAAAACAGATAATACAACACAAAACAATCACAGCAAGCAGTAGATGCTTTAATGGGACTCAGTGGTGGCCAAAGAACCAGAGACAGGTGCTTAGTATTTCAGTAGCAATATAACAATAGGTTGATGTAATCCTGCTCTGTCTTCATTATGCTGATCAATACAAGTTAATTATTCCAAATGGCACTGACCTTGGACGAATCAATTCTCCTTTGTCAGTTCAATTACAGTTTGCACATTTATTAGCAACGCAAGCATCTACAGTTACCAGGGTCCTCCTGCGTGGGGTTTCCGCTCATGATGTGGATGTAAACAATGCTCTGACACATTTCCTGTTCCCTGGTCAGTGGAATACAAATAAACTGTTAAAGTGAGTCAAACAGCAATGCCAGTGTTTATGGACATGCTACATATGTGACAATGTATGTCCTTGGTGGGCAGACACTGTGAGCCGCTTCAAGCCTTTCCTGGGGTCCCCAGCAGTGGTGATGCCTCCCAGGACCAAGCATGTGGATGAAGGCAGGATCAGGATCAGGGCACCCGAGGGCCACTGGTAGGTGCCAGATATTCTTGAAGACCCTGGGTCGAGTGTCTACTGTGCTTTAATCTACGGATGCTCCTTCATGAGCGGAGGGACTCAGTCTTAATGGCGCATACAACAGAGAATTCACTGTATGGATTCAATAAAATATTTATCTTTCACTGTACGTTCCCGTCTTACATACACAGTATTGGGACCCGTGAGCATTTTTAATTCTCTCTGGTTTCTGAGGGATATTTGCCCAGTGCTTTCGAAAGCCACAAAACTTTATCTGAGAAACAATATCATTGTGCAGCAACTTAGGGGAAGCGTTTGGGCACGCTGTGTCGATATTAAAAAGGACTGGGCCTTTATACCAATTAAATATTGTGCAAGTGACCCTAAAACATATTTCCATTTCCCTACTAAAAAAAATCCAGGATAGGTTTAAATAATTAGTATTTTTGGTGAAAGCTCTCCCCCCATGAAAATCAAGTCCAACTTTTTAGGCTTGATTATTTCCAACGACGGTCTCAATAAACTGTGTTTTGAGGGTTGCTTTGATTTTATTCAGACATCTTACAACATCCACACATATCTATTAAGACTATTCCTATCCTGGAGCATTTCTGAAAAAAATACAGCTAGCCATTCATGAAAGCTCTATGTTCCGCCCCATCGTTCAAAGTGATTATGGAAAAGAGCCGTAAGACTCTTTTCTGAAGCGGACTGAGTGCACATTCTAAGGTTACTGCTGTGAACATTTTTAATGCAGTGTCAATACTGGCATCTTATGATTTCCAAATAGAGAACAGTATTGCTCCAGTCTTGAATCTTCTACCAATGGATAAGAAGACCTAAGTGAAGAACAGGGAGGAGAGCTGTTGACGCGGAACATAACTGCCAGTAAACAAGATCATCAATTTCACTTTATGCACCTGGAAGTTTTATGAACCAAGAGCTAGTTATGCAGAAGAAATACAGTCCTGAGGTTAGGTGCACCCAGGAACTTTGAGAACGCCGTTCAATGGTGAAGCGCTCCAGTCTCTAGTAAGAATATTAATGGAGATTTACAATGAGTAAATACTTGTACTGACAAAAGTAGATCCTAAGGTTTTCTTAGGACAAGGAAGGAACATGAGATGAAGAACACAATCAATGGGTTTAAGGTTCCTGGCCTATCAGACCTTTCACCAATGTTCTAATATCTAACCATGATAACAATAGCATGACTAGAGCAGTATGGAGAGGAAGAAGTACAAACAAGAAAGAAGAAGACAACCTCCCACCTTCATTTGTGTACAGAGGATCAGAAACAACCTCCCTAGATCAATCGGGACCACCCCACCCTTGCTCTAATTTAGGGAAAAAACTGAATACATACCTCTTTAAAGAACACTACAACAGCTGAAGTAACAGCTGACTACTACTCTCAGAATCTAGCTTCACCTCCAATCATTGATTGACTATATCTTTGCCTTTGATCCAGTACAATCATCTGCTACCATTTGGGTAGGTTCATTTTATAGAAATGCTACATACATGCATACATATGTGATGTGTTCTACAGAAACAGCTGCAGCAGTAAGAGACAAGACATAGCTTCACCCCCCCATCCCTGCAAAACAGACCTAAATCTGTGTGAGCACCCCCCTGGTTTCACGGACCCACTGGTGGGTATATGTTTGATGATATGGAATGTTGGAAATCCTTAACTATAGGCAGATGGTTCCTGGATATTGTTGTATAACTTCTGACATACCTCCTTCAGACTCCTCCGAAATGTGAAAAGGAAAATTACATCAAAACTGTTCATGAGGGGTACTTACAATGTTATTAAAATGAGTGATCAAGAAGGTCCCAAGTTACCAACGGAACAGAGCACTATACCACAGCTACCTCCTCATACAGAAATATCTATGAGGGTGACAGCCTAGGTCGGTCATTAGGTTCTTTTATAAGGCTCTTATAGAATAGTTGTTCAGAATAGTGGCACTCAGTGAAATCATCCCCTTAATCATGGAAGTTTTCACCTAATATTTTTTGATGTGGAGAAACACTGATCCCTACTCTGTGATCAAATATTTACATGTAGGAAGCATATTTACTTCTGTCTTTTTAAGTGTAGAATCATGGATGCTGTAGGGAAGGTCATGGAATATGCTTCTAAACACCCATAAAGATCTGACTTTGTTGGTGTTCTAACCTTTCTGCGAGGCTTCACTCGGAAACTGTTCAAACTCATAACCCTAACATATCTAACACAGACTCACTACTGCCAAAAACATGAATTGTGTGGATGTTACCATACTCTAAGTGGAATTGACTGAAATTCCTGGTTCTGATAATCAGGAGTCAGAATTCATATGTTTAATTTCGATTCACTAAAGATTGTGTAAACCTTAGCAGATGAATATTAAAATGCATTAATGAAAAAGTTACTTACCTCTGGTAAAGCTCTTTCTAGTGGATCCTCTATGCAACCGCAGATTCCTCATTTGTAGAATAACCCCAGGAACCAGACTGGAACCAGAAGATGCGCAGCAGTAGATGGCGTCATGGGGCTTCACGTCGACTCTTTTCTGCCCCAAAGCTGACGGACAATGTACAGCTTGACCTGGCTTTCCAGGGTAGCCATCAGGGGCATCAGTGGAACTCCTTGCAAACCTTGGAGTCATGGACTGAACCAAATCACTGGAGACATACCACGTGAAGTTATATCATAGACATCACTTTGCAACAGTCCCTACACTTTTATACTTCTAGGAGGGGGCATGCTCCCTTGCACACTGGACAGAAATTCTCAGAGAACAAAACTCAACTGTCAGAAAAAGTTTGTAGCTATCTCCAGATGCAGCTATGGAGGCGCAGAAACAAAGAAACTGGCCTCAGCGCCCTTGGGTGGCGCCTTTATGCAACTTCAGCAATCATTTCTGGGGTGCAGCAGTGTTAACGCAAAGCAGCACGACCCCACCTACGGGCACACCAGGGCTATGTTGAAAGATCTTCTGGATCCATCTGGAAGATATTCTACAGGTGAGGTATCTGCTGTTAGAAATATCCATCAGAAACCTGGGACACAAACAGTTCTCTAAACCAGTGCATCATCTAACGGCTACTCTACTACAGCTAATCTATATCACACATCTCATCTTTTGTAAAATGTAGGTGGTTGAAGAGTTTATTTATGTTTGAAAGGTTTGTTGCCCTCTCTAAATAGGTGGTTAGCAGTGGATGCATTTTTGAAAGTGGGACTTGGAATGTGACCAACATTTTTTTACCGGCTAGACAAATATTTACAATTATCAAAAAAAGAGAGGGGAGCGAGACATAAAAAAACTTTTATCCTAACTGTCGCAATTTAATAATGTCATACATATGTAATTTAACCCAACATATTTTATTTATGTGTTTTATATATTTATTTATTATATTTATAACAGAACTGAATTGTCCTAGCACACATGAAGACTAAAGACAATGTATATCAGCCATGGTATGTGGCGGACAAAAGCACAATCATAAGTGATTTTACACCATGGCATAATAGACACAGTAACAGACATGGAGGGTATGGCCAGTAGGAGTGAAGATGAGAGGATTATGACACAGTCAGAGACCATGTGAAGCCTAATTTGCAGAAGTCCCAATAGGAAATCACAAATTGTAATCTGTAGGCTTATGGCTAGGAAATGCATAGTCATATGCAGAAAACATTTCCACATTTACAAACGTAGCAAGTTTACATTTCCCCATGCCAAAATGATGAGCACATTAACATTCTTTTTTTCTGTTTCTCCATGGGGAAAATAATCCACTTGCCCTTCACCCTCACACTCTTGAGGGGATTCCTTATTTTTCCCATTCATCAACTTACTTATAACCTGAAAGAAGTACATTTCCAATCTCATCCAAGGGGGTGGAGGGGAAGCATCTGCCTAAAGTTAATGAATAATCACAATCTTATACATTTGTGTATGTTGACCTACTTTAGCAGATTAAACCCTTTGGTGAAGAGGGGCACTAAAGTCACAGTTCCTCACCGGACGAGGAGTAGTGAGGAGTGCTCTTTCTGTTGTCCAGTGGGGTTTTTCTGTTCCAAATGCCTCTGCACACTTCACTGTTGGAAAGAGGAGAGTCTCACCATTCAAGCTATGCTGCCCTGAAACAGTTTCCTGCTTATGGAACTAGGTCATACCGAGATCCTCAAGCAGGAAACCAACTAAGCCACTAGTGATGTCTTTATTTTGGTGGTGGTGGGGGCGGGTGGTGTTCCTCCCTTTTAATATATGGGCCGACCCTCCCTTACCCCGGGGCAATATTTATGTTTTTTATAAAAATAGTTTTTACCTTGGGGTTGAGGGGGAAGGAAGAATCAAACCACACCCCAGAGGAAATAAACAATAAAAAATACAAACATTGATAAGAGTAAACTCTAGGGAAAACACATATTAAAAAACATGTTGTAAGGAGTCTAGGAGGACTCCCATTGACCTAGGCTTAATCTGTTTATGTCCCGGGCACTAGGCCTAGCCACACAGGTGGGGAAGCGTTTTTATTGGGATAAGTGGGGTAATATTGGGTAGTAGGAAATTGCAGAAACCTGTAGATTCCAAAAGTTACCATCACAGATGTAAGGAAACTGTATGATTTTAGGCAAAGTTTGAGGTTTGCAGGGTATTGTGGTCAAAAAAACCACATGGGATCCATGCAAGGCACACCACTCTAGTATCAGCTGGGTGCCTAATTTTCAAAAATATCTGTGGTTGGTAAGTTGCCATAGGTGGCATCCAAGCACGCCCAAAATACCACAGCTACCCCTATTGCTGATCTCTTAAATAACACTTTAGGTCCTTTTGTGTTGCCATCTCTTGGCCCACCCAAACAAGTGAGGTACCACCATTGTTATCGGGAGACATGTGGGAACTTTGGGTAGAAGAAAATTTGTGTAACCTTGCATGTTCCAGAACTTCCCCCACTGATATGTGAGGAAAAATGTGTGTTTTTAGCCAAAGTTTGAGGTTTGCAAGGGCTTCTGGGTGAAATTACCTGATGGGACCAAGCAAGTTATGCCACCCTGAACTCTCTCGGGTGTCTAGTTTTCAGAAACATGCAGGTTTGGTAGGGTTCCCTAGGTTCCAGATAACCTAGAGCCCAAAATCCACAGCTACCTGAATTGCAAAAAAAGGGTTGGTTATTAGTGGGAAAAGGTGTTGGGTATATGTTGCGTTTTAGGCCCGTTCATGTAGCTGGTGTTAGGCCCACCCAAACAAGTGATGTACCATTTTTATCGGGCGACTAAAGGGAACACTGGGTGAGAGCAAATTTGTGCCTCCCCATACATTCCAGAACTTTCCCGCACAGATATGAGGAAAATGTGTTTCTTGCGAAAGACGGAAGTTTGCAAGAGCCTCTGGTTAAGAAAACCTAGTGGAAGCCACAGAAGTCACACCCTCCTAGACTCTTCCACGTGTCTTGTTTTCAGAAATGTGCAGGTTTAGTAGATTTCCGCAGGTGCCAATTAATCTAGGACCCAAAATCCACAGCTACCCAAATTGAAAAAAAGGGTCTGTTTCCAGTGGAAAAAGGTGACATGTCCATGTTGTGTTTTGGATCCTTAACTGTCGTGGACGCTAGACCAACCCACACAAGTAGGTACCATTTTTATTGGGAGACTAGGGAAAACATGGTGTGGTGAGGAATTTGCAGCTCCTCACAGATTCAAGATCTTTCCTTTAACCTCTTCGCCGCAGGGCTAATTCCCCGTGGTGCGGGGGGAAGGGTGCCGCGCGTGGTGCTGATGACGAGCTCGGCTCGTCATGCAGCACGGTGGCACTGTGCTGAAGCCACGCCCGCTCAATGGAACGCCCAGCACAGCAGGGTAATTATCCCCACGTGGGCGTTCCACGGAGGTCATGACGAGCTCATCTCGTCATCAGCACAGCGCCACCGTGCTGCATGACGAGCTGAGCTCATTATCAGCACGCAAGAGGTTAAAGATATGTGGGGAAAATGTGTGTTTTTAGATGAAGTATTAGGTTTTCAAGGACTTCTGGGTAAAATGACCTGGTAAGCACCACACAAGTCATGCGCTCCTTGTCTCTCCCGGGTGTCTAGTTTTTAGAAGCGTCTGGGTTTGGTTGGTTTTCCTGGGTGGTGGCTTAGCTAGAATTCAAAATCCACGGCTACCCACGTTCTAAAAAAAATGCATGGATTCGGCTGGGTAAAATATGAAGTCTCCTGATCACATTTTGGGGTGCATTGTGTTGCAGGTGCTAGGCCTAGCCACATAAGTGGGTAACATTTTCACTGGGAGACGAGGCACTACAGAATAGTAGAATATTTCTTATTACCAATAGGATTTCTTTGCATTTGTGTCTTCCAAATGAAAGGCAGTCTGTATTAGGGTCTGGTGGCTTAGTGGACTAATGTATCCACTGTAGGAGGCTGTGTTCGACCTCATGGCCACAGGTTCAAAGTACAACAATTCTGAAAAATGAGCTACAGGTAAAAAAAATGTCAAAACTGTGGTAAAAAATATTATCTTTTTCATACATTGCTGCATGTTCATGAAAGCTAGGGAGGTGGTGATTTTAGCACAGTAAACCTTTCATTTATGTCATGTTTAGGTAACAAACCAGACACTTTTTTGAAGAGCACTTTTTCCCCATTTCCCCAGCACCTCCAACACCCCCCCCCCCCCCCCCCCCCTCTCCAGAAAGAAAATTACCTATACTTTGGCTGCTTTCTTGATTCACTCTCCAGGGGAATCCACAAACCATGGGACCTAAATTATAATCCCTATGATGTTGGGGAAAAGGATGCACATTTGGCCAGGGAAAAAAGGTATGGAGACCTAAGCACAGAGTACCCCAAATAGCAAAAAAAGGGCAATGAGGTGGGTGAAAGAAACAGAGCAGTTAAGGGGTTACTAAGCACTGGAACCCCCCAGAATACAGCCCTGGGATCAAGTATACTCACAATGAAAATTCTGTCATACTGATGAAACTTTAAGTGTGAGCAAATACATTATGAGTGGAGTGCACATTCAGATTTTATGAATCACTGACATGAACCTGAACGTGTTAAAGTAGGTATTTCAGCATGACTTAGGTGCAACAATTATATTTGGAAATGAGGTTTGCAGAGCTGGTCAATGAGCGTTGAGCTATCATGACAAGGGAGCTTGACTGCATGTTTAAAGAGTGACTGAAAGGAGCTGTACAAAAAGAAAGTACGGCAGGCAGGGATGAGATGTGGAGAGCCTGCATTTATGGTCCAGAGTTAGACAAGACATTTTAATTTTTACTAAAAATATATGCATAATATACTTATGTATTGCTGCTTTCAAATAGTCTTCTCCATCCATTGGTCTGTTATTGTGTCATTCACATTTTTCGCCCACCTCCTACATCATAAATGGGTCAGCCCACTTCACCCATTGGCTCAATTGCCTGTGAGTGACAGCATTTTCCTTTCACTCGGAGCATTTCCACACACAACGCAGTTCCTGGCCAGAGACTACTATTGTATTTTTCTTCTTATGAATTTTTTTATTTTTATTTATTAAGTTGATGAGGGTCCGGAAGCATCTCCAACAATAAAGGTTTGCAAAAATCATGACAAGACTGAACAAGCATTGGCAAGGACAAAGCCTGACAGCCACTGCCAGACCTGCTGGCTTTGCCAATGCGTATTCAAGAGCTGGCGCTTAGGCCAAGAAGCATACTTAAACATTGCCACTATATTCCAAGTGGAGTTGGCAGAGGTTTGGTGGAATGCTGAGGGAGTGATGCCCAGAAGAACGCGGAAGTTGATGATGATTACCATGTTTTGGCATAAGAGGATAGAACAACCTTTTTGGAACACTAAATCCAATTAAGATACTAATTGAATTAAAACATGTTAACAGAAATACTGTTTACATTTCATTTCACATTCCTAACAGCGCTAGCCGCAAAATAAATGACTCGGGCTGGGCCTCATACTGAGGCTGAACATGTAAATCTGAAATTCCGATTATGTGAAATCTGTCGCCTCTTTCCGTGATTTACACAGAGCCGCTGCTCCCAGACTCCCGCCAAAAGCTGCTGTAGCGATTCCGATGGATGTTTTCGAGCTGATAATTACGGGGAAACTAATTACCTAATGTCACTTCATATTTATGGGGTAATTAAAACACCAAACACTGGGAGCTCATAAATCACGGAGGCAGTAAAAGTCGGATAATATCTATAAACATCAATATGGCGGATCTTGATCCAGTGCGGAAGGAATTCGTATCATTTTATCCAACGGCCGAACCTTCACCATGAGACTTAATTCTGCCTTAAGGGGAACATCTGAAGAATTTGATTATGAAGACAAAACAAGCATTGGCAAAGCCAATATGGGTGGCTGGCATTTTGAGTACTGACTAAAACATTCACAGAAGAAGCCTGCGGCAGTGAAAAAAGTAAATCAAGCAATGATTGTTCGCTGTTTAAAATTCCTCTATAAGGAATGTAGCGTGTGATGGTCCACTTTTGAGAAGAAAAATAGTGCTTTGAAATAAATCACTCAACAGAAGAGAGGATACATCAAACAGCCAGGAGCATGAGGTGAGAGAATGAATCCCCTTGTCGGAGCCAAAGACCACTCTGAGTAAATTTTAAGGCATTGGTAGAAACAAGTAAGCAAACAGCTATTCTGTCAAGCCATACCTAAAAACCGCTTAATACAACTACTGCTCAAACAGCTCAGTTGTTTAATGTGCTCTCGGTGGAGATGTGTGCATAAGTTAAAGGATCACCCTGGGTTCCCACCAGAACCTACTCAGCCTTTCATCCCCTTGAGGTCAATAATACTGATTTTTGTTATTTAAAGCACTATATCACAACATCTACATTAGTGAGCACTATACAAAAATATTTATTTTTAAATATTATCTTCTGATGAACAGCTGACAATAACAATGAGGTCGTTTCTGAATACATTTTGCTTAATGCACTTTACTGACTGCTCACCTCAAACACGAATGTGTATGTGCTATTACTATTATCTATCATGATTTAGAAAGTGCTAAAAACATTTTTAGGGCATTTAATAGCCATCCTTTCTGACATCAAATAATGAAAATAATGAGCAAAGGCCCTACACAAATAGGTATGTTTTAATGTATTCCAGAATTGGTGTGGTTCCATTGCTGTCATAGTTCCAGAGACAATTAGCGCCTAACCCAGCAAGAAATCTGTCTCTTGCCATATATTTGTAGGTTTCGTATGAGAAAGTGCATGCACTGTTTCCTAAATCTTTTGTAAACAAATAAAAGTTTTAACTGGCTTATAACCTGGCCATTACTTATCATTGATTGGCTTTAATGTCACTACTGTTTCCTTGTTTCTTATTGGACAGTGCCTCCTGCTTCCTCCAGGGGCTTCGAGTATTTGTACCTGTCATGGAGCATGGACCAAGTACAGCTTCCTTTCTGCGACCAGTGTCCTTCCACTGCCAAAGCGCTCCTGCAGTTTATTTTTTTGTTTTGTTTCTGCAATGCTTTCCTCCTCCCATTGTCCGTACTCTTACCCCAACCTCTTTTGCCCTCATCTCGCTGTAGATTGAGTTGCTGCTCCCTCCCTCGACCCGTGCACCTTCTGTGTTGCCTGCCCCCACGCTCCTCCTGCTGTCCATGGTGTTGCTGCTCACTTCCAACTCCCCCACCTTAATCATGTTGCTTGTCCTCTTCCCTCCTCCCACTGTCCATTATTTAACAGGCCCCCACAACTGTTCCTCTTACCCCCTCCAAACCTACTCTGAGCCACAAAAATAATTAAACAAAGCCTAATAGCTCCCACATACGTTAGAGCTATTTTACTTTGTCAATTTTTTGTTAGACAAAACATTGCACTGTGGTCAATGTTGGCCATGCCAACGTGCTTTTTCTTTTTACTTTAAGCCAGAGCTGCTGTGCAATCTTCTCTTTACCGAGGCGCAAAGTCAAGACAATAAGGTAGTCAAACTGCAATATGGCTCCTGGTTTCCCCAGAAAGACCCTGCTTACCTCTTTTAAGGACAGTTGTTGTGATGTAAGAATTTCAGACAATGGCTATCGTGTTTGGACACTATATTCACCTTTTTGTATGGATTAGTTTTGCTGCACTGTGAATCTAGCTGCAGAGCAATGGGGGAGCTGCACTTAGCTATAAAGGGGGTCCGCGAGATCATGTCATGCAAGGGGAAAGAATGTTTCAATATCATACAATTGCAAGGAAAGTGGAAATGAGGATTTCTATTGCCAGACCAGAGGCTGATGGAGTTGGGATGGAACTTAACAATGGTCAAAGAGGTTCTCTTTGAGAAGATGGATATTTAGCTTATTTCTGAATTGTAGGCATGAGGGCACTGGGGCCTCAGGACAGAGAGAGAGAGAGAGAGAAGGCTTGACTCCTTCAATCAATCAAGCAAGAACATTTGTAAAGCGCGCTACTCACCCGCTAGGGTCTCAAGGCGCGGGGGGGGGCTGCTACTGCTCGAAAAGCCAGGTCTTGAGTTGCTTCCTGAAGGTGAGATGGTCCTGGGTGAGTCGTAGGTGGGTGGGGAGGGTGTACCAGGTCTTGGCCGCCAGGTAGGTGAAGGATCTTCCTACAGTGGTGGTTCTGCGGATCCGTGGGACGGTGGCGAGGGCGAGGCTGGCGGAGCGGAGCTGGCGGGTTGGCGTGTAGAACGTGAGGCGGCTGTTGAGGTATTCGGGGCCCAAGTTGTGGAGAGCCTTGTGTGGGTGAGGAGTCTGAACGTGATCCTCTTGCTGACGGGGAGCCAGTGCAGGTCCCTCAGGTGGGCGGAGATGTGGCTATATCGGGGGATGTCCAAGACGAGTCCTGCTGGATGCGCTGGAGTTTTTTCTGTAGTTTGGCGGTGGTCCCAGCGTAGAGGGCGTTCCCGTAGTTCAGACGGCTGGTGACGAGGGCCTGGGTGACCGTTTTCCTGGTTCCAGTGGGGATCCAGCGGAAGATCTTACGGATCATACGGCGTTAACTTGCCTGGCCATCGTGAGGGAGGAGTCAAGGATGAAGCCCAGGTTGCGTGCATGGTCCGTGGGCTTGGGTGGGGGGCCCAGAGCAGGGGGCCACCAGGAGTCATCCCAGGTGGAGATGGATGGGCTGAGGATGAGGACTTCTGTCTTGTCTGAGTTCAGTTTCAGGCGGTTTCATCCAGTCTGCGATGTCTTTCATTCCGTCCTGGAAGCTGGCTCTGCTGGAGGTGGGGTCGTTGGTGAGGGAGAGGATCAGTTGGGTATCGTCGGCGTAGGAGATGATGTTGAGGTTGTGCTTGCGTGCGATGGCTGCGAGGGGGCTCATGTAGATGTTGAAGAGGGTGGGCTGAGCGAGGAGCCTTGAAGTACGTCGCAGATGATCTTGGTGGCTTCTGCGAGGAAGGGCGGGAGACGGACTCTTAGGGTTCTGTCGGAGAGGAAGGAGGTGATCCATTCCTGGGCCTTTCCTTGGATCCCGGCGTGGCAGAGGCGGGTTGTCAGGGTGCGGTGGCAGACCGTGTTGAACGTGGCCGAAAGGTCGAGCAGGATGAGGGTGGCGGTTTCTCCGTTGTCCAGCAGGGTCCGGATGTCGTCGGTGGCCGCGATGAGGGCGGTCTCGGTGCTGTGGTTCGCTCGGAATCCGGACTGCGATGGGTTGAGGGAGCCGTTCGTCTCCAGGAAGGCTGTCAGCTGTTTGTTGACGGTTTTCTCGATGACTTTTGCAGGGAAGGGGAGGAGCGAGATGGGGCGGAAGTTCTTGAGGTCTGAGGGGTCTGCGGTGGGTTTCTTCAGGAGGGCGCTGATCTCTGCGTGCTTCCAGCTCTCCGGGAAGGCGGCTGATATGAAGGAGTTGTTGATGATGTCCCGAAGTTTGGGTGCAATGATGGAGTCGGCCTTGTTGAAGATGTGGTGTGAGCAGGGATCGGCTGGGGAGCCCGAGTGGATGGTGTTCATCGTGTGGGTGGTATCTTCCATGCTGACCTGAGTCCAGACGCACAGGGTGGTGGTGGGGGGTGTAGGTTCGGTGGTGGGGTACGAGTTCTGAGCGCCGAAGCTGTCGTGTATGTCGACGATCTTACGGTGAAAAAAGGTGGCCAGAGAGTTGCAGAGGTCTTGAGAAGGCGTGATGTCGTTGCTGGCGTTGGGGTTGGAGAGCTCTTTCACAACGTTGAAGAGTTCCTTGCTGTTGTGGGTGTTGTTGTCCAGTCGTTCTCTGAAGGAGGACCTTTTGGTGGTGCGGATCAGCTGGTGGTGTTTGCGGGTGGCGTTCTTGAGGGCTGTCATGTTTTCCGTTGACTGGTTGTGGCGCCAGGCTTTCTCGAGGTCACGGCAGGATTTCTTGGAGTCTTTGAGATCGTTGGTGAACCACGCGGCTTTCTTGCTGTTGAGGTTGCTGGGAGGGTTTTTCAGTGGAGCAAGGGTGTCGGCGCAGTCGGTGATCCACTGTGTGAGGTTGCGGGCTCCTTCGTTGGGGTCCGAGGTGTTGGTGGGAGGGTTTAGGCTCAAGGAGGTGGAGAGTCGGTCGGTGGTGATCTTGCTCCAGCATCTACGGGGGGATTGTTGAGGGCAGTGGTGGGTCGTTGTTTTCCAGAAGTTATTCCTGACTAAAACTTGGATGGACAGTTCATCCGACCCAGACGTAATGATCGCTGTTCCCAAAGGCTTCTCTATCCAGAGATTAGATAGACAGCGCAAGAAAGGTGGTGGTATTGCAATTATCCTACGTGATGATTTGACCGTGAGAAGTAACCCAATATCTTCTGTATCATGTGAGGCATTGCAATTTTCCATTAAGTTGTCTCCCACCTACAACTTTAAAGGGATTTTTCTATACCGACCCCCGGGATCAAGGACCGGATTCATGTCGGATCTTAGGGCAACCCTTGAAACTTCCGCCTTGGACAACTCCTTAACTGTCCTCGGCGATTTCAATTATTTTCATTTTGATAACACCAAGGACAAGGACACAGCTACCATCCTGGCTGACATGACCACTTTTGGTCTCTCCCTGATGGTCAGAGCCCCTACACATGAGGGGGGCCATATTTTGGACGGCATCTTTACCAATTTACCGGAGCTACATGTTGACCAAATTCTTCCCATAACATGGTCAGATCATTATGTCATCCTGGCATCGCTGGCGATTCATGACTCCACCTCCCCCAAATCACACTCCCATTCTCTACAGCTGTCTTTCTCGGTTTGGAGTGATATTGATGCCACCAGACTAAAAACCCTTTTGTCCACCTCCTCCCCCTCTCTCTCAGATGATCCCAACACAGCCACCATACAATTCAATGAGTGGGTAGGCTCCGCAGCTATTTCTCTAGCCCCTCTAAAACAACGATCCCGGAACAGATCTGTTCCATCGGCCCCCTGGTTCTCAGAGGAGCTAAGAATTCAAAAACAGCAGTGCAGGAACAAAGAAAGGCACTGGCGGAAAGACTACACCGCCGAGGCTAAAACTAAGTATAAAGAAATTTTGGTCAGATACAAATCTATGATTCTCGAGGCTAAGAAAAAATATTTTAGCGACAAAATTGAACTCGCAAGAAATTCCAGTAAGGCACTGTATGAAACTACTAAACAGTTAGCCGGCTGTTCTCCAAATCTAACCCCTCTACCCTCTCAGTCGCTATGCGACTCCTTAGCCAAATTCTTCTATAGCAAAGTCAACGATATCTACGCTGCCTTTGCAAACAACATCAATTCCCCTTCTAATTCATTGATTACCCCTCGGACTGGACCTATTCTTTCTCAGTTCAAAGACATTTCCAGCTCTCAGGTAGAGGATCTTATATCCACCATAAAATCAGGTTCAGCTCTGGATCCATGTCCTCTCAAAGTCTTACTTCCTGTAATTGAAGTGGTGTTGCCTTTCATCACTTCCATTTGTAATTCTATGTTTACCTCAGGTATTTACCCAACCTCTCTAAAACAAACCCTCATTAAACCCCTGTTAAAAAAACCTCATCTCGACATGGCCGACTTAAAGAGCTACCAACCAATTGCCAATCTTCCAATCCTGGCAAAAATAGCCGAAAAGGCCATGAACCTACAACTGTCGGCCTTTATAGAGGAACACCACCTCCTCGACGATTCCCAGTTTGGTTTTCGCCAATATCATGGGACGGAGACGGCTTTGATCAAAGCTGCGGATGATATAAGATCTATCCGGGATGCTGGGGGGACCGCAGTCCTGATACTGCTTGACTTGTCGGCTGCTTTCGACACGGTCGATCATGTCACCTTGATCGGCTGTGTCGAAAACATTGGTGTCCAACATAACGCCAAGAAACTGTTGGCGTCCTTTCTGGCCAATAGAACACAGAGGGTTACACTGGGATCATTCCTTTCCCCCACTTTGTCGCTACCATGTGGAGTTCCACAAGGCTCATCCCTTAGTCCGACACTCTTTAACATTTATGTGTCGGACCTGGCCAATACCATTCGTGCCCATGGGATGAGCCTGACCTCCTATGCTGATGACACACAGTTGGTTCTTGCCATTAAGAACGATGGACACAAAAAAGCAGCTGACCTCAATCAAGGCATGGTGGCAATTGGAAGCTGGATGGCTTCCAATTGCCTAAAATTAAATTCCGACAAGACGGAGGTAATCATTTTCGGTCATTTGATACCGGAATGGTCCTCTTGTTGGTGGCCCGCGTCATTGGGCCTTCCCCCTAAGCCCGTTAGCAAGGTGAGGAACGTCGGAGTCATTTTTAACGACCGCCTTACTTTTCTCCCTCATGCTAATCAGATCACTTCTGCTGCCTTCTACAAACTGAGACTAATTAAGAAAATCCTTCCTTTTCTCCCAGACTCTGCCGGCAAAACATTGGTTACCTCTTTGGTATTGTCGACTCTGGATTAATGCAATGCCCTGTTCTTGAACGCTCAAGAAGGAGTCTTGAACAAAATGCAATTAATCCAGAATTCAGCAGCTAGGCTCCTGGGCAGAATCCCCAATTTTCATTCTGTTTCTGGTACCATCAAAGAACTGCATTGGTTACCCATAAGGAATAGAATAAAATTCAAAGTTTTATGCATAGTGTTCAAAGCTATGCATAACATGGGACCTGCATTTTTCACTCAAAATTTGACCCCCTATTGCCCGCCCAGAACCTTACGCTCTTCCAGTCTGAATGATCTGGTGGTTTCACGCAGCAAATCTGTCTCCCGGGGAGACAGGAGATTTCTTGTCTCAGCCCCCAGACTTTGGAATACTCTGCCTCCCTCGATTAAATCAAGTCACTCACTCTGGTCATTTCGTAGACAACTCAAGACCCTCTCTTCCCCTCCTTGGTTGAATTTCTGCAGATATTACAGCGCGGAGACGCCCAAGAGCCATTGTTCGCGCTCTAGAAATTTCATTAATAAATAAATAAATAAGTGTACGCAGCTGTGGTCGGTCCAGTGGAGCTCAGTGGTGTGGCTGAAGGTGATGTGGTTGCTGGAGGAGAAGACGGGATCGAGCGTGTGGCCAGCGTAATGGGTGGGGGTGTTGACCAGTTGCTTGAATCCGAGGTTGGCGAGGTTGTCTAGTAGGGCGGTGGTGTTGTTGTCCTGGTCGTTCTCCAGGTGGAAGTTGAGGTCTCCTAGGAGGATGTAGTCGGGGGAGGCGAGGGCGAGTGGGCTGATGAAGTCTGCGATGGCCTCGATGAAGTGTGAGCGTGGTCCCGGGGGTCTGTAGATGAGGGTTCCTCTGAGGGTGGTCTTGGGGTCGGTGTGAATCTGGAAGTGCAGGTGCTCTGCAGTGGCGAGGGTGTCGTCGGTGTTGGTCGTGATGCGGATAGGGTTTCTGTGGGCGATGGCGATGCCTCCTCCGGTCTGGTTGACACGGTCCCTCCGGATGATCTTGTAGCCGTCCGGGATGGCAATGGCGATGTCGGGGGCTGAGGAGGCGTTCATCCAGGTTTCCGTGAAGAAGGCGACGTCTGGTGCCGTTTTGTCCAGGAGGTCCCATAGTTCGACGGCGTGCCTGTGGATGGAGCGGGTGTTGAGCAGGATGCACTTGAGGTGGTTGTTGTTGGCGGCTGTTTTGGCTGGCGCGGTGCAGGACCGAGTGCAGGTGAAGTAGCAGGCGTGGCAAGTGAAGGCTCCGTGGGTGCGTTTCGAGGTGGCTTGGTAGCAGGCTGGATGTTGGCCGGTGTTGAGTGCGTGGAGGGTGGCGGCGTCGTAGCTCAGTCGGGTTGGCTGGCTCTGGTGTGGTCCAGGGGTTCTGGCGCTGGGCGCGGTCCAGGCGTGGACGGGATTGCCTTTGGCGCGCGTGGCCGCTGCGCGTACGCGCGCCCCCCGCCATTTATGGCGAAGTGGGAGGGAGGAGCAGTTGGGGAGCGGGCGGCGAATGGGGAGCGGGAGACAGGAGAAGGGGGCGGGGCCGCAGGAGAGCAGCGGCGGGGAGCAGAGGGGGGGTTGGAAAGAGCGGGAAAGCGGAGCGGGGGAGAACGAGGGCAAGCCTGGGCAAGCCTGGAGAGCGAGGGCAAGCCTGGGGAGCGAGTACAAGCCTGGAGAGCAGGGGCCCTAAGGAGAGGCGGCAGCAAGAGGGCCAAGCAGGCAGCGGCAGCAGAATCCGGGCACACGGGGCCATGCGGTAGTGGAGTGACCGGGTCAAGGGTCACCTCCTGCTTTTACTCTCTTTTGGGCACCCTGGGACAAAGTCTGCTGCTATCTTTGCTCTTTGCGCTATATGGCCCCCGGAGGTGGGTAGTTCCTAAGACCAGTATGATGATTCTTGCTACTCTGCATGTGGTGCACCAGGTACTAAAAAGAATGTAAGCTTGAAGAAGCAATCATTGCAACTCCTAGCCGGTAGGCCAAATGTGACTATAGGTTTTCAATCAACAAATGAGTTGAGTGGTATTCAAATTGCTGCTCCGTGTAGAGATGGTTATCACATGTTATTTCAAAGCTTCCTATCTCCAGAAATGTGGGAATGTTGGGTCTTTACTACACACAGAAGGTTACTTTTGAAACAACTTGGATATGCCAGCCTGAGGCCTGTCATCTTAAGTTTGGTTGTATCATCAGTCAGAACATTACGTTATGGTCCATCCAAGTAATAGCATCAAAGTAAACAATGCCTTTGTGTAACAACCTAGCACATGAGGTCACCAAACATCTCCTTGTTTGTAAAGGACAGCCAGTGGACTTTGTAAGTGAGTGGCACGGCTGGTGGCCAGAACGACAGCTCAGTGAGTTGGACATATATTACATGTAAGCCTTGAAGGTAGACTCAGCATTGAATACATCCAAAGTTTATAAACTGAGCATTTGTTGTATTACTTTAATATCTGCACAGAATGACCCTACGGCACTTGCCATGGATGAAAATGAAAAATCCAAATAATAAGTAAGCCAAAAAGCTATGTGTTAGACCTGTTAGGGTGGCATTTCCCCCAACTTTTTTACTTTTGCCGCCCATTTTTGCTGTACCCTTTTTGTTGGCACTAGGACTCAGCACACTTTACCACTGCTGACCAGCGCTAAAGTGCATGTGCTTCTCCCCTAACACTTGGTAACATTAGTATGTACAAGATTGGGATACTTTGCTTACTTATAAGTCTCTTGTAAAGTAGTATACCATATACCCAGGGTATGTAATCTAAATGCCACCAGGGGACCTACAGCACATATTGTGCCATCCACACATGTAGCCTTTTCAAACCTGTCTCAGTCCAGCCATTGCAGGGTCTGTGTGTGCATTACTGCCACTGCTGCTAGGCTTAGCAGTGCCTTGGCAAACAGCAAGTGCAGACAGAACTGTACTCTCCATTTGTGCCCACAGCACTCTGCACTATGAGAGGCTCCTATTGGAGCGAGCGCCCTTTACTCCACCTCTCTGAATCACTGGACATGCCGTGGTGCACCTGAAGCCAGATCGGACTAGCAGTACCACTTACCAGGCTGCCCCGGCACAGGTACTGGATCATGGTGACCAGAGTCACTTCCCAGTGGACCGCACAGCATCGCCAGCAGTTGCAGAGGAGTTGCTGGGTTGTGCTCATTCCCTCCTCTGAGCCCCGCAGAGTCACGCTAAGGTCTGCCTACATTTCGTTCCACGGAGCAAACTACTGTAACGGCTCAAAAAGGAGCCCAGGGGAGATTTTTCACCATTATTTGAGGACCCGCTGAGTCTCACCTCGCCCAAAGCTTTCAGTGGAGCCGTAAAGAATGGATACTTTTGGTGAATTACCATAAAGGACGTAAAACGAGCCCCGCTGATTCTCAAACCAGGCTGATTCTTTTACACAATATCTTTTGAAGGACTGATCGGATTCTTCACGGTCTTTTGGATCTAACACTGTTTTGGCCTGATTTATTTAAAAACTGCATAACTCTTGTTTTAAATAGTGGATTTCTGTCGTTTTGGTCTTATCTACTATTTTTTTAAGCCGGTGAAGTATTTTTGTAGTATAATCATTGGGTTACTGTGTGTGTATTGCACAAATGCTTTACACATTGCCTCTAAGTGTAAGCCTGCCTCCCCTGTGCCAAGTTACCAGAGAGTGAGCACAGGTTATCAGTAGGTGTGTAACTTACTTGCCCTGACTAAGGTGGGGGGTTCTACCTGGCTAAGATGTATACCCTAGCCAACCAGAAACCCCATTTCTAACACTATGCATGTAAAATGACTGCGAAGCAAAGTAACAGCAAAGCTGCACAATAATTAGGTAGGCATGACAATTAAGGATATGGGAATGAAGCAATTCCTCAAGTGGAATTAACGTCCCATGGCTAGTGGCGCTTCTCCTTTTGATGACTTCAACTTTTCTTAAAAAACTGAAATCCTATCTCCTTGGGTAGAGCAACTAGTTTACCTTGCAAATGGGTTGAGTAGATGCCTAAGTCAATATGCCCTATTGACGTAGGTTTCTCACTCATTTTTCTTTTCATTTTCATTAGTGCCAAATACCTTTGGTTATAGATAGCAGTAAAATGTTATTCATTCATTCATTCAATTAATACAAGGCAAGTTAAGTTGAAGAAGATATCAACATAAGTAAGAATGGAAAAATAACAGAGGGTACCCCGAACACATGGGTTTTTACAAATGTAAATCAAGGTACAAAATGTGTTTATCCTTAATAGAAAAATTCCAAAAGAAAGTTTAAATACATATTAAAATCACAAAATGGAAATAGAGGAAAGATTTTACCCCACTGAAGACAAAAGTACAGGAGTATGAAGTATTTTCTCTATCTCCAATCGGGAGAGAGTGGAGGAGGCAAGGAGGGGTTAGTATTAAGGAAAGGAATAAAAGATTATGAAAAACATTAACAAAAAGGTAAGTAGGGCAAGGGGAACTGAGAAGAACATTGGAAGAAAGAAAGTAGGCTGCAACTGGGTGATGGCCGGGGAGAAGAAAAGGATAAAAGGAAAGAGACATGTCGAACAGTTCAAAGGGCAATGAAGATGTTAGCAGGCTTTAAGGGATATGGAACTCATGAACACAGTGTTATAAGTGGAATGAGTAGAGGGGCAGGTATAAACAACAGGGAAGCATCAGTTTATAAACATGCTAAAGAAAATGCTCTTGGAAAATACACAAAGAGCCAGAGCAAATAAGGTCAGGAGAGCACCCACCTCTCTGTTAAGAAAAAACAAACAGATAAGTACACTTAGGTCAATTGGACCAACAAGCAATAAGAAGTCAACTTCATAAATCAAGCACTGGCAAAGCCAATTGATACTGAATGTAAAGTTCTAACGTGCACAAAAAGAATTTACAATATTTGCATGCATTAGTACAAAAAGCTTTGCTGATATTATATTGGCCAACCCCTTGATCTTTTCAAACATATTCTAAAATTGGCATTTCTAAAATAGTAAAGTAAAATCCAACTCCACCAGCAAGGATGATTTATCATTACCATTCCAAATATATCAAACATGAAGTAGCTACTCCTTTCTGATCAGAAATTACCATTTAAAAGTGTGTCAGGTGATTTCCAATGCTAACCTATGAGAAGAGTTGGCCTCACAGTAGTGAAAAACGAATTTAGATGTTTGTCACTACCAAGACATGCAAACTATAAAAAAATGCCCTACCTTTTACTTACATAGCACCCTGCCCTTAGGGCAACCTTAGGCCTACCCTTGGGGTAACCTATGTGTAGTAAAAAGGGGAGTTTAAGGTTTGGCATGTAGTTTTAAATGCTAAGTCAAAGCTGCAGTAAACTGCACACACAGGCACTGCAATGGCAGACCTGAGACAGGTTTCAAAGTTTACTTCTTGGTATGTGGTATTCGACGCTACAAGGGACTTATAGGTAAATTAAATATGCCAATCCTATATACACCATTTACACACATGCCTGCGGTAGAAGCACCTGCACTTTAGTACTGGTCAGAAGTGGTAAATTGTTCAGAGTCCTAAGTCCAACAAAAAGAGTCAGCAAAACATTGAAGTAAAAAAGCAAAAAAGAGGAGGATGTAGGCAAAAAGTTTGGGGTCATCCTTCGGAGACGGCCATTTCCCAACAATCACCTTTCCCACAAACTACTTATAACCTCAGTGCGGTAACTCTTTCATATAAAAGAGCAAGCATGATTGCAATCATGAAGAATAATAATAAAACCTCTAGTGGAAAATTAAACACATCAAAAACCTGTTAGATATTTCTTACAAAGCAAACACAAGGAGATGATGGACGAAGCGCTGAAACTTTTCAGACACTCAATCAATCAATCAAGGCTTTTGTATAGCGCGCTACTCACCAGGAAGGGTCTCAAGGCGCTGGGGGATAGGGGTACATCACTGCTCGAACAGCAAAGTCTTGAGCTGCTTCCTGAAGGAGAGGTGGTCTTGGGTCAGCCGAAGGTGGATGGGGAGGGCGTTCCAAGTCTTGGCTGCCAGGTAGGAGAAGGATCTTCCTCCGGCGGTGGCTCTGCGGATGCGTGGTACGGAGGCGAGGGCGTGGCTGGTCGATCGTAGCTGGCGGGTGGGCGTGTAGAAGGTCAGGCGGTCGTTGAGGTACTTTGGACCCAGGTTGTGGAGAGCCTTGAGTGCGTGGGTGAGGAGCCTGAACGTGATTCTCTTGCTGATGGGGAGCCAGTGCAGGTCTCTCAGGTGGCCGGAGATGTGGTTGTGTCGGGGGATGTCCAGGATGAGTCGTGCGGAGGCGTTCTGGATGCGTTGGAGTCTTTTTTTAAGTTTGGCTGTGGTTCCGGCGTAGAGGGTGTTCCCGTATTCCAGTCGGCTGGTGACGAGTGCCTGGGTGACGGTCTTCCTGGTTTCGGTGGTGATCCATCGGAAGATCTTGCGGAGCATGCGCAGGGTGTTGAAGCACGATGAGGAGATGGCGTTGACTTGTCTGGTCATCGAGAGGGAGGAGTCCAGGATGAAGCCGAGGTTGCGTGCGTGGTCCGTTGGTTTGGGAGTGGTGCCCAGGGCAGGGGGCCACCAGGAATCGTCCCAGGCGGAGGGCGATGATCCCAGGATATGGACTTCCGTCTTGTCTGAGTTCAGTTTCTGGCGGCTGTTCTTCATCCACTTGGCGACGTCTTTCATCCCTTCGTGTAGACTAGCTCTGGCGGTGGCGGGGTCGTTGGTGAGGGAGAGGATCAGCTGGGTATCGATGGCTGCGATGGGGCTCATGTAGACGTTGAAGAGGGTTGGGCTGAGTGATGATCCTTGTTGTACGCCGCAGATGACTTCGGTGGCCTCGGATCTGAACGGGGGGAGGCGGACTCTCTGGGTTCTTCCGGCGAGGAACGAGATGATCCACTCCAGTGCCTTCTCTTGGATTCCGATGTTGCTGAGGCGCTGCACTAGGGTGCGGTGGCAGACAGTGTCGAACGCTGCGGAGAGGTCCAAGAGGATGAGGGCCGCTGTTTCCCAGTTGTCGAGCAGGGATCCGATGTCATCAGTGGCTGCGATCAGGGCGGTCTCGGTGCTGTGGTTGGCTCGGAAACCAGACTGTGAGGGGTCGAGGGATCCGTTCGTCTTGAGGAAGGTGGCGAGCTGTCTGTTGACGGTCTTCTCGATGACTTTGGCAGGAAAAGGGAGGAGCGAGATGGGGCGGAAGTTCTTGAGGTCGGTGGGGTCCGCTGTTGGATTCTTCAGGAGGGCGCTGAGCTCGGCGTGCTTCCAGCTCTCCGGGAAGGTGGCGGTGTGGAAGGAGGTGTTGATGATGTCCCGGAGATGGGGTGCAATGATGGCGTCGGCCTTGTTGAAGACGTGGTGGGGGCAGGGGTCGGTTGGGGATCCGGAGTGGATGGTGTTCATCGTGCGGGTGGTGTCTTCGGTGCTGACCGGGGTCCAGTTGCAGAGGGTGGTCGTAGCGGGCAATGGTTCGGTGGTTGGGTGCGTGGTCTGTGCACCGAAGCTGTTGTGTATGTCGGCGATCTTGCGGTGGAAGAAGGAGGCGAGTGAGTCGCAGAGGTCTTGCGAGGGAGTGATGTCGTTGTTTCCGGCGCTGTGGTTGGAGAACTCTTTGACGATGCTGAAGAGTTCCTTGCTGTCATGGGCGTTGTTGTCCAGTCGTTCTTTGAGTGCTGTCTTCTTGGTGGCGCGGATCAGCTGGTGGTGCTTGCCGGTGGCGTGCTTGAGGGCGGTCCTGTTGTCTGTGGTCTGGTTGTGGCACCAGGCTTTCTCGAGGGTGCGGCAGTTCTTCTTGGAGTCCTTGAGTTCTTCGGTGAAACAGGGGGTTTTCTTGCTGCCGGGTCTGCTGGGAGGGTTCTTTAGTGGTGCGAGGTCATCGGCGCAGGCGGTCAGCCACTGTGTGAGGTTGTTGGCTGCTTTGTTGGGGTCTGTTGTGCTGGTGGGAGGGTACTGGCTGAGGAAGGCGGTGAGCTGCTCGGCGGTGATCTTGCTCCAGCTCCGGCGAGGAACCTGTTGCGGCTGGTTGTGGGTTGTGGTTCTTCTGAAGCTGAAGTGGACGCAGCTGTGGTCAGTCCAATGAAGTCCGGTGGAGTGGCTGAAGGAAATGTGCTTGCTGGATGAGAAGATGGGGTCAAGCGTGTGGCCGGCGTAGTGGGTGGGGGTGTTCACCAGTTGCTTGAGTCCGAGGTTGGCGAGGTTGTCCAGCAGGGTGGTGGTGTTGTTGTCATTGTTGTTCTCCCCCAGTCACGGATCTGGGTTGAATCCATCATCGTTCTTTAGCACACTTTGCCACCCCAGTTCAGAAACAACTATACGCAAATCAGTCTCGACCCTGTGCCTCATGGGAACAGTTCCGCCTGAACTGCCAAGCCATGTCTTCCCTGGACCGGAAACAAACATCCTGGGGCTAGCTTGCATCCAGTGGCAAAGTGAGCAAGGGACCCACGTCTGGGATTAAGGTGCCAATTTAGGGCGAACAAAGCAAACACAAGGAGATGATGGACGGAGCGCTGAAAGTTTTCCGACACTCACCCAGTCAGAGATCTGGGTTGAATCTTTCATCGTTCTTTAGCACACTTCGCCACCCCAGTTCAGAAACAACTACACGCAAATCAGTCTCGACCCTGTGCCTCATGGAACAGTTCAGCCTGAACTGCCAAGCCATGTCTTCCCTGGACCGGAAACAAACATCCTGGGGCTAGCTTGCATCCAGTGGCAAAGTGAGCAAGGAACCCACGTCTGGGATTAAGGTGCCAACTTAGGGCGAACAAAGCAAACACAAGGAGATGATGGACGGAGCGCTGAAAGTTTTCCGCCACTCACCCAGTCAGAGATCTGGGTTGAATCTTTCATCGTTCTTTAGCTCACTTCGCAACCCCAGTTCAGACACAGCTATATGCAAATCAGTCTCGACCCTGAGCCTCATGTGAACAATCCAGACTGAGCGGCCAAACCATGTCTTCCCTGGACCAGAAACAAGCATCCTGTTTTATTTTATTTTATTTTTATTTAGAAAGTTTTGTATAGCACGAACGTGACCCTTGGGTATCAGAGCGCTTCACAGATACAAATACAAATGCCATACAATACAAAAAGTGGTTTAGGGGTACATCTTGCATATCATAAACATTCAGAGAATGAGGTAGGAAGGTATATAGTAATGTAGAAAAACGATTCATACTGATATGTGGTGGGTAGGTATACGCTTGTACAGCCTTTTCTCCTAACAAGTACAATGGCGTAGTATATTAACCTACCACTTGCCATCGGCATGTGCAAATTCCAATATCATTTCAGCTGTGATCTTCTTAAGTTTATCATACATGCTATTCATATTGCTTACAGTACTGTAAATTGTAGTATAATAACAATAGGACCACTAGTCTTTATCTGTGCATTTTCCCTTCAGGTTCTGGGTAAGTAAATCGCCTCTAGGTTAGTCCCAGTGCAATTAGAGGCTTTCTATTCACTTCCCTTAGTAGTTCTGCTTTGGCCCCGCAATGTCGCGGCGGTGGTGATGTCTCTTCTTGCCTAAGTGAGAAACTTATTCATTAGGAAAATCTTAATTTCCCTCTTGAATGTTGCTGTGTTAGTAATTTTCCTAACATTTGGTGGGAGTGAGTTACAGATTCTAGGCACTGCACCTGAAAAAGCTCTGTCGTATGTTTTCTTCTTCCAGAAGATGGGTGGTCTCAGCAGCAGTTCATTAGCACTCCTGGCCGGTCTGTCTCCTCCAGATAGCTCTATTTTCTGAGCCAGGTATCTTGGTGTTTTGAAGTGAAGCGCTTTGTGTGTGATACATGCCATTTTGAATTGGATTCTCGCTTCGTATGGTAGCCAGTTTAAAGATTTCAGGTGTGGTGTGATATGATTGAATTTCCTAGCTCCGGTGATGAGCCTTGCAGCAGTATTGAGACATGCTTTTAGGGGTGCCGTGGAACTTTTTGGTAGACCTGCTAAAGTAGTACATCCATATTCAATCCTTGAGATAACTAAGGATTGTACTGCCATTTTGAGATCAGCCGCAGAGATGAATGGTTTCACTTTCCTAATATAGTTCAGGTGGAAGCGTGCATTTTTTGCCATAGATTTGATATGCGTTCTCATGTCAAGGATCTTGTCTAAAGTGATTCCTAATGATTTTGCTGAGTCCACTAGAGTGGGAGTGCAGTTTAGGGACATGTTTAGGGACATCCTGGGACATGTTTCGGGCTAACAGCCCTCATCAGCCAGGCTAGCTTGAACCAAGTGGCAAAGTGAGCAAGCGACCCACGTCTGGGCATACCCTGCCAACTTAGGGCAAACACAAGGAGATGATGGACGGAGCGCTGAAGCTTTCCAGACACTCACCCCCAGTCACAGATCTGGGTAGAATCCACATCGTTCTTTAGCTTACTTCGCCACCCCAGTTCAGACACAGCTATATGCAAATCAGTCTCGACCCTATGCTTAATGGGAACAGTCCAGCCCGAACTGCTAAGCCATGTCTTCCCTGGACCGGAAACAAGCGTCCTGGGACCCCTCATCAGCCAGGCCAGTGTGAATCCAGTGGCAAAGTGAGCAAGGGACCCACGTCTGGGCATACCCTGTCAACTAAGGGCGAACAAAGCAGACACAAGGAGATGATGGACGGAGCGCTGAAACTTTTCAGACACTCATCCCCACAGATCTGGGTTAAATCCATTATCGTTCTTTAGCTAACTTCACCTCCTCAGTTCAGACCCAGCGCTCCTCCGTCATTTCCTAAAACTGGACTGTTCCCATGAGGCACAGGGTCAAGACTGATTTGCATATAGCTGTGTCTGAACTGTGGTGGCAATGTGAGCTAAATAACGATGATAGATTCAACCAAGATCTGTGTCCGGGGGTGAGTCTCTGAAAAGTTTCAGCGCTCCGTCCATCATCTCCTTGTGTTTGCTTAGATAATTGTTACAAGCAGGTATTAGAAACAGTTCAGTATGTCAGTTTTATTCATTTATAAAAAGCAGCAGTAGATTGGAAGGTATAGAAACATGCATTTAGATTCTAGCTTTTCTCTAAGTAGAGCAAAAAATAAACATTCTCTCTGCTTGTCATTATAAGCTATTAAAATAGAGTAGAAGAAAGAAAAGCAACATTTCATTTGTTGCTTTAAACAGCTGCTTTAATTATGCTCCATGAACTGGTCTGCCTTTCACCTCAGCTGCTGACAACAGGCATTGTGATGTCTGAACTCAAATGTAATAGCTAATAAATGCTAGTTGGGTTCTGACATCTTTTCTTTAAAATCTATGACGGTGCATCACAACTCGATGATTATAAAAAAATTAGGGACTGCTGTTTATACAGGGACTAGAAAATCCCATCTAATTCATAAGGGATCAAGTACCCCCACTGTACATTATACATTATAAGGATATTGCATTATAGGGATATTGCAAGTCACCAAGGAGTTCCATAACCATGTGCAAGAATGAGGCTCAACCTTTATAAGGTTATGGAACTCGGAGGTGCCTGGCAATATCCTTATCATGTATGTCAGGGAATACTTCATTCATATAATATATGGTTGCACCGTCACCTTTCCCAAACCATTAAAAATCTTGATGTGTAGCTCTTTTACAGGAAAGAGCAAGCATGTTTGCAAACATGAAGACTAAAAATAAAACCTCTAGTGCAAAATTAAACACATCAAAAAGCTGTTAGATATTTGTTGCAAACAGATATTAGAAACAGTTTAATACAAGTCAGTTTAAAAAAAAAGCTGCAGTAGCAGGGAACATGTAGAAACGTGTAGAGTCTTGCATTTCTCTAAGGAGTGCAAAAAATAAATTATATTCTATCTGCTTGTCATTGTAAACTAGAAAAATAGAACAGAAGAAAAGCAATATTACGTTTTCGTTGTTTTAAGCCATGACTCTGACAGCAGGCATTGTGACATGAGAACTCGACTTTAATAACTTATAATAGTAGATTTCTGACATCTTTTCTTTATAATCTGCAACTGGGTGTATCACAAGTCAACGATTTTAACGAAATTAGAGACTGACGTTTTTAAAGGGATTCGATATATTATAACCGTGATAAGCTTAAAATCATCTGCGGTAAGAGCGGTGGAGCCCATGTGGGGGTATTTCAACATTCGACACGAGGCAAAATTAAATAAATAATTACGTTTCCCTCGTGGTTGAATGTCGGAGTCCCCCCACACTGGGACCCACCGCCCCTACTTGCAAGGACCACAGCTGCTTAAAATGCTGGCCACCATGACAATATTTTCGATGTTCAGAGCCTGGATCACTACTATTTATGTACACTTAATACAAGCTAAAACACATTTGAACTGGCTATATCGTTGTTGGCAAAGGATTTCTATGTCCACGATTTACGGGGATATCTTTACAATTGTTATTTTATTATTGCCAGGACATTCATATTTTCAGCCCATTAGGAAAAAAATATCATGCCATCCATGTAGAGTTGATTTTCTCAGGACGCCTTACAAACTTCTCTTTGGCAAGGTTAAGTATGGACAGTGGAGTGAGACTCATTTGTAGATTTAATATGTGTGTATTACTTACAGACTGCCACCATCTATGTGAATTATCCGTGGGTCTATTAGTGAAACAGTAAACACCTTTCACATTTAATGTTAATGTTTGCATTTTTTGTTATACCGCTCCAAAATCTGAAGATACTGGCTGGCAAATACACTTAGGGGCACTTAATATACCACCTAATGAACGGCTGCATATTATTTGTGGCACAATCTTAAAAATGGAGGAGTAAAACATCTACACATCTAACCAATGCAAAAATAATCTCCTCGCTCCTATCAAAATATCAATAAGGCAGCTTGGGAGTTCAATCCATCACTAAACTATTGTTAGTTATTGGCTATCAACATTCAGAAAACTAAACACTTCAGGTATCAATTTTGATTTAACGATTTCAAATCAAATTCTGGAGGATGATATAGTCCAAAGTGTGAAACTTTAGTCAAAAGCTGGGAGGTAAGCTAGGAAATTATTCCAGATGACCTATGTTTGGTTTCTTAACTTTTGTGTCAACGTTAAAAGTATCTATTGAAGGATTTCACTCACGCTGGGTGACATGCTTCATCATAGGAGCCTCCTTTACCAGCACCCTGTTAGCACAAGGTTGGATCATTCTGAGATCTATGGAGAACGTATCCCTTGAATTATATATGTGTCGAGGAATAAAGTCAGTTAAAATTGTATTCGGGCAGGAGAGTATAGTTGTCTTTATTTATCAGTATCTGTACTATACAAGATTAAAAACAAATACCTAGGATTGGGGGCAATCAACTATTAGGGTTACTTCCTTAATCACTCTTCTTAGTTAACATGTTTCAGCCCACCTCATGTAGTTGACGTATTTCTGGGCTTTCGTCAGGACCTTTCTAGCTCAGCCTTCACCAACTTCTATGTGTAACAGACAAAAGGTAATTCACCAAACCAACTTGTGGGTTCTGACTTTATTAGTCCTAGTACCTGCAAAGGATACAGCGAGTATTTGCAAGACTTTAATATTAAAGTTGTGCTGTGGTCTCAAATTCCCAAGCATTAAAACCCACAAATCGTATGAATGATCACTCGGTTTTAAACTGTGGCACAGTGTGTCCACTACTCTCAACTAGCTCTAGGTTTTGCGTTGCTCCTAGGGACTAGAGGATATGACATCTGGTCCCACCCAGTGTCATATGGTGTGGGTTCTATAAGAACAATCGCAATGTTAGGAAATACATAATTTGTGGGTGCTGTTTCATGTGTGTTCACTTGCATCCCACTACCTCGTTCCTTTACAGGTAAATCAGGTAGCAAATTATATCCAAATGTTGACTACTATCTAAATCTAATAAGAGAAATTGCTTCTCTCTTAAATGACAAGACAGACCGACTATGCGTTATACCATAAGTAGCAACGTGTAATATTATAACACACTTCTCTTAGGCAGAGAATTATATTTTGTCCAGTGAGATAAACCCTCGCCACTGACAACTGTTGTGTTTGAAAGTCATAAGTCAGCATCCTGGCAGGATACTCAGTGTTCCATCCTTCTGAGATCTTTAAACAGAGCACCATTAAGCTAATAGTTGTGTGTTATTGACAATGCTGATAAGCAGCACAAGAACAAAATGAAGATTGACATGTAGAATACGTTTTTCTGCGGGTTATACTCCAAAAGGGGGCCACAAGTCACCAATAGTTTGATCATTTAACTGGTTGTCCATTATTCAAAGAATATACTTGTCCCACTCATACAGCCAAAGTCCAACAGCAAAAACAGCACTTTGGGCTCGATGCACAGAGAGGCAGGTTGCAAACAGTGGGTGCAAATTATGACCCGACTTTGTGAAACCTGCCTGTCATTTAGCTACATGACTAAGGTGTTAATAGGTCGTATCACAAAACGCCCATTTGCAGTACTTCGGCCTGTCTATTGAATTCCTATCACTCATATCACTATTTTTCACACCCTGTGATTGGTTGTGTACGCACGGATGGCGCCTGTAAGACATAGCAGACCAGACCTCCATATATACGTTGGCACTTTGAACCAGGATTTGTTTTTGTTAAAAGCAGCCCACTCCATTACATCTTGTTTACATTTGAGAAGAGGTGGGGGGCGGGGGGGTGCATGGGGGAGCAGGCCAGTGGTGCTCTGGACCTCTACCTGCTCGCTTTGCATGTTGGGGCATTTAACGCCTTACTTATAAATGCACCCGTAGACTAATAGACCCAGCATGCCAAGCACATTTGCATAAAAAGCCAGGAAGGGGAGACAGCGGCTCACAGTGTCAGCAGGTAGCAATGAAGTCAGCTCTGAAACCCTGGAGATAAAAGCGCACCCCAGACCCTTCACGCATCTTTATTGGGGAAGGATCTTTCAGAAAGTTCATCTTCATGGCCTCACGGTATACGGGGCTCTAGAAAGAGCTGTATCTGTTGGGGATGCAATTCGTCTGCACTGCCATCAACACAGAACTACCACTGCTCTCCAAAACACAACAGCCTGCTCCACTGACAAGCCCCAATGCACGCCTCTGCCGGCCCACTGCCTCTGGTGCTCATGGCTGCACGCCTGCGCTACACCCCCACCAAGGTTTACAACAGCCTATCAATCAATCAATCAATCAGCCAATCAATAACATACATGAAAAGCAAAACAAAAGCCGCACCAGAAACTCCGCCACCGACTCTGTGCTCGAAACTGTTCATTTATTTCCGTAAATAATGTAAGTGGCACTTTGTTATCGATGCCTGCCAAATGCAGGCTATTTCACTAAAATTAGAGATTTTACTGCACAAAACAACATCCATAAATCAGTCTGAGCCATCAGTACAGGACCCAGATCTTTGTGGTGTGCTGCTACTGCCACCATGTGAAACACCAACGGCGAGCAGCAATGCAAGTGCTGCTGAAACTCATCTGCCAAAGAAAAACAGAATGACGGCCGCAACACCTGATGATTGGGACCAAGCACTAAATATATTTTTATTATTTTAAGATATTTTGGGGAATTTAAACCCTTTTTCCTTTATTTCAGATTATTTTTTTAATCCAAAAAAGAATCACAATGTCAATAACGTATCAAAGTCTTTTTATATAACATTTATTCATGTTTCTTTAACTTTGTTAGCATGTTGTAAAGCACTTTATGACGCTTCTCAGATACTTCAATACTAATAACCCTTCAAAGCGCTTTAGAGATCCCAATCAACTTTAATACTTCAAGGGGGTTGGCGATCCAAGAGTTTTGAACCGTGACACAGTAGGGAGGGTCTCGAACAGACCAATTGTCCAGCATGACTGAGTGATTACATGAACTCTCATCAAACAGCTTCAGCTATCTGTAGGCGAGACATAAATTGTGACTTTAAGCAGGTGTGATATATATTCGTGCATTTGAGGAGATGTGTTCTTAAGATGCTGTGTTGGCGAATGTTCCGTTCCAATACATTTTTTTAAAACAATGGTTTAATTTGTGATGGGAGATTGGAATTAAACAGATGTTTGATTGGTTTGACAGCACGGAAAGTCAGCTCTAACTGTCCGCCATCAAGTTGCCCCGAGGTAAACAAACTGACCTCTCATATTGTGAGTACTATCAGCTTCATATTGATCATATTTCCTGAAATACTAGCTATCATTGCTGATCACTCTGACGGTAGCTTTGCCAACTTTAGACGTTGCCTTACCAACATCTCCTCTTGGATGACTTGCAACACCCTCAAGCTTAACACTGATGAAACCGAGGTGTTATTCTTCAATCAAAGTGCTCCACCACCTTCTATACGGTGGTGGCCATCGGAGCTTAACCCCCCTCCGGTACCAGTCAAATCAGCTCGTAACCTAGGCTTTCATTTTGACAATGAACTGTCTTGTAAGACCCAAATTAATAAGGTCACCTCTGCTTGCTTTGGTAAGCTCCGTATGATTAGGAAAAATCTACCTTTTCTTCCCCTTGACTCGTGCAGGACCGTCATTCATGCTCCAATCACTTCACACCTAGATTATTCTAATAGCATGTATGCGGGAGCCCCAGTATATTTGATTAAACGGCTTCAGATTGTGCAGAATGCCGCAGCTAGACTGATATGCAACATTCCTTATCGCCATTCAATCACTCCATATCTGACGAAACTGCACTGGTTGCCAGTTACCTTTCGCATCCAATTTAAATCTTTGGTCCTGGCCTTCAGGGCTCTTAACGGCCTTGGCACGGCCTATCTCAGAGGCAGGCTAAAGTCCATCCAGTCTACCCGAGCTCTTAAATCTAATCCTCTTTGCCTCCTCTACTCTCCTCGCTTTCGCCGTTCTAGAACGGAGGGTAGAGCTCTTGCTGTTGTGATTGCTAAACTGTGGAACAGCCTACCATTGAGTCTACGGCTGACCACATCTGAACCATTGTTCCGAAGCAAACTGAAAACCTGGTTGTTCTCCAACCTCTAGCCCCGCCTGATCTTTCTGCTGCCTTTAGTCCGCAGCGCCGGGACACCCCCGTTGGGGGTAGTCGCGCGCTTTATAAGCTCCTAAATAAATAAATAAATAAATAAATGCTCATATTCTGCCGCTGAGGTGATCACTGAGGCGCGTGGTCCCTAGATTCTTAATGAGCTCTGTTTTCTTCACTTTTACATACATGGTGTGTATGTGTACGAGTCAGACATGCATAGGGTGCAATCGGCAAAATAATCGTGTAACTAAAACATGCATTGGCAAAGCAGATAGGTCTAGTCTCTCTGTGAAATCTACTGGCTTCGTTGGAATAGAATGGAATGGAGTGGAATTGTGTGGTGTAGAGTGGAGTGGCATTGCTTGAAGTGTTGTGGCGCTTTGTCGTGTAGAGTGCCATTGTGTGGCAGTGGAGTAGAGTGCAATGTGTGGGGTTTAGTGAAGTTGCATTGTGTGGGGTGGACTGGCAATGGGTGGAGTGGCATTGTGTGGTATGGACTGAAGTGGCATTTAATGGAGTGGCAGCGAGTGGAGTAGCGTTGATTAAAGTGAAGTGGCATGCCGCAAAGGTAGATAAATACAATTACAATTGACTGGAGTGGAATGAAGTGGCACGGAATAGAGTAGAGTGAAGTGGCATTGTGTGGAGTGAAGTGGCATTGTGTGGAGTGGAGTGACATTTTGTGGAGTGAAGTGGCATGGATTGACATTGTGTAGTGTGGAGTGGATTGGAATGGCACTGAACGGCATTGAGTGGCACTGTGTGGCACAGAGTGAAACTCTGTGGATTGGATTGGCATTGTGTGCCGTGGAGTGATATTGTGTGGTGCGAAGAGGCATTGTGTGGAGTGGCACTGTGTGAAAATGTGTGACATAAAGTGGAGTCGCATTGTGTGGTGCAGTGTGGAGTGGAGAGACATTGTGTGGTATGAAAAGTTGCCTCTAAATTGCCCTACTGCAGTTCAAAGCCTTCTGCTATATAATTGCAATTATAATACAATATGTTACCAATTATCTCGACCTATGATCCACGAAACATCTGATGCCTTTGAAGTGACATTGTGTGGTATGGAGTGGAATCATGTGGCATGAGTGGAGTTGTCTGGCACTGTGCAATGTAGTGTGGAGAAGAATTGTGTAGTGTGGAGTGGCACTGAGTCCAGTGGTATGGCAGTGAGTAGAGAGGAGGCACTGTGTGGAGTGGCATAGTGTGGTATGGAGGCAGAGTGGAATAGGGTGGCATGGAGTACAGTGTAGTCACATTTTGGGGCATAAAGTGTTGTTGTGTAGTGTGGAGCGGTACTGTGTGGCATGGAGTGGTATAGAGAGGAGTGGAGTGGCACTGTGTGGTGTTGAGTAGAGGGGGATTGTGTGGTGTGGAGTGGCATTGAGCGAAGTGGAACAGTGTGGCATGGAGTAGGGTGCCATTTTGTGGCATAGAGTGGAGCAGAGAGGCATGGAATGAAGTGGCATTGAGAGGAATGGAGTGGCATTGAGAGGAATGAAGTGGCATTGAGTGGCGTGGCATTGTGTGGAGTGGTGTGGCATTGTGTAGTATGCAGTGGAATCGTGTGGCGTGGCATTGTGTGGCATGGAGTGGAGTGGCACTGTGTGGCAAAGAGTGGAGTGGCATTGTTCAGCATGGAGTGGACTGGAGTGGAATGTCATTGAGTGGAGCGGTTCTGTGTGGCGTAGAGTGAAGTGGCATTGTGTAGAGCAGACTGGAGTGGAATGACATTGTGTGGTGTGGAGTGACATTAAATGGAGTGAAGTGGCAATGTGTGGCATGGACAGGAGTTGCATTGTGTGGTATGGGAGTGGAGTGGCATTGTGTGGAGAGGAGTGGCATTGTGTGTTATGGAGTGTAAAGACTTTGTATAGCATGGAGTGAAGTGGAGAGACACTGTGGTGTGGAATGACTGTGTGGAGTTAAGGACAGTGCATTGTGTGGCCTGCAGTGGAATTGAGTGGAGTGGTATTGTGTGAAGTGGAGTGGAATGGAGTGAATTTGTAGCGTGGATTTGAGTAGAGTAGCATTGTTTGGAGTGGGGTGGCATTATGGAGAGTGGAGCAGTATTGAGTATGTGGCGTAGAATGAAGTGAAATTGTGTGATATGGAGAGTAGTTTCACCATGTGGAGTGGCATTGTGTGGTGTGGAGTGGCATTGTGTGGTGTGAAATGGCATTGTAAGGTGTGAAATGGCATTGTGCGGTGTGGAATGGCAATGTGTGGCATAGAGTGGAGTGGCACTGTGTGGCTTGGGAGCAGAATGGCAGAGTGTGGTGGTGAGTGGCATGGAGTGGAGTGGAATGGCATGTAGTGGAGTGGCATTAAGTGGAATGGCATTGTGTGGGGTGGAGTGGCTTTGCATGGAGTGGATTGGCTTGGTGCGGCATGGAGTGACATTAAGTGGAGTAGAGCGGTGTGTAGAGTGGAGTGGCACTGTGTGGCGGAATATGAGTGGCTTTGTATGCACTGGAATAGAATTGTGTGGCATGGAGTGGCACTGTGTGCAGTGGAGTGGCATTGTGTGGTGTGTAATGGCACTGTGTTGAAGGAATGGAGTGACAATATATGGAGTGTATTTGAGTGGAGTATTATTGTGTGGAGTGGAATGCTATTGAATGAAGTGCAGTGGAGCAGCATTGAGTTGAGTAGCATGAAGTGGCATGTGCCGCAGAGTGAAGTGGCATGATGTGGTGTGAAGTGGCCCTTTGTGGCATGGAGTGGCATTGTGTGGCATGAAGTGACACTGTGGAGTGACACTGTGTGGCATGGAGTGGAGTGGCACTGTGTGGTATGGAGTGGAGTGGCATTTTGCAGTGTGGAGTGGTAGTGTGTGAAGTGGAGTGGCATTGTGTGGCATGTAGTGGATCTGTGCGGCGTAGAGTGTGATTGTGTAGTGTGGAGTGGGTTGGCAAAGCACTTCAACGTCTTGTCAAGGGTAGAAAACAGTATATATACACAATTAAATGTGACTGGAGTGGCACTGAGTGAAGTGGCATTGTGTGGAGTAGAGTGGTACTGTGTAGCATGGAGTGTACTGGCATTGTGTAGTGTGGAAGGGAGTAGTGTTGTGAGGTATCAGAAGTTGCCTGAGTTGCCACTGAATTGCCCTATAGCAGTTCCAAGCCTTATGCTATACAAATGCAATTATAATACAATAAATTATGAATTATCTCAGCCTACGATCTACGTCACTATCTGATCAAGTGCAGAAACTTGTTAGTAGGTGAAATGCTTCTGCGTTTTAAACTGGCAGTGGCTAATGGGCAAGGGAGCTACATATATCGTACCAGCTGGGAATAAAAGAGTTGAACCAGGTGGCAGCAGTGTTGAGAAGCTAAAAACGCTAAAACCTTTTCCAAACAGGAGTAGTAGACATGCTTATTACTAAATCATGATACAGAATGATAGTAGCAATCACATTGTTGTGAAAAGAGGCTAACAGAAGAGACTGATGAGGTTTATATCAAGGATATTCCAGAGTTGAAAATCAAGGAGCCATTTGATGACTCTCTCAGACTAGATAGGGGGTATGAGGGGAAGAAGCAAACTGGTGAAGGGGTAGGTGGGGGGGGGAGAAGCAAAATGGAGAAGGACCACTACGAACAAGGGGTGGAAGGGTAAGAAGAAATAGAACCTTATTTACAGTAATTAAGATGGCTCGATCTGTGCTCGATTCATGCTCGACAGACAGAAAAGGAAATGATACCTGACCCATGCTGGCCAATAAGGCAACAAAAAAAGTGACCATGATGCCAATGAATGGTGAGCAACGGGTGGAATTGAAGTCCTTTATAGTAAACAATAGCCCTCACTGTGACAGCGCATGCACAGTCGGCAGGCGAGACCAAAGGTCATGGTTGTCACCCCTAATATCAACAGTTAGATATGCATTGTTCCACATTGCCTTTCCACTAGGTTGTTGCAAAAGCTAGGTGGGGCAGTAGCTGCTGTTGTCTGCGCTGGAATGTGGGGCCTCATTACTATCAGTTTAGGGGAGCCTGGGTGCCCAGCGGGGCTATGTAGCTCAAAATCCAATGAACTCAGGGAAGAGAAACAAGATCTGGGTATCCCTACCACCTGCCTCGGCGCAGCCCTGGGACAGAGGCGAGATGCAGGCTATCTTTGCCCATATATATAGTTGCCCCATGTTGAATTAATTTATTACATGCATATTAAGGCTGCAGTGCACATGCTGAAAAAGACCAAAGAATGAAACTTAAAAGCAACTCGCAAGATCCCAAAGAAAAATTACAACACAACAATGTAAATGTTGCCAAGATGAAACAATTATGTGCCAAACATCAACAGCACCACCCAGTTTTATCAGTATCGTGTCATGCCAGGAGTAGGTGCAGCAGGAAAAGCCCATGTTGATTGTATTCTCTGCATCCCTAGATCCGTGTACTCTGTCTTAAGACTCTGTTACTACGGTAGGAAAGGAGAAAACAGGAAGGGAAAAACAGAGGACACAAAAAAAGACTACAACCACCATGAAGTCCCATCCAATAGCACATGAATTTGATAAGGTACACCTGACATGGTCATCATTCGAAGCAGTTATAGAACAGTCTAGGCTCATGAACTGCAAATGCATATCTTGGTCTTGCTGCACAGACAAGAATACAGCAGCCACCTTGAAATGGGAATTTCTCTCTTTCAATCAAAGGGAAATGTGGAAAGAAAGTTTAGTCCTAATTGACACCTATAATATACTCAGACAATTGAATGAAAAAGTGTCTTTATTTCACAAAAGCAGACATAGTGTATTTGAGAACAAAAAATACACAATGGGCCACATGTATGAAGCTATTTTGCATTCATAAACGGGCCGATTTGCAGAATCGGCCCGTGTGCAAATGCAAAAAAGGGTTTTCCAATGTACCAACCTCTATTTCGCGATTCGGTATCTTGTTACTGAATAGCAAAATGGGTTTGCAATTCGGTATTTGGCAGAGGCCTGCTTAGGGCATCCCTTCCTAATACCGAATCGTAGCAGTATATATAAATGATTTGCGACCAAGTACCCGTCGCGAAACATTTGCAATTTACCATCAGATTTAATCTGATGGTAACCCATTCGCAAAAAAGGGTGAGCAGAAAGAGAGGTGGGGGAAGCTCCTAATAAGGACTGGAATGCAAGGTCTGATATTAGCAGTGGAAGAATACATTAGTCAATGAAAACAATATGAGACTGCAATGCGCCTGGTCAGGACGAACACAAGAGCAGGGAGGAACTCAATCTGGAGAAGAGAAGAGAAAGAAAGAAATTAGCCCTCCAAACATGAAAAAGGGTCTTGGACCAACTGATGCATCAGGAGGTCTGCCATATTTAGGGTGGTCCGCCTACCGAAAAATGTTTCTGACTCGGTCAGAACTTCCCGCACATCAAGGCCATTATTGTGAGCTTTTTTCCAAGAAACTGCGTCCCCGCACTTTTAAGTTTCATCTCTGAAAGAGAACAAGACTATGAGACCTATTTGCTTTGCCAATGTTTTTATCCATGCTGTAGAGAATCGAGGCTGCTTGGCAGCATGGCTAAAATAAAAGAATAAAAAAGTGCAATAACTCACCATTGCATCATTTTGTAGGCATGCACATGCGTACTCATGCATGCACAAGCCTATAAAAGGACTTGAGTTACTCTTTTTTTTAATTTACTGATCAAAGATGGATCAGTAAATAAAAAAAACAGCGTGAAAGGGCTTTTTTGAAACTAGGGGGCACATGCATCAAAGGAAATTGCATTCGCAAATGGTGCGAATCGCAAAATTCGGCCGTTTGCGAATGCAATTTCCATTTTTGGGATGCAGTGACATTTTTGTATTTTTCACAATTTAAGAAATCGCAAAATTGCGGATTCTTAAATTGCGATTGCATTTAAGGAATCTCAAATTGAGATTCCTTAAATGCAATGCATCAAACTTTTAAAATTTGCGAATACGCAAATAAGGGGAGCAAATTACCATGAAGTTGACCTTCATGGTAATTTGCAAAAACTTTGAAAAATGCACTAAAGGGCATTATTCAAAGTTCCATTTTACACACACACATGCCCTTGGGGCATGTGAGTGTGCAACATGTACTTCTAAGCAGATTTCAGGGGTGCAACAGGGTGTCCTTTGGACACCCCTGCACCCTTGAAATTGCATTCTTAATTTGTGAATTTCTAATGGTGAATTGCAAATTAAGAATGTCTTTCCATTCATTCCTATGGGCCTCTAGGCCCATAGGAATGGATGGGGAGGTATTCCTTAATTGCGATTCTCAATTAGAGAATCGCAATTAAGGAATTTTAAGAAATCGCAATTTTTTCAGCAATTGCTTGATGCATTGCAGTTTGCAATTCCTTAATTGCGATTCCTTATTTTTCGCAATTAAGGAATCGCAAAATGCACTACTGATGCATGTGCCAGTTTAAGAAATCACTATTTTTGTAGCAATTTCTTGATGCATTGCAGTTTGCAATTCCTTAATTGCGATTCCTTATTTTTCATAATTAAGGAATCGCAAAATGCAATATTGATGCATGAGCCAGTTAGCACTCAAGGGCTTTGGAAAAAAAAAAGATTAACCAGTTGCGGGAGAGGTGAGGGAGCTGGTGAGGGAGAAGCAACGCAAAAGAGAGACTATGTGGACAAGAAGAGAAGCACACTGGCAAAAGACAACAAGGTGGTAAGCGGGGGGAGAAGAACATGGGTGAAAGAGAGGGCAACACCAGTGTAAGTGGAGGACAGAAGGACATGTGCCAGATAGAGGAGCCTGGAAGGGTGGAGAAAAGCACACAAGGGACACACCTTGGAAACACATGCACTCTCATGATTGTTTATACACACAAAAAAGTAGTTCCCTAAAACGGAGCAGAGGACGCATAGAAGCCAGTCAATCAAAGAGATGGTAAAGAGGCTATGCTACATGGGTGGGACAACAAATGGAAAGCCATAAAATAGAAACCAAGCAAATGGGAGTGACAGTAAAGCTAACCAATGAAAGCAATGGATGGGCTGTAAGCCCCTCTATGTTCTTGGTAAGCCCCTAATATGTCTTTCACAACTAAACAGCTTGGACTGTCTGGTAGGCTTGATCTAAAAAAGACTACCAAGTGGGCCATAAAAATATGGTGGCCCCTCTGGAATTCATATTCCAAAAGTGCATCCCCACACTGATGGCTACACTTACAGCAAAGAAATCACTGCAGAATCTCAAAAACCGACCGGATGACTGAGGGGGAAGTCACCCACCAAGGTCTAAATTAATCTCATAGGCTTTGTAATGCCCTTTTTAATTTCTGCTGCATAAAACTAAATGAATATCTACAGAATTGTGTTTTTGATTACATTTTTATACAGGTTGTACCACAGGTTTCATTTTAATTATGATAGAGACAATGTATTTTGCTTAACAACTGATTTTATAAATATATATGTAGAGAGAGAGCGAGAGAGTGTTTGTATGTGTGTGTTCCTGCGTGCGTGCATGTATCCAAAGTAATTACCATCCTTGTCGTGATTCCCCCTCACCCTGCTGGGCATAAAACTCTGTGTAATTTACCATGCTAAACAGGAGCAAAGGGCCTGTGCTCCCTCTTTAAACATAGTTAGATTGGTCTACCCCTGATTGACACAGGACCCTACTATACAGTGTAGAAATTGCACCCCGGGACTGAAAATTACATGGCACCTGTGAACTGCAGCCCCTACTGCACCATCGACGGAGTGGGACGGTAAAACCTGGCTTCAGGCCTACTCTGTGTAGCGTGACTGCAGCAACCTAAAACTGTGCTATGAAACCTGTCAAAACAGCACTTTCCGACATACTGCTATTAAATATTGATTATTCACCCATAAGTGCACAAGGTAGGGTAGCCAATATTTAAAAGTGAAGCATGCATGAAATTAAAGTTGTAATGTCCTTCTGGTGACTAGCTCTCAAACGTTATTTTCACTGGAAAGGATCATATAAAAGGTTAAAGTACAGATTATAAACTTTAATCCGCAACATTTGCTAGAATAGTCATTCAAATTGTTCCATATTTGTAAATAATCCAATTAATTTGCGATGTCAGATTTTTATTAAATATACTGGATAAGTAACGTTTAGAATGTATACTTTTACTACCAGAGTCAGAGTTAGCTAATTAGACTAAACCTGGGGCAGCTGGCCTGCTAGTGCCTCGCTTACAATAACATGTGAAAACTGTTACCACACAGCAGAGGCAATGGCCTGGGTATTTTGGCTCTTGATTGCCTTGGTGTATGGTTGTGGTTTTCTTCCCACTGCAGGGAGATCAAGTGGTGTGGACCCAGGTGCTCAAAAATGTGAAAGGGACCAAGGTGAGGTCTTCCCTTTCATAAGTAGAAATACAGTGAGACCTGGAGAAAGGCATGTCTTTATTCACCAGGCCCATATTAGTCTGGCTCTAAAACCAGTGGGAGGAAGCTGCCCCCAAAGCAGGTTGGAGTGAGCACAGCTCTGCACAAGGAGGGAAGGGTTCCTGCATCTTCCACAGGAACTGCTGGAAAGGTGGACAGAGTTACTCATGGCAACATTTACCCCACTGCTCATTGGGAGTCAGGAGTCACTCTATTACCCTCTGGCTAGTGAACTCCATAAATGTGGCACCTCAAGTAAGAATAGAAAGGCACTGGGCCGGTTATCCTGAATTTCAAGTTCCCTGTCACAACTGGCTCTGCACTGGACTCTGCTCAAGGCCTTTGCTCCCCCTGAAGTCCATGCGTTTTAGGTGACGAGCTGAGGAAAAATAAACTTACCCCTGCAAAGCTTCCATTTGCTAGAGGAACGGGAACAACCACTGGAGACGATCTGGTAAAAGGTGCATTTTTGCTGAGCAGAAGAAGCAGGATTGTCCCACTTAGGGCGCCTCTGCAGGAGGAAATCTGTTTCAGCGGGCCTTCAGTGAGAAGGTATTTGGCCTAGTGGAGCCCCATCTGATACAGCCTGCTACCTTGCCCGGCTGGAAGAAAAGGATTTTATATCAGAAATTAAGTCTCATTGAGAAACTCTTGTCTTGACTGACTGAAAAAATAGATCTCGGTGGCTGGAAAATTCACATTTCTCTCACTCTGAGCTTTTCCCGTCTAAACTAACTGCTTAGAAGGACCTCCTCCAACAGCTATCCAACTTCACATTGACTTTGAGAGATACAGTTTGCTGACCAGAAGTGTGGGTCAATGATTAGAGCGGCAGACCCTGATGCAGAGGTCTAGCCCGGGACCAGGGTTCAATTCCCCACCTCGGCGGGTCTTGGGCTCAAAAATTCCACGGACCTGATAATTCTCGCCTCTGTGCCTATTCCAATCATGGAGTCCCACTCTGCAACTCTGGGCAATAGCTTGCTTAATCTCCACATCGCTAAGGATGCCTGGCCTCCACCTTGGGGGTGCCCAGGAGTGGACACCTCACAGGGAAAGCCAGGATGGGTTCCACAGCGGTATTCGTACAAGCGCCTTGAGACCCTTGCGGGTGAGCAGTGCGCTATACAAGTATCAATTTACAATTTTTTACAATTACAATTACCATGCTCATTGGAAGACTTTCTCCCCCATTTTGCAAATTAAGACCAAAGTAAACATTCTTGACCGGTTATTCTGGCTTTACGTATTCGACCATGGTATCTGTGAGAAGTTGGCCTGATAGGTGATGTTTCCAATTCTGGAACCACCTATTATCAGACCAAACAATCCCTTATGGTGTCTGGTTGTAAGTCAACCTTATTAGACAAGCTATCCTAGGGGTAGCATGGACTAAGCAGCCTAAAGGCTTAACTTAAGAAGTCGTGTTAAGCGAGCTGTTTTACCACATACAATCCTGTAATATCAAATGAAAGGACACCACACAAGTATATATTATAAAAATATATGTGTTTATTACTAAAAACAATCCCCAGTATTCTTTATGAATAAAGGGGCACAAGCGTTAAATCAAAAGCACTGTTTAAACATACAAGTTGCACAATTATGGATGAGGGCGGGGGGCCACTCAAACCATATACTAAACAAGTGGTATAAGAGATGCCACTCGAGCAGTGGTTAGGCCTAGGGCCTAGGGAATCGCTGGGAGCAGTCAGGACAAGCAATGCTGAATTCGGGAATGGCCCTCGGGATTCGGGAGATGTGCGGAAAGCGCACGCATGCACCAATGTTAACCAATGGTGCGTAAAAGTCGTAAAGTTAGAGTTTAAGGACACTTCCGCTGAACCTAGAGGAACAAAACTTAACACACAGACCCTAGAGATGTGCACCAGTGTGGGAACACCGGCGGAGCAAAGTTACCTCACCCACAGGAAGTGGGTGCATAGGGTCGAAGTGGCGTCGGGTTTTGACACGCAGGCTCTTGGTGCTTGAAGCTGAAAGGGCTGCAGGCAGGGTGAAGATGAAGTGTCCGGTGGAGTCCAAGGGTGGACTCAAGTCGAAGAGTACCTGAAAGCAGAGGGGACAGAGTCTGGGTCACTCAGCAGTGACCAGGGTGGAACCAGGACGGAACCAGGCAATGTCGGGCGCAATCAGGTGGTCGTCGAGGAGCTTCTCTCCGCTGTCACGTGGGCTCTGGGGCATCTGCGACGTCCAGGAGCAGGTCACGATCTGTCCCACGCAGGCTCTCACCGTCGGTGCAGTCGGCTTCAAGTTTAGAGCAACCAACACTTGGCAAGAGCAATCCACGCGGAATCGGAAGATTGCTTCTCACTCGGACCAGGAAGGTCAGAGTCGGGGCTCCTTTTCAGGGGAGCTGGTGTGGATCTGGAGCAACCAGGGACCACTAGCCAGCTGGCAAGTGACCGGGCCAACGCGTTGAGCCAAATGGAGCAGAAGGGCCCCACGCAGCACTCGTCGAGTGTGGAGGGCTGAACTTCGGCTCAGGAGTAGCTCTGGGTGGGGGCTTCTCAAACCCCGGTGCACAGCTTCGAGGGTCACTCGTGGGCTGCACGGTCAGCGTCTCGTGGTCAATTCAAGATGGCGTGCCCCACGCTTCCGGTCGCCTCCACGGGTCTCAGCTCTGCAGGGACTGTGGATCGGGCTGTTGGAAGGCAGGCAAGCTTGATCTCGTCGATCTCAGTCGCTCGAGTTCCGGCGGGAACTGCAACTAAGTAGACGTCGAGGGCTGGATGGTGCCTGCTGCTGCAGGGTGGTCACTCCTTGACCACAAGGGAGATTCTTCGGGCTTCCACGTTGAGATGGAGGTCCAAGGGTCCAGAGTTTCGTTTCTAATGTTTCTTCCAGGAAATCTGATGTGCATTGGCACTGCTCCCACTCTTATTCGAATCTGGGGGGCGTGATTACCTGCTAGGTCCCCTCCTATGGGTGGGACCCAGGAAGTGGGTGGATACACCCCCTTCCTTTGATCCAGGCCGCCCTGGCACGAGGGCTGGAGTGCCCCAGAACCGGTTTGGCCGGATTATGCAAGGGGCAGCCTTGTGCGCCCCAGGCAGTGTCTGGTTTCTTTCAAACCTCCCTGCTACAATCCACTATCTCCTGTCTGGAGGGCGGTGACACCCTCCTGTGACAGGAAACCCTTTGTCCAGGACCCATTTGGTTGAGTTTCGGTCAACTGCAGGGGTCCAGACATTTGTCTGTGGCAGAGGCATCCATTTTGTGGATCTTAAGGTCTTTGGAGAAATTAACCGCATTTAAGTGAAGTAACATGTCTTACCCCTCTAGAGGGGTGGAATGCTATCCCCGTCGCCAGAACTGGCGAGGGGATAGTATTCCAAATCGTATGACACCTTACACGACATGTTTTGATAAAGCCAAACCAAAGTTGCTATTTAACCGCGAGGATTATAAGGCACTTAAGAGTATATGGTATGGCATTATCCTGAAACAGCCTAGGGAGTTGTTCCCGACAGCTGCAGACAGGCTCAGCTCATGCTAGAGCTCCATCTCACATAAAACCACGCACTCAGCCTCCAGGATTGATGAGGCCTTCCATAGGAGTGGCTCACAGGTTTACATGTGTCCAGATATAGGTTTAGATATAGGTATACTATATCTAAGCAAGGGGTGATTACACCACCTTACCCCAGCTGAGTGATCAGCCAGTTGTGTCAATTTAAGAACCAGCCAGGGGTGGCAAAAGATATGCTGCAGCCCCTGGTAGGCCTTGGTGGCCCCTATGCCCTGGGCACCTATAGTGCATTATACAGGGGCTGACAAGGAGTCCATTTCCAATTGTGGTATGTGCCTATAGCACATGTGTCATTAATTTAGTGAGAGAACAGCAGGCTGGGGGTCTGATCAGCAGGCCCACAGCCTCAGTAGTCAAAAACCAGTGAAGCAAAAAGCAAAAATTTGGGGTGACCATAGGATAGCAGACCCTACTCTCCTACACAACCCCCCCCCCCAAACGCAGGGACATTAAACTAACCTTGACCAGATAAGTCTTCATGTTCTAAGTGGAAGTACCTGAAGAGACCATCTGCATTACCATGGTCAGTCCCTGGGCGGTGCTCCACTGTAAAGTCCATCCCCTGTAGGGAAATGGACCACCTGAGCAGTTTGGGATTTTCACCCTTCATCTGATTGAGCCACAAGAGGGGCTTGTGATCTGTCTGCACCAGGAAGTGAGTTCCAAACAAGTAGGACCTCAACTTCTTTAGTGCCCAAACCACAGCAAAGGCCTCCCTCTCAATGGCTGACCAACGTTTCTCTCTGGGAGTCAGCCTCCTGCTAATGAAAGCAATAGGCTGGTCTTGACCATCTTGATTAAGTTGTGAGAGCACAGCTCCCACCCCCAACTCAGAAGCATCTGTCTGTACAATGAACTGTTTGGAGTAGTCAGGACTCTTTAGGATAGGTGCAGAGCACATGGCCTTCTTCAGGTCATCAAATGCCTTCTGACAGCTAACTGTCCACTGAACCTTTTTTGGCATCTTCTTGGATGTCAAGTCATTTAATGGTGTCACTATAGACCCATAGTTTTTCACAAACTTCCTGTAATACCCAGTCAGGCCCAAGAAGGCTCTGACTTGTGTCTGGGTAACTGGAGGAGCCCAGTCCTGTATGGCCTGGATTTTGCTCTCCAGTGGCTGAACCTGGCCTCCACCTACTAGGTGGCCCAGGTATACAACCTTACTCTGCCCTATCTGGCACTTAGTGGCCTTGATAGTTAGGCCTGCCTTTTGCAGGGCCTCCAAAACTTTCTTCAGGTGGATCAGGTGATCCTCCCAGGTGGAGCTAAAGACAGCAATATCATCTAGATATGCTGCACAAAAGTCATCCAACCCAGTAAGGACTTGGTTCACCAACCTTTGGAAAGTGGCAGGTGCATTCTTCAAACCAAAGGGCATTACCACAAACTGATAACGTCCACTAGGGGTAGAGAATGCTGTTTTGGCTTTTGACTCCTCAGCTAGTCTGATTTGCCAGTAGCCAGCTGTCAGATCAAATGTGCTCAGAAACTTGGCAGAAGCCAATCTGTCAATGAGCTCATCTGCTCTTGGAATGGGGTGAGCATCTGTCCTAGTGACAGCATTGAGACCCCTGTAGTCCACGCAAAACCTCATTTCTCTCTTTCCATCTTGGGTATGAGGTTTTGGCACCAGGACTACTGGGCTGGCCCATGGGCTCTCTGATGGCTCAATCACTCCAAGCTCCAACATCTTTTGCACCTCAGCCTTGATGCAATCCCTGACATGGTCAGGTTGCCTGTAGATCTTATTCTTCACAGGCAGACTGTCACCAGTGTCCACTACATGGGTACACCAGTCAGTCTGGCTGGGTGTGAGTGAAAACAATTGCCTGTGGGCCTGCAAAACTTGTCTGCAGTCCATCTGTTGCTGGTCAGTGAGGCTGCCTGCCAAGGCTACTCCATCAACTGAACCATCATCAGGGTTCTGGGAAAGCAGGTCTGGGAGAGGGTCACTCTCTTCCTCCTGATCCCCATCTGTGGCCATGAGCAAGCTCATGTCCTCCCTGTCCACAAATGCTTTCAACCGGTTCACATGGATTACCCTGTGAGGGCTCCTGGGTGTTCCAAAGTCCACCAAGTAGGTGACTTCCCCCTTCTTTTCAATGATAGGATAGGGTCCACTCCATTTGTCCTGGAGTGCTGCTGGAGCCACTGGCTCCAGTACCCACACCTTCTGTCCTGGTTGGAACTCTACCAGTACAGCCTTTTGGTCATGCCAAGCTTTCTGCAATTCTTGGCTGGCCTCCAGGTTTTTGGATGCTCTCTCCATGTATTCAGCCATCCTGGAGCGGAGACCAAGTACATAGTCCACTATGTCTAGTTTGGGCTTTTTGAGAGGTAACTCCCATCCTTCCTTCACCAAACACAATGGACCCCTCACAGGGTGGCCAAACAAAAGTTCAAAAGGGCTGTAGCCAACCCCCTTCTGTGGGACCTCTCTGTAAGCAAAGAGCAGGCAGGGTAAAAGAATGTCCCATTTCCGCCTGAGCTTCTCTGGTAATCCTTTTATCATGCCTTTAAGGGTCTTGTTAAATCTCTCCACAAGCCCATTGCATTGTGGATGGTAGGGGGTGGTAAACTTGTAGTTTACTCCACACTCCTTCCACATTGCTTTCAGATAGCTGGACATAAAATTGGTGCCCCTATCTGATAGTACCTCCTTTGGGAAGCCCACTCTTGAGAAAACTGCAATGAGGGCTTTTGCCACCACAGGTGCTGTGGTGGTCCTCAGGGGAATAGCCTCTGGATACCTGGTGGCATGATCCACTACCACCAGTATAAATCTGTTCCCAGATGCTGTTTGGGGGTCCATTGGACCCACAATATCAATTCCAACTCTTTCAAAGGGGACCCCCACCACAGGTAGTGGTATTAGGGGGGCCTTTGTTGTGCCACCTGACTTACCACTGGCTTGGCAAGTGACACAGGAGCGACAAAACTCCTTGACATCCTCTGACATGTGAGGCCAGTGAAAGTGTGAAACAAGCCTGTCCCACGTCTTGTTCTGGCCTAAGTGTCCTGCAAGGGGAATATCATGGGCCAAGGTAAGAAGGAACCCCCTAAACTGCAGAGGTATGACCAACCTCCTGGTCATGCCAGGCTTGGGGTCTCTAGCCTCTGAGTAAAGGAGTCCATCATCCCAATACACAGTATGGGTACCTTGGGCATCCCCAGCAGCCTCAGCAGCAGCCTGCTGTCTGAGGGGTTCAAGTGAAGGGCAATCTAATTGAGCCTGCCTCAGGTCTGCCCTTGAGGGTCCCCCTGTCCCCAGAAACTCAACCTGGTCAGGTTCAAGTTCCTCAGAGACAGTCTCCTCTTGGACTGCAGAATCAGTTTCCTTTGAAACTTGATCCTCAACCTGGGGCAAGTTGGAAGGCTCAGCCTTTCCTCTCTTGCTCCTCCTCTTGGGTTGTGGCTGGTCTATTGTTTCAAGATCCACCACTGGTTCAGGAAGGCACTTCTTAGCCTGAGCCCTTGTCATGGCAAGGACATGCTCTGAAATCCCTAGCATTTCTGCATGAGTCCTGTACTCCACTTCTGACCATGCTGAGCTTTCAAGGTCATTGCCTAACAGACAGTCTACTGGTAGGTCTGCACTCACCAAACTTTCTTTAGGCCATCAACCCCTCCCCAGGAGAAGTTCACAACTGCCACACTATGGGAAGTAGTGGAGTTGCTTGCATTGGTCACTAGGTAGCTCTCACCTAGTACAATCTGTCCAGGGTCCACAAAGCCAGGTGTCACCATTGTGACACTGGCACATGTGTCCCTGTAGGCTTGAGCCAGTTTCTCATTAATTAAGGGAGTCTGCCTGTATTTGCCCAGGTTACTGGGGCTTACTGCAGTGGGCAACTCAATGTCCACATCATACAGGAGAACTGCCTGTGTAGGGATTCTGACTAGGCCAGATCCTACTTCAATACCCAGGGTCAACCCAGCTACACCCTTGGACTGTGTTCCACCACTGCTTACTGTACTTGGGGTTGCAGTTGCTTTAGGAGCTGGAGTGGTGGGGACTGGATTTGCTTTGGTGCACTCACTGCCCCAGTGTGAAACTGATTTGCAGGTATTACACCAAGGTGTCTTTGGACCTTTGTTCTTCTTCTTCTTGTTTCCATTTTGGGAACCACCCTCCTTACTATTAGTTTGGGGGCCTGAAGACTTCTGGTCTTTTTCTTTATCTTTCTGATTACCACCCTTCTGGTCTGTTTTCTTCTGGTCACCACCTTGGTTCTGGAGTTTCTGCTTAATCCTTGTTCTGACCCATTTGTCTGCCTTCTTTCCCAATTCTTGTGGAGAGGTCAGATCAGAGTCAATAAGGTATTGATGCAACAGCTGGTTTGTACAGTTATTAAGGATCTGTTCTCTCATCATAAGATTGTACAATCCTGTATAGTCTGAAACTTTACTTCCCTGCAACCAACCCTCCAAAGCCTTAGTGGCACACTCAACGAAATCAGTCCAGTCTTGAGTCTGTGCTTTTTGGGTGTCTCTGAACAACAACCTGTATTGCTCAGTGGTTAGGCCAAACCCTTCAATAAGAGCACTCTTCAAGACAGTGTAGTTTTTGGCATCCTCAGGTCTAACTGTGAGGAGCCTGTCCTTCCCTTTCTCAGAAAAGGAGTACCATAAAATTGCAGCCCACTGATCCTGAGGAACCTGCTGTACCATGCAGGCTCTCTCAAGAGCAGTCATCCATTTGTGGATGTCATCCCCTTCTTTAAAGAGGGGCACAATTTTTGTCAGGTTTCTATTGTCATAGCCCCTGTCTTTTTCTCTTGGAAAATTGCTGCCACCAGTGACATCTAAGCCACTTAATTTCTGCTCTCTTGCCAAGGCAAGTCTAGCTTGAGCCAAGGCTACCTCCTCCCTCTCTATCTGGAGTTTGACAGCCCTCATTCTGGCCCTATGCTCTAGCTTTTGAGAAGCAGTCATGCCTCTCTGTGATTCTCTGGAGGCACTAGAAATATGAGAGTCCCCTGAGGGAGATCTCACTCTTCTGTTGCCTGGGAGAATAACATTTTGGGATCTGGGGAGGTGCTGGCCCTCTCCATTCCCCAGTAGGTCTAAGTTGGCCTGGTTAAGCCTGGCAACTTGGACCTGGCTACCCCTATGATCCTGATCTTCTGGGTCCTCAACTTCTGAGTCCTCCTCCTCCTCTTCTTCTTCCTCATCTTCCTCCTGAGGGGGATCAGTTACAGGGGGGTTCCCTCCATTTCCTGTCTCTAGGGAAGCTTCCTTTGCCCTTTCTAAGTCATCCTGCTCTAGGATGGCTACCAGGATTTGGCAGGTGGGGCTTCTGCCCCTTTTTAACCCTCTTGATTTGCACAGGGCAACCAAGTCCTTTCGGGTTAGTTTGTCATAGCTGAAAGTTGCCTGGGTAAGGTCAACTGTCACAGGAGTAGACCCTGAGGCTTTTCCTGTGTCAGACATGACTCTAGTGTGGTGTAAGTGATGCACCTACCTACACTAAGTGTTTTCCTACTGTACCTTACTAGTGAGTTGTAGTCAGGGTGTGCTAATCCCTTTAATCTACAACTACTAAGTTCAGTAGAACTTAATATGCTAAGCTTTTGATGTATATGTACCTAGAGGTACTTGATGTGATCTTTCAATTTGATACAAAGATTGCAATGGTAAAACAACAGCAAGCTCAAATCCGCACCGCTGCTCACCAATGTGAGAAGTTGGCCTGATAGGTGATGTTTCCAATTCTGGAACCACCTATTATCAGACCAAACAATCCCTTATGGTGTCTGGTTGTAAGTCAACCTTATTAGACAAGCTATCCTAGGGGTAGCATGGACTAAGCAGCCTAAAGGCTTAACTTAAGAGGTCGTGTTAAGCGAGCTGTTTTACCACATACAATCCTGTAATATCAAATGAAAGGACACCACACAAGTATATATTATAAAAATATAGTGTTTATTACTAAAAACAATCCCCAGTATTCTTTATGAATAAAGGGGCACAAGCGTTAAATCAAAAGCACTGTTTAAACATACAAGTTGCACAATTATGGATGAGGGCGGGGGGCCACTCAAACCATATACTAAACAAGTGGTATAAGAGATGCCACTCGAGCAGTGGTTAGGCCTAGGGCCTAGGGAATCGCTGGGAGCAGTCAGGACAAGCAATGCTGAAGTCGGGAATGGCCCTCGGGATTCGGGAGATGTGCGGAAAGCGCACGCATGCACCAATGTTAACCAATGGTGCGTAAAAGTCGTAAAGTTAGAGTTTAAGGACACTTCCGCTGAACCTAGAGGAACAAAACTTAACACACAGACCCTAGAGATGTGCACCAGTGTGGGAACACCGGCGGAGCAAAGTTATCTCACCCACAGGAAGTGGGTGCATAGGGTCGAAGTGGCGTCGGGTTTTGACACGCAGGCTCTTGGTGCTTGAAGCTGAAAGGGCTGCAGGCAGGGTGAAGATGAAGTGTCCGGTGGAGTCCAAGGGTGGACTCAAGTCGAAGAGTACCTGAAAGCAGAGGGGACAGAGTCTGGGTCACTCAGCAGTGACCAGGGTGGAACCAGGACGGAACCAGGCAATGTCGGGCGCAATCAGGTGGTCGTCGAGGAGCTTCTCTCCGCTGTCACGTGGGCTCTGGGGCATCTGCGACGTCCAGGAGCAGGTCACGATCTGTCCCACGCAGGCTCTCACCGTCGGTGCAGTCGGCTTCAAGTTTGGAGCAACCAACACTTGGCAAGAGCAATCCACGCGGAATCGGAAGATTGCTTCTCACTCGGACCAGGAAGGTCAGAGTCGGGGCTCCTTTTCAGGGGAGCTGGTGTGGATCTGGAGCAACCAGATTCACGAGTCTTCTTTGTAGTTTCGTCGGCACAGGGACCACTAGCCAGCTGGCAAGTGACCGGGCCAACGCGTTGAGCCAAATGGAGCAGAAGGGCCCCACGCAGCACTCGTCGAGTGTGGAGGGCTGAACTTCGGCTCAGGAGTAGCTCAGGGTGGGGGCTTCTCAAACCCCGGTGCACAGCTTCGAGGGTCACTCGTGGGCTGCACGGTCAGCGTCTCGTGGTCAATTCAAGATGGCGTGCCCCACGCTTCCGGTCGCCTCCACGGGTCTCAGCTCTGCAGGGACTGTGGATCGGGCTGTTGGAAGGCAGGCAAGCTTGATCTCGTCGATCTCAGTCGCTCGAGTTCCGGCGGGAACTGCAACTAAGTAGACGTCGAGGGCTGGATGGTGCCTGCTGCTGCAGGGTGGTCACTCCTTGACCACAAGGGAGATTCTTCGGGCTTCCACGTTGAGATGGAGGTCCAAGGGTCCAGAGTTTCGTTTCTAATGTTTCTTCCAGGAAATCTGATGTGCATTGGCACTGCTCCCACTCTTATTCGAATCTGGGGGGCGTGATTACCTGCTAGGTCCCCTCCTATGGGTGGGACCCAGGAAGTGGGTGGATACACCCCCTTCCTTTGATCCAGGCCGCCCTGGCACGAGGGCTGGAGTGCCCCAGAACCGGTTTGGCCGGATTATGCAAGGGGCAGCCTTGTGCGCCCCAGGCAGTGTCTGGTTTCTTTCAAACCTCCCTGCTACAATCCACTATCTCCTGTCTGGAGGGCGGTGACACCCTCCTGTGACAGGAAACCCTTTGTCCAGGACCCATTTGGTTGAGTTTCGGTCAACTGCAGGGGTCCAGACATTTGTCTGTGGCAGAGGCATCCATTTTGTGGATCTTAAGGTCTTTGGAGAAATTAACCGCATTTAAGTGAAGTAACATGTCTTACCCCTCTAGAGGGGTGGAATGCTATCCCCGTCGCCAGAACTGGCGAGGGGATAGTATTCCAAATCGTATGACACCTTACACGACATGTTTTGATAAAGCCAAACCAAAGTTGCTATTTAACCGCGAGGATTATAAGGCACTTAAGAGTATATGGTATTATCCTGAAACAGCCTAGGGAGTTGTTCCCGACAGCTGCAGACAGGCTCAGCTCATGCTAGAGCTCCATCTCACATAAAACCACGCACTCAGCCTCCAGGATTGATGAGGCCTTCCATAGGAGTGGCTCACAGGTTTACATGTGTCCAGATATAGGTTTAGATATAGGTATACTATATCTAAGCAAGGGGTGATTACACCACCTTACCCCAGCTGAGTGATCAGCCAGTTGTGTCAATTTAAGAACCAGCCAGGGGTGGCAAAAGATATGCTGCAGCCCCTGGTAGGCCTTGGTGGCCCCTATGCCCTGGGCACCTATAGTGCATTATACAGGGGCTGACAAGGAGTCCATTTCCAATTGTGGTATGTGCCTATAGCACATGTGTCATTAATTTAGTGAGAGAACAGCAGGCTGGGGGTCTGATCAGCAGGCCCACAGCCTCAGTAGTCGAAAACCAGTGAAGCAAAAAGCAAAAATTTGGGGTGACCATAGGATAGCGACCCTACTCTCCTACAGTATCCATCACATGGCAGCCTCACAGTGCATTTAAGTCCCAGTCTATCATAACTATAGACTATTATTGGCTCCTAGTCTTTTGGATGCTATTTCTTTAAACAACTCATATCTTCAGTTTTCCATACTGGATGTTAGTTGTTTTGGGGGCAATCTTTTTATTAAAATGTAAGCTACTTTTCTAATTCGGTGTGGGATTTGTATTGCTTGCGGTTTTGACTTTATTACTGTTTTGGCACTGCATAAATATTTTACAGATTGCCTTAATTTAAGCCTCTCTACTCTATGCTATAGCTACCAGAGGGTTGAGCTCAGGTTAATTTAGTGAATTTAGGGGTTCACCCTGAGAAGTTAGCTTTATTATTCCTTGAGGTGGGTGATTAGCTGCCCACCTCAAATAACCCACACTCGTGTGTGTGTGCTTAAACATATCTAGTTTGTATTCACATTGTCTTCAGTCAGGATGCTCTCACAACTGTTATGCTATGATTGAATAAATCTATATTTTAAAATTAAATTTGAAGAGTCCCACGTATAAAATAACAATTGTTGGGTGACGGCATCTTGCCCTTCTGTTGCGTAAAAAGCTCGGAGAGCATTTAAAGATATGTGAGCAGGTTGCAAGTAGGCTTGTGAGGCAGGGGTCACCTCTTCATCCTCACCCCACAATCCAATTGTGATATTTGTGCCAATTTACATTGCAAAAGTAAACCTGCAGGGAAAAATTCGACATAAATTTTCTATTGTACATGAAATGCTTTGAACGATTAACGTTAACTAAAATGTCTGCATACATTTTCTATCCTGGCTGGGTTTGATTAGACAGAACATTATCAGCATAGCCTTTGAATGGATTCAATCTTTTCTGTATAACATGAGCCAATAAGTGTGCGTAAGATAAGAAGAGCCTTCAGTACAAAGAATGACTTGCCCTGACCCACAGACATGATCCTTCTCAATGTTCCTTCTCAATGTCACTGTTCAATATTTACACTCTGTAACCATTACAAGTTCAGATTCCGAATTATATGCATATTCTGTTCGATTAAGTAAAAAAGCCTTAGTACTCAGCAGGTCTTAAAGAGATTCTGGTATGAGGAGGTCAAGACAATGGCTAGCTTCCTTTTCATTTAAAAGGAGTCTGGTTCACCCACCGCCAGTACCTCAGAATGTTATCATAAAGGGATAATCCTTTCTCTCACAAGTTAAAGCTTTATTTAGGGTCATTTCCTACAGTGCTTGGGAAGATCCTTCTACTAATGCGAAGAACTAACAAAGTCCCTAATAAGAGGCTGGTCTAATGCTATGTGATATACAGAATGCTCCCAGAAAAGCTCATTGCCAGGTTGCAAAGGCTGCAAAGTTATGCAACGTCTTGCAGCCAAACCCTGTCTCAACCCCCACAAACATGGGCACCCTCTACTGGCTCCCAGTGGAATCTGGTACTAATTCAAACTCCTTTGCACAACAGGTGTGTCTCATAGAACAAAGGGATCCCAAACCTTCAGAACATAGCCTCGCATCATATTTGGGCCTGGGTGGTGAACTCCGTTCCACTCGCGGAGTATGCGGGGTTTTCCGCACTCCACGGTATGCGGAGATAACGGAGTTCCCAAAAACTCTGCTTCGCACAGCGGAGCGGAGTTTTTTTGCTCGCTCGCTTTCACCAACGCCAAGTTGGCGAGTGTGAGCAAGGAAAATCAACTTCCCAGCGAGATTTTTCCTTGCTCGCGATCGTCAACATCAAGTTGACGAGAGCGAGCGTGAAAAATAAACCTCCCGGCGAGATTACTCAAGGCGGGGGGGTCACGTTTCTCATAGCGAGCGGTTGCGTATGCTCACGACTGCTCGCGTTGAGAAACTGCCCGTTAACGTTGAAAAAGCTGCTGCTCGATTAAAAATCTAAATCGAGCGTCAGAAAAGATAAGCCTGCACTGTGCATGGTGCCGTTCACGATGATGGCACAGTGCAGACAAGCCTCCAGCACTGTGCAATCACTGCAAACAGCATTTTTGTATCAAACTCCGCCGCTCGCGGATATCCGCATAGTGCGGCGGAGTTTTTTACCACTTCGCGGAGTTTCGTGTAGCGCAACTCCACCCAGGGTTAATCATATTCCAGCACAGAACCTTTGACTGATGAATCTGCACTTTATAGAACAATTCAATTTTATTTTATTTGCATCAGTTAATTAAAACCATAGCAAAGGAATAATAAATAACAATAAGTATGACATTAATGCTCGAGGCAGCCTCTATTCTTGTCTTATGGACTCAGTAGTTTAATTTTGAGGTGACAGCATTCAGGAAAAAAGTAATAGACTGCTTATAGGTTTGGATCCTTTGAGGACTAAAAACGATCACGAGTACGATTATAAGCTTACAAAACTGTCAGGAGCGAGGCCGCATGTACATTTTGTGGTGACATTTGATTTGAGGCTGTCCGTTCCAGAGCTTGCAGCCAAGACTTGTTGAAAACCGGCAAGAAATGTAACCACACGAGTGGCACAGTGATCCCTCTTTCGCTTGCCATGACGGTTTCTCAACCAGAGATGGAAGCACACAACGGCACAGGGTCAAGAATTTCTGCTTCGAATAAAATGAGTATGTTTGACTAAAATGGCTTTGAACTGCTTATAGCTGCTGACTAGCATCCACACGTGGGATCGTTTTGTCAGAAATGATTTATCCTAGCTCAGAGATTTTTCTTTTACACTCACTGCATAAGTGACTGACGATAGGAGTTTTGCTGCCATCACGGTTTACAGTAGATGAGAGCGCCGGCCTTTTAAATTGTCTGCAAGGGTGCAGAAGGCTGCGATAAGCGCGATACCTGATCTTATTTGTAACTGCCTCTGGGGTAGAAAGATACATTTGTCATGTATCAGGACTCCCCGGTACTTGTATGTATCCACATTTTCCAGAGGGTGCTTGTTCAGCGACAATAAAATAACAAAGATGTGGAGGCAGGTCCTTGGGTGACTAGTCCGAAATTCTGGAATGCCTTATACTCCAATCTGCGAGCAGGGCCAAACCACAACTTGTTCAGAAAACTCCAGAAAACAAGCATTGATCTGATCAGTGGTACTGGCAAAGTAATACAAACTGAGATGCTTTACCTCGTATTTGGTTAGTAAGCAGAAAAATATAGCCATGGATTTCATGAAGGATAGAAAGGGTGGCAAATCCATAAGATCAATGGTGACTACCATGGCTTTTCTGAAAAAAACATACATACAAGCTCATTGTTTAAATGGGCTCGTCGACCATCTATGCGCTTTCTATTCTTTGCGAAAGCACCGCACGTTGATATACTTGCATGGGGTTGCACGGGCGCTAATGCAATATTTAACTGCATAAGGAGCTCTATACATACCCACTGTGGCTACTTCTATTGTATATTGCATGGTATACTTGCATGGTATGTTTAACTGACGGCAACTGTTCTATGGCGAAATGGATGAAGAACTTGCCTTTCTTTAGTGATGGTTTCCAGAACAGTCCTCAATATATAGATTGCTACTATATCATCCCTGCTATAAGATGCTTACCTTTCAAATATATTATTGTTTTTATAGAGTCTTTATTGCTTGATTGTGGAACAGGAGCACCATCAGTCGGGGCATCTGTTCGGGGCACCTGTTTTAGTCTTTTCTCTTAAAGCAGTTAGGCCAAGCTGCTGCGACAGTGCGTCACCAAATGAAATGGGGGGGCTCTTGGCCCCCCCGCCCGCATGGCGGTGCGGCGACCGCTCCTCTCCTTCAATGCCTCTCGGTGGTGGGGCGTGTCCTCTGGGGCGCGCCCTACCACCGATTGGTTGGCGCCCTCCCTGACCCGGATGGCGTTAAGCGGGTATTCTCTGCACCCCTAGATCCGTGTACTCTGTCTTAAGACTCTGTTACTACAGTAGGAAAGGAGAAAACAGGAAGGGAAAAACAGAGGACACAAAAAAGACTACAACCACCATGAAGTCTCATCCAATAGCACATGAATTTGATAAGGTACATCTGACATGGTCATCATTCGAAACAATTATAGAACAGTCTAGGCTCATGAACTGCAAATGCATATCTTGGTCTTGCTGCACAGACAAGAATACAGCAGCCACCTTGAAATGGGAATTTCTCTCTTTCAATCAAAGGGAAATGTGGAAAGAAAGGTTAGTCCTAATTGACACCTAAAATATACTCAGACAATTGAATGAAAAAGTATCTTTATTTCACAAAAGCAGACATAGTGTATTTAAGAACAAAAATACACAATGGGCCACATGTATGAAGCTATTTTGCATTCATAAAAGGGACGATTCGCAGAATCGGCCCGTGTGCGAATGCAAAAAAGGATTTTCCAATGTACCAACCTCTATTTCGCGATTCGGTATCTTGTTACTGAATAGCAAAAATGGGTTTGCAATTCGGTATTTGGCAGGGGCCTGCTTAGGGCATCCCTTCCTAATACCGGATCGTAGCAGTATATATAAATGATTGGCGACCAAGTACCGGTCGCGAAACATTCGCAATTTACCATCAGATTTAATCTGATGGTAACCCATTCGCAAAAAAGGGTGAGCAGAAAGAGAGGTGGGGGAAGCTCCTAATAAGGAGTGGAATGCAAGGTCTGATATTAGCAGTGGAAGAATACATTAGTCAATGAAAACAATATGAGACTGCAATGCGCCTGGTCAGGACGAACACAAGAGCAGGGAGGAAATCAATATGCAGAAGGGAAGTGAAAGAAAGAAATTAGCCCTCCAAACATGAAAAAGGGTCTTGGATCAACTGATGCATCAGGAGGTCTGCCATATTTAGGGTGGTCCTCCTACCGAAAAATGTTTCTGACTCGGACAGAACTTCGCGCACATCAAGGCCATTTTTGTGAGCTTTTTACCAAGAAACTGCGTCCCCGCACCTTTAAGTTTCATCTCTGAAAGAGAACAAGACTATGAGACCTATTTTTTATCCATGCTGTAGAGAATCGAGGCTGCTTGGCAGCATGGCTAAAATAAAAGAATAAAAAAGTGCAATTACTCACCATTGCATCATTTTGTAGGCATGCACATGCGTACTCATGCATGCACATGCCTATACCTGGCTCCCGTGCTTTGGAACCTCCTCCCCCTCTCAATCAAATCCTCCACATCCCTTCTTAATTTCAGGAAACTCCTAAAAATGCATCTTCCGGGGGGGGCGTGGCTAGCAGCCAAGCATGGCGGCCGCCTAGTGTGAGAGCTCCCGAGGGCACTGCAGCCTTTTAACATATCCGTCACAGATATCCGTCACCACGCACGCCTGAAGCGGCGGCGTTCGAGTCCGGGACCCAAGTGGCGCCACCGGTCCAAGTTTCAAGAAAATCGCTGCACCGGAGCCTGAGCTGCACCGTGTGACGAGTTGGGGCCTACAACCGGAGAAAAAGCACCGGCCTTGCGTAGCACCCGGACCCCGCCGGAAGTGCGACGGAGCCGGCCAAAGGGAGGGAGCGCACCCCGGTGCCTGCCATAACACTACAAACAAGCCTGAAACTCCTGGCTGCGTCCTCCGGTACTACTACGATCTCCTGGTGGGACCTGGACAGTGCGGAGGTCGGTGCAGACACAGCCTAGACCGCGCGGCACAGAGGCGGCGTCCTAAGTCACCTGAATCACCTAAATCACCCGCTTCCCCCCCCCCCCCCCCGCGAGTACTCACCTGGCGGCACAACACTGCGGGGGGCAACACCAGTCATCGCCGGGGAGACGGGGAACAGTGGGCTCGAATACTATCCCAGCACTGACGCCGGCTCGACGGTGCCCCAGGGGGACGACGATCTGCCGGACATATCCGCGGGAGCGTGGGAACCCCCCCCCCAGGCCTGCGACCGACTAGACGACATCAGCAGAGTCGGCGAAGTCGCCACAACGGCAGTATCCCAACGCACAGCGGCCTAACCAGTGGGCAAGAGGGGCCAACGGCCCGGGCCGGTGCAGTGCAGGAGAGCAAGGGAGGGACCGCAGTGACCGCCCCGTCCCGCAGAAGGACTACCGGAGGCGAAGGCTCGGACCGCATCTGTGGCTCCTAGACTCCCACACACACAACCGGGGAGGCCAATCACTATCCGACTGACACCACCTGCCGGGGACCTCCATAGACTCACAGGCCGCGGTCGCCTGGGAAATAATTCTGTCACTCGAGGATCCCAGCACCATGGCGGGAAAAGGCCTTAGGAGCGGATCCACGCAAGCCAAGCTGGATAAATTCGCCTACGGACATCAGGGACAACAGCAAGCTACAGGGCGACCCTCTGCAGGCCATACCCAGGAAGCAGACAAACCGACAAAAATAACGCTGGAAGACGTCATGAAAACTCTCACGGAAGTGAAAACTACAGTGGGCGCTATCTCCTCAGAAGTGTCTCTGCTGCGAGCGGACTTTCGCAAAATGGCGGAGAGAGTGACACAGGTAGAAGTGGTCACGAAATCACTCGTGGAAGACACCTCGGAGCTCCAATTGGCCATGGAAAGGATGCAAAAAGTTACCAAGCTCCTGCATGACAAGCTGGACGACCAGGAAGGGCGATCACGCCGTAACAACGTGCGCATCCTTGGACTTCCGGAGACAGAGGGGAAGGGGGCCATGGACCTCTATGTGGAAGACCTCATCAAGAGCAAACTCCAGCCCAAGGGCCTGTCGCATTTTTTTTCGGTGGAAAGAGCACACAGAGTTCCGGGAGGCCCACCAAAGACGGGGGCGGCTCCGAGGCCGGTGCTAGCCCGGCTCTTCAACTTCAGAGACAGGGATGCTATATTACAGGCTGCGAGGAATTCACCACCAGTGCGCATTCATAACGCAACATTAGCATTCTTCCCAGACTACACGGCAGAGGTGGCCAGGCGACGTAAGTCCTTCACGGAGGTTAAGAAGGCACTGCGCGACAGAGAACTGCCATACTCCATGATATTCCCAGCTAAACTGCGAATAGTGGCCGAGGGGAAGACCTGTTTTTTTGATACACCGGAGGTGGCTCAAGAATGGCTGGAGGGCTGGAGACCGGCGGGGCAACGGCACCGCTCACAACGAGACCGCCCGAGAAACCAAACGACGCGAACACCACCACATCAATCCTCCCACTCGCCAAGCCAGGGAGAAGGGACGGAAATAGAATCGGACCTCGAGAAGGACCCGCTGGCCTCTGGGCGATTGACTCCGGTGTAGCATTGAACTGTACGCATTATTAGAGTCTGTGTGGGCCGCGGGACTGTGGCTCGGACGTGGCTGAGTAGGGTGGGCACAGGCGGTGCCCAGAGGGGACTCACCAACCCTACGAGCAAGTAAGATGACTGAGGGAGGGATGAAGCACTCTGCACAGTTGGGGAAGCGGGCGGGGTTTTGTCCGTGGAGCAGGGTAGCAGGGAGGGGGGATGGGATTGAAGTTTATATGTTGAAATGTTTACTCTTGTTTATAGTCATCATTCACTGCCTACATTCTGATGTCACCCTGACACCTGCATGTCTCCTACGCAGTGCGACACTAATCGAAGCATGGGTTAGGACACAGCACGCGCTGTGTGTTGAACTCCCTTACCAATCTAATGACCAGGCCGCTTAATCACACGCCCCCCGAGGGCCACTCCACAGCTGGGAGGGCTCCCCCACTACGCATAATGACATGGAATGTCCGGGGTCTGGGTGACAAAATCAAGAGAGGCTTGGTCCTCCAGGCTATAAAGCGGCAAAACCCGGATGTAGTCCTCCTGCAAGAAACCCCCCTCACGGGATCTACATGCAAAGCACTAGACAGACGTGGATACACAATGGCGGTCCACGCCGAATTTACTACTGGCTCCAGGGGGACAGGCATACTAGTTAGACGTTCTTCCCCCTTTATGGTGTCCCGCCGTGCGGCGGACGACCAGGGCCGCTTTGCCGCGATCCATGGGCAGTGGGAGGGCAGGGCCCTAAATGTGATTTCAGTATATATTCCTCCAGCCCTGCACTCTGTGGCCCTGCCGGCACTGGGCAGGTTCCTTCTTGATCTCCCTGATGGTGGCACGATTGTTGGGGGGGACTTTAACGCAGTCATGGATCCCCTTAAGGACACTTTTCCCTCCAGAACCCGACTGCGAGGTGCTACGCCACTGTGCGAATTCGCAGAAGCCCTAGGCCTAGTGGACCTCGGGCGGCAGCTGCACGCTGAGAACACCCACTACACTTACTACTCAGCGGTACACAATAGCTTATCTCGCATAGACTACTTCATGACGCTGGGGTTGGGACTTGACATGTTCGAAACAGTGGACACACTTCCCAGGGGGGTCTCAGATCACTCTCCCGTTGTCCTATCACTGACCACTGGAGAGAATCGAAATGCTCGGCTCTACCCGATCTATCCCAATTTCTTGAAAATCCCCAAGATTCGGAAAAAACTCAAACTGGTGACGTCACTATATTTTGCTGAAAACACGGGCACAGTAGAATCGCCCTCCACCCTGTGGGAGGCATACAAGACTGTCCTCAGGGGGGCGGCCATTGCGGCAATTACGGGACACAAAAGGGACTCACGAAAGGAACTCATAGACCTGGAACTCGCACTTGACACAGCCAATAACGCTCATATGGCAGACCCCTCCCCGTCAGCGACACATACACTCATGCTCCGGCAGCAACAATACCTAACGCACCTCACAACAACAGAAAAGGGTAACATCGCAAACACCAGACATAGAATCTACGATGTGGGCGACAAAGCGGGTCGTATGTTGGCATGGCTGGACAAGAGAGGGAATGGAATACGAGGCATTCATAAGATCACCACAGAAGATGGGCGGACATTGGTACATCCTGAAGAAATAGTGGGTGAATTAGCACGACACTATCAGGCGATCTATACACCGAAAGGGAGGGTCACACAACGAATTGCGGAGGCAACACTCACAGACATTGCCATCCCCAGCATCACACAAGAGGATAGTGACATCCTAGAACTAGACCCAACGGAGGAAGAAATCCAACTGGCAATCCAGGCGCTACAATCGGGTAAGGCACTGGGCCCTAATGGGATACCGATAGAGTGGTACAAGACCATGGCTGCTGACCTCGGTGCCCCATTACTGGCCATGTATTTAGAGAGTAGGGACAAACTGGAGCTGCCGCTAGATCAGCGCACGGCCACGATTGTAACAATACCCAAGCCCGGGAAACCACCGACGGCGTGCACATCGTACCGCCCGATATCGTTACTGAACATAGAGGCCAAAATTCTAGCTAAACTTTTAGCCACCCGCCTGCTGCCCCATCTCAGTGCCCTAATCCACCCTGATCAATCGGGCTTCATGCCCCACCGGAGCACTGCGCTGAATCTCAGAAGGGTCCATGGAGTGCTGGCCCGTTCGCACCTTCTTACGGAGCAGGCGGTGATTCTCTCTCTCGACGCCAAAATGGCATTCGACTTAGTAGAGTGGGAATACCTCTTCGTGGTACTGGAACGCATGGGCTTTGGGCCGAAGTACATATCATGGATACGACTACTATATACGAAGCCCGTTGCACAAGTGGTGGCCAATGGCCACACATCGCAGAGATTCCCCCTGGGCAGAGGAACCAGGCAGGGCTGCCCTCTATCCCCCCTGCTCTTCGCGCTGGTGCTTGAACCATTGGCCATTCAAATCAGATCAACACCGCTTTTCGCGGGCATTAAGTGGGAGGAGGGATGGGAAGACAAAGTCTCGCTATACGCAGACGATATGCTCATATATATGACCGCACCCGAGACCGGCATCCCAGCCCTGCTAGATCTCTGTGACGCGCATGGGCGAGCGTCGGGATACACTCTCAACTGGTCGAAATCCACCATTTACACGTTAAAAGGCCCAGAGCCGCGGCTGCGGGGGAACTGTCCTACGCTTACGTCGTCGGTCTCTTTCAAATACCTAGGCATTGTCATCGCGAGCGGAGAAGCAGACTTTTTTGTAAACAACCTAAAACCACCCATTGATCGTCTGCGAGCGGATGTCAAACATTGGGCGACCCTTCCCCTGACCTTATTGGGCAGGGCAGCGTTATACAAGATGATGGCCCTCCCAAGACTCCTCTACGTCCTGGAAAATACTCCGTATAGGGTACCACAACGTTACTTCCAACAGATTGTGGCGCTGGTCACTGTCCTGCTCTGGAACACAGGCCCGGCGCGTATAGCGTATGACAAGCTGGTAAAGAGCTGGTACGAGGGAGGCATAGCGCTCCCCAACATTCAGCTATACTACTGGGCGGCACAACTCAAGATTATAAACAGTTGGATCCATGCCCCGAGGGACGACCCGGCCTTTCGGGCAGACTGGTCACAACTTGGGACGGACTGTATGCTGTCCGTGCTTTACAATAAATCGCAACTGAAGGTCCTGATCGGCCCGACCAAACATACGGCAGCGCTATGGCATGTTGCACAGGCCCGTCTGGGATGGGCAGGCCGCCTCACTAAAATGACGCCCTTGTGGGATACGAAGGCGTTGGGGAACCTGAGAGGCTGTAAAGGGTTTGAACGGTGGGACTCAATAGGTATCTCTACAATAGGAGACCTCTGGGATACTGACACGGTAATATCATTTCCACGACTGCAACAACAATATCACCTTGGACCCACAGAAACATTTAGGTATGTCCAAATTAGGCATGCATTGCTGCAGGCAATCCCTGCCGGCACCACACTGCCGGAATCCTCTCCTTTGGAAGACAGACTGCTAACAGATTACATGCTCCAAAGCGCCACCTCCTTTACATACAAAAAGCTGATCAACAATCTTAAGGACCCGACGCTAAAGCTTAAGGGTAAATGGGAAGGGGTACTAGGTGAGGCAGACGAATCTGAATGGAACGAGGCCCTGGCCTCCCCGAGGGAGGTAGGAATCTCTAGTAAGCTCAGACTAGTACAACTTAAAATCCTACACCGCATATATTACACCAGGACACTGCTACACAAAATACAAAGAGCACCACACCCCTTCTGTTTGCGAGGATGCGGAGATGAAGGGACACTGTTCCACACACTATGGGAATGCCCACAAATACGCGAATTCTGGAGACAGGTGCTCCGATCCATCTCCCAGGCCCTCAACCTTTCCATTTTACCCGAACCACGTAAGTGCCTTCTAAACATCTGGGACCCAAACGATCTGGGTAGATATCAGCTGATTTGGGCGTCACTGGCAATGACAGTAGCAAAACGGGATATAGCACAGAAATGGGGGGCACCGGAAGTGCCCACCGCCAATAGATGGGCTAAAAACATGGACATCCTAATGGTGACAGAAAGAGCGGTCTATGTGATTCGAGCAGCGCCCCGGAAATGGAATAAGGTGTGGACGGCATGGAACATGTACAGAGGGGAACTTTGTGAGCCCTTACCGGAGGAAGAGGACTCAGACTCAGAGGGGGAGGAAGAGTGACTAAACGGCTACGGGGCGATGTCCTCGGGGACATGGCAAGGCAACTTGGGAGACACTGCACTGGCCTTTTTACTACAATGCGAATGGCGACGCAGGTTGTGTCAAATTGTGAGGGAGAGCAAAGGGTGATGATGACACAGGGATTGGGGGGAATGTTGGGGAGTTTATTGTTAATGGGTTAAATGGAAAGAAATGTAGCCATCTCTGGGGTTGGGAGGAAGGGTTATCAGGGGTATGCACTTTAAAAGGGAACGATGTTCCATATCAAGGGCTCAAAAGGAACTAATGCCGGAAAAGAAATACTGTCTTTGATGAGAGATTGTAGCCCGTAATTTACTGCGTTGCTAACTTATACGAACTGTACTGTGTACCGATTGGATGTATGTAACTGATTAACCAATATTCCTTCCTCGAAATAAGAAATAAAAGATTGTTAAAAAAAAAAAAAAAAACGCATCTTCCCCCCCCCCCAGTTAGGTTTCCCGCTTCTCGCGCTTTCCTCCTCACCCACTCTGTTCCCGCTTCTCGCGCTTTCCTCCTCACCCACTCTGTCTCTAGCGCCAGGAAGCTTCGGCGACAGTGGCTTTACAAATGGCAATTAAGATAAGATAAGATAAGATAAAAGGACTTGAGTTACTCTTTTAAAAAAAAAAAAAAATGTACTGATCAAACATGGATCAGTAAATAAAAAAAGCAGCGTGAAAGGGCTTTTTTGAAACATAGCACTCAAGGGCTTTGAAGAAAAAAAAAGATGAACCAGTTGCGGGAGAGGTGAGGGAGCTGGTGAGGAAGAAGCAATACAAAGGAGAGACTATGGGGACAAAAAGAGAAGCACACTTGCAAAAGACAACAAGGTGGTAAGCGGGGGGAGAAGAACATGGGTGAAAGAGAGGGCAACACAAGTGTGAGTGGAGGACAGAAGGACATGTACCAGGTAGAGGAGCCTGGAAGGGTGGAGAAAAGCACACAAGGGACACAGCTGGGAAACACATGCACTCTCATGATTGTTTATACACACAAAAAAGTAGTTCCCTAAAACGGAGCAGAGGATGCATAGGAGCCAGTCAATCAAAGAGATGGTAAAGAGGCTATGCTACATGGGTGGGACAACAAATGGAAAGCCATAAAATAGAAACCAAGCAAATGGGAGTGACAGTAAAGCTAACCAATGGAAAGCAATGGATGGGCTGTAAGCCCCTCTATGTTCTTGGTAAGCCCCTAATATGTCTTTCACAACTAAACAGCTTGCACTGTCTGGTAGGCTTGATCTAAAAAAGACTACCAAGTGGGCCATAAAAATATGGTGGCCCCTCTGGAATTCATATTCCAAAAGTGCATCCCCACACTGATGGCTACAATTACAGCAAAGAAATCACTGCAGAATCTCAAAAACCGACCGGATGACTGAGGGGGGAGTCACCCACCAAGGTCTAAATTAATCTCATAGGCTTTGTAATGCCCTTTTTAATTTCTGCTGCATAAAACTAAATGAATATCTACAGAATTGTGTTTTTGATTACATTTTTGTACAGGTTGTACCACAGGTTTCATTTTAATTATGATAGAGACAATGTATTTTGCTTAACACCTGATTTTATAAATATATATGTAGAGAGAGAGCGAGAGAGTGTTTGTATGTGTGTGTTCCTGCGTGCGTGCATGTATCCAAAGTAATTACCATCCTTCCCGTGATTCCCCCTCCCCCTGCTGGGCATAAAACTCTGTGTAATTTACCATGCTAAACAGGAGCTAAGGGCCTGTGCTCCCTCTTTAAACATAGTTAGATTGGTCTACCCCTGATTGACACAGGACCCTACTATACAGTGTAGAAATTGCACCCCGGGACTGAAAATTACATGGCACCTGTGAACTGCAGCCCCTACTACACCATCGACGGAGTGGGACAGTAAAACCTGGCTTCAGGCCTACTCGCTGTAGCCTGACTGCAGTAACCTAAAACTGTGCTATGAAACCTGTCAAAACAGCACTTTCCGACATACTGCTATTAATTATTGATTATTCACCCATAAGTGCACAAGGTAGGGTAGCCAATATTTAAAAGTGAAGCATGCATGAAATTAAAGTTGTTATGTCCTTCTGGTGACTAGCTCTCAAACGTTATTTTCACTGGAAAGGATCATATAAAAGGATAAAGTACAGATTATAAACTTTAATCCGCAATGTTTGCTAGAATAGTCATTCAAATTATTCCATATTTGTAAATAATCCAATTAATTTGCGATGTCAGATTTTTATTAAATATACTGGATAAGTAACGTTTAGAATGTATACTTTTACTACCAGAGTCAGAGTTAGCTAATTAGAATAAACCTGGGGCAGCTGGCCTGCTAGTGCTTCGCTTACAATAACATGTGAAAACTGTTACCACACAGCAGAGGCAATGGCCTGGGTATTTTGGCTCTCGATTGCCTTGGTGTATGGTTGTGGTTTTCTTCCCACTGCAGGGAGATCAAGTGGTGTGGACCCAGGTGCTCAAAAATGTGAAAGGGACCAAGGTGAGGTCTTCCCTTTCATAAGTAGAAATACAGTGAGACCTGGAGAAAGGCGTGTCTTTATTCACCAGGCCCATATTAGTCTGGCTCTAAAACCAGTAGGAGGAAGCTGTCCCCAAAGCAGGTTGGAGTGAGCACAGCTCTGCACAAGGAGGGAAGGGTTCATGCATCTTCCACGGGAACTGCTGGAAAGGTGGACAGAGTTACTCATGGCAACATTTACCCCACTGCTCATTGGGAGTCAGGAGTCACTCTATTACCCTCTGGCTAGTGCACTCCATAAATGTGGCACCTCAAGTAAGAATAGAAAGGCACTGGGCCGGTTATCCTGAATTTCAAGTTGCCCTGTCACAACTGGCTCTGCACTGGACTCTGCTCAAGGCCTTTGCTCCCCCTGAAGTCCATGCGTCTTAGGTGACGAGCTGAGGAAAAATAAACTTACCCCTGCAAAGCTTCCATTTGCTAGAGGAACGGGAACAACCACTGGCCGATCTGGTAAAAGGTGCATCTTTGCTGAGCAGAAGAAGCAGGATTGTCCCACTTAGGGCGCCTCTGCAGGAGGAAATCTGTTTCAGCGGGCCTTCAGTGAGAAGGTATTTGGCCTAGTGGAGCCCCATCTGATACAGCCTGCTACCTCGCCCGGCTGGAAGAAAAGGATTTTATATCAGAAATTGAGTCTCATTGAGAAACTCTTGTCTTGACTGACTGAAAAAATAGATCTCGGTGGCTGGAAAATTCACATTTCTCTCACTCTGAGCTTTTCCCAACTAAACTAACAGCTTCAGAAGGACCTCCTCCAACAGCTATCCAACTTCACATTGACTTTGAGAGATACAGTTTGCTGACCAGAAGTGTGGCTCAATGGTTAGAGCGGCAGACCCTGATGCAGAGGTCTAGCCCGGGACCAGGGTTCAATTCCCCACCTCGGCGGGTCTTGAGCTCAAAAATTCCACAAACCTGATAATTCTCGCCTCTGTGCCTATTCCAATTATGGAGTCCCACTCTGCAACTCTGGGCAATAGCTTGCTTAATCTCCACAACGCTAAGGATGCCTGGCCTCCACCTTGGGGGTGCCCAGGAGTGGACACCTCACAGGGAAAGCCAGGATGGGTTCCACAGCGGTATTCGTACAAGCGCCTTGAGACCCTTGCGGGTGAGCAGTGCGCTATACAAGTATCAATTTACAATTTTTTACAATTACAATTACCATGCTCATTGGAAGACTTTCTCCCTCATTTTGCAAATTAAGACCAAAGTAAACATTCTTGACCGGTTATTCTGGCTTTACGTATTCGACCATGGTATCCATCACATGGCAGCCTCACAGTGCATTTAGGTCCCAGTCTATCATAACTATAGACTATTATTGGATCCTAGTCTTTTGGATGCTATTTCTTTAAACAACTCATATCTTCAGTTTTCCATACTGGATGTTAGTTGTTTTGGGGGCAATCTTTTTATTAAAATGTAAGCTACTTTTCTAATTCGGTGTGGGATTTGTATTGCTTGAGGTTTTGACTTTATTACTGTTTTGGCACTGCATAAATATTTTACAGATTGCCTTAATTTAAGCCTCTCTACTCTATGCTATACCTACCAGAGGGTTGAGCTCAGGTTAATTTAGTGAATTTAGGGGTTCACACTGAGAAGTTAGCTTTATTATTCCTTGAGGTGGGTGATTAGCTGCCCACCTCAAATAACCCACACTCGTGTGTGTGTGCTTAAACATATCTAGTTAGTATTCACATTGTCTTCAGTCAGGATGCTCTCACAACTGTTATGCTATGATTGAATAAATCTATATTTTAAAATTAAATTTGAAGAGTCCCACGTATAAAATAACAGTTGTTGGGTGACGGCATCTTGCCCTTCTGTTGCGTAAAAAGCTCGGAGAGCATTTAGAGATATGTGAGCAGGTTGCAAGTAGGCTTGTGAGGCAGGGGTCACCTCTTCATCCTCACCCCACAATCCAATTGTGATATTTGTGCCAATTTACATTGCAAAAGTAAACCTGCAGGGAAAAATTCTACATAAATGTTCTATTGTACATGAAATGCTTTGAACGATTAACGTAAACTAAAATGTCTGCATACATTTTCTATCCTGGCTGGGTTTGATTAGAAAGAACATTATCAGCATAGCCTTCGAATGGATTCAATCTTTTCTGTATAACATGAGCCAATAAGTGTGCGTAAGATAAGAAGAGCCTTCAGTACAAAGAATGACTTGCCCTGACCCACAGAGATGATCCTTCTCAATGTCACTGTTCAATATTTACACTCTGTAACCGTTACAAGTTCAGATTCCGAATTATATGCATATTCTGTTCGATTAAGTAAAAAAGCCTTAGTACTCAGCAGGTCTTAAAGAGATTCTGGTATGAGGAGGTCAAGACAATGGCTAGCTTCCTTTTCAATTAAAAGGAGTCTGGTTCACCCACCGCCAGTACCTCAGAATGTTATCATGAAGGGATAATCCTTTCTCTCACAAGTTAAAGCTTTATTTAGGGTCATTTCCTACAGTGCTTGGGAAGATCCTTCTACTAATGCGAAGAACTAACAAAGTCCCTAATAAGAGGCTGGTCTAATGCTATGTGATATACAGAATGCTCTCAGAAAAGCTCATTGCCAGGTTGCAAAGGCTGCAAAGTTATGCAACGTCTTGCAGCCAAACCCTGTCTCAACCCCCACAAACATGGGCACCCTCTACTGGCTCCCAGTGGAATCTGGTACTAATTCAAACTCCTTTGCACAACAGGTGTGTCTCATAGAACAAAGGGATCCCAAACCTTCAGAACATAGCCTCGCATCATATTTGGGCCTGGGTGGTGAACTCCGTTCCACTCGCGGAGTATGCGGTGTTTTCCGCACTCCGCGGTATGCGGAGATAACGGAGTTCCCAAAAACTCTGCTTCGCACAGCGGAGCGGAGTTTTTTTGCTCGCTCGCTTTCACCAACGCCAAGTTGGCGAGTGTGAGCAAGGAAAATCAACTTCCCAGCGAGATTTTTCCTTGCTCGCGATCGTCAACATCAAGTTGACGAGAGCGAGCGTGAAAAATAAACCTCCCGGCGAGATTACTCAACGCGGGGGGTCACGTTTCTCATAGCGAGCGGTTGCGTATGCTCACGACTGCTCGCGTTGAGAAACTGCCCGTTAACGTTGAGAAAGCTGCTGCTCGATTAAAAATCTAAATCGAGCGTCAGAAAAGATAAGCCTGCACTGTGCATGGTGCCGTTCACGATGATGGCACAGTGCAGAAAAGCCGCCAGCACTGTGCAATCACTGCGAACAGCATTTTTGTATCAAACTCCGCCGCTCGCGGATATCCGCATAGTGCGGCGGAGTTTTTTACCACTTCGCGGAGTTTCGTGTAGCGCAACTCCACCCAGGGTTAATCATATTCCAGCACAGAACCTTTGACTGATGATTCTGCACTTTATAGAACAATTCAATTTTATTTTATTTGCATCAGTTAATTAAAACCATAGCAAAGGAATAATAAATAACAATAAGTATGACATTAATGCTCGAGGCAGCCTCTATTCTTGTCTTATGGACTCAGTAGTTTAATTTTGAGGTGACAGCGTTCAGGTAAAAGTAATAGACTGCTTATAGGTTTGGATCCTTTGAGGACTAAATGGATCCTTTGAGGACTAAAAACTATCACGAGTACGATTATAAGCTTACAAAACTGTCAGGAGCGAGACCACATGTACATTTTGTGGTGACATTTGATTGAAGGCTGTCCATTCCAGAGCTTGCAGCCAAGACTTGTTGAAAACCGGCAAGAAATGTAACCACACCAGTTGCACAGGGATCCCTCTTTCGCTTGCCATGACGGTTTCTCAACCAGAGATGGAAGCACACAACGGCACAGGGTCAAGAATTTCTGCTTCGAATAAAATGAGTATGTTTGACTAAAATGGCTTTGAACTGCTTATAGCTGCTAACTAGCATCCACACGTGGGATCTTTTTGTCAGAACTGATTTATCATAGCTCAGAGATTTTTCCTTTACATTCACTGCATAAGTGACTGACGATAGGAGTTTTGCTGCCATGACGGTTTACAGTAGATGAGAGCGCCGGCCTTTTAAATTGTCTGCAAGGGTGCAGAAGGCTGCAATAAGCGCGATACCTGATCTTATTTGTAACTGCCTCTGGGGTAGAAAGATACATTTGTCATGTATCAGGACTCCCCGGTACTTGTATGTATCCACATTTTCCAGAGGGTGCTTGTTCAGCGACAATAAAATAACAAAGATGTGGAGGCAGGTCCTTGGGTGACTAGTCCGAAATTCTGGAATGCCTTATACTCCAATCTGCGAGCAGGTCCAAACCACAACTTGTTCAGAAAACTCCAGAAAACAAGCATTGATCTGATCAGTGGTACTGGCAAAGTAATACAAACTGAGATGCTTTACCTCGTATTTGGTTAGTAAGCAGAAAAATATAGCCATGGATTTCATGAAGGATAGAAAGGGTGGCAAATCCATAAGATCAATGGTGACTACCATGGCTTTTCTGAAAAAACATACATACGAGATCATTGTTTAAATGTGCTCGTCGGTCACTACCCAGTTTCGCCCTATTTGGGGATTTCAATTATTGGTTTGATGATACCAATGCTGGCGCGCATGCCTCAGCATTATCTGAGATTCTGACTAGTCTGAACTTGAGTCAGCAAGTCACTTCACCGACGCATGCAAAAGGCCACATACTAGATCAGGTCTGGACTTCGAATATAACCCTTTCTACCCCTTCTACACTTCCATGCGTATGGTCAGACCACTTCATAGTCGATTCGACCATCACATTTAGTGGGCGAATCAAGGCCCCACTAAGGGCAGGTGGCTCTGCACGCAATTGGAAGAACTATGACTCCAAGGGTTTCATAACCACCCTGGCTTCTACCTGTCCGAACACCCTCCCTTATGAGGATATCAATAGGATCGACACTAACATCTGCAGCTGGTTGAAAGGGGCTAGTGACCAATTTGCCCCAGTAGTTAAATTCCCTTGTACCAGACACCCTAATGCTAACCGGTGGTTCTCTGACAACCTCAAGCAAATAAAACTTGAGGTACGTCAATGGGAACGTATCTGGAGGCCGGATTACTCCTTGTCTTCCAGACAGAAATTTGTTACTGCTCGGAGGGAATATAAATTGGCTATCTTATCAGCCAAATCGGAGCATATCTCTGATAGAATCTTCACTGCCACCAACAAATCCCGTGAGGTGTTCAGGATCATGAACGAACTGACCACGGACGATAGGACTCTCCCAGCTCAAACTCCGTCTAAAGAGACCTGTGATGCTCTCAACCTCTTTTTTGTTGAAAAAATCATTAAAATAAAAAACTCTATCACTCTTACCCCTCAGCCGTCACTATCTTTGGACACTCTTCCGGGCAATCTATCTTCTTTCACTTCATTTCCCATTCTGGATCCTCCCTCCCTGGCGAAGCTAGCCAATCGTGTAAAATCGGGCTCGCCGGAGGACCATTGCCCTCCCGCGGTACTGCGGGAGGTTTGTCTTAAATTACCGGAGTGTATACTTCCCTTTCTGAATGCTTCCCTCATCTCTGGCACAGTCCCTGGAACCTTCAAGGAGGCCATTCTCCTGCCTCTCCTGAAGAAGCCAGGGGCTGATGCGGCTGAACCTTCCAACTATCGCCCAATATCTTTGCTGCCTTACCTGTCAAAACTCCTTGAAGCCCATGTCACCTGGTGTCTCTCTAATTTCATCGAGAGCTCGGGCTTCCTTGAGTCCAACCAGGCCGGCTTTAGGCCGGCCCACTCCACGGAAGCAGTCATCTTGGCAGTCATGGATACCCTGAGAGAGAACGCAGATGCCAAGACACCGCAGGCTCTGGTTCTCTTGGACCTGTCCGCCGCGTTCGACACGGTGGATCATGACATCCTTCTCCACCGTGTCGAACAAGCCGGCATCCGGGGCATGGCCCTCAAGTGGGTGGAGTCATTCCTGACGGGAAGATCACAAGCCGTGCGCCTTGGTCCCTTCACCGCAACCAAATCCCCTATCACTTGTGGTGTTCCCCAGGGCTCTTCACTCTCCCCGTTATTATTTAATCTTTACCTGCGCCCTTTAATTTTCTCCCTTCATAATTGGGACGTCGGCGTTTTTAATTATGCTGACGATTTGCAGCTCGTCTTTCCACTTGATTCTCCTCTGGCGACTAACTACTTCCACGCCGTTATGATCCATATCCATCAATGGATGAATCAGAATCAATTGAAACTCAATCCTGGAAAGACTGAGCTACTTCTTCCTGGCTCCAGTGTCGCTTTTTGGGGTCTGCGGTTTTGGCCTCCCGACTTGGGCTCCCCCCCGACACCTCTCAAGACCGTCAGGAGTCTGGGGGTGACGATCGACACCGAACTGTCACTCAAGGCCCAAGTGGGTGCCACGATTTCTTCGTGCATGTTCCAACTCCGAAAAATCCGGAAGATCAGGCACTTACTTCCTCATGCGGCCCTGTGTCAGGTCGTCATGTCCCTTGTCATATCGCGCCTGGATTTTTCTAATTCCCTTTATCATGCACTCCCACGATTCCTTTTACACCGTCTTCAGGTTGTACAAAACCAGGCAGCCCGCCTCATATTCAAGATCCCTAAGTGGCAATCGGCGAGGCCTCTGCTCCGCAGGCTTCATTGGCTGCCAGTGAAGGAGAGAGCGGCCTTTAAGATGGGCTGCCTGGTATTCAAATCTCTTCACTGCCCTTGTCCTGCTTTTCTGAAATCTCGGATTATCCTGTATCAACCTGCTCGCTCTCTTCGTTCAGCTTCCCATTACTTGGTTGTCACCCCCAAATTTAAACTTCATAAATTTGGAGGCCGTCGTTTTGTTTTTCTCGCCCCCAAGTTTTGGAACTCCCTCCCTTTGACTATCAAATCCAGCAACTCCCTTTTTCAGTTCAGGAAACTCCTCAAGACTTTTCTGTTCACCCTTTCTGAATAAATATTTTTCTCCGCTCATTTACATGTCCCTTCAGCCAGCGCCAAGAAACCTTCGGGTGTTAGTGCGCTTAACAAGAATCATTTAACATAACATAACATAACATAACATCTATGCGCTTTCTATTCTTTGCGAAAGCACCGCACGTTGATATACTTGCATGGGGTTGCACGGGCGCTATTGCAATACGAACTGCATAAGGAGCTCTATACATACCCACTGTGGCTACTTCTATTGTATATTGCATGGTATACTTGCATGGTATGTTTAACTGACGGCAACTGTTCTATGGCGAAATGGATGCAGAACTTGCCTTTCTTTAGTGATGGTTTCCAGAACAGTCCTCAATATACAGGTTGCTTCTATACCATCCCTGCTATAAGATGCTTAGCTTTCAATTATATTATTGTTTTTATAGAGTCTTTATTGCTTGATTTTGGAACAGGAGCACCACAGGGCACCAGTCGGGGCATCTGTTCGGGGCACCTGTTTTAGGGCCATATGTGTGAAGCAAATTCGCATTCGCAAATGCCGAAATTCGCAGAATTTCAGCGTTTGTGAATGCGAATTTGCAAAATGGTATGTATAAAGGAAAATCTGGTGCAAAATAAGGAATCGCAAAATTTGTGATTCCTTATTTTGCAATTGCATTTAAGGAATCGCAAATTTTGCGATTCCTTAAATGCAATGTATGAAGCAAAACAAAATTGCAAATTGTCCCTAAGGAATCACAAATTACCACCAACTTCAAGTTGGTGGTAATTTGCGAATTCCTTGAAAAATGCCCATTTTTGCATTTTCAAAGTGCCATGTGACGCACATACATGGCCTTAGGGCATGTATGTGCACCACATGTGCACCCATGCTTATTTCAGGGGTGCAACAGGGTGTCCTTTGGACACCCCTGCACCCTTGAAATTATTCTCAATTTGCGATTTTCAAATTGCGAATCGCACAATTGAGAATACCTTCCCATTCATTCCTATGGGCCTCCTGGCCCATAGAAATGAATGGGAAAGTATTGCTTAATTGTGATTCGCAATTTGCGAATCGCAATTAAGGAATACTAAGAATTCGCAAAAAAAATGCGAATTTGAAGATATATACCAATTTGTGATTCTGAAATAGCTATTTCTTAAAAATCGCTATTTCAGAATCGCAAATGGGTACCTTGATACATATGGCCCTTAGTCTTTTCTCTTAAAGCCGTTAGGCCAAGCTGCTGTGACAGTGCGTCACCAAACGTGCTGCAGCAAGGCTAACACAGGAGCATGGGAGACGGGCAGCCATCCAGTAGTGTATGCTTACTCCTTCAAATATTTCAGCCAATCAGCTGCTCCGGCCAGTACAAACGTTGGTGAAATCGTCACAACTGTAGTTGCTAATCCCAAGCAGTAGGGGCACACGTTTATTTTATTATTTAAAAAAAAAGTTTTATATAGCGCAAACATGACCCTTGAGGGTATCAGAGCGACTTACACATGTACAGGGGGCAGAGGCAAAAGGAAACAGATACTGCTCACAGTTACAAATGGATGCAACAGTACAAACATAACTGTAGGATGCGCGCGCAACCAGGGAGAAAAGGGGCGCGAGTGTCTGAGCACGGAGGTTGCCGGCTCGGCGCTCTTTGGTGGTTATCTAGTTATTAAAGTAACGAGTCAACACGAGTGTCCTGTCGTTTTCCAGGGAAAGCACATCCTTACAATAACAACAGTAAATAAACAATCAACAAAACAATGACAGCAAGCAGTCGTCATGCGAGTAAATGAGGAGACGCAGGGGTGCGGATATCCTAGGATCTGGGGAATACATTTGTTCATGAGTAATGATTTAACTTCTTTCTTGAAGGAAGCAGTTGAGATGTAGTTAGACCAGAAACAAGCACTATGGATCCAAAAATAACAGCACTGATTAACCAGTTGTGATTAAGGATTAAGGAAAATGTATTGGAATCCTTGAAACTTGCCCTTGCAGATTTGGCATCAGAAGGAAACAGAATGCAAGGGAGCACTGGAAGTGCGTGGTGTATCCTGTTTCCCTAATAGTGCTGTCTATCTCTTGTAAATACCAATGAAACTGAAGATGCAAGTGATGTGCTTACCTTTTGTTCTGCAGCTACGGCAGTGCATTTGCTCACTCGAGTTAATACACTTACACAATATAAAGTACCAGAAAGTTATGTATGTTGTAGTGCCCAGGAGTGTCACTCGAAGGTTGTGGGCACTGCCTTACTGATGCTTGTCTGCCTTCCAGTGCGAAGAGATCAAAAACTAATTCAGCACATACGACAAATCACCTATTAACATGATAGAAACAGGCACATCACGAAAATACTTTATCAGTAAATAAATCTGCAGCTTTCCGTGCAGCTGATGTCCAATTATGGACAGGATTGTATTATTAAACAGGCTTTAAAATATGCATGGGCAGAATAAAAAATGATCTCCACTAAAGAAACAGATTTTTAAATACGAAAGAGCCATTTGCCAGGTTTTCAAAGCCATCTGTTTCCAAAGTCTACCTTCCTTGTTGTTTACCACAGGCTGTCAGTCTGTTTTAACAACCTCCAGTGGGACTGTGCGCACCTCATTATGCAAAAGCACTGCTTATACATTCACTCAGCGCCTGTCTCTCTAATCTGCACTCGTAACACCTTCCATGGAAAAAGCAACACAGAGGCTGCGGATCAGAGACAACAGCAGACCCTGGCCTGGCCAGCCTGGGCACAGCTCCCTACTCCTGTATGCTATGGTGGACCAACTGGAAAAGAACTGAAAAGGACAGAGAGGAAACTTAATGTTTATTATCTTGACAAAATGTGTTCTAATTAGATGTTTAACTTTTACAGGAATCATACGGCCACATGCATCAACGGTTCCGTTTGCGATTCCTAAATTGCAAAAATTAAGGAATCGCAATTTAGAAATGGCAAACGGCAATGCATGAAAAAATCGCAACTTTTTTTGCGATTCAGTATTTTTACTTAATTGCGATTCACAATTTGCGAATCGCAATTAAGGAAAACCCTTCCCATTGATTCCTATGGGCCAAAAGGCCCATAGGAATCAATGGGAAAGCATTTACAATTTGCGAATCGCAAATTAAAAATGCAATTTCAAGAGTGCAGGGGGGGTCCAAAGAACCCCTCCCTGCACCCCTGAAATTAAACTTAAGTGCAATTTACACACACACATGTCCCAAGGACATGTGTGTGTGTAAAATGCAACTTTAAAAAATGCATTTTTGTGCAGGTTTGAAGGTTTTCGGTAAATTAGCATGAGGTTCAACCTCATGCTAATTTACCGCTTCCAAATGGCTAATTCGCAATTTGGAAATGATCATGCATTGCATTTAAGAAATCTGAAATTGCGATTTCTTAAATGCAATCGCAATTTTAGAAATCGCAACATGATTGCGATTCCTAAAATTGCGAAATACATGATGCATTCCAATTTTGATAATTGCATTCGCAAACGGCCGAAAATTGCGATTCGCACCGTTTGCGAATGCAATTATCGTTGATGCATGTGCCCGATACAGTTTTAAGGCAGAGTAATTGATTCGCAGTTTAAAAAAAATCAACTATAGCATAGCATAGCAAAACATATTGCAGTTGTGCAAAGATTCTCACGTAGTTGTACTGCGGAGCTGAACTGCCTCTCGAGAGTCGCCCAGGCTATATTGGGAACTATCAATCAGTTCGACAAAATCGAAAATGGAAAAAATCCCTGTGGATTTCAATAGCAAGAAAGGCAATACAAGGATAAAGGGACAGTCTCAGTGCATACAAGGAAAGAAATACGAGCTGTCAAAACACCTAAAAGGAATATCACAGAACTTGTGTTACAAAGAAACGTCCAGAAAACAATTTCTAAGGGGAACATAGGAGCAACGTAATACAATATAAAACTTCACTTAGCAAGTCTAAAAGAAGTGTCCTGGACTCCTATCCAATAGCAGAAACTAATTCATAGCTTTAAGTGTAAATATTTAACTGGATACTGAAATTATGGACTTCAGCGAGGACCCTGAAGGTTTCTGATCACACTAATGATACCACTCAATTGTTTTGTTCTGATCTTAGGCAGCACAATTTTAAGAAAAATAGTCAAAATAGCCAGTGGTAGATCACGATTCATGTGCAAGTATGATGGCCATCTGAGAACGTTTTTTTTACCCATTCCAAAATGGCTACTGCGTGCACGCACAAGTGTGCATGTGTCTCAATCGATGATTGCAAATGCATCCTGATGCATGCATGCATACAGCACTCAACTTGGAAAGGCTGTCAAACAAACCAAGATGATCACCCTTGAACAGCAACACATGCACAGACTGTTTTACTTTACCGTCCCAAAATGACCAATGGCTATTTTAGAACGTTAAAGTAACAATAAAAAAATAAAGTTCGCGGGAGCTTCACAATAGCAACTAGTGGCGTGGTAGCAAAAATAAGGGCAGAGAGCACAGTAGGAAGGAAAGGACAAACACAAGGTGGGGCGAGCAAATGAAAAGAGCATGGAGGTGTAGCATCTGGGGAGACAAGCTTTGGTAAATGCATTAGATTTCGCTTATTTGATTAATAATAAGCTGTTTTTTGTTGTAAAAGTTGTAGCTTGCTGAGTAGTTGTAATGTAATGTAACATTTTATTTATATCGCGCTGCAATCGCTCCAATGGAGCATCTAGGCGCTACCTCCGGCAAAATACCAGATGACATAGTGACTCAGAGTTGGACCAAAAACAAAGGCATGCATCAAACTAGAGTTCTGGCCATGCTATCTTGCAGTTTGAATATCCAAGTTTTTAATTCTTTGCGGAATTCTGTTCCTTTATCCAGAGTCCTCAGGGCAGGGGGCAGAATATTCCAGGCCTTTGCACCCAGTACTGCCAGGGACTTTCCTCCACGGGTTTTTAGACGAAACCTAGGAACCACCAAAGTATTGGAATTTGATGATCGTAGGCTTCTGGTTGGGCAGTATCTCTTGAATTTTTTCTGTAGATATAGTGGTCCTATTTTGTGCATTGCTCGAAATGTTATAATCAGAACTTTGAACAGGATCCTTTTTACAATGGGAAGCCAGTGAAGAACTTTTAATGCCCCTGAGGCTGACGATCTTTTTGGCCATTTTAGCACCAATCTGGCAACAGCGCTTTGCACTAACTGAAGCCTGCAAGTAACTTCTTTATTTGTGCCAGCATACAAACTGTTGCAATAATCTAAGCGCGACGTTACCAGCGCTACAGCAACAGTTTTCCTCGCCTCCAATGGGAGTATGTCAAAGAATTTCCTCAGGCTTTTAATTAAGCCAAAGCACATTCCTGCCACTTTTATTGCCTGCTGCTTGAAGGCAAGATTGGAATCAAACTTGACCCCCAGGTTCCGAGCAACTATGGTGGTATGAGGCAGTATTTCTGCCCTTTCTGGCCACCATTGTCTGGGAATAAAGTCATTATTAGGGCCTAGCGGAATGATCTCTGTTTTTCCTGTATTACATTTTAGGTGATTCTTCCGCATCCAATCGAAGGTGGCAGTTAAACATTCCTTGAATGTTTCTTCCCATGACTGGTTGTCTCTATCCGTAACCAGTATTAACTGAGTATCATCGGCATATGCTACTGCATCTATGCCAAAGGATGATATTAGTTTAATCAGGGGCGCAGTATAGACATTAAATAATGTCGGGCTAAGGCTGGACCCCTGGGGTACTCCCATCGTCTGATGTTTTTCCGTGGAGGTAAATTCCCCCAGGGTTACCACCTGTCTCCTGTCCCTTAGGTAGTTTTCCAGCCACTCTAGTACCGTCCCCTTCACGCAAGATGTTTTTAGCCGATCTACTAGGATGGCATGGGAGACCGTGTCGAAGGCCGCCGACAGATCTAATAAAATCAGGACGGCCTTCTTTCCTTGGTCTAGGGCAGTACGAATGGTGTCTGTCGTATACAGTAGAGACGATTCTGTTGAATGCTGGGCTCTAAACCCCGCCTGATTGGGATGCCATATCTTGTTGACAATATAAGTTACAGAAAGTCTGTTAAAGTATTATGACTTGTTTATGTACCAGCAAGCAATATATTGTGCTGAAAGTAGTGATATACGGGCATATGTAGGTATTTTCCATTTTGCGATTCTCAAATAGCGATTTTTAAGGAATCACTATTTGAGAATAGAAAAATGGAATGTAGGTAACAATTCGCAATTTTTTGGCGAATCTCTAACATTCCTTATTTGCGATTCGCAAATTGAGAATCGCAATTAAGGAATGAGTGTCCCATTCATTCCTATGGGCCTACATTCTCAAATTGCGATTTTCTGTGAGAAAATCCCAATTTGAGAATCGCAATTCCAAGGGTGCCAGGGTGTCCAAAGGACACCTGTTGCACCCCTGGAATGTGCCTGTAAGTACATGTGGCGCACATATATGCCCTAAGGGCATGTCTGTGCGCCACATGGCACTTTGAATTTTTTTTTAAAATGCCTTTTTAAAGGAAATTGCTAAATACCATCTACTTGAAGTAGGTGGTATTATGCGATTCCTTATGCCAAAATCGCAATTTGTAAGGCACCCCTACATAGCATTTAAGGAATCGCAAAATTGCGATTCCTTAAATGCTGTAAGCAAAATAAGGAATCACAATTTTTGCGATTCCTTATTTTGCTAAGTGCCACCTACATACCAAAGGGGCGTTTGCGATTCGCAAACGCCGAAATTCTGCGAATTCTACCTATATATGCCCCATAGTGAGGGTAAGTAACAGCAACATTTAGAAAAATTAAATGAAAGAGGGAAATAATAGAATTAATTGATGTAATAGCAATATTATGTGTTTAGAGGAGTGCTTGCAAGATAACTGCATTTGAGACTGCCTGTTTAGTAGTATAATATAGCAATATTTGGTGTTTAGAGGAGTTATGACAACTTTTGGACCCAGTGCCACTGTACCTGCTGCACCATTCAAATTATAGCCCTAGTTCCTGTTAAATAACAAAATGTATCAATATTCTGCGTTTAGTGGGGTCAATAGAGCTTTTGGCCCAGGTGGCACTGCACCTGCTGAACCATTCACATCAAGCCCCTTTTAACTTCAAGATAACTGCAATTGTGTATTCCTGTATGGTAGTAATATACAGCAATATTAAGTATTTAGAGGAGTTCTGAAAACGTTTGGGCCAGTGCCTCTCCATCTGCTTCACTATTCAAATCATGACCCTGTTGTCTGCAAGGTAACTTATTTATTTTTATTTTTTATTTAGGAGTTTTCTAGAGCGCGTAGTCACCCGGAGGGTATCCCAGCGCTGAACCTCTAACTCACAAGGAGGAGAAAGTCGGGAGTGATACTGGCTCAGGGGAAAAGAAGGGTTTTGAGGGCCTTCCTGAACCGTAGGAGGTTTGGTTCTGTTCTGAGGCTCAGGACAGAACCAAACCTCCTACGGTTCAGGAAGGCCCTCAAAACCCTTCTTTTCCCCTGAGCCAGTATCACTCCCGACTTTCTCCTCCGTGTGAGTTAGAGGTTCAGCGCTGGGATACCCTCCGGGTGACTACGCGCTCTAGAAAACTCCTAAATAAAAAATAAAAATAAATAAGTTACCTTGCAGACAACAGGGTCATGATTTGAATAGTGAAGCAGATGGAGAGGCACTGGCCCAAACGTTTTCAGAACTCCTCTAAATACTTAATATTGCTGTATATTACTACCATACAGGAATACACAATTGCAGTTATCTTGAAGTTAAAAGGGGCTTGATGTGAATGGTTCAGCAGGTGCAGTGCCACCTGGGCCAAAAGCTCTATTGACCCCACTAAACGCAGAATATTGATACATTTTGTTATTTAACAGGAACTAGGGCTATAATTTGAATGGTGCAGCAGGTACAGTGGCACTGGGTCCAAAAGTTGTCATAACTCCTCTAAACACCAAATATTGCTATATTATACTACTAAACAGGCAGTCTCAAATGCAGTTATCTTGCAAGCACTCCTCTAAACACATAATATTGCTATTACATCAATTAATTCTATTATTTCCCTCTTTCATTTGTGACTGTCTGTTTAGTAGTAACATATAGCAATATTAGGTGTTTAGTGGGGTGCCTAGAGCTTTTGGTCCTGGTGCTACTGCCCCTGCTGCCCCAATAAAATCATGCCCCTATTGCCTGCTAGATAAATACATGTGTGACTGTGTTGTTTAGTAGAACAATTTAGCAATAATCTGGGTTTAGTGGGGTCCCTGGAACTTTTGGCCTCAGTGCCACTGCACTTGCTGCACCATTCAAATCAAGTCCCTCTTAACTGCAAAGTAACTGCACTTGTGACTGCCTGTTTAGAAATAAATATAGCAATATTTGTTGTTTAGTAGAATAATGACAACTTTTGGCCCCGATGTCACTGCTCATGCTGCACCATTTAACTCAAGCCCCTTTCAACTGCAAGGTAACTGCAATTGTGACTGCCTGTTTAGTAGTAAATGATAGCAATATTAGGTGTTTAAAAGAGTTCTGACAACTTTTTGGCCTGGTGCCACAGCACCTGCTGCCCATTCAAATCATGACCCTAGAGGCTGAAAGATAACAGCACTTGTGACTGCCTGCTTAGTTGTAAAATATAGCAATAATCGGTGTTAATTGAGGTTACTTGAGCTTTTGGCCCATGTGCCACTGCATCTACTGCATCATTCAAATCAAGTCCCTTTTAATGCAAGGTAACTGCAGTTGTGACTGCCTGTATAGTACTAACGTATAGTAATACTAGGTGTTTTGAGGAGTTCTGACAACTTTTGGGCCCGGTGCCACTGCACCTGTTGCACCATTCAAATCACGACCTGTTGTCTTCAAGGTAACTGCTCTTATGGATGCCAGTTTAGAGGCAAAATTTAGCATAGCTCTTGAATATTAACTTTCTTTTAACGTGCAATGTTTATTACAACATTAGGAATTTGATTATAATGACCAAATAGATTACATTAAAAAAATCAATCCGATAATGCCTACAAAATACATAGAAAGGTACTGAGGCATAAATAGGAAATGCCACAAACATTCTAAGTCTAAACCATCGGCTTTACACAACTAAATAATAGAAAGCAAGTATTAGAGCATACTGTTAGGAGCTGTCTGCCCTTTCCATGGGAAGAGATATCTCGGCAGTGAATGGGGCTTAAACAGTATGAACAGCTGGAAGAGATCTTAGCTTGACAGTGAATGGGGCTTAAAAAGTGTGAACAGCTTAAGTAGAAGTATTGCAAATGCATGCAGCCAGGAAAAGTTAACAAAAAAAGACGTTCCACACGAAAGAGAATGAACACAGTAATTCGTCGATGGGAACTGATAAGAGCTCCCTTTTTAGACATATTAAGTATTTTTGCAACACTTCAAAGTCTAACATAGTGAAAACATCATGATAATGACTCCACACCAATTTAGAAAAGTAGCTTCTATTTTATCAACAAAACAAGACCAAAACGACAAATAGCCAATAAGTAGACGTCGAGATATGAATTTTTAAAGAATACCTTTTATGTAGTTCTGAGAAACAGATAGCACCAACCGGGGCTATCTAGTCTCACTTGACCAGGGCAAATCCAAATGTTCAGGCTGACCCCAATGGAGTGCAGGTCAGATACAGGGACCAGTCTTGACCCACTGAAAAGTTCCTTGGATGCATCGATGTCGAAGGCGCTGCTTGGAGCATAGGAGGGGATGTGTTACTGTCGATCCTGTAGATCTATGCGAAGCATTGGTTCCGAGCTTTGCAAAGTCGAAGATGCATCAAGAATCAAAATGCAATAATCATCAGGCAATGTTTTATTTATTTTACAAAGCTTTATATAGCGCGAACCTGACCCAAATTGGGTATCAGAGCGCTTTACATAGCACCAATTGCATTACATGAGGACACATTCATTTTTTTTATTAGGCACGGGGAGATTAAGTGATTTGCCCAGAATCACAGGATGTTCAATGTCATTATCGAGACTCGAACCCAGTGCGCCAGCTTTGAGGTCGACTGCCCTAGCCGTTAGGCTAACTCCTCTCCCCTGCAATTTGTCGTCATTGAAAAGCTGGGATGTAAGCAATGTGAGCAGCACAAAGGAATGCATTGGTGCTAGGTCGCACAAAGTCAGAGATGCCTCGGAAACAGGTTATAATGCATCGCAAAGTCAGCAATGTGTTGTCTGCGGTTCGTGCAGCAGTGACGATTCGCCGCTGTCGATAAAAATGCACTGGTTCTGATCGGCGCGATGTCGTCGATGTGTAGACTTTCTTAGTAGCAGCATCCATTGCCCCAGAACTGGATTGGCACCCCTGGGCACAGCAGATAGAGTCCAGGTGCTGGCTTCAGGACGAAGAAAGAAGTCTTTCATATCCTTGTGTTTTCAGAAAACAGGATGCAAGCCAACGAGCCCTTGGAGATACTTTGGTTCAGGGATGTAGAGATGCTGGTCCAGTTCTTCTTACTCCAAGGTAAGAGGCAGCAGGCCAACACAGCAAAGCAGTTCAGCATAGCGGCACCCCCTCCAGCAGCACAGTAGTCTCTTCTTCCTGGTAGAATGTCCTCAATTCTAAAATTGTTCTCTTTCAGTGATGTCCGATGTTTAGTAGTAATACCAAGTTAGTCCTTTGAAGTGGGGGAGACTTCAAAGAGATGCTTTGAAGTGCACAGAGTCTATTTCATTCCTTTCCTGGCTCCAGACTCACTGAGGACAGAGCACAGCCCTTGCAGGTCTGTCAGCTCCTTACTCCCATCATGCTTAGGACGACCCATCAGCATGGAAATGGCCACTCAGTCACACCTACCCTTCATTTATGTGTGTGGAAGAGGGAATGCAGGAAGCCAAATGTCACCTACCCCAGACGTGTATTCTAGAGACAGGCAAAAGGCACCAAATGGTTTACAGTAACAAAATGGCAACTTTATATTAACTGCATTTTCAGAATTGCAATTTACAAACCAACTTCAACCATAAGTTGTGTTTGCGAATTGTGATTCCAGAGACAGGAACTTTGGGGGTCCCATCTTTTTCAAATGTAATAAGGCAATCCCAATGTTATACTATGGGGGAGATAGGCCTTGCAGTAGAGAAAAATGTAATTTAAGAGTATTTCACTAGCAGGACATGTAAATCTTAAAAGTATATGCCCTACTGTTAGACCTGTCTGCTTCTGGGAAGACTCTAACCATCGTGATTTATTTTTGTCCCCCTTAGCCTCCCAGAGTTTCTATTTTTATTTTTACATATGTCCATCAGGAATTTTTTAATGCTGTCAGGGGGCTAGGTGTTCCTTGGCGATGACGCCATTTTTCCCTCATAACCTGTGAGGCCTAGTCAGCCCCCTTGAAAATCTAGGGATCTCCAGAGACCTAAGATGGTGTCCACCAACTGCCATAACGGACACCACTGGAGGACAGGTCCATAGGTTAACATTAGGGAACTTTCTAGAATACCCTAGAGAATTCTGCAGGTCTCAGGCCACCCTATATAAGGCCAGTGACCAGCAGCCATTTTGTGCTGACCCCAGAGTAGAGGAGTGAGGCAGTGGTGAGAGGAGGTGGACACACTGAGAGCAGCTAGTTTGTCACTGAGGCTGACAGTTACTTCAGAGGATTGTTCCCCCTTCAGCCTTTGACCGATCCCTCTCTCAAAACATCAACTATTGGAAAAGAAATCGAGCTACTTGAGGAAGCAGCCACTCACATCTTGGAATCTCAATAAATCCACTCAGGATACCCCTGACTGAAGAGAGTCCTGGCTACCCCTGATCAGCGCTGAGCTTACCGGGGACGTGGAGTAGCTGAAGTGAGTGCGGGGGTCTGTGGCACCCTGGCGACCTGTGGAGCAAGGGCGCCGTGTGTGGACATCCTTCCTGTGAAGCCCAAGTGAGAAGTGACTGGAGGGGAGCAGCGACGCTGCTCTGATCGGCATCGGGACCCCGGGGGCACCGGCCGCGTCAAAACAAAGAGATCGGCGCTTCCGCGCATGACCAGCAGCTAGACGCTTTTCGTGAGGCAGGAGGGGCCTATGATCGGGCAGGCCCGGGAGAGCAGCGTCACCGGTAGACCAGCGTCCTCCCTTTGAGTGAGTGCGGAGGCGGGAGAAGAGCGAGCGCTTCCGCGCATGCCCAGCGGAGTAGTGCGCCTGAGGAGGGCCGGTCGCGTCATCGGAGGTGCGTCAAGGCAGAGCTCCAGCCAGCGGTAAGCTTGAAGAGGCAGAAGCGCCGCATCGGTCACCTCGGTGGAGCGCCTCGGTCTGAGGTAGGCTTCCCTGACGCCTCTACAACTGCGGGGAGACTTCCCCGGCACCGCGGGACCCAGGCAACACCAGCTGCACTGTCCGGAACTCAAAAGTAAGCCGGGTAGAGGGGGTGCGGGAAGAGGAAGCATCGGGTGACTGAAGGCATCAAAGCGGGAAATCTTAAAGACAGGCAATTGACTTTTAAGCCGCCAGAATTACATATAAAGAAACCGAGTGACAGAACTGCCCAGTCCACGTAAAAACTCTAGCTCCTAATGAGATAAGAGGGGGAGAGTGGTGGGCAGGGAGAATTACCAGGCTCACTAGGAAGAGCCCTTATATCCTGTTATTAATTAAGGAAGTAGAACCTTCACCATTAAGGTGCAACCTGTGAATTGATCGAAGGGAGAACATTGTTGATTCTGTTTTGTCTCCTTTTAGCCACATGGCTGGGGGTTTATGTTGAGAAGATCCACCCCTGTGGTAGAGGTCTGTTGAGTGAGAAGAAGGCTAAGAGCTGAGGGGTAATGTACACGCCTAAGAGTGGTTAAATAACATGTTGAAACTGTAGAGTGCAAATCCCTAGCTGTAACCTCCTAGTGGAGTAGTGGGTTGTACTATAGACAGCCTCTTATCACAAATGTAATGTACCTGCAAATGTGTCTTTAAAAACATATTACTCTGCCAGACTGTATTTTGCCTTCCTGTAAAAATTATTAGTGAAGTGTCTTGTGTCCTAAATAACTAAAGAACCTAAATGTACCTTTGATTCTCAAATTCTGAGCAGGAAAAATATTGAAGAGTAATTTAAATTTCATGTGGATGTGTATTTGATTGTCTTTCATCCCTGACTAAAAAGCATAACAAGAAGAGCATATTATTTTTATAAAAGGTATCGGTATTTTTCCAAACAGTGGTGTTGTGTCTTTATTTTAGTGGTTCATCACTGAGTTACTGTGGGTAAGATTTGTAAGTACTTAACCAGCGCTTGGAGTTAGCTGTAGACCACTACTGTGCCAGGCTACCATATGTAGGCTTGGGTAATCTAGGTCCAACATAATTGGTGTTTCAGCGGTGGGATAACGGATTTGTACTTACACTCACTTATTAGTAACGCAGTGCTAACCACAAGACCTCACCTGGAGTTTTCTCCCTGCGGCCCTCCTAATTTATATTTTTGATTTTTCTAAATTTACTTCTGGTGGTGGGTGGAGGTTAACCTCAAGTCACTTCGTGGTTTTCTCCTGTGAGTAATTTTATACCATGGCAAAGCTGGAGGTGAATCTTAAAGAGTTGGAAGCCAATACTGTGGCCCAACTCAGGGATTGGTGTCAGCAGAACGGGGTATTTTTCAATAAAGGTGCCAAGAAAGGAGAGTTGCTGACAAGCATAAGGGCATGGTTAGAAGCTCGCCTAAGGGAGGAACCAGAAACGGAAATGGGTGATGGGGACACTGTTACTGAGGCTGCATTGCTGAACCAAATGGGGAGAGGGAATCTTCTGACAGGTCCCAGGCTACCTTCAAGGGCAAGCAGCAGTGTTTCAGACAGGGGCTTAACCGAAGCCGAGCTGGAAGATAGGAGGGAGGAGAGGAGGTTGAAAATAGAACTAGCCAGGATGGACATGGAAAGGGAGGATAGGAGGTTGGCACATGAGCGAACCATCAAAGAGATGGATTTACAAGCCCTAAACCGAGGATCCCCCAAATCAGAGAATGGTGGCAGCGATACCCAGACCAACATCAAAGAACCTAGACCGTACCTACCAAAAGATATTATGGCTTGTTATGTACCCAGTGACGACATTGCTAAGTGGCTAGCCGCCTACGAGGTCTCGCTAAGGGCCCATGGGATTCTGGAAGTCCACTGGGGAGGTGGGTTGTACAAATACATGCCCCCCACTGGCAGGGATACTTTGTTGGCTCTTGACCAGAGTGAACAGACCTACTATCCGGCTATGAAATCAGCGCTGCTCAAGAAGTTTGGGTTGACCCCTGAGAAATATAGGCAAAAGTTCCGGGGTAGCTACAAGCTGGGCACGCAAAACTGGGTAGATTTCTTGGACTACGCCAGGAAGGCCCTGGAGGGTTGGGTAAGAGGCAGCGAAGTAGGAGACTATGAGGGACTATATGACCTCATACTCAAGGAACACCTACTCGAGAAGTGTCTTCCCGAACTAAGACAGCATCTGGTGGACAGCAAGCTGACCAGCCCCAGGAAGCTTGCTGAGGAGGCGGACATCTGGGTTAGTACCCGGGTGTCGACTAAGGGGACTGGAGGGAATTCCCAGAAGCAAGGACAGGGCGCCCCCCAGAGGAAAGAGGGAGGGGAAACTAAGAGGGAGTTCTCAAAAGGGCCACAAAATACTTCGCAAGGAAGGGGCAGAGGATTCATCCCCAAGAGTAACCCCCCTCGCAACCCTACCCCTGGCCAAAGCCAGCAGCCAAGGGTTGTTCATTGTTTTGAGTGTGGTGGTGTGGGACACTATAAAGGAGATGTGAGGTGCCCAAAAAGACCACCCCCTCCCACTGGAGGAAAAGCCCCGGGAATCACTAGTGTAGTGCTCGGGGAGGAGATGCCTTTGGTTAATGGGGGGGAGCGGGCGGGTGTCACCTTAGTGTCCCTAGGAGATAAGGAGATGGTTCCCAAGACCCAGCTGCCCTCTAATACTACTAAGTATGAGCAGTGGGTCACCATCAATGGCCGAAGAGGGGAGGCTCTGAGAGACACAGGAGCCAGCATGACTATGGTAAGGAGTCAGCTGGTGTCTTCAGAGCAGGTCATCCCAGATGTACTCCATCCCGCCGTAATGGCTGACGGCAGATTGGGCCACTATCCTGTGGCTGAGGTTCCCTTTGAGTGGGGAGGGGTTGCAGGTCCACTTCGAGTTGCCGTAAGCCCTGCCGTGCCTGTTGACTGCCTGTTAGGGAATGATATGGAGCACAATGCTTGGAGGAGGGTGGAGTACCAGACTCACTCTGAGATGCTGGGACCCCCTGACTGGACTTGTGTCAGCACAAGGTCCGCAACTGCCCGAAGGGGGAGTTCATTGACGCTGGAGCCTGGAACAATGGCCCAGCCGGCTGCCAGAGAGGAGAAGGACAGGAGGCCGGAGGACCCTGCCTCGACATCTCCACCTCGTGAGACAACTGGACCACCTGCGGAGGTGGATCTGGAGTCCACCGGGGAGAATGTTGCTTCCCTGGAAAACCTACCCATCCCAACTGAATGGCATGTGGAGGGAGGTCCTTCCCGGGAAGAATTCTGCAAAGCTCAGAAAGAGTGTCCTACTCTCGAGGGGCTGCGGCAACAGGCCAACGCCCAGGCAGCGGGAAACATTGAAGGGAGCTACCAGATTTACTGGGAGGATGGACTCCTCTACAGTGAGCCCAAGACACCTGGCCACGGTTCAGCCAGAGCCTTGGTGGTCCCTCAATGCTTTAGAGCCTTTCTACTGGAACTGGCTCATGAGATACCATTGGCAGGACACCTAGGACAGGACAAGACCTTTGCCCGGCTTGTCCCCCATTTCTACTGGCCTCGAATGAAAGTGGCGTCGGATACATATTGTCGGACGTGTGTGTCTTGCCAAGCCAGTGGGAAAACTGGGGTGAAGCTAAAAGCTCCCCTGGAACCACTACCCGTCGTTAGCACCCCCTTTGAGAGGGTGGGCATCGACATTGTAGGGCCATTGGATCCACCAACTTCAGCTGGACATCGGTTCATACTGGTTTTGGTGGATCATGCCACCCGGTACCCAGAGGCAATACCTCTGAGGACCATCACTGCACCTGTAGTGGCAAGGGCCCTGATGGGGATTTTCACCAGAGTGGGTTTCCCCAAGGAGGTCATTTCCGACAGGGGGACTAACTTCCTTTCAGCATACATGCGGGCCATGTGGAAGGAGTGCGGCGTTACCTATCGGTTTACTACTCCCTATCACCCACAAACCAATGGCCTTGTGGAAAGGTTTAACAAAACCTTGAAAGGTATGATACGGAGTCTTCCTGAGAGCCTACGGAAGAAATGGGACATCCTCCTACCCTGTCTCTTGTTTTCCTACAGGGAAGTGCCACAGAAGGGAGTGGGCTTCAGCCCCTTCGAACTTTTGTATGGGCACCCTGTAAGGGGACCTCTCAGCCTGGTGAAAGACGGATGGGAACAGACTCCCAGGAAGCTTCCCCAGGACGTGGTGAGCTACATGCTGGCCTTCCGGAGCCAAATGGCTAAGTTGTGGAAGCAGGCTTCAGACAACTTGGAGGCCAGCCAAGCAGTTATGAAAGAGTGGTATGACCACAACGCTCACCCAGTGGAACTGGAGCCTGGACAGAAAGTGTGGGTAATGGAACCTGGAGAGCTAAATGCCCTCCAGGATCGTTGGACAGGCCCCTTTGAGGTTTTAGAGAAAAAGGGGAAGTCTACCTATTTGGTGGATCTTAAGACCCCGAGGCAGCCCCTCAGGGTGCTGCATGCCAATCGCCTCAAGCCACATCATGAGAGGCCCGAGGTTGTCTTAATGCTGGTGACCGATGGGGCAGAGGAAGAAGAAAGTGAACCTCTCCCTGATCTTCTCTCGTACAAAGAAAAAGATGGATCAGTGGAGGGAGTGATTCTCTCGCCATCCCTGACTTCTGAACAGCAAAGTGATTGCCGCCAGATCCTGGAGCAATTTTCTCCCCTGTTCTCCCTTGTCCCAGGCAGGACCCACCTGTGTACCCATGACGTGGACACAGGAGACAGCCCACCTGTGAAATCTAAAATCTACCGGCTGTCGGACAAGGTGAAGGCCAACATCAAAAGTGAAGTCGCCAAGATGCTGGAGCTAGGGGTGATTGAACCTTCTGGTAGCCCTTGGTCTAGCCCGGTGGTTTTGGTACCGAAAGCTGCCCCACCAGGCACCACACCTGAATTGAGATTCTGTGTGGACTACCGAGGCTTGAACTTAGTGACTAAAACTGATGCACATCCTATCCCACGGGCGGATGAGCTTATTGACCGGCTGGGAGCTGCCCAATACTTAAGTACCTTTGACCTAACTTCAGGGTACTGGCAGATTTCCCTTACCGAGGAGGCGAAGGAAAGGTCAGCCTTCTCTACACCTGAGGGACACTACCAATTTCGTGTGATGCCCTTTGGGCTCAAGAATGCCCCTGCCACTTTTCAGCGGCTGGTGAACAGGGTCCTTTCGGGAATGGAAGCTTTTTCTGCTGCATACCTGGACGACATTGCTGTCTTCAGCAGCAGCTGGGAGGACCATTTGCAGCACCTGCAAGCTGTTCTTCATGCCCTACAACAGGCTGGCTTGACCATCAAGGCCAGCAAGTGTCAGATCGGACAAGGGTCGGTGGTGTACTTAGGTCACTTGGTGGGCAGGGGGACGGTGCAGCCCCTCCAGGCAAAGATTGAGACCATCATCGCCTGGGAGCCCCCCAAGACTCAAACCGAGGTCCGAGCCTTCCTGGGCCTCACGGGATACTACCGTCGCTTCGTGAAGGGGTATGGCACTATCGTGGCCCCCCTCACTGAACTTACTTCCAAGAAGCAACCCCGACGGGTAGTCTGGACAGAGGCTTGCCAGCGAGCCTTCATGACCTTGAAACAAGCATTGTGTTCCGCTCCCATTCTCAGGGCCCCTAATTTTGCTAGAGAATTCATTGTCCAAACAGATGCGTCTGAACATGGCATTGGGGCAGTGTTATCGCAGCTAAATGATGAGGGCTTGGATCAACCCGTGGTCTTCCTGTCCAGAAGGCTACTCCCCAGGGAAAGGAGATGGAGTACAATTGAGAGAGAAGCCTTTGCGGTGGTTTGGGCTCTGAAGAAGCTGCGACCATACCTGTTTGGTTCGCACTTCCTAGTTCAGACTGACCATCGCCCCCTTCGTTGGCTGATGCAAATGAAGGGGGAGAATCCCAAGTTGTTAAGGTGGTCCATCTCCCTACAGGGAATGGACTTTAGGGTGGAACACCGACCTGGGGCAGACCATGCCAACGCAGACGGTCTATCCAGATATTTCCGCCTTAGTGATGAGGACTCCCAAGGGGTTGGGTAGTTCTCCCCACTTTCAGCTGGGGGGGACGCGTGTTAGACCTGTCTGCTTCTGGGAAGACTCTAACCATCGTGATTTATTTTTGTCCCCCTTAGCCTCCCAGAGTTTCTATTTTTATTTTTACATATGTCCATCAGGAATTTTTTAATGCTGTCAGGGGGCTAGGTGTTCCTTGGCGATGACGCCATTTTTCCCTCATAACCTGTGAGGCCTAGTCAGCCCCCTTGAAAATCTAGGGATCTCCAGAGACCTAAGATGGTGTCCACCAACTGCCATAACGGACACCACTGGAGGACAGGTCCATAGGTTAACATTAGGGAACTTTCTAGAATACCCTAGAGAATTCTGCAGGTCTCAGGCCACCCTATATAAGGCCAGTGACCAGCAGCCATTTTGTGCTGACCCCAGAGTAGAGGAGTGAGGCAGTGGTGAGAGGAGGTGGACACACTGAGAGCAGCTAGTTTGTCACTGAGGCTGACAGTTACTTCAGAGGATTGTTCCCCCTTCAGCCTTTGACCGATCCCTCTCTCAAAACATCAACTATTGGAAAAGAAATCGAGCTACTTGAGGAAGCAGCCACTCACATCTTGGAATCTCAATAAATCCACTCAGGATACCCCTGACTGAAGAGAGTCCTGGCTACCCCTGATCAGCGCTGAGCTTACCGGGGACGTGGAGTAGCTGAAGTGAGTGCGGGGGTCTGTGGCACCCTGGCGACCTGTGGAGCAAGGGCGCCGTGTGTGGACATCCTTCCTGTGAAGCCCAAGTGAGAAGTGACTGGAGGGGAGCAGCGACGCTGCTCTGATCGGCATCGGGACCCCGGGGGCACCGGCCGCGTCAAAACAAAGAGATCGGCGCTTCCGCGCATGACCAGCAGCTAGACGCTTTTCGTGAGGCAGGAGGGGCCTATGATCGGGCAGGCCCGGGAGAGCAGCGTCACCGGTAGACCAGCGTCCTCCCTTTGAGTGAGTGCGGAGGCGGGAGAAGAGCGAGCGCTTCCGCGCATGCCCAGCGGAGTAGTGCGCCTGAGGAGGGCCGGTCGCGTCATCGGAGGTGCGTCAAGGCAGAGCTCCAGCCAGCGGTAAGCTTGAAGAGGCAGAAGCGCCGCATCGGTCACCTCGGTGGAGCGCCTCGGTCTGAGGTAGGCTTCCCTGACGCCTCTACAACTGCGGGGAGACTTCCCCGGCACCGCGGGACCCAGGCAACACCAGCTGCACTGTCCGGAACTCAAAAGTAAGCCGGGTAGAGGGGGTGCGGGAAGAGGAAGCATCGGGTGACTGAAGGCATCAAAGCGGGAAATCTTAAAGACAGGCAATTGACTTTTAAGCCGCCAGAATTACATATAAAGAAACCGAGTGACAGAACTGCCCAGTCCACGTAAAAACTCTAGCTCCTAATGAGATAAGAGGGGGAGAGTGGTGGGCAGGGAGAATTACCAGGCTCACTAGGAAGAGCCCTTATATCCTGTTATTAATTAAGGAAGTAGAACCTTCACCATTAAGGTGCAACCTGTGAATTGATCGAAGGGAGAACATTGTTGATTCTGTTTTGTCTCCTTTTAGCCACATGGCTGGGGGTTTATGTTGAGAAGATCCACCCCTGTGGTAGAGGTCTGTTGAGTGAGAAGAAGGCTAAGAGCTGAGGGGTAATGTACACGCCTAAGAGTGGTTAAATAACATGTTGAAACTGTAGAGTGCAAATCCCTAGCTGTAACCTCCTAGTGGAGTAGTGGGTTGTACTATAGACAGCCTCTTATCACAAATGTAATGTACCTGCAAATGTGTCTTTAAAAACATATTACTCTGCCAGACTGTATTTTGCCTTCCTGTAAAAATTATTAGTGAAGTGTCTTGTGTCCTAAATAACTAAAGAACCTAAATGTACCTTTGATTCTCAAATTCTGAGCAGGAAAAATATTGAAGAGTAATTTAAATTTCATGTGGATGTGTATTTGATTGTCTTTCATCCCTGACTAAAAAGCATAACAAGAAGAGCATATTATTTTTATAAAAGGTATCGGTATTTTTCCAAACAGTGGTGTTGTGTCTTTATTTTAGTGGTTCATCACTGAGTTACTGTGGGTAAGATTTGTAAGTACTTAACCAGCGCTTGGAGTTAGCTGTAGACCACTACTGTGCCAGGCTACCATATGTAGGCTTGGGTAATCTAGGTCCAACACCTACATTTTAAATTCACTGCACCCTGCCTGTGGGGGTGACCTACATGTAATTAAAAGGAAGGTTTGGGCCTGGTAAGTAGGTTAACTTGACAGGTCAACATGGCAGTTTAAAACTGGACACACAGACTCTGCAGTGGCAGCCCTGAGACATGTTTAAAGGGCTACTTAAGTCGTGGCACAATCAGTGCTGCAAACCCACTAAAAGCATTTGATTTACATGCCCTGGGCACATGTAGTGCACTTTCTAGGGACTAACAAGTAAATCAAATATACCAATTGTGGATAAACCAATGTTACAATGTTTTCAGTAAAGAACACAGGCACATTGGTACTGGTTAGCAGCCGTAAAGTGCCCCGATTCCTAAAGTTAGCAAAATTGAAGTCAGCAAAAACAGTCAAAAACAGGAAGTCAAACGGCAAAAAGTAAGGGGAAATCACACCAAGGATGCCAGGGCTAAAAAAATAGAACTTCTGAAGAAAGAAGTGACGATTTCCAACCAACGATGCCAGCACGAACAAAATGTTGTGATGGGTACTGGCTCATCATGAAAAGTAAACTAAGTGCCAATTATTCTATTGATATGATTTAGAAACATATGCCTGTTTACTAATCTACTTTAGTCGTATGTTATGAAGCCAATATAATTGTTCAGCATCTGCTCACAATTATCTGATTCCATCTGCTTACCTTTCATTCCACTTTCATCTTGTCCCTGGTTCCCAAAGGTCTCTTGGGCTCCTGCATCTGGCTCACTTGGAGGAGAAGAAGGAGGAGGGCACATAAAACTCCCTTTTATGTCTTCAATCTGCAAGCAGAGAAATTACATCACATGAAATGCGTTCACTGTAATATCCACAAAGGTTTGCAGTGGCACATGCAGAAACATTGACAGAAGGTAAGACAGTGAATGAAGCAGTATTTCCAAATAGTTCGAGAATCATAGTGCTACGAGTAGGTAGAAACTCTACAAGTGGGTGAATATTTGAAACTGCATAAAATAGTTGGTGTCTTGCCTTCTGCTCTTAGGATTAGCAACTGGGCTCTCCCATCTTATACTAACAAATATGATCATTCACTCAGTTCTACTGTATAAAAAATTCACGACTTGTATAAAAAGAATTCCAATCCTTCTAGGCGGACCAGCACTAACAAGGCTAATGATTCAAAGGAGATTCCGTGATCAAGTATATTTTTTGCCCCTCCGCAGACAGATATGAATTTAGATATTGGTGTTTTTTGCAGCTACTTTGAATTAATTGGTGCATGCACTTGTGCAGACGACTTAGTTTGCACTGAAATGTCAATCTTCTTCTCAATTTCGATGAGGTTTTCAGGAAAACCAATGCTGTTTTATGATTCAAAGGCGGATGAAGTAGTTTAGGCTGTGCCATAGCAAGTAAGTAAGAGTACATCCTAAATGAACATGGATTTAGTTTGGTAGCAAAGGTCCTTATTTTTATGGCATATTTTACTTCTCACTCATGGTAATTCTTTAAACATCTGAGCTCAAACAGGGTATTTTGTTCACAATTAAGTTTTAAGAACTGAAACTCAGACCTACATACATGCTAAACCCGAGTTAGATGAAGAAACACAGAATGTGTGAAAATCCCTTATTTACACATTTTTGATCTGAACAAGTCACCTATTTTCTGGGTCAAGATCTGCCTGTACTTTTAACCAGTTAAATGAAACTTGAACATGTAGAGAATAATCCCAAGCACTACCAAGTTATCAATACAATGTTCCATTGTGTTCAGTCTTCTGATATCCTTTATTTGCATATAGTGATTTGAAGTCTTGATGTTTTCTAGCCAACACGTGTTTCGTCTTTATACGGTTCATACATCAGCAGACTTCATCAATGCAAATAACAATTTTATGTGTTTCAATGACATCATAATAATTAAGAGTTGTGCCATCATCTGGCTTTTTTACATTGAGGACATGCGGCTAGGTGAGCCCACATTATATCAACTAACTCCAGACATGTTAGTAGTTGACAGGTTACTTTTTTCCTTCTTTGTAATTGTTCCCTTATCTTTTTATTTGTAAAGCTTTATTTGTATGTCAATCACTGTTTGAGCACTTAATGAACATTTCTAATCATTGTTTTATATTCACTATGACCTACTCAGAAGTCACTGACTTTTAATACTGTGAGTTCTGGGAATCCATGAGTATGTCTCTTCCGTACCCCCTTTTTGGAATTCCTTTGGATTATACACACCTATGGTTATTATGGTCATATTGACTTGGGTAATGGTGCAACTCTGCCACCTATTTAAGTAGCCCTTTTTTATTGATGGTAACAAGGTGCAACCAGTTGATTCATTTTGTTATCTCGGAATCACTTTTTCCCATGACAGAAAATGGACCAACGAATTTAACAACATCAGTAATAAAATGGCAAAAAGTGCCCATCTTCAAATTTGCAGCAAAAATTGGGGATAGGCGAACTAGGGACATGTTGCAAATTTACCAAGCTAGATGTGCCACTATTGCATTGTATGGGGCGGCTATATGGGGGTCACAGCTGCGACCATAAATTGCAGTTGGAGGAAAATTCTTTCCTGAAAAAACTTTTATGTTTGCCCACCTCTGCCGCCACTGTATTGATCCATCGGGCATTAGACATCAATTATTTGAATGATCTTTTATCCTTAAGACCTTTAATGTTATGGCGCTCCATATGGCTCCAGGACGAAAAGACCCTCAACAGATCTATAATTGAGGATTGTCTTTCATTGGACTTGTATAGGAAAATCCCATGGATAAAATATGTCTCTGATTGTTATTTACAAATATTTAATCTTAATGTTTTGATCGACCTTAAGGCTGCCTTGACAATACCAAAAGCAGAGTTGGAAGCAATATTTTTGGATAATTTGGCAAAGAAGAGGGCTTCTGCCAGTCGGTCCATGTTAACTGTCACATTTTCTAGCAGATATTCCCTCACAGAAGGTTTTCCACCATACTTAGCACTGGTCACCAGGCAATCGCATAAGTTTGTCCTGACCAGACTAAGGTTCGGAATAGTACATGATCTGGTGGCCCTGCCTAACCTTAAGCAACATCCTAAAGGACCTTGTCTGTGTGACGGTATATCAAAACAGAGCACCTTGCACTTTTTATTAATAGGCAAACTGTACCTGAATTTTCAAATTATGTACCTAAAACCTTTGTTTGTTAAATATGGGGTACGTACAGTTGATGAGGCAATGAGTCTTACTTTTCACATGAAATATGCTGACATCTGTTTTTATACTGCTGTGTTTCTAAACAAATCTATTAGTGTGCGTAAAAGCATGATATTTTAGTGTATTTGGTCTGTATCCCATGAAATTCATTTTAAATCGATGGTTTATGTATTGTGTACTTTTTACATGTGCTTTTATGGTCATTTCTTTTGTACCGAATAAAGCTTCATGAATTGAAATTAAATTGAAGTAGCCCTTTAAACATGTCTCAGGCCTGCCAATGCAGTCTGTGTGTGCAGTTCTAAACTGCCATGTCGACCTGGTAAGTTAACCTACTTGCCACACCCAAATCTTCCTTTTTAAAATATATATGGCAACCCTAAGGAGGGCCCTGGACGGCCCATGGTCAAGCTACAGGGTATGTAAAAGTAGGACAGGTACTCTTATGTTTTAAATGTCCTGGTAGTGAAATACGCATACATTCGTTTTTTCACTACTCAAGGCCTAGCTCTCCCATAGGATAATATTGGGATTGCCTTTTTGCATTTTATAAGTGTAATGTCCTATTGGGAAGAGATGGGACCCTAGATTTGGTGTCTGATAATTTAAAAAACACAACTTATGGTGAAGTTGGATTTCAAATTGCAATTCTGAAAATGACACTTTTAGAAAGTTGGGGTTTTCTTACTGTAGCCATTTGGTGCCGTGTGCTTGTATCTAAATACACGTCTGGGGTGAGTGACAGCTGGTTGTGTGCATTCCCTCTAGACAGCCACACACAAAAGGAGCTCAGGTGTGAATGATGGGCCATCCACATCGCGGTGGCCCATCCTGGGCAGGACACTTATACCTGAAAGGGCTGTGTCCTGTCCCCATGCAATGGGCTGCATACCCCCTGTAGTGAGTCTTGAGCCAGGGCAAGAAAGGCAGGGACTTGTGCACTTCAAAGGCATCTCTTTGAAGTCTGCCCTACTACAAAGGAGCAACTTGGTATAAGTACTTGACCTCTGACACCACCAACACAGAACGCTTCTGAAACTGACTGTGGACATTCTACCATAAAGAAGGACAGCTGTGCTGCTGGTGGGATTACCACTCTACTGGACTGCTTTGTTGTGCTGGACTGCTGCCATCTTTCCTGGGAGTGAGAAGGATTGGACCTGCATCTATACATCCCAGCGCCTACGTATCTCCAAGGGCTTGTTGGCTAGCATCCTGTTCTAAAGTATCAGGGATATCAAAGACTTTTTCAACTTATAAACAGTACCTGGCCTGTGCTTGATGCTAGTCTTGCTCTGCAATCAGTGCTTAATTTGTGCCGGTGCTTTCTGGTGCTCAGCACCGGCACTTATTTCTTAGGGCCGGGTCTACATCAGATATGAATTTGTGCATAAAATATTTAAATTTGGATGCTGTGGCCGCCGCCTTAAAATGCCTGGGTGAGGTCCTTGCCTCAGCTTAACAGCAATAATAGTAGCGCTAGTGCGCTACCAATCACAATTGAAAAATTGAGTTTTATCCCAGCGCCCGTCCTTTACTCCTTGGTGCTGAATCGTCTTTCCCCTTGAGGGGTCAAACAAATGCAGATCAGATCAGACCAGTTTCCCCACTTTTCCCCGCCTTAGTGTACTGCGCAGCCGCAGCAGCGCTGTGTTGCGCTGACTCATGCAGCAGCAGGCTTCTGTAACCAAAAGCCAAAGGCAAAGTAAGTCATGATTCAATTTGAGTATTTGATAGTACTTTAGTGGGTACAAGTATGTTTTTTAATGGTTGAGTTACGTGCAAGGAAAAGTGCACCTCTCTTTTGCTGTGCGCACTTGTTTTTATGTGCATGACCTGCTGTTCAGTTCCGATTGGCAGGCTACCCGAGTAATAAATAATGTGTCTGCGACATCACAGAAAGAAAACCCTTGCTTCTGAAGTTTCTTATCAACTGCAACAGTGGTGTTCCTGTTCTTTCTTGGGTTATAGTTTGCATCATTAACTTCCCAAAAGAATACCAGCGATAAGTATTAAATACAACTGTCCTTTCACAAGGCTTGCCTGTAGACAATTATGCTCATCCTACTGAAAGGCATAAACATATTAACCTTACGGCTAACAAACATCAACTGTACGCTGATATTCATCCATGGGATAAAACACTTTATTTCGGAGCAAGATCTCACAGATGTTGCTAAATCTCTAGTCATCTCCTGTATTGAGTATAGTAATTGCATTCTTAGAAATATTCCAAATATGTATCCTCCCAACTCGCTTAAAGTCATCCTTCTTGTTGTTGCCTGACTGCCTTCGGGGAATGGTTCTATTATTGAATTACTTAGATCTTCTATATAGAGTCTAGCTTGTTATGCAAGAAAAAATGTTCCCTATTTGTGTTGCATTTAATAACTTATTATTATGTAAAGCACTCTGATGCTCTTGGGACATGTACTAAGCATCAACTGGTAAAATAATTTATAAGTACATTAAATATATTGAATCCATAGATGGGCTGACACATTTTTTTATAAGCTATGGATGAACTAACAAAAACCTAGGATACTGAAAGAATTCTTGAATTAGACATGAACAGAACACCACAGAACCAGTCATTAACTGACTCTCCAGCCCCCACACACAACGTGAGGCCTCATCCAAACTTTCTTTCCTGGCTACAGATAATCCACAGTTCTGTTTATACAATTACAACCTATCTCCCTCCTCAAAACAAGAGAAAAATACAGTTAGGAAGCTGGAGTGCCTGCTTGGCGACCTACCAGTAAATATTATTTTGAGACCTTTTGAGACCTTCTGGTTGTCTGTGCATTCTTTTTGTGGGGACATTCTTGGACCTTTTAGCTAAACTTCTAGGTAGTGTGAGTGGTACTTGCCTTCCCATGCCATTGACTGTAGTCAAGCGAGTTCCACCCCAGACCCCCATGTCCTCCAACACATACACGCGCCATACTAACTCCATGATTGTCTAAGGGTTGGCGATTTACCCGTCTATAAATTCACCCACATTACAGAGTGCAAGCTTTTTTTGGGAAATTTTTTATTTCCATTTTGTTATAACTGAACAGTACAATCATGTCAGTAGCATAGCACACTCCTTTACCCCCCTCCCTTGCCACCCCCCGTTTCACTGCCCGGGATGACTCAGATAACTTCCAAATTAAAAGGACCTCAAGACCCGAACTTCCCTGTGCCTCAGACATTTTATCCTTCCTGCAATCCCATTGTAACCGACTGTGTGTCCCCAGTCCTTTCCCCCTTACAACCCTACATCCAGGCCATGGTGGTGTCGCCATTTCCCCCACACCTTGCGAAACTTCCTCGGGCACCCCCTTGCTTTATATGTGACTCTCTCAGCCGCCATATATAAGTCTAATCCCCTTCTCCATTCATCTAACGTCGGTATCTCCGGTGCACCCCAATGTTTTGTTATGTCCCTTTTGGCGACCAGTAGGGCTAACACCAGAAAGGTCAACAGGGGACGTGTCAGATCTACATCGTTTGTCATGCCTAAGAGGGCCAACTTAGGGTCCGTTTGGATTTGGCTCTCCAGTACTGCACTTAGCTCCGTAAAAATGTCTGCCCAGTATCCTTGTATTTTACTGCATGTCCACAGAACATGGAAAAAGTCCCCCCGAGGGTACTGGCATCTTAAACACCCTGCATCTTCTAACTTCCCCATCCTCTGGAGTCGCACTCTATCAGAGTAAGTTCTGTGTAGTATATTAAATTGGATTAGGCGGATTCGGGATTTAACGGCCACCTCTCTAGGATGCGTTAACACCAATTCCCTGTCAATGTCCTCCATGTCTCCCACGTCTGCTTCCCACACCCGTCTAAGCATGGACAGATCGCCTAGCATATTATTTGTGAGGGTTTTATATGTTAGGGATACCGCTTTTCGCTAATTGTGTTCCTGCAGGAGTCTACCTTCGAGTGGGGCGAACTCCACCAGTTCTGCAGTCCTAATATCTTGGGCCCCCCAGGCATGTCTTAGTCTTGTGTACTTGTAGAGCTGTGATGGATGTAATCCGAACTCTGATTTTCAGTGCTGCAAATGATTTCAGTTCCCCCTTGGCCACAATATCCCCCAGGGTAGAGATACCTATGTCGTCCCACCGTTGGTATCCCTTTAGCTTGTGTAGTTCCGCTAGCCACGTGCAGTGCCATATTGGTGTCTGCCTCGTGGGTTTCCTCCCCCAGCCCGTTCGTTTCACTGCAGTATTTCATACCTGTAGGGTGATTCCTGTTGAAGGTAGAAGCCGTCTCGGGCCAGCACCCCCATATAGATAAGATAGTATGTGTCGTGGTGCCAACTTGTGTCGTTCCAGCGCGTAGGAGGGATGGTCAGCTTGCGCATGTAACCAGTCGTTGATCGGGGCCAGGTGCTCCGCCCAATAAAAGGCCTCCAGATTCGGGAGTGAAATCCCCCCACTGTATTGATGCCTTTGGAGCGTGGTTAACGCAACTCTAGGTTGTTTGCCCAACCAGAGGAAGGCCCGCAGGTCCGCGTGTATTCTGGTGAAAACTTTTGGGGGCAGCGGGTAATATTCGTTTTGCAAGGCGTACAAGTACTTCGGGAGTAAGATCATCTTGTACATTGCCGCGCGGCCTAAAAGAGTGAGCGGGAGCTGCCTCCAGCGATCCATATCTACAATGGAGTTCACCATAATGCGCTCTATGTTTCGTTGATACGCTATGTGTCGGTTATGTTATGTTATGTTAAAAAGTTTTATACCGCGCTCGGTCACCAAACGGTTTCATGGCGCTCATAACAGATGCAGGATGAGGGAGGCGAGTGTTATTCAAAAGCAGACTGGAAAAGGTAGGTTTTTAACATTTTACGGAATCCTTCATAGGTAGGGCAATGTCGAAGAGCGGACGGGAGGGAGTTCCAGGTCTTGGGGGCACAAAGGGAAAAACAGGAGCCGCCATGTTTTTTCCGTTTGATTTTTGGGACAACCAACAAATTGTGGCCAGAAGAGCGAAGGTCTCTAGAGGGAACATAACATGTCAATCTAGAAGAGATAAAAATAGGGGCAAGGTCAGAGAGGGCTTTGAAAATTGTGCAACCCAATTTAAAAGTACAGCGCTGAGCTACTGGGAGCCAATGAAGGCTTCGCAGTAGTGGCGAGACATGCTGGTGTCGTGGTTGATGGTAAACCAGGCGGGCTGCCTGATTTTGCACAAGTTGCAATCTGTGAAGAAGGTATGCAGGGATACCGGCGTACATAGTATTGGCGTAGTCAATTCTCGACGTGACTAGGGCCATGATGACAAGGATCAGTGTGTCTCTGGTAAAAAATCTACAGATTTTACGTATCCTGCGTAGATGGAAAAAGCAGGATGACGTGACTGCACCGATCTGGGGCCCCATGGATAAGTCGCTGTAGATGACTACGCCAAGACTCTTCACAGATTTAGCGGGGCAGGGAGGAAGCCCAAGTGAGGGAGGCCAGAAGCTGTCATTCCTTGGGTTGGCTACTCCACCCACCAGGACAATCTGCGTCTTAGTGGGGTTCAATTTAAGTTGGCTATGACACATCCATTCCGAGATCTCGAGCATGGTAGACTGAAAAGTGATACGAGAGGAGGGGGAGGTATCAATGGGAAAAATTAACTGTAAATCATCTGCATAGTTAAAGGTGGTAACAGTAGAGTTATGCAGGGAGAAAATCAGAGGTTGCATATATAAATTAAATATTAAAGGAGATAAGGCGGAGCCCTGAGGGACACCGCAGGACAAAGGGGAGTAAGAGGCAGAAAAGGTAGACAGGTGCACTGCCTGGAAACGGCTTTCCAGAAAGGACCAGGGTGAGATACACTCTGAGGCATTTAAATCCCTCTGTAGTCGTCAATAGTCTCCTTGGGAGTTCCGGCCAGGTGCCCCGTCCCTGGGGATCGTATAATACGGATTTGTGCCAATTTATCTGGTAGCCAGCGTGTCTTCCGTACTGCTCCAGTTCAAGAAACAATTCCGGAATCGATGTCTCTGGCGATGTGATATACAGAAGAACGTATAGCGAGATTTTTTCTTCGGTCATGTCTCTCTAACTCAGTCTAAATCCCCTAATGTCTATGTTTTGACGAATCCTAGTCGCCAAGACCTCGATAGTTAGGGCAAGCAAAAGTGGGGACAGTGGGCAACCTTGTCTGGTCCCTCTCCGAACCCGGAACGCACGCGACAAGACACCATTCACCCTTACTCTGGCTCTTGGCTCGGTGTACAGCAGCCGAACCCATTGGCGGAATTTCGGCCCGAAACCGAATTTCTGTAGTAACCCCTCAAGGAACGGCCAATGAACTGCATCAAAGGCCTTTTCTGCGTCGAGGGACAGGAACCAGTGTGGGCCCTCCCTGTCCCGGACCTCCTGCAGCCAGTTATGGGTGCACCAGAGGTTCATTCTAGTGGCCCTATCCGGAAGGAAGCCCGTCTGATCAAATGGATCAGATGCAATATCACTGAGCGGAGCCGCATCCCCAGGATAGTCGCTAGCAGTTTTGTTTCCGTGTTCAGTAACGAGATGGGGCGGTAGGACGCACAGTCCTCCCGCGGTTTACCCTCTTTATAGATTGGGATTATAGTCGCCATGACCAGGTCTGGGGGAAGCCTCCCCTCCTGCAGGGCCCCCTCGTAGAGTCCCTTCAGGTGTCGTGCTAAGAGGTCCGCGGTGCGTTTAAAGATTTCCGCCGGGAAGCCGTTAGGTCCCGGAGTTTTCCCTGGTCGCAGCCTGGCCAAGGCCTCGGAGATGTCATCTAGGGTAATATCAGAGTCCAGGACTTTAAGGTCGTCCGCGGACAGGGTCGGCAGTTCGGTTTGGTCCATATACTGTATGGCCTAGGCACAATTCCCTAATTCCCTAGCCCCATAGAAGCTTTCATAGTACTCAGCGAACGCGTCTGCGATGTGTGCATCCGATCTGAGAAGCGCTCCCTGGGGGCCCCTGATCTGCTCCACCCATCTATCCGCGCGCTCCTTCTTACTGAGCCACGCTAATAGTTTGCCTGATTTATCCCCTACGTCATATAAATGATGCAGGGTGGCTAGAGCTTGAGTTTTCGCCTCTTCAGTCACTAATTCCCTATATTGCGTCTGTCTATCCGTCAGTCTCCTAAGGGCAACTGGGTCCCTCGAAGTCTGGTACTCCCTTTTCAATTCTAGTATATTCTGTTCTATTAGTTCTGCTTCAGAGTGTAGTTTCCTCCGTTCCTCCGCCAACCTGCTTTTAGCCCTGTCCCGCATAACCGCCTTCAGTGACTCCCAGAATATCACTTTCGAGTCAACCGTACCCTCGTTTTCGGCGATATACACTTTAACGTCAGCTCTCAGTCCCCTCAGGACGTTTGCGTTCTGCATATCCCAGGCCGTCAGACGCAGCAGTTGTGTACCTTCCTGGCGTCTCATGCCCACTCTGACCAGCAATGGAGAATGATCTGACACGCCTCTTGCTTTATATTCCGCTAAGTCTTGCACTGTCAGGTTTTGTCTGGACATAAATATATAGTCCAACCTCGAGAACACCTTATGGGAGCCCGAGAAGTATGAGTAGGCCTCCTGGTTTAGATGGAGCCACCTCCAGACGTCTGTAAGTCCCATGTTTGCCAGCCATTGGGACAGGGGCGTCTGGGTCCCTTCTCTGTGGGACGTACCTGTTCTGTCCTGTTTGACGTTCAACACGTCATTGAAGTCTCCCCTGAAAATCTGTATAGTGTCCGCCGTTTCTAGTAGTATTTCTGCTACTTTCTTTAATGTGGATGCCTGGAGTTTCGGGGGAGCATAGACCGAGATTATGGTGTACATGCGTCTGTTCCACATCCCCTTGATACCCACATATGTTCACTGAGGGTCCGTCCACGTCTGGGTTATAGAGAACGGAGTGGTCTTTTTGACAATAATGGAAACCCCTCTGGAATCTGTTGTGTATCCCGCATGCGCTAGGAGCTTAAAGCATCCTCTGGCTAGAAAGGCGCAATTGGTACCTTTGAGGTGGGTTTCCTGCAACAATGTGATGTCTGGGCATAGTCGTTTAAGATAGGAATTGATCAGCCCCCTCTTGATCTTGCTACCCAAGCCATTGACAGTACATGACAGGACGATGAGCCCTCCCCTGTCTCCTCCTTGTGTCTCGTGTTCACCTACCATCTTGTGGGCCTTGCGTATTAATGTAATCAGTCTCCCGGTAGGAGGCGGCTTGTGGAGTCTTGTTGTGTGCATTGTCAGTTTCATGATTGTCTCCCCCTTTCAAACTCAACTTCCCCCCTCCCTCGCCCATGTCCAACCCCCAACCGGACATCAGTTCCCCATTTCTGTTGACCCCCTCCCCACCTCCCTCCCCTTCCAGTCCCATCCCCTCACAAGATAGAACCGGTAGTAGGAGAAGGCCTGTCGCCCTCCCGTTGTCCCCCCCTTTAGTCTGCTCTAACCAATTCTCCCTTAGTCATGCAATACTACTTTCCGTAAACAAACACAGTTATCAACAGCCTGGAAAGTCTTGTGAAGTGGTTGAGAACAAAACCAGGACGAACAAAAAGTGAAAATATAAAGGGGTGTGTCAACTTGCGTGCTCCCCAGCGACGAGCTGCAGAGATCATAGCCAGTTCCACCATAGTTCACGAGTGAGAGTCTTGAGTGTCAGTTTCAGGGACACTGTTTCGCCCCCAATTTTCATGTTCTAGGTCACGGATCGCCTCTGCCAACGGGTGGATTGAGCGCGACCCCCCTTCTTCTTCTTCTCGTCCAGAAGTCCGGCTCCCAATCTCGTCATCTCCCTCTGATCGAGCGTTGCTCCGCAAACAGTTGTACCTGGATCCCGTCGTGACGTTTCCTCTGGGTGAGGCCGATCGCCCATGGCGTGCGCCTCCAGATCCATGCCCTTGGTAAGGTGTAGCCGGGGTTTGTCTCCTTGCCCGTCGGGACTTCAGTCTCTGTGCTTTCGGTACCTCCCATTGGGGTCCTGTGTGGCGGTGACCTGTCCATCATTTCGCGGCCGGCGGTCTCTCTATTATGGAGTATAGGGCGTTCACCCAGCCAGTGCCAGGCGTCCTCCGGGTGGGTGAAGAAAAGTGACTTCTCCTTGTAGATGACCTTTAACTTCGCAGGGAAGAGGAGCATGTAAGAGATATGTAGATCCCGTAGTTTCGCCGTCACTGCGTCGAAGGAGCGGCGTTGCTTCTGCACCTCCTGGCTGTTGTCTGGGAATATCATAATGTTCGTGTTTTCCAGTCGGATCTCCCCCAGCTTTCTAGCCTCTCGCAGAATCAGGTCCCGGTCCGCGAAGTTGAGAAACCGTGCGATGACCGGTCTGGGTCTCGCACCCTCCGGCGGCTTTACCAGGAGGGCCCTGTGCGCCCTTTCGATGATGAAGCAGGTCGAGAACTGCGCCATTGGGAAGGTTTTGGTTAGCCAGGAGTGGAGGAATGCTGCCATGTTCGTACCTTCAATTCCCTCCCTAAGGCCTACAAAGCACAGGTTATTGCGTCTCGCCCTATTTTTGTTATCGTCCACCTTCCACATCAGTTGGCGATGGGATGCTTTGAGTTCTGCCATGTCTTTTCTCAGGGTGGAGATCGAATCTTCAGCCTCGCCTAGGCGTGTCTCAGCTGTGGTCACCCTGTCCGATAAATTTCGGAATTCTTGCCTCAGTAGTGTCACCTCGGAGCCCACCTCTCCGATCTTAACTTCTAGGGCTGCCCGGGATTCCTGGATATCGGCTCGTGACGCCTGAATGGGTCCCATCAGCAGGTCGGTGTCCGAGCGCACGCCAGAGGCAGCATGGAGGGTATCCGTCGACTGTTTAGGCGCGGCGAAATTGTCCATAGGGCCCTGTTTAGAGGGTTTGGGGAGTGTATCCTTCTTCCCCATGTCTTGCATTACCTCAATGTTTAGCCCGTGGGCAACTTGCGTTCCACTCCGCCTCTAGCTATCCGGCCGCAGTCAGGGACCAGTGACCTCCGCAGTCCGTTGCGACGTAGGCCAGTCCCGCTTCCTGTGCTTCTATCGTCGTCTTCCCGCTCCTCGGGCCCCGGGTCATGTGTTCGGCCGTGTGCTGGGCCCGGATTGCGCTCCTGTGTCTGCCTCAACTCAGGGCTGCAGGCCTAGTTGGCTGTCCCACCCAATGTCCGTGGCTGCCGCTCTGGCGCTGTTTGGAGTGCTCCACCGCGTCCTCCCGCCCCCGATGTCGCCAAAGGTCTCTTTCAGGGGGGCAAGGGCTCCTCAGCAGGATAGGTGGTCGCGGGGACACCACTGGGAGGTCTCCTCATATGTAGGTGTAAGGCAAGGCCAGTGGGTTTATTCGCTACCCCAAGCGGTTGATTTTGAAGAGCTTTTAGTGTTGTAGGGCCTAGTCACGGCGACGGGGCCTGGAGCCATGTCGGGGCACTATCGGGCACTACTTCGCGGCTTCGGCCGCCATCTTGGTAAAGTGAGCGCCCGTCAGGGAAGTCCTGATGTCTCCACAGGGACCTGTCTCCGTTAACTCTCCAGCCCGCAGGGCTCCACCAATTGCACCCCACGCTCTCACCTCCTATCCAGCAGTCCGTCGGCAGGACAATCTCCGGCCCGGCGCTACCTTCACATCCCCGCTCCGGCCGGCTTATTGGTGAGGTGCGCCGGTCCCACCGTAACGACCAGATTCCACACCAGAGCCCTCAGAGTCAGCGCAGCACCACTCAGGGGCCCCCTCACTAGGACTCTCTTTGCTGCGGACCACTTCAAGGCCTGGAAACCTGTAGGCAACGCCAGTCTCCGTTTTCTGTGTTGGCGGCCGCCATCTTGCCGCCGCCGGGAGTCCCGAGTTGGAGCAACAAAGTCGGTTGTTTGCTGACCACTATCGTTCAAACTCAACGAAAGTGGTCTGTACTGGGTCCTACTGCTCCGCGGCGACCCTCTCGCATTTTTGGTGGCTCCGGGCTAAGTAGAAAGACGGATTCGGGTGCAGCTCGCCTGGAGCTCCGGAGAGTCACGTCTTATCGAGCCATGCTGCTGGCCACGCCCCCGTGCAGAGTGCAAGCTTGACTTCTGCCTGCCATTGTAATGGTGTCATACACTTCCTGTTGTTTAACTGCTTCCATGAGCTTCATGTCACTGCCCAAGATGTGCAGTGACGTTTTCGTTCTTGGCTTTGTCTCTCTAAATGACACAAAAATGAATTAGTCTCTAACCCCATTGGTAGCGGTTAATATTCCCCTCTATGTTTTGCAAGTTTCATGACAAGATGCTGCATTCACCATTATTCAGTGCAACCATTCCTTAATTATACAAACCAGTCTTTTGACAAGCGAACTGCTTGCCGGCACTAAATGGGGAGTGTCTTTGTCCCACAGTCATTATATAATGGAACGGCTTCACCTCATTGATGTCACCTCCATTCCTCAGTCTGTAACCTGCTCAAATGCTTTCTTCACAAATTGTATCGTTACAGTGATGGTAAGCTCTGTAAGCAAGAGTCACAATCCACTTTCTTCTACAATACAGCCCATGTCATGATCGCTTTGGGAGGTAGGGTGTCCTACCAGTAACCATGACAAGAGGACGAAGGATATCTAGAGCCACATTTTTCAGGAGTGGGTTACATTGCTATGGCAAGCAAGAGTGGTTTTCACACCATGTTCACCATATTGTTCACACAACAACATACAACTTTAGTCCATCTCATGTCATAATGAACAATACAAAGGTTTCCTTACTGCACTCTACATAGGTGACCTCTATGTGTCAAAACTGCAATCTGTTCCATGATGATCCTATAAAGCCTCCATTCTGCAGGCTCAGCTCACACAGAACCTGGGGTTCGCATTTCTCCTTGCATATCATGCAGTGTGATGTAAAAATATCTGAATCTGTGAGCAATGCACCATAAATAAATACCAAATATTAGCCAATTCAGTACCACAATTATTGTTTAACACCATAATGAATTTATCTCATAGGCACGAAAACTCCTGTTCGCCATGCTTCATAAGTTGTGTCATTCCATTCAATCATATTTATTAACAAAATAAGTTTCAATCATAATACACAATATATCAACATATTACAGTAAAATATTCTATTCAACACCTTCTTGATCTTCAATGTTAAAAATGTTAAATTGTACAAAACCAACAAGCAAGTTTTATTTGTTGCTCTGTGTGTAAAGGTGCCAGTGTGTTTGTTGCACTTGAGAAAATGGATGTCTGTAAGTATTTTGACCCTTTTGAATGCAAATTATGTGCAAGTGTACCTGTATGTTTTGTGCCTCTAATTGCATAGGCTGTACAAAAAAGATGGGTCTAAAAATCTGCATTTCTATGTAACTTCTTACACCCACAATATTGGTGATGGATGATGCAAACACTTGATTGCTTGAGAATACGAACAGTATTGGGAACTTCATTTACCAGAATGCTTTGGGAGTGCTGGCAAAGACATGAAGTTTGCTCCCCTGCTCTACCCTTTACATTTCTTAAAATATGATCCAATTGTGGCTTTGCTGAGTACACTTGTCAGAATTGACCTACCAGGCCCCTTCAAGCCCTAGACAAAAACAAGGCACTGGGGCCACATGCACCACGGGTAATGTCACAAGCGCTAACTCAGACTGTCCACTTGCTGCTAGCCCAAATCACTCTTCATACACAGTAGTTGCTATAAAAAACCTAATAAGTAAAAGCAAAAGGAATGGTGCTCCCAAACCCAATGGTGTCCCCCAAGCCGTTTTTAAACACGACCCTGAATTTTGGAGCCTCCAGTTAGAGACTCTTTTTGCTCAAGTTGATCTGTTAAACCAAATTCCAGACAGTTGGCAAGGCTCAATCCTGACACCAATTTTTAAAGGGGGCGGAAGATCCAATCCATCAAATTATAGACTGATTGAATTGCTTGACGTCGAAGCTAAATACTTAGCCTCCCTGATCCTGGAGGATCTGGTTGCCTGATCTAAAGACCTAAATCTGATCCCCACAAACAAGATGGGATTTAGAAAAGGGATTGGGACAATCTCGAATATCCTTTCCATTACGTTAAAAGTGGAGAAATGCAAAATAAAAACACAGAGCTTGCACCTCTGCTTTATTGATTTAAAAGCTGCTTTTGACAGCATGGATCAGAAATTATTGTGGATGAAACTAAGGTCATGGAATATTCCAGAAAGAATTTTAAAAGGTTTATTGTGATTTTATACGGATACATGGGTTGGAGTAAAACTCGGTGACGGATCAACAGTCTCAAGAAAATGGAACACAGAGAGGGGCTAAAAGCAGGGATTCGTGCTTGCTCCCCACTTATTTAATTTGTTTTTAGCTGATTTATCTGAGAAACTCAATGTAATTAACTCTCATTCTCCGCATCTGGGATCACTATCCCTTCCGCACCTTGCCTACGCCCAGTTTTAATCAGTTTGACTAAAATTGGGCTCGTGAGGCTACTAACGGGCCTCGTAGAATTTCTGACTTCAAATAAGCTTGAAATTAATATAGCAAAAAGGAAAACAATGCTGATCAGTAACTGGACAGCTCGCCCGTATAACATCAACTTTAAAGTTAAAGTCTTGGAAAACATTGCAAGCTATAAATATTTCGGATTTTACCTTGACAACAAATTGAGCCAGAAAGATCAGAAAAATTACATAGCTCAACGGGCAACCACATTAACCTTTGCTTATAAGACACTGGCAGGGAAGCTAAGGGGCCCCTCATTCAAACTACTGATTACAGTAATAACGGCTAAAACATTACCAACGTTAACCTACGCCAGCGTATCCTTCCAAGGTAAAGATGCAACCATACTCAATAATTTAACAACCAGCATTTTTAAAAGGGCCTTTCAGCTTCCTCAAATGGCATCTCCAGCACAAGTGCGATTAGAATTTGATTTACTGAATGAGACAGTTGGCAGGCAATATTCAACAATTAAAGTGTGGTACCGCATAAAGCAAAACACTATGAGGGCTTTGTGGTCAGAACAACTGTCCCAATACACCGCATAAGTGCTATTTGCAAAATGCTCTCAAATCCACTTGCACTTTGGACCAGTGGAACAAAAATCTGCCTTATGTTACCTTTAAGTCAACAATTAATAAAGTTGCAAAACTGCACTCGATTTGCCAGACAAAAATATTTTGTGCCAGAGGTCCCACGCGTGGACTGTCCTTAACAACTACAAGACTCTTAAAGCAGCAGCATACCTAGATTTAACATACTCGGTCCACCTAAAAAAACAGTTAATGGCACTTCGTTTTGGTAAATATCCTTCACTGGCAGGCGCCCCAAAGTGGAAAAATACGGAAGTAAAAAGCTGTTGTCTATGTGGAAGCCCTACAGAAGACCTCATCCACTTAATATGCATTTGCAAGAAACTTTGGCCTGTACGAGAGACCTTACTAAGAAAGTCTTTTTTGGGAAGAGGAATACGAACATGTCGGGAGGCTATAATTAAAGGGCTTGATCCATCTGACCCCCAGATGAACTGTTAATTGATTAAGTTCCTGCATATACACGATCAGGCAACAAAGTCAACACAATAATGAGAGGGTCCGTTCATGGAAAGCTTGATGCTAGTTTCATTTTTTTACGGAGTCATCACAAGGAGGGAGCAAGTGGTCCGGTACGTCGGCCTGCAGAGACAACTACTTTTTCATATTGACTTATTGCTGGTATCGAAGGGACTAACATTTGACATCTGTGAAGCTGTCGGTTCTTAACTGTAATCCATGTAGAAAAAGTAAAGTGCAGGCTTTATTTCATCGAATTTTAGAATGTAATTATGATCTAACAGTGGTTTTAATCTGTAAGACTCTTTTTGGTGCAACTGACGGCTGAATGATTTTAAATCTTGTTAAAGTCTTGGCTGCTATCAACAGGGTAGAAAATGGTAATGGTTTTAATTAACTAAACGATACAATTTTTTACACATTTCTTAAATGATGATCCAATTGTGTCTTTGCTGAGTAGACTTGTCAGAACTGATACAGACCTTTCTAATTCAGGAGCTGAAGAGCATTAAAATGTCCTAAGGTTGGATTGGGTACTGTAGACCCACTTTATTAGCACAAGATGAATACTGAATATGCCTGCATCTACCACTATGGGCAATGATCGATTCATTTTCTTTTATATATCTGTAATGATATATAGTCTCTTCAGGAGCTGTCGTTTCTGACAGGTGGATCCAGCCATTTTTGCCCATCATGTCATTAATCGCCATCATGTCTTAACTGGTGTGATGTCACATCTACAACAAGTTATTTAAGCATTCCATGAGTGCATACTCAAATTGTGAATACATTGAAGAAACTTCAGTTTTTGAATAGACGGGGTAGTCTTCTCGTGCAGAATCAATAATTACTCCTTTTCCATGAATGTTTGTACTAACCTGGCAGTTAGTACAACTAACTAAGGGGGCATTGAAAGCACTCGAGGAAGCCCACAATTGGAAACTCCACTTGTGATACCTGTAAGGATTTACTGCTACACATGTGAGAATGAGTCAGCCTACTACCCTGTGAATCACCTCACGTTTACCAGTGAAAAAACCACTCCCAACTATCAGCCAAAATGAGGGCATCAAGACACAAGAAGTGCTGCAGGGAGCCAAGGGACAAGCGACTCCATCTGAATTATGGTTACAACACTCAGGAATAGTTCTATGGAGTGAAGCTACAGATGATAGTTAGCGAGGTTTCCATACAGGAAACGACATAGTTAGATACAACAATGCTCTTCAATAACAGATTAAATCAACATTACACACTTAGGGCGTAGAATGTTAATTCCTACTGCATCACTAATGCACATTTTCAAGGATGTATGACATTACAACGCATGCATTTACATCGCATGCCTTTACAACGTAAGTATTACAACACAGTCCATTACAACGCATAGTGCTTTGGGGTGCTGGATAGTGAATAGTTTAATTTACTATTCCAACTCCAGTCCCTGTGGACACTAGGGAAGGTTATTGGATAGTAAATTAACCTATTCCCTATCCTAGAGCGCCCCCAGAGCAATGCGTTGTAATAGTTTGCGTTGTAATGGTTGCGTTGTAAAGGCTCTGCGATATAAAAGTTGCGTTGTAAGTGTTGTTCACCCTTCCGCATACTGCATAAGACTGGTGGGGCCCTCAAATACGAGCCTGAGGTCTGCTGCTGCGTTGTTGCCGTGTGTGCAATACTCTACAACATTGCTACCAAGCGCAGGATACCTGTTGAGATATCTGGCAGTGAGTCGGAAGGGGACAACCGCCCACCTCCACATGCGCGTCATGCACGCGGGGAAAATCCTGCTGAAGGACACAGACGCCGCAACCAAATCCCTAATAACTTTTTCTAGTCCACCCACTCCCCTCACCCAACACTGCACTCATGCATGACAAATGTAATAATGACATGAGTCGGATTTACGTTCAACCATAAATTCTTATTGTTCATTCACAATAATGTGGTTTTCCTTTTGTCCATGAGTGCACATGGGAACAGTATTGCTTCATACGTCCCCATGATGGGGTAGAGGGCTTGCTTGCAGATTCTGCATGGCCCTGCAGGCAGAGTGTAAATTGTCAATGGCGCCTCCGTTCAGACGCACCCAGTCGCCTCTCGCTGTCCTCATTTGCAGTGTTGGCCCGTGATGCTGCAGTGGGCCTGCTGCTGCGGCGGCGTTCTGTCACCGGCGGCAAGGACATGCTGCTGTGGCTTGACGTGCCCTCGCTGACATCATCACCACCCCCTGGTGCAACATGGGCAGTTGGCTGCATACTGAGTACAGCTGCTGTCACCTGATCTAGTGCCCTTGCAACGTCCTGGCAACACTGAACCATTTGTACCTGCATTGCAAGGGACCGGCGGGAAAGCAGAGATGTTGCGTTGCCGATGATATGATTTGACCTGGTGTAGGCTGACAGGCGGGTCAGCAGCTGGCGGTGGCGCCGCCGGGTGATGTCCTGCTGAGAGACAAGGATCTGATTGTTCACTCGCACAGCTGCGGTCAGCTGTCCAACATGCTGCGCGGTATTGGTGAGCTGCAGATGTATGGCAGCCAGGTGACACGCCTGCGTCAGGTGTACCTCAAGCATGCGGCGTTCAATTGCTAGGCCAGGATCACGTGCATGGACAGCCCTGCCTGCGCGTGTTGAGATGTCACGCAGCTGGCGCGACAGTCCGCTGGACTGTGACCTGATGGCGGCTGAGCGTCTCGTCTGCCTCCTGGCAGCTGGTGGGGTGGCCTGTACCACTGCGGTGGGTGTCAGTGGGGGTGGTTGCTGGGCACCTGTGGCTGCAGGGTTGGCCCTGCCCACATGGGGGCGTGGTGGTGGTACTGCTGCAGGTGGCTGAGATGTTCCTGGTTCAGGTTGGCCCTCAACCTCGGTGTCCTCCTGGTACTCATCAATATGTAGGGCCTCGCTATCGGTGCTGGCCTGTTCTGCTGCACCTGTGATGTAAATGGGTGCATGATTAATGATATGTAGCTTGCACATGAGATGTTGCTACATGCATGCAGGCCTGCTGTCCCTGACTGGCTTTTGGAATTACTTTGAATTTACAGGTCTGCCTGTGTTGGGCTATCTGGGAATGTTTATTACACTACAACTCCCACAATGCAATAGGGCATTTCAGGTGTGCATGGCCTGCATTACTGGAGTTGTCAATTTGCTAGCTCAGGGGTCATGGGCATTGTGAGCGGACGGGCTCGCAGTCGCATGGCATTTATCTTTGGATTGTTGGGTGGGTCGGGACGAGTCCAGCTGGGTGACCCCCACGCAGGCTTCAGGAGTCAGGGTGTCCTCCACGAGGTCCTCCAGTGGGGTGTTGGGTGTGGCAGTGGGGTCTCCTCCACCGGTGGCAAGTCGCTCCCCCAGCCGCTCCGTAATTCGCTCCTTGGCCCGCCCTCTGAGGTCGTAAAACCTCTTTTTCAATTTGTCAATTGACCGCTGGGTCACCCCGACCGAATTTACCTTGGCACGGATGCGCAGCCAGATGCGGCGCTTGTCAGCCTCTGGCACCCTCCTGGAGTCCTTGCCAAACAGGCGTGCATGGTCCTTACAGACCCCCTTAAATAGGTACTCAAGTTCTTATTCAGAGAACTTAATTTTCCTCTTCCTCTCATGGCCACTGCTCCCTGCTGCTTCCTGTGACATTTTGGAGGTTGTGGATGTCCTGCTGTGCTGCTGAAATTTCACTGTTGTGGAGCTCTTCACAGTCCTGCTTCCACTTTCAGGCTCAGTGGTCTGAATGAGGGAGGGAACAGCCTACTTCCTGGTTGTGATGTCATCATTGGGCTCGAAATGCGACTTCCCGTTTTTGCGATCTCGCAATGAGCGAGATCGCAAATTGCGATTTCGGTAATTGCGAAATCGCAATTTCAACCAAGAATTCGGCCGAATCTGAGAATATTATGCGATTGGGGCTAAATCGCAATCGGCAATTGCGGCCGATTGCGATTCACATTTTTTGCGCGTATTTCTTCATGAATGCCATTCTGCGAATTCTAAATCGCGATTCGGTAAATTTTGCAATTTAGAATTTGCAGAATGTTGCATTGACGAATCTGGCTGTAAGTCCTCTGCTGTTCAATATATATATGGCCCCTCTTGTATCTTCGATCTCTAACTATGGGATCGAAATTACGTTGTACGCCGACGATACCCAATTGATCCTTTCCCTGGACAAGACCACTTCTAATGTAGAGGGAAACTTTAAAATCTGTCTGACTGCTGTGCTGCAACGGATGAGGGAAAACCATCTCTGCTGCAATGCCAACAAGACAGAAATCTTATCAATTGGCAAAGATAATCCCTTTCATCCAAAGGATTGGTGGCCAGACGACACCATAGCACCGCTATCAACGGTGGAAGTGGCCAAAAATGTAGGCATGTGGTTTGACTCTGCCCTTTTTTTCAAGCCCCATGTTTTGAAATTGACCGGGACCTGTTTTGGATTTATAAAAACTTTGAGAAAGTTTTTTAATTTGATTCCTCTAGTGGCTCAGAAGACTGTAGCAGTGGCCCTCATATTATCGAGACCGGACTACTGCAATAGCCTCCTTGCAGGAACCAACAAAACTGTCCTGAGGAGACTACTGGTGGTCCAGAACGCAGAGGCCAGACTGGTATTGGGACTACCACGCAGGGTGTCGGCTTCAGCTGCATTGACGACCCTCCACTGGCTTCCGGTCCATAAAAGGGTCCTGTTCAAACTTCTACTAATAACGTTTAGGGCCCATCGTCACCTAGGTCCAGGATATCTCTCAGCAAGATTTAGGCCTCATACCACCGTAAGAACACTAAGGTCCACCACTGCCAATTTGTTTAGTGTGCCAGCATTCAGATCAGCGACTGTCATAGGAGCAAAAGCCTGGAACCGTATGCCCCGGGAGCTTAGAGCTATTGAACTAGAGAGGCAGTTTAGAAAACTGTTAAAGACGTGGATATTTGGTCTATCAGATGCTTGGTGCCAAAAGCTAATTTAGGCTTATGTCATCCACCTGATCTGTTGTTGTCTATAGCGCCAGGAGACTCCGTCAGGAGTGGCAGTTCGCGCTTTGCAAAACCCCCTTTCATTTCATTTCATTTAATTTCATTTCACTCTGTGTGCAAAATGCCATTTTTGGGAGTACCATTAAAAAAATCTTCTGACACAGAATCCTAATTTCCGAAGGACCATTGATGCAAATGTTTGGTTCACAGCTGAAGTACACATCAGACTAAGAAACCTAATGCCTGGTGGACTATAAATAAGCACAACTTGGCTCCCACTGGTGCACGCTTAGGACGTGACTTCCTGTCTGTGCTGTACAACCAATGCAATGTTTAGGTGTACACCTGCATGGCTTCTTCGCGTTTTGTGTAGTAGGTGCAAACATTGGGTGTACATATTGACACTGACCTTTGATGTAGAGTTGGTGCACGCCTACGCCTGGTTGCCCAATCTTGATAGAAATGTCACCCTCTAGTTATAACATGTAGGTGTATATGCCTAGTTTACATGGTAAGGTACATTACCATTGGGGCACACTTATACCCATGTGTGACATATGCAGATGTCATGGCTATTTGGTGTACGCAGCGACACACTTGGCTATAACCTGTGTCGACAATTAGTGTTACATTCAAATGAGCATCATGACGTTGTTCTCCATGTACAATGGGTATTTTATCTAATTGCTGATAAACTATATTGCTTTAACTATATATATGGGTATAAATAAGGATGAACGCGCGTGAACTGTAATGATGCTAAAATAATGCAATTAAGCGCTGTGCACGGCATGGACATGTGTGGTGCACATACAGATGCCACTGGAGTACAGAGCTAATGGCATATGGTTTTAGAAACATTTTCCCTTCGTAGTGTCTGTTCAAACGTTGGCCGATGGTCTGTGCTCGAATGTCATTACCGTCTCGTGGCTGCTCGGGGACCGGTGAAGGCAGTTGCTCAGTCCACTTCAGTACGACTGCTGTCAGAAATTGACAGCACATTGAACAGAGTGGGCTGAAATGGCAATGACTGTATGAGCTTCAACACTTTCTTTCTGGGAGGCCCACCCCAGCATACTTCGTTTTATTCTTGCTGACCGTGTGTAGATTTACTGGTGGTGCATGCATTTGAGGCATTTTTAATTTACTTTACTATTATGCCACCTGACCTAAATGCACCACGCACTGATACTGGGTGGCAAGGCGTGTTTAAGAAGACTGCGTAAAGAATCCAGTGGCACATGAGACTGATTTGATATTACGACTTGATATGAGTGGTATAATAGAGTATCTTGAGTTGGTATTTTTATCAATCAGAGTGATTACTCATGGAGTTGCTTAAAATACTGACCAGAGGTCCAGCTTTGGGAAAACCTAGACGTTTTTGAAGAATTGCTCAAAAGCTATTAAAATTGAGAGGAAGGCCAGGGGAAAGTTGCCACCAGAATACGAATTGGTTAGATAGGTAATGTTGACACTAAAAATAAGTTAAGTTGGCAACTGTGATTGTGACATTATAGGAAACCACACGTTTGAAAAACAATGTCTTGCTTTTATGGAGTTCGTAATAAAAAAAAAACCAGAAAAACCTCATTGCAGTGCTACAAACAAAATAGTAAATGATAAATTTCTATATTCAATGTTTTTACAAGACATACAATTAAATGCTTGTTGATTCATCATAATTTTGAGATACGTTAGTCCCTTACACATGGCAATCCATGGTGTCCAGGGGACGCGGAATGATACACCAAAGCCTGTAACTGTATATGACGAGAGTAATTCTCTTTTGGTTGTGACATGATGCTAACTTCCTTGGGCTTTGGCATTCGGAGATCTGCATCAGTCTTGCTAACTGAGACATTGTGATGACAATTCTCTGTGCACAAACAAGAGGCGTGGGCACCAGGTTCAATGTCAGGACATCCTGAAGCTAGAGTGGGGGGTTTCGCCCTAGCTGCATAAGCTACAGCAAGCTCTCATGGGCAGATGAAGAACAAGCCTTTGCAATGCAATATTTCTCGCATTATTAAAGTTTGAGCTATTGGTGTTGTATTATTTAGCAATGCCAATAGCTCAAACTTTAATAATGCGAGACCTATTGCATTGCAAATGCTTGTTTCACTGGTAAACGTGAGGTGATTCACAGGGTAGTAGGCTGACTCATTCTCACAGGTGTAGCAGTAAATCCTTACAGGTATCGCAAGTGGAGTTTCCAATTGTGGGCTTTCTCGAGTGCTTTCAATGCCCCTAGTGCCAGGTTAGTACAACCATTCATGGAAAAGGAGTAATTATTGATTCTGCATGAGTAGACTACCCCATCTATTCAAAAACTGTAGTTTCTTCCATGTATTCACAATTTGAGTATGCACTCAAGGAATGCCTAAATAACTTGTTGTAGACGTGACATTACAGAAGTCAAGACATGATGGCGATTAATGACCCACCTGTCAGAACTGACAGCTCCTGAAGAGACTTTATAACAATTTCATATATATAAAACGAATGAATCGATCATTGCCCATAGTGGTAGATGCAGGCATATTCAGTATTTATCTTGTGCTAATAAAGTAGGTCTACAGTACCCAATCCCACCTTAGGACATTTTAATGCTCTTCAGCTCCTGAATTAGAAAGGTCTGTATCAGTTCTGACAAGTCTATTCAGCAAAGCCACAATTGGATCATCATTTAAGAAATGTAAAAGGTAGAGCAGGGGAGCAAACTGCCTGACTTCGCCAGTACTCCCAAAGCATTCTGGTAAATGAAGTTCTCAATACTGATCCTAATCTCAAGCAATCAAGTGTTTGCATCATCCATCACAAATAATGTGGGTGTAAGAAGTTACATAGAAATGCAGTTTTTTAGCCCCATCTTTTTTGTACAGCCTATGCAATTAGGGGCACAAAACATACAGTTACACTTGCTAAGAATTTGCATTTAAAAGGGCCAACATACCTACAGACACTCATTTTCTCAAGTGCAACAAACACACTGGCACCTTTACACACAGACCAACAAATGTAACTTGCTTGTTGGTTTTGTATAATTTAACATTTTTAACATTGAAGATCAAGAAGGTGTTGAATAGAATATTTTAATGTAATGTGTTGATATATTGTGTATTATGATTGATACTTATTTTGTTAATAATCATGATTGAATGTTATGACGCAACCTATGAAACATGGCGAACAGGAGTTTTCGTACCTATGAGATAAAATTGTGGTACTGAATTTGCAAAAATTTTGGTATTTATTTATGGTGATTGCTCTCAGGCTCAGATATTTGTACATCACACTGCGAGGAGAAACGGCGATCCCCAGGTTCTGTGTGAGCTGAGCTTGCAGAATGAGGTTTTACAGGATCATCAAGGAACAGATTGCAGTTTCGACACATGAGATGGACCACAGTCGAATGTTGTTTTTGAGAACAATATGGTGAACATGGTGTGAAAACCACTCTTGTATGCCATAGCAATGTCGCCCACTCCTGAAAAATGTGGCTCTTGATATCCTTAGTCCTCTTGTCATGGTTACTGGTAGGACACCCTACCTCCCAAAGCGATCATGACATGGGCTGTAATGTAGAAGCAAGTGGATTGTGACTCTTGTTTACAGAGCTTACCATCACTGTAATGATACAATTTATGAAGAAAGCATTTGAGCAGGTTACAGACTGAGGAATGAAGGTGACGTCAATGAGGTGAAGCCGGTCCTTTATATCATGGCTGTGGGACACAGACACACCCCATTTAGTGCCTGCAAGCAGTTTGCTTGTCAAAAGACTGATTTGTGTAGTTAAGGAATGGTTGCACTGAATAGTGGTGAATACAGCATCTTGTCATGAAACTTGCAAAACATAGAGGGGAATATTAACCACTACCAATGGGGTTAGAGACTAATTCATTTTTGTGGCATTTAAAGGGACCATGCCAAGAACCAAAATGTCACTGCACATATTGGGCAGGTTCATGAAGCTCATGGAAGCAGTTAAACAACAGGAGGTGTATGACACCATTACAATGGCAGGCAGAAAGTGAAGCTTACACTCTGTAATTTGGGTGAATTTATAGGTGGGTAAATCACCAGCCCTTAGACAATCATGGAGTTAGTATGGCGCATGTTTTGGAGGACAGGGGGTTCTGGGGTGGAACTTGCTTGAATAGAGTCAATGGCATGGGAAGGCAAGTACCACTCCCACTACCTGGAAGTGTAGCTGAAAGGTCCAAGAATGTCCCCACAAACAGAATTCACAGATAACTAGAAGGTCTCAAAATAATATTTATTGGTAGGTCGGCAAGCATGCACTCCAGCTTCCTAACTGTATTTTTCTCTTTTTTTGAGGAGGGAGATGTGTTGTAATTGTGTAAACAAAACTGTGGATTATCTGTAGCCAGGAAAGGAAGTTTGGATGAGGCCTCACGTTGTGTGTGGGGGCTGGAGAGTCAGTTAATGACTGGTTCTGTGGTGTTCTGTTCATGTCTAATTCAAGAATTCTTTCAGTATCCTAGGGTCTGAACTTTTTGTTAGTTCATCCATAGCTTATAAAACAATGCGTCAGCCCATCCATGGATTCAATATATTTAATGTACTTATAAATTATTTTACCAGTTAATGCTTAGTACATGTCCCAAGAGCATCAGAGTGCTTTACATAGTGCATAAGCACTACGAATACTATCAAGACAAAATAATAAGTTATTACAGGCAACACAAATAGGGAACATTTTTTCTTGCATAACAAGCTAGACTCTATACAGAAGATCTAAGTAATTCAATAATAGAACCATTCCCCGAAGGCAGTCAGGCAACAACAAGAAGGATGACTTTAAGCGAGTTGGGAGAATACATTTTTGGAATATTTCTAAGAATGCAATTACTATACTCAATACAGGAGATGACTAGAGATTTAGCAACATCTGTGAGATCTTGCTCTGAAATAAAGTGTTTTATCCCATGGATGAATATCAGCGTACAGTTGATGTTTGTTAGCAGTAAGGTTAATATGTTTGTGGAGGTGCAAGGTGCAAATTGAGAGACTTAGAGCATCCGGTGGTGATCTGTATTCATTATGGGATAATCGTGGAATCCAAGGAGGTTGGGACCGGGTTAGAGATTAGGTACCTTGCGATGTAATAAAATCTGTTATTTTGGGGGTTAAATTTAGACCTGCATTAATATAAGCAGTGAAATGACACTAAAGTACAATAAGATAATTAACATGTGAAGCCTTAATGAAAAGACCTTTGACACATAGACATAAAAAGCATAGACATATAATGATATAAAAAGAAACTAGCAATAATGTATTTGAGCTGTTACCATTAGTCCTCACTGAGATTAATAAAGCCTCATACTGCCCATCGCAACCACTTAAGAGGAACCCTATTATTAAAGCAGTGGCACACACGCACCACTATCCCACCTTCAGCTCTTTGGAGAACAACACCTTCCACTGCACACTACCTAGGGTTGCAGGGTAGATTATTTCACACTATTGCATCTGCAGTGCCAGTTGAGGATGTGGGTGGAGCCAATAGAGTAAGAGGGTGGAGCCTTTGGAGGAAGTATGTGGGGTTGGGGTAGGTGGGTGTGGCCTCCTAAAAACTGTTTGATCCCTTGCACTTAATATTTTACAAATTAAGCACTGTCTGCAATGTGGTGCCAACCCATTTCTCTGCTCTTGGAAGTGAGTATAAAGTGCTGCATCTGCCAGACCCAACGCATTGACACCGTCGCACTGATCAGAACTGACGCATCGCCGTACTTGCGGGCACTAAATCGATGCATAATGCTTGGAACCAATGCATCGCCTCTGGAACCGCCACTTCAGAACTGACACATCGCCGCCACTGAGTGGAGAAGATGGGTGCATCATCTCTACAGTGTGGAGAAACCCAGTACATCACATTTGGAAAAGCCACACCTTGGAACCAGTGTATCAGTCACAGAACTAACACATCACCGCCATTGCGTGGAGTAGTTTGGCGCATCACCTCAAATGCTTGGGGATCACAGATGCATTGCTCTGCTTCACCCCACATCTCGTTGCTTGCGACAATGATAAAGGATCTTGTGCCCTGCGTGGTTCTATTATCTGGCCCACATTCCATCGTGATCAGCATGATCTCTTGACTTTGTACCAGTCCAGCGCAACCATTTAACTCTTTAAGCGCTTACTGCTTCTAAGTGCTATTTTTGCATTTAATCTTTAAAAATTGGTATATCCACTTCTACTTATTGGATCTGTGTTATTATGGTCTTGTTTTATGTACGCAATTATTCTCTATTTTTCTAAACTGGTGAGGAGTCTTCTTGTGGTGTTTTCATTATGCTACTGTTTGATGTGCTGCACAAATACTTTACACTTAGCCTCCTCAGTTAGGTCTGACTGCTCTGAGTCAAGTTACCAAAGGGTGAGCACAGGTTAATTTGTGGTGTGTTTGTGCCCTACCCTGACAAGGATTGCGGATCCTGCTTGGACCGGTGCGTACCTCTGCCAACTAGAAACCCAATTTCTAACATTTGGGAAATACCTATACCCAAACAGCAAAATTGTATTTTGCCTCTGAAAATCCTTGTACCACACTAGCTGAATAACACTAAGAAATATAGATTTATGTGTGTTTAAAGTAAGGAAGATTCTCGTTCACATGATCACCGTATTCAACTCAGCTACCACGGCACCCACAAATTACAAGGGAAATCCCAGTCACACTGATCAGTAGTAACAAAAGTCAAGCATACCACAATATTCACAGTCATCCAGTGTACGCTGGATCAAAGCGGCTTGGCAGCAGATTTGCACATGTTAGAAACCTGGCGGATGACGGTTTGTTGTGTCTAGCATGTAGCTGTAAGACGTGAGGTTGTTTATGGCTAAATTGCTTACATGAAGATATGTGCAACCAAAGAATGTACATAAAAGAGAATAAAAGAAAAATATCTTTGCACAAGTATTACTTTTCTCACAAGTGGTGTGATTTTTAAGGGCTACTTTATTATAGTCTTGTCACACCTGCGGGCAACAGGATGTTCAGGTTTGCACTATTAACAAGACTGTGTATTATTGGAAATTAAATAACACACAGAGATCATACATGGTTTTGTGTCACGATCACCTCTTCTGTGTAATGGAATCAAATAGCTTAGGTTATCTAAATAAGCGTAGCCTTTTCCAACATTGAGATGAGATATATTGGTATGGTAATGAGCTCATCCCTGGGTCCCCATATCCAGCTTGGAAAAGGTGAAAGCAAGAAAATATCTCCATCCATGGAAAGGCAATAGACTGAAATATAATCCACAGGTCCAAATGTGAACTGAGGGGCCTCTAGGGATGCCGCATTTATGCCTAGCGCCAGCCCGTGTGTTGGGTAAACTCCTGGAAACGCCCTGGACAATGGGTTGAAAGTTCCCAGGAGTGACCCCATCCACTTTTACAGTACTCACTGTGTTTTCTTTCTTCCTGTAAACTATCCCACAGTGCCCTTCTTTACTTAAATACAACATGGCAGAACCGTTCTTCCCTGGCCAGAATTCCTTGTACCCACCCATAGGTGTGGTTATGATAATTGGCAAATGCTCCCTTGTGTTCTCTCCGAACTGGTTCTGGCCCACAGTCTCTTTGGGGGAGATTCTCCTCTTCATGTACATGTGCCGTTATGGGGTAACTCTGGCATCAGCTTATGTGGTGAGATGCTGAACTGGGAGCTGTGGTATTCTGCCGGCATCTACAGCCAACAAGTGCTTGAGCAAAGTGCCTTCAAACCGTTCGTGATGCTCCGCGAGGAATTCGGTCTCCCACCCTATCAGTCATGGCGGTATTTGCAGCTGTAGCAATGCCTCGCTTGACACTACGGTACATGGCCCTAGGTTCTTCAGCCGAGTCCTAAAATCTCCTACCTCAAGGCGCGGGGTCACTCTTGAGGGCCAATGTCTGGCTTCTATAGCCTCTTGAGTCATCATCTATTCTCCCTGCTCCTCCTAAATAACCTCCATACCAGATAGCAAGCCAGACTTCAGACAGAATAAGAAACGGATGATTGGCCGGACATCTGAAGACACTGGACCGTGGGGCCCTTGAGGCGTTGTTGAAGTTCTGTCTTTTAAGTCCCAGACCTGGTACTATGTTACACTACCGACTGTCCTGGACCTTGTGACCTTACCCTGGTCATGGCCCTTGAGGGTGTTTTTTCACTTTCACTTTTTCTACCTCTACCATAACCTCTGAGTCTCACTTTTCCATTCACTACTCCCACCTATCATCCACTTGCCCATACGTGTGTGTGAGTGTGGGCCCCCTGCTCACCTTCAATCTCTCCTTCTTCTGTCCTGTTCTCCCTATTGCTACCCCTCTCCATATTGAACATCATGTGTCAATGCGGACCCATGCGTTGTCCCTGGAACTGTCCTTCCTGGAGTCCAGAGTGCCCTAGGGAAAAATTGCATGCTATGCATCTAGTGCTGGGTTTATTTTGCACTGTATGATTGTGTCATGTATAAAGTGCCTTGTTCCCCAGCCCATTCTCTTACCCATTGCTTTGTTTTGATCCTTCAATTAATAATTGTAAAACAAAAAAACACTTCTGGGGCAGCCTTTCCCCTAGCCCCACTAGGTTTGGAGCCAAGCTGACTAGGCAGACAAAGAGAGGTATGCCTATGTCTGAGGTAAATCTACCAGTGACAGGGTGAGAACTCTTTGGAGCAGTGGGGCTGGATTAATTTTCAGAGTGGTGGTGCTGTCATCATAGTTACATCACTAAAGTCATAGGGATTGTGAAAAATCAGTTTTACAAAGAACACGAAAGCAAAAGAGTCACACCTGCAGAAGCATGGTAAAGGTGTGGTATGTAGCCAGTGCTGCATTGTGGAGCACAGTGTTGCAAATATACCATTAAAGCATGGATGTGGGAGTACACTATCATTTACAAAAGGCACATATTTCATTGAAATGGCCAAATAATTCACACGGACATACAGTTTTACTGATAAAACTACATAGTGCAGAAATGATAGTGTGTGGGTTCGATTTTCAGCAAAATTATACCTTTTACATAGCAAATAAAATGTCTTGAGTTATATAGAACCCATTACAAATTTATTTCTATCACACTTTAGAATTTCAAAACATATGCTTCCTTTGTGCTTTCAAAACTGCTTGTCTATTTTGAAATAGTTGCCCAGTTCATTTACAGATATTTAAAAGTTGTTATTTATTTAAAAACATAATGATATCCTCTAGCCTTTCCTTTTACTCACAGTATCCCAGCAAGATTTTCAGACAGTTCATTTTACAAAATCCTTTCACGTTACAGTCAGAGAAAGAGAATTAAAAATGATCTCCATGTTAAAAGAATATTGTTAGAAATGCGATTTCTGGTTGGCTTGGTCATGCGCCTAAGGCAGGCAGAAACCACCACTCTAATCAGGGCAAGGGAGTTATACGCAGAAGATAACCCCTGCTCACCTCCTTGGTAGCCTGGCACGAGCAGTCAGGCTTATCCCAGAGACAAAGTGTAGAGCGTTTGTGCAATACACACACACACACACACAGCAGCAACACCCTAGGCCCACTACAAAATAAACTCCACACAAGGTTATATAAAAAATAGCCTTTCTATTATCAAAAATACATTAGATCATATTCACACAATGTACACTGTGCCAACTGGCACTAGGCAATATTTACAGGGGATTATATAGATATGACAGGGCCAATCGGGCCACTGTCAGAACTTTTTGGACAGCACTAGTAGTAAAAATTTCACCACCAGTAACTACTGGCATAATAATGACCTCAGCATTATCACCTGCAACATAAAGACCTTATGTCTGCATCCTCACATGGCATAGAACACATTATGCATACACCTCATAAGCATAAACTCATTATGCATAAATATCCTAAGCCTAAACACATTATGTAATAGGCATCACAGTAGGTATAGACACATTGGGAATGAACCACATTAGGAATAAACACATTATGCCTAAAACTTGGGTACTGCACCCCAGTACCACAGATAAAGTGCACACAGCACCTTAGCATAAATCACATTAGGGCCTTGCGCCCTACCAACATAAAACTGACCTCCTGGCCAACTGGCCTTCCTTGGGGCTCAAATACCCTTGGTCCCAAATGTCAGTGCTTAGATGTAGGGCCTCTCCCACAGCCCTCTGGCTGCCAATGCCGCAAAAGCAAAGTACACCATACAATGGGGCACGGGGTGCATCTCACCCCCACCTCATCAATAACCAAACAAAATGCCCCCTTTGTGGCAGCTGCCCTCTGTCCGGTGGGGCAGCTGTAGGGAATTGTCTTCGGCACCACTGTTCCTGAGGAGCCCCCCTCTGGGGCTCCTACTACAAAATTGCCCCTAACGTTGTAGCTGCCCTCTCTCCTGCGGGGCACCAGCTCACTCACCGGGGAAGGCTGGTGCATGCTCCAGGCACCGACAATGTGCCTCGGGGGCCTCCACCAACAACGCCCAACTACCTCAGCCCCCACTAACCGGGGCTGGTGTCCGATCACAGTCTCCGCCCCTTCCCGCTGGCGAGACTCGGCCCTGGGAGCTCTCAAGGCTCCGGTCGGGCTCTTCTCCTCTTGCCTCACTCACTGGGGCTCTCGCTGGCTGGTCGCCAGTGCAGGGTAGGCTCCCGTCTGGCTTCTACCACACACAGGGCTCCCACCGGCACACGGGGGCCCGCCTTCCTCCCAGGGCCCCTGGGCAGGCTTCCTGCATCCACCTTCCTGCCGGCGGGACACGCCGCCAACCATGCATAGCTGCTTGGCTTCCGGGTCGCTTGTGGTGGCGGCAGCTCTCGCTCTTCTTCGTCTTCACACGCGGCAATGATTTCTGGCCAATTGGGGGTGGGCTCCCACTCAAGAGGTAAAAACACAGGTGGGCTCCCACTATTACTCACACAAATGCTGGGTGGGCACCCGCTTCTTAAATAGGCATCAATGCGGGGTGGGCTCCTGAAAAAGCACACCACGATGCGGGGTGGGCTCCCCCTGATAAAAGGCATAAATGTGGGGTAGGAACCCGCTAGCACCGGCAGGCAGCGCAGGGGGGGAATCCCACACGCCGTCCAGCGCGCACGACACACGCGCTCCTTCTTCACCTGGCCATAAAAAATATAGCACTCACGAGGCGCTAGGGCTCCAGAGTTTCCAGGAAGCACAGCTGGGCCAAGGCAGGCCAGCACACAGGGCCCTCCAGCAGAGAGGCAGACCCTGGTGGCGGTTCTTCCTGGGGCTCAGCAGTTCCAGCACCAGACAGCACCAGACAGCACAAGAACAGCACACCCTTTTCATGAGATCACAGCCCCAATATTTATATCCTAAATTTCTTTGTCTGCCCAGGGTTTGAGGGAACCAGTCCTTACTGGTTACGTGAGTGTGGAGCACTTTGTTGATAGGGCTCCTCTTCCCCTTTGTCAGGTTGGGGCTCTGCCATCAGACACATCACAGGGGGGCGGAGCCAGCATTCACATAGGCAGGCACAGACCTATTCAGGGTCAGGGGTCCACTCCTCCACTTACTCCAAATGCAGATCTCCCATTCAGCCTAGCGCAGACTCACCCTGTCCTCCCTGGAGCACACACACCTCACCAGCCACTGTCACTCCAAAACCAGACATGCAATCCACATCGGGCAGGCAGACACAAGGCACACAGAAATGGCAACTTCTAAAAGTGACATTTCTAAAATAGTTATAATAAATCTGCGCACACTAGTGCGCTGCATCTATTATTACCATTCCAAATATACCAAACTTGACCACGCTGCTCCTCTCATATCAGGAATTACTACTAAAACACTTATCAGGGAATCCTAAATGCATTCCTAAGGGAGGGCAGCCTCACAGCAATGAGAAACCAAAATGGTTGCTTGTCACTACCAGGACATGTCACGCACTTAAGGTACATGTCCTTCCTTTCACCTACAATGCACCCTGCCCTTTGGGCAAGCTAGGGCCTACCTTAGAGGTGACTGACATGTAGTAAAAGGGGGGTTACAGACATGGTACACGCTTTAAGTGCCACGACATAGCGGCAGTAACACTGCACGCACATGCCCTGCAATTGCAGAGGCCTGAGACAGGTTTGAAAGGCTACTTTGCATGGTGGGGCAATCAGCGATGCAAGCCCACCAGTAGCATTTCATTTACTGGCCCTGGGTATCCGAGATTTCCATGCCAAACAGGTGTAGACCAATCTTACCATGTTTACAACAGAGAGCACACACACTTTACCCTGGACAGCAGTGATAAAGTGCCCAGAGTCCTAAAACCCCCACCAACATGTCAGAAAACAAGGGTTGGACAAAGGCAAAATGTTCAGGGATGTCCCTGCAAAAATGGCCAAGTCCAACAAATATGATAAGCAGCAGTTTGCCAGAAGATAGCGTATGACATTTGGCCTCTGTGTTTCAATGTACAGCAAATGTGCTGAACTCCATCTTGGTTATTTTGCGAGTGCTGCAGCACCACCAGCATCCCTATTTCTGGCATCTATGCTTTGAAGCTCAGGAAGAGGCTGGCATACCTCGAGGCCAGCTTGCCTCAAAGCAGAAAAACACTTCTCCACACAAAAGCATTTTGTTCCCTGTCTGGGAGCAATACACAGCATATCACAGAAAAGCCATTATAAATCATTCTAACGTAGTGTTCTCCTATGGGAGGGCAAGCCGTACCACAGAGAAAAAAAAACGTTGGAGGTTTTTTAAAACCAGGACACGTAAAACTTTCAATATACATGTCCTACTTTTTAAATACCATGCACCTGGCCTATGGGCATCTAGGGTCTGCCTTAGAGGTGACTTATAGGTATTAAAAAGCAAGGTTTAGGCGTGGCAAAAGGTTTATTTTGCCAGGCCGAAATGGAAGTTTTAAACTTCACACACAGGCTGCAGTGGCAGACCTGGAGACAGGTTTTACAATGCTACTGTAGTGGGTGGCATGAGTGCTGCAGACCAACTGTAGAACAATATACTAGGGCCATATAAGTAAATTAATTGGGCCAATTAGGTATGTTTCTATGTTTAGAATGGAGCTCACAAGCAATTTAGCTCTGTTTGGTAGGGGTAAGGTGCACATAGTCCTAGGGCGAGAAAAAAACGGGCTCAGCATAGGAAGGCAGATATCTGGGGGGATGTCAGGTAAAAAATGGTCCTCTCCAACAGCAACCCCTCTCACTATACCAGATTTCACAGACCGATACACTAGAATCGTTACTAAAAGGTACACTAATGTAGAACATAGTAAAGTTTGACCAGTTGAGATAGTAAAGACAATGAGCATCACCACCACTACAGGCTCCAAGATCAATTATACTGCACTAGTGGGAAGCCAGCCCAATTTAGTCCAAAAAATCTATGACCCCTGTTTTACTTTGTCATGGGTGCAATGTTCTGAGACACAAAATTCTAACGTAAGAGTTGAGCGAGGTTGTAATCCTCTCCCCAGGCCAATCAATCAATCAGGAGTTTGTTAAGCGCGACTACTCACCGGTAAGGGTCTCAAGGCGCTACGGGTAGGGCGGTGCAGGTTCCTTTCCATCAAAGAGGGGGTCTGTCGAAGAGCCAGGTTTTGATGTTTCTTGCGAAGATGGGGAGCAATGTTGTCTGTCTGAGGTGGAGCGGAAGGGTGTTCCAGGCTTTGGCTGCGAGGAAGGAGAAGGAGCGACCTCCCGATCTGGTCTTTCTGGTGCGGGCGACCACAGCGTCGGAGAGCTGGGCTGATCGTAGGGTCCTTTGGGGTGCTTGGAATTTGAGTCGGCTGTTCCGGTATGCTGGTCCGGTGCCATGGAGGGCCTTGTATGCATGGGTGAGTATCTTGAAGGTGATTCTCACCTCGACGGGGATCCAGTGGAGTGTGCGCAGGTGCTGGGAGATGTGGCAGTGTTTTGGCAGGTTGAGGACCAGTCTTGAGGTGGCGTTCTAGATGTTCTGAAGCTTACAGGTGAGGTTTTTGTTTATACCGGCGTAGAGTGCGTTGCCGTAGTTGAGTCTGCTGGTGACCAGGATGTGAGTGACCGTCTTTCTGTGTTCGAGGGGGATCCATTTGAAGGTCTTACTAATGAGGCGGGGGTGAGGAAGCAGGAAAACGAGACAGTTGATCTGGCAGGCCATTTTGAGCTCGGAGTCCAGGATGACTCCCGGGTTGGGTGCGTGGTCCGTGGGGGTTGCCGGGTTTCCGAGGGAAGGGGCTATCAGGTGTCGGTCCAGGTGTTGGTGTTTGAGCCCATGATCAGTACTTCTGTTTTGTTGGTGTTTAGTTATAGGCAGCTGTTTTTCATCCATTTGTCGACGGCTCCATGCCTTCTCGAAAGTTGTGTCTGGTGGTGTTGGGTTCGTTGGATAGGGAGAGGATGAGTTGGGTGTTGTCTGTGTATGATACACTGTTGAGTTCGTAGGTTCTAACGATCGGGCGAGTGGAGCCATGTAGACGTTGAAGAGCGTCGTGCTGAGGGAGGAGCCCTGGAGGAATACGCAGGTGGTGGGTGTGGGGTCCGAGAGGAAAGGGGGGAGTCTGACCCGCTGCGTTCTGCCAGAGAGAAAGTGGCGGATCCAGTCGAGGGCCTTGTCCTGAATTCCTGCGTGTTGGATTCTGCATATTAGGGTTAGGTGAGAGACTGTGTTGAACGCCGCTGAGAGGTCTAGGAGGATGAGGGCTACTGTTTCTCCTTTGTCCAGTATCCCTTGACGGGCTTTGAGGGAAGGGCAGCAAATCTACACCTGCTATTGGTGATTGCTCGGGGTGTTTGCTAGGCATGTCAGTTTCACAGATCACTTGACCATAGATGAAAATATGAAATACCGTAGCTTGCCACGTCCAATAACATAGCAGAGTGTAGGGAATTCCACATCTCAAATACCCTTTGGTTATAGTGACCTGACCTCCCTCGCCCCCGACAGCTGCCAAACACGATGCCCTGTGGGCATAGGAGGGCCACTCTTCCTCCTAAATATGTGCAGATTCTGCCTGCTCCTAAACTTGCATTACTTGTGTATGAGTATGTCTAAAATCTTGTACAGAAATCGGCAAAAAAGCAGGTACAACCGTCTGCAATTTCCGGCACATCAAGTTTCCACCGTGGCACATAGTGGACACATACTGCATAAGAAAAGATATTAGTGACTGCTACACTCTATGAAGGTTTGCTCTCTCTGATTATTGTACTTCTGGGGTAGCTGGGTGCACAGCTGCCCTAAAGTAACCCTTTGCTTCTCGCCCTTTCTCCCATTCAGCTTGAAGTTGTGCCCAATGTCCTAACCAGAGATCATCCGCAGAATCCTACTGCGCAACTTGCAGAAGTGCCAGAAAAGACGGCACCTTGTGTGCTTCATCCATTTTCATCAGCCATCCCACACTCCACAGTAAAGCCGCAGATAGAATGCATCTCTCATTACTCAGCATACGTCAGAGGCAATGGACTGCTTCCGCCATTTTTCTTTGTTAGAGAGCCTCTTCATAATTGTCTCCAATCATGTTTAAGGAGTCCCGTCTGGGACAGTGCCATCTCTTTCCCTTAATGTGTTTACTTGTTCCTTTTACACTGAAGTGGTGAGGCTTAATTAGACCTCTTTAAGTGTGTTTTATGGAGCTGTCAAAGCTCACCGACCAATTTATCGGAGCTAAGGGAAGATCAGACTGCAGGCGCTAAAGGATAGTGGCAGAAAGCAAAATATATTTTAATTTGAATAGGCAATTTTCTACAAGTGAGCACAAGGGACTGTTCTTTCAGTGAGTCACTTCACTGCTCATGAGGGCAAAGCCAAGAAATAGATGATCCTTTATGCCCCTTCCAGAAGAAACAATCACAATGCTACATGGTTTATGAACATTTCAAAGATCAGGAAAAATGCATACTGTGAATAGGATCTCAACAGCCTGTCTATTTTGCTATTGTGAATGCCCAAACAAGTTGTAACCAGGGCCCGATATTTATATCACCGACAAATTGGGACATTTATTGGTAGGATGTCCTGCACAAATTGAAATGCACCACAGAGTGTGTGCCAGAATGTACCATGGAATAACTGTTTCAATAGTGGCGGTCTTGTCACAAGCAATGACTTTCCAGAACTCCCAGCCACGGCCACAGCAGTTGATTCTGAGGCTCGCCTCCAGCCCAATCAAGCCATCCTCTGCCCTAACTGCATAAGGATGGGCATACAGGATGTGGTTGTATGTCACTGCTGTCATTCAGGCATGTTTCATTGTTGACGTGCAGGGCAAGCAGTGATGCTAAAGGGCTGAATAAGCCATTCCAGGGCGTTGTGCTTCCACAACAACCCTTCCATAGCAGGTGCCATAAGATGGCAGTCTTTGATCCAGACCCTCGCTCTGTCTCAGCTACTCATAGGGTGGGGTGAAAACCCAGTTGAGGCATAGCGCACCAATACATAGACATTTAGTATGAGGGTCCCGCCTGGTCTGGATTGGAGATAGACTTACTATTCATGCATTGAGGCACTGGATTACTGTTCATGCATTGAGGGACTGGAAGAAGAATAACACATTCCCCAACAAAAGAATCAGATGATATACGGGGACAAAACAACACTATTTATTAGAAAATTAGGAATGATAAATGATACCTGAGAGCAAATTAGTCTACGTACTTAATACGAATTGGTGGTAGCTTGGGGCCAGTTAATGTATTATTTCAAATGACTATCTGAGGTTAGAGCTAGTAATTAATTTACTGAAGTATATACCTTATATTTTGGGAAGATAATTAGTGTATTTACAAGTACTGCAAGCTAACTTGGAGTGATAATAGATACTGATTTGATAATTTTTTGCTGATCTTTGGGCACCATTGTAGAAGACGAGGGAAACGTTTCATCAACCATATTGGTAACTTTTATGACCCCATTATCACTTCAATCTGGTGGGTAATCGATCTTTCAAGAAGAATATCTCTAAGACCTTCCATACCGCTTGTAAGTCACATTATATGGCAGATAATTTAACCTGAAAAGTCTGAATGGGAGAATAGAAAAAAGTGAAAATAGAATGAAGGGAGGGTGCTTTACATATCTTCAAAGCTAATTGTTAGAAATGGGGGTCTCTAGTTGGCAGAGGTAGGTACCATTGTCCAAAAAAGGGGCCCTTGCCTCTAGTCAAGGTAAGGGGGATACACTTCTAAAATAACCCCAGCTCACCCGCTTGCTAGGGGCTTATCTCAGATGCAGTGTTTAAAGAATTTGCGAACACACACAGTAATACAGTGAAAACACTACAAATGGACACCACACCAGATTAGAACAATGTGTAATCTTTATTTAAACCAAAACAAGACCAACAACAAAAATCCACAGTACAGTTATCAAGATATCCTCAAAAGTAGCTTATTCACTAAATTAAAGTTTGTAGCAACAAATAACTCCACCAGGAGTTATTACGGCGTCGTGACAGATACAAATCCCAAAGCACTGCGCCAACTGCGAGGTGCCCGGTGTCAGGCGCAGAGTCAAGCAGGCCCACAAAGAACAGAACCTTGGAAAACAATGATAGCAAAGACATTGCATGGAGTCGGGCGGTGATGCTTCATTGGCTCCGAGCGGCGTCTGATCCTTACGACCCCAGAGGAGGTGAATCCTCAGTTCCTTACTGCGGTGCAGGGGAGGTGAGACGTCGGTTCCTTACTGTGTTAGGAAGGTGATGTCACGGTGGTCGCAAGGTGTCAGTTCCTTAAAATGGAGCGGTGTCAATGGAGTCAGGAGTCACCCACGTCGAGTATCGGCTCTGCGTTCATGAAGCACTGGCGTCCATGAAGTCGGGGCTGCGGTGCGAGTCAGGACACTGCGTCGTGGACGTCACGAGCTGTGTCCTCGGCTCCGGTACAGGCAGTGGCCTGGGCGTCTGATTCGGAGTGGAGGTGGCATGGCATCAGCAGGCGTTGAGCCTACAGTGCAAGTCGGGGCAGTGCGTCGTGCTCTTCACAAGCGGTTCCCACAGCTTCGGTGCAGGTCACAGCGTTGCTCGCTGGCGTTGATGTTGCAATTTCCTTCTGCAGCAGCTGAAACAGCAGTTCCAGATGCAGAAAGACAGACAAAATTAAGTCTTTGTGTACCTGAGACTTCAGAACAAGAGGCAAGCTCAATTTCAATGCCCTTGGAGTTGGAGATATTTTCCTCAAGCAGATGACAAAGTAAACAGCAAAGTCCTTTTCTCCTTTCCTTGGCAGCAAGCAGCCACTGCAGGCCAACCCCAGACAGCAAACAGCACAGTGGCAGTATTCCTCCTCAGCTTCTCTGGCTCTTCTCCTTGGCAAAGGTTCCTCATGATTTCCTAGAAGCAATCTAAAATGTTGGGGTCTGCGCCCCTCTTTTTATAAACAAAAATCATTTGTTCTCTGAAGGCAGAGAGTGTTTGTACCCAGCCAAAACCAGTTCCATCCTCACTGGTGCATCTTCCTGGAAGGAGGAAGAGAGGCAGCATTGTTGAAGGCAGACCAGGCCCATGCAGGTGAGAGGAAATCTCCTTCCCTACTGTAAATGCAGCCCAGGTCGATTCAGCCCAGTCCTGACTCATCAGACTTCTGGAGCCACTGCCCCTCTCCAGCCCCTGTCATCCAAAAGCCAAACATACAATACACAAACCTAGCAGAGGCACAGTGGATGGTTAGGCAAGAAAATACCTACTTTCTAAAAGTGGTATTTTCGAACACAGAATGTAAAAATCACCCTTACTAAAAGATGCATTTTAATATTCTGTGTTCAGGTATACTAACCTTTATTTTCCTACCTTGTTACTAGTGGCAGTTATGTTTATAAGATGTTATAAACAAACTCACAAACTTCCCATTCTGGTTGCAACAGTGGAAAATTAAATTGGCAGTAATTCACGATCAGGACATGCCACACACACCAGGGCATGTCCTACCTTTCATATACACTGCACCCTGCCCACAGGGGCACCTTGGGCCTACCTTAAGGGTGACTGATATGTAAGAAAAGGGTAGGTTAGGGCCTGGAAGTGGGTGCACATGCCTAGTCGACATGGCAGTACGAGACTGCCCACAGGCTCTGCAATGGCAGGCCAGAGTCACATTTTACAGGCTGCTTCTGTGGGTGGCACAATCAGTGCAGCAGCCCACTAGAAATAAGAACAATTGATGGACACAATGCAGAACAATGTCATACATTCACCCCAGTACAGAGATCTGGGCCTAAATCCATCGTTTTTTTGCTCACCAAGCCATTCCAGTTTGGACCCAGCCATATGCAAATGAGTCATGACCCTGCACCCAATGGGAACAGCCCAGCCAGAACTGTAGGCCAGGTCCTCCATGGACTGGAAACAAGCATCCTAGGACCGGTTTGGGCTTTCAGCCCTCATGAGCAAGCTAAATATTTTGAGGAGAAGATAACAGCAGCAGTAAATGCGCCCAGGGAAATATTCCTAATCACAAAAAGTCTGACTAGGTGCCCAGCACCAGACCCCCACTCAGATACCACAAAGACAAGAAGTGATGAACTCGTAGAGTTTTTTAATATAAAAATGTTAGATATTTATAATACATTCCCCCAAAATACAAGCGGAGACAAATTTGACAAGGAGGTGGAACTTCTGAGGGAAGTCACCCCCAATTGGGAAGATTCCCCTACCTTGGCCTTGGCCACCCTAATACAGCTGTTTGCTCAAGTCAAATCAGATTCCCTTCGGGATCCGGCCCCCCTCCATAAACTCCACAAAGTAGAAGGAACTATTCTTCTGATATTGCTGGAGGTGTTAAACTCCTCGCTATGCAGTGGCAAGGTACCCTTAGCATGGAAGCATGCCATGATAAGAGCCCTATTGAAAAAGCCAAATCTTGATGGTATGGAGTAATTATCGCCCAGTCTCCCTGGGACTAGCAAGATACTCGAAAAATATGTCAACAAAATTCTCTCGGAACACTTTGAGAAACATTCCCTGCTGCATGTTACCCAGACAGGATTCCGCCCTAATCATGGAACAGAGACAGCCTTGCTAGCTACAGTGGAAGAATCCAGGAGAATCCTTGACCAAGGAGGGACGGTGGAAAACATCCTACTTGATCTAAGCTCTGCATTTGACACGGTTAATTATAACATGCTATTTGACAGGCTCAGAATGGTAGGGGTCTCGGGCAAAGTTCTGACATGGATTAAATCCTTCCTGAAAGATAGAGTATTTTAGGTTACAAACGGGGGTGGGGTCGCACACTACTCACACACCGGCGGTGTTGCCCCTAAGGACTCTGGTCAATGTAGTAAAGTGTTCGCGATGCATCATCTTTCGATCTTCTGCTATCTTCGCTGTCTTCGCCATCCCTGGACACGTGTTTCGGGGTATTACCCCTCATCAGCAGGGATAGGCCGTGTACTGGGGATGCCGATGGCTGCCAATATCTGCCAGGTATAGTACCACTCAGGCGCGTAGGTGCGGGATCCCAGGCTCGTCAGTACACGGCCTATCCCTGCTGATGAGGGGTAATACAAACAGCATTTGGGAAATCACTGTCAAATTTGAATGTCTTTTTATAAGTCGCTACACCATTAGCCGTCTTATAATTAAAAAAATGCTATTGTTTATTTATGTGGCTGCCCGCGGACGATTTCCTTGCTATTATGATTTCTGTAACAGTCTCTTGAAGAATTACGCGGGCACTGAAGTATGTTTTCTCTTTCCATTAACCTTTTTCTTTATTTCTAAGGGAAGTTGCTTGCTGAAAATTACTCAATAAAGGCTAAGGCCGAAATGCGTCATTTTGTTTTACAATAAACAATTATGCAGTCTTCTTGTGTGCCACTCTTGTTGTTTTCTCCTAAGAATCTTTGAGGAATACAGTGGATATACTTGAATATATATTTGGCAAGTGGCACAACGGCGGACCCCTAGTTCCGCACCTCACGCCAGTTCCAGTTAATAAGTTTGGTCGCGCAAAACTACCCCAATGTCAGCCGTTGCGTGATGTCACTGTGCTCCAGATCAAAGAAACGTTTAATGTCCAATGGGGGTCCACATCTCACAAAGTTTAATAGTCAAATGTAGATGCAAAAATATAGTTTCTTTATTTTTAATTTGTGTTAAGAGACAACAAACAAAGATACTCCAGCCAACGTGTTTCATTCCCATACTGGGAACTTCATCAGGGCTGAAAGAATAACAAGTACTGCGTGGGACGCATAGGGGTAGTCCTTTTACTTATGAATAAGGAGTGGGACTACTACCAGGAGGATATTTGCATGTACATCGTGGCGCGGCCAATAGGAAGCATGATTGCTAACCTGAGCCAATTGCTGGTTCTTCAGGCACATGATGTGATGTACAGGGGGAGGCCATTATGGGAGTTATTATAACTTCTATCATTTGGGCGGATTAGGAATGTGGCCTCACATCAGGTTATGTTTCTTCTCTTATAGGAGTTATTATACTCATAAATACGTCGCTGGGCCCCACTGCAATACACGGAACCGTGCCATTCATTTACTCAAGATCACCACCGAAGAAAATCGATATATAAGGTACAATTTAATATAGCACTATACCACAACCAAGGGTTAGTGACTATAGACCTTGGGGTTGATACGGTGTTATTGTCCTGAATAAATGATTTTTTGAATGTTATATGTCGCTTGGGCCTATCAGCTGGAACACATAGGATCACGTATTACCCTTTATCCTATCATTTCAATTGTAGATTGAGTCTGCTTACTTGCCAATTTTTGTGGTGTCAAATCCTACAACACATCGCGTATATTTAGATCACCAGTATCAACCGGTGGCCGATTAGGTATGTTGTTTGAACTACACTATGTCTCGTACTATTCACTGACTGTGTTAGGAGTGCTAGCATTCCAGTATAAGTGGAGGTTATTGAACTAAGGGATTATATGGACATAGCGCTGCTATGTTCCAAGATATGATCTGATTGCTCATGAATGGAGCTGGTGCATGTCGAAATGTTTGGCTCTACTTTCCTCATGGTTATCCGTGCCTTTTCCCCTCCCTTTTTCTTCTACTTTCCCCTTTTACTTCCCTGCACATCTCTAGCCTCGAGTCAATCATGGACCAGGCATGTTACATACTTGACAAGCCCTGTGTCTTAAGTTCTCTCTCTCCCGCTCTAGGTTCATTGACAGATGCACATATATCTTGGGTGAACTCAGCTCATCTATAACTGCTGTACGTGGAAATTTACGAATATGGCCGGTAGATTCAAGTCGTCTGTCACTTCTTTCACTTGGTAAAAATTGTATTAGTACTCCCCACCTTTTCTGTTGCATAGGGTTGCTGAAACCTGTTCCTGGCTTATTTCAGGCCATTGTTTGTCGCTTATATAGACCTTCCTAACCATTGTCAATTACAGTTGACAAAATGGGACTGGCTTAGAAACTCGTTGTCACCAATTGGGATTGGAGTATCTTATGCTAAGGACATTGTCCTATTCGAAATTGTGGCCACCTCTACAATTATGTGTAGTGTGCAATTTATAAGTAATCAATGTGTCGGAGTTTTGTGGTGTCTTAATGATAGTATATATATTAGTGTTATGTTTATTTATGTATTTATATGTATGTCAATGTTTGGTCTTGCGTTTTGTTATTTGAATGTAAATTTTGTGATATTTGTTGTTCTTTCAGCCCTGATGAAGTTCCCAGTATGGGAATGAAACACGTTGGCTGGAGTATCTATGTTTGATGTCTCTTAACACGAATTAAAATAAAGAAACAATATTTTTGCATCTACAATTGACTATTGGACTTTGTGAGTTGCGCACCCCCATTGGACATTAAACGTTTCTTTGATCTGGAGCACAGTGACATCACGCAACGGCTGACATTGGGGTAGTTTTGCTCAACTATAATTCTTATTAACTGGAACTTGGGTGAGGTGCGGAACTTGGGGTCCGCCGTTGCTCTACTTGCCATTTATTCGACTGGACTGACCAGCACTCACAGCCATCCGTGAAACAGTATGGCACGTTTTGATGACAAAAGAGAGGAAATGGCACAGGACCGTGCCATTCATTTACGCAAGATCACCACCGAAGAAAATCGATATATAAGGTACAATTTAAATATAGCACTTTTTGGAAAAAATGCAACACTGCCGCAGATAGGACAAAGCGCTCACGGTACATCGGGCTTACGTGCCCTATTTGTTAAATTAGTACGCCTAAAGAAACAAGAACTCCCTGTTGGTAGGACGGGGTAACCCGGCAACAATACATTGACAAGAAGAAAACCAACGTAGAGGGTTATGTATTTTAATATTCCCTACCTTTGAGGACCTTAGCGATGAGCTCTTCAAAGAGTGGAAGGTGAACCTAGATGGTGCTTCCCTGATAATGATGCAAATATTAATAAAACACGTGATTGAGAAAGGGGCGAAGTTCTTCAGAGATTGAGGTGATTGAAAAAGAGATTGAGGTCTGTGAGAATAAGGACATTGGTAGATAAGAACAGCGATATTCTTAAGAAAGTTATCGAAGGGCACCAAAACTACTTAAAAGAGAAAAAAATGCGTAATATCAAGCAGGATGACAAAGATTAAAGGGAGAGGCGCATATATACTTTTGCTAAGAAATTTGACACAATTACAGGCAATGAGGATAGAAAAAGGGTAAGAAAGGAAAGTGAGGAAGTAAGATCAGCAAGCAGCACATCGCTATCATTTGTGAGCAGTGCATCCTCAAGTAACATCACTGGTGAGCACCCTTTGTTGGAGGGAACCAATGGCTTCCAAAGGGAGCTGGCCAGAGTCAGGATCAGTGAAAACCAGACAAAAAAAGTGCAACCAAAAAGACAAGGAGAGGGGGGCGGGGGACCCAAGGCAGGCATATGGGAGGCAGCCGAGGATATCCTCAGGAGATCAGAGAGGGCGAAGACCAAACAGACGTAGGATTTAGCACAGACAATCACACCTCAGGGGGAGGAGACAAGGGTGACTTAGAATTGAAAATTGTCAATCTTTCATGTAAAATACTGGACTCTGATGAAACAAGTCTACTATGTAAGGGTTTGGGTTTTTGCCCAACCCATGATGGTGATTTCACAAATGTGCATGTGGATCTCCTCAAATTTTCAAGAACCCTAAAATTAAAGGGTATTTTCAATGATAAACTGCAGCACAATAATGTTTCTGGCAACAATGTTGAACAAACTGATTACACCATTGCAGAAGTCAAAAACTTTCAATGTTTGATGTCCCTGAGTGGTGGGGAGGAAGTGTACATACAAGCCATTCTAGATTAACTAAATATTTGTGACAAACTTGACGGGGAAAAGTGTGCTGCGACCCATATTCAAATTCACACCGAAAATGTACCATCATAACATTGACGTGTTCACTGAACGAGTAAGTGAAGGCCTATACAAACTAGAAAATTAAGACAGACAAAAATACAGGTCACAGCAGAATCTGACAATTGGGGAGAGGGAAGCTCTCAAGAGGTTACAAAATGACACAGAAATAGTCAGAAGGGAGGCTGACAAGGGCGGAAACGTCGCTGTAAAGAACAGATTAGACTATTTTGGGGAAATTGAACGTCAACTGGGTAATGCCCAGTGTTATGACAAATTGGGGATAACCCTACAAATCAACTGGTAATGGATATTAATCTCAAACTTATGGAATGGAGGGATGTTGGCATACTGAGTGAGCAGGAATACAGGTACTTGAAAGTAGACAACACCAGGTTCCCTTGTATCTACATTCTCCCCAAAGTAAACAAGAAAGGGGGTTTTCCCCCAGGGAGACCGATCATTACTGGGGTGGGCTCACCCACGGAAAGACTCAGAATTCTTTGACCTCAAGTTGCGCAAACATGTTTCGGACCTGCCATCATATAACCAAGTTAGTAAGGACATTCTGTCTAAATTCAAAGACTTTATTTGGTCTGAAGAGTTGCTCTATGTGACACTTCATATAACAAGTCTTTACACTTGTATACAACATGAATTTGGACTTATGGCTGCCAGATTCTTTTTGGATAGAGAGGGGGCCGACCACTACAAACAAAATCAGATGGTCCTTGAGATTAGGAAACTTATTCACACCAGAAATTATTTTCTGCATGATGGCGTATGGTACCATCAGAAGAGGGGTATGGCCATGGGCTTATGCCTACCTCTTTATGGGGTGGTACGAGAGGGAGCATGCCTGGAACAGATGTGCCTTCGCCTGCACAGAACACATTGTGTTCTGGGGGAGGTACATCGATGATATCATCTGCCTATGGTCAGGGACGGAGACACTGCTCTTAGAATATTTTCAGTACTTAAACACCAATCATTACAATGTCAAACTTACAATGGAACACCACAAGGAGAGTATTGACTTCCTACATCTACACTTGTACATCAAGGAGGGGTGTATACATAGTACCCTGCAATGTAAAAAGACAGCCTGCAACCCAGTATCACATGCCCGCAGCGCACATGCGAGTTCAACCATTAAAAATATCCCATATGGGGAGATGGTCTGCATGAGATGCAATTGTAGTGAAGAAGACTGTTTTAAAACTAATGTCCAACAAGTGAAAAACTGATTCCTAGCAGGAGGATTTGAGAAGGGGGTCCTGGACGTAGCTGAGAGCAGAGCTTGCAAATTGACTAGAGACTCCACATTAACTGAAGGGAAAAGGACTAAAGACAAAAGGAAGAATGCATGTATTATATTCTTCACACAATATACCATGCACAGTAGCGAAATCTTCAAATTATTGAAGAAGAATTGGCATTTACTAGAAGAAATTCCCAGCCCCCGTACTGTAATTAGGAACAATCCATCGGATACATACAGGAGAGGTAATACACTCAGAAATGAACTGTGTCCTAGCTATGTGGCTACTGCCGCAGAGAAGGGGGTGACATGGTTACCAACTAAACCAAAGGGTTCCTACATGTGCAGTTCATGCAATAGCTGCAATTTGGGTATCAATAAGACTAAGAACTTTGCCTACAATGGATCAGTGAATTTCAATATCACTAAATTCATCAACTACGATACCACCTTCGTGGGACATACGAAAAGTCTTTATTTGGTTTTTTTACAACTGTGGTAAATAAATAATTAAATACCTGTTCTATTTTTGACTAGATATACAATAACAGATAGCTCAATAAATAGGAGTCAAGATTCGAGGTATCTTGAGTTTGCAGGTTTTAATACAGCATAAAGGACAGCAACAGGACAACCTGCACGGGAATAGGATGGCAGGGCCCGGCAGCTGCCGGGCAGGATCTGGGAATGGCTAGCAACTTTTAATAACAGTGCACAATATTTATAGTTAAACAATAGCATTACAGTTAATACAGTAGGCGTAGCAGTGGGCGGAGTTCGTAGCAGTCGCGAAAGATAAGGCATAAAGTGGGTGTAACAAGAGGTGTGTACAGGGCGTATACATAGACATGTGATGTAAACGTAACAGAATATGTCATAAAAGGGGCGGAAACATGGAGGGGGCTACCTAAGGAGCCGGGACCTCTGACCTAGTGGTGCGCGCAAGCTGGCAATGACGTGTTACTAGGAAGAACTGGGGGGCTATGACTTCTGCACTAGAAGAAGAGACGAAAAGTCTGGAGTGTCAGGGCGACATGTACCTAAAGCCTATCTAGTATCTAGTGTTTAGAGAACATGTTGATAAAATCCAAAAATTATCAGGGCAAAGGCTAACAGACTCTAAGACTGGTGCATGCATTATTCTACATGTAGTGCGTGTTGAGGAATATTAAATGACCATTAATACAGTATTTCTCTTACATGGAGACGTAAAGGCTAGACCATGACTGAAACTATTGATGCGATTCAGTAGCTTAGGAATGCAGAGAAGGAGAGCTGGACTGATAACTAGAATCATAACATACTCTTGGCAGACTGGCAGGCAGAGCCAGGCCGAGCCGGGCACTGTGAGGCAGGAAGTAAGTGAAGGGTCAGGGATACAGGTGGGGGCTGTATCGCTCCTCAGCGAGGGTTCAGGAGACAGAAGCTGATTCTGGTGTCCGGGCCCTTTTGAGGCCTAGAAACGGGGACTTTTCAGTGAATTAACGTGCACACTGTGAAACGTGGCAACATAGCTTTACATAGGCCTAATACTCGTAGCTTTCACGAGAACTGGGAACTGGCATACTAAAGTTGGACACAACTATAATTGCGTCTTTAATCGATCATAAGGGAATACATATGCATATTAATCATGCACATATAGCATAAGATGGGGAACACGTAGGCACATACAACATGGCAAAATTTACTTTTCCACATTCCCTCCTTGTGCCCTACGTTTCCATCAGGAAACATCTATATTCATGATACCATCTATCATTTCATATAGCATCATTTGCTCGTCTCGAATTGGCTTGGAACGGGACTTTGGACTAGGACTTGGAATACAGGATGTAGCACAAATGCCGCAAATCGCAGGGCCACATTGTATCCAGAGGCAGCAACTGAAAATGATCATTACTGCTATACCTAGGAATGACAATACTTTCCATCCCCAGGCAGAAATTATACTCCAGAGCCAACTGGACCATGTCCAGGTGCCTGGATTCTGGTGTAACTGATGGGCAATTTTATGAAGTCTGGCTATAGCTGAATAAACAGACGGCGCGTTATTAGGAATGAAAATGCAGCAACTAGATCCGATGACTCTACATGCTCCTCCTCTATCGGCCAGTATGACGTCAAGAACGAGACGATTTTGGAGCACGACAAATCTCATAGCAGATTGCTCTTCGGTTAAGTTACCTAGAGCAGAAGTAGTCTCATTCACTACTGCTTCAAGGGTTCTGGTTAACCTACGGATTAACTTACTATTCTGGACAGGGCCTATAAAGAAGAAGAATCCTTTATTAAAGTCTGTATACTGTTCTAGAGCAGTTTCAGTTTGATCGACAATCGGGGACTCGATCTCCCTTCTATGTCTAATGTGTACTAGATGTGTGTTTCTATGATAATCGGATGGGGCTAGGAAAACTGGTGGCAGTAGGAAGGCAATGTAACATGTTCCATCCCAATCGAGGGGCAGACGAACATATGCGGTCTGACCACAAACAAAATAAGAATGACGTGAGGCTTTGAAAATAGATTTCCCACTGTCACTATACTCGACAGTAGTAGTACAATCACTATGTCCTACATGTGCGGAACCATTATTTCGGACACATAATTCGCCTTTGACTGGTAGTACTGAAATGGCAGGTAAGTCTGGAGTAGTATCAGACTGAACATTCAATACCATAAAATTCGAAGAATAATTACCTAAATCATAAACTTCATTTTCTAGATCTAACCCTGTTCTATGGGGGAGACCTTGCTTGTCTGGAAAACATGTACTATTCAAAAGGGACATATCTGTTGAGGATGACGTTAACGTGGACCATGCTCCACACGAACCATTATGTGAAAACGGATAAGGAAAGAGTGGCAGAACTCCCTTCGGTGTCTGGAAAGGGGGGAGTCGACCACACACCCAACAATTAGTGGCATTGCTGGTCTGGTGTGAATAGTGTAACATACGGATAAATGTATTATTTCTCATAGCAAGACGATAGGATAGCTCGTGAGGAGGCAGATCACTAAATGTGTGCTCTACTGTAGCATTAGAAAACTTATTTACATGAGAAATTGGAAAACATAAATGAAATGCATAACTTGTGCAAACTCAAAAATAGAAGAAAACATAGAATAACGATACATCTGATAGAGTTTTGACTAACTCTCTCACTATGGGGGTCTATCTCATACATGTCAGAAACCTGTCTAACCGTTTCACCCGAGGGGGACTTAGACAATTAAACTGGCTGACTTATTTTACTAGACCTGAGCTTCTTTTTATACTCCTGCTGCGGAGTTTCCTCTAACAGGGGAGGCTTGGAATCAAAGTTTGTAGCGGGACAGTCCTTGAGAATAGGGCAGTTTTTAAAATTCTGGCAGTCCTTAAAAATGTTCTCGGCAAACTCATTTTTCCGAAGTCCATGAAATTTCTTGACGTGAGACAGGTGCACCCAGCCTTTGCGGCCTTCCAACTTCACGGCCGTGCGGGTGGTCAGAAGGACTAGTTGAGGGTGTTTCCAGCGGGGCTCCAGCGGACTTGAACGATCAAAGTTCCTCACAAGTACAAAACATCCTGGAACGATTTCATGCGGTTTCACCTCGGTATTGTCTGGAAATGCGGCGGCAACCTGTGAACGACAAGAGTGTAGGGCAGACATCAAGGAAGCTAGGTAATCTGTCAGCATATTACTGGAAACATCTGTAATACTTCGGGGTCTAGGTGTACCCCACATGTTCGGGGGGCGGCCGAATACGACCTCATAAGGGGACAGACCTGATCTGGAATGTGCGACCATGCGCATATAGAATAGGGCGACTGGCAGAGCTACTAGCCAGTCTACACCTTTCTCTTTACAAACTTTAGCAATGCGGATTTTTAGTGTCTGGTTATGTCTCTCTACGAGACCTGCTGCTTCAGGATGGCGCACACAATGAAACTTCCACTGGTACCCTAACAGAAGGGACACATGCTTCATTAACTCAGACGAGAATGGCTGGCCGTTATCAGAATACACGACCCTAGGGAGTCCATAACGAGGGAAAAATTCACGAACCAGCTGCTTGGCAGTGGTCGCGGCTGTGTAATCTGGAACTGGATATGCCTCTGTCCACCTGGACAAAGCGCATACAACTACAAGGACATACTTGAAACCTCGACATCGCTCCATCTGAATATAATCCATCTGGAGGACTTCAAAAGGGTGGTCAGGGGGTTGGAATCCACCTTGTTCCACCGGGACACTTTTACCTGGATTGAACTGGCAACATATCATACAGGTACGGACTTTCTGCTTGGCTGCCGCTCGTAAATGCTTGTTGAACCAAATGTTCTGGATACTGTCTAGCATGGCTTTTTCTCCTAAATGTGCAGGACTATGTGCGGTATTAATAATGACTTGAACCATTGAGTCGGGGAGAAACCATGTGGCTTTTCCCTTCGTCAACCATCCCTGATCTGTCTGGACCCCTCCTTGTTCGGACCATTTCTTGATTTCATCAGGAGTAGCATGTAACTGGATATCTATGACATCTTGAGTGGGGTCCTTAACTGTCATACATGTAGTCGGATCTGGAGTGTGTGTCTGTGTCATGTTAACTGGAATGTCTGGAGTCTGAGCTGTGAGCTTGGCTGTTCGATCTGCTAGATCGTTACCTTGGGAAATAATGTCAGTGACTTTCGTATGTGCCTTGCACTTCATGATAGCGATAGCTGTCGGTAAATGTATTGCTTCTAACAGAGCTTGAATGAGGAGACCATGCTGAATCTTGGTTCCATGAGAAGTCATAAAACCTCTTTCTTGCCAGAGCACTCCAAAGTCGTGTACGACTCCGAATGCAAACCGTGAATCTGTGTAAATATTAACTTTCAGGTTCTTGGCACGTATGCAGGCTTGGGTCAGAGCGACTAGCTCTGCTGCTTGAGCGGACAGGATGTCAATACGATGTGTCTCTATAACTTCAGTGTCAGTAGTCACTGCATACGCGACTACTAGTTCTCCTGTACTTGTTCTCATACATGAACCATCCACATAAAGTGTCAGGTCGGGATCAGGTAACGGAATATCTGTCAGGTCTTGTCTTGGCTTTGTCATAGTGTTAACTACTTCCACACAGTCATGTGTGGCAGGATTTGAAGTAACTGACGGTAACAGTGTAGCAGGATTTAGAACGTTGCAGCGTCTGATTTCTATGTGTGGCTGGAATAGTGTCAATTCATAACCTGTTAAACGTGCAATTGTCAAGTGCTGAGTCTGTGTTCGGTTTAAAAGAACTTCCACGGAGTGTGGAACTTGTACTGTCAGGGAGTGTCCTAATACTATAGAATCACTTTGTCTGATAGCTAGTGCTGTGGCTGCAACTGACTTGAGGCACGCAGGCAGAGCCTGGGCTACTGGATCTAATGTGCTCGAAAAATAAGCACAGGGCTTGTATTGTCCTGCTTGATCTTGTGTGAGAACAGATAATGCTGTACCTTCACGTTCTGTGACAAAAAGCGTAAAAGGCTTACTGTAGTTCGGTGTTGCTAGAACAGGAGCTTGGCATAAGGCTTTCTTTAATTCATTAAAAGCAAGTGTATGTTCAGATGTCCAAGGGAGGACAGTCGATACGGCTGCCTCCTGTGTCGTTAACTGTATCAGTGGCTTGGCTAGGAATGCATACTGGGGAATCCATTGTCTGCAATAGGAAGTGAGGCCGATAAAAGCTCGTACCTCCTTCTGGGTCTTGGGCTGTGGAAGACTCGCTATTAACTGGATACGGTCAGGTGTCAACTGCCTACCCCTCTTGGACAGTAAGTGGCCTAAGTAGATCACTTGCTGGACACAGAATTGAAGCTTCGAAGGGGACACCTTGTGCCCCATCTCGGCTAGGAAATACAGAACTGTAAGTGACGCACGCTCGCAGTCACGTTCAGAACGGGCTGTGATCAGTAGATCATCGACATACTGGAGCAGGGCAGTGTCAGTTGGCATGTGAATATTGTCTAGTTGTCTTTTAAGCGCTTGACTGTAAATACTAGGACTTTCTGTGAAACCTTGAGGAGCTCGTGTGAATTTATAGCTCCTTCCATTTAAACAGAATCCGAAAAGGAACTGGCTGTCTGGATGAATGGGGACACTGAAAAACGCGTTCTTGAGGTCTATGACAGTGAAAAACGTGGCTTCAGAATCAATGGCTGTCAATAGGGAAGAAATATCTGGAACAACTGGGTACTGGGGAGTGATACATTTATTAAGTTCTCGAAGGTCAATCACTAATCGATATACTGGAGGTGCATTTGGATCAGTACGTTTCATGACTGGAATAATAGGAGAATTACATACATTGGAGTCAGTTTCTACAACCACTCCTTGAGCAATGAGCTCGTCAATAATTTTGGATAAGGCTGCTACAGCCTCAGGTGGCAGTCTGTACTGTCTGATTCGTGGTAACACTACACCTGTTTTGAGAGTCACACGATGGGGTGTGATTTGCATAAAACCAACATCAGTTGGACCTTGCGCCCATAAATGCTGCGGAACCTTAGACAATCTTGGATCAAAATCACGTAATACATAGTGACCTTTATAGTCCCTTAAAAACAATCGTATTCCTTCTGGGGAGCAGCAAATAACTGCACCTAATTCTTTTAATGTCTTAATGCCTAACAAATTTTCTGGACATGATTTCGTAAGTAATAAATCAGTAGTTCGAGACAATGGACCAACTTCTAGAGTAACTGGCTTTGATATCTCGTTTACAATAGGCTTTCCTGAAAATCCAAGGGATACATTTTTAGAGCCTGAGAGCGGAGCCCCTGGAACCTCGTCATGACTGATAGTAGTCCTACTTGCCCCTGTATCAATCAGAAACTTTCTGTCTTTCCCTAATACTTGACTGTGAACATAGGGACCCTCTTGATCTACAGGTATCTCGATGAGAGGCAAGCCTACCTCCCTCTCTAGGCTGTTTCATGAATACGGCTGGTACTCTGGATACTCGGACTGGGCATACTGGTACATCTGCTGTGTAACATGCTGTGTTGCAGCTATAGGCTGCGGTGCTGGAACTGTCTGTTGTGCATTCTGTGGCTGAGAAGTCTGTGAAACTTGCTCTTGTCTAGGCGGACGTGGTCTTTCTTTAGTCTTACCGGTAGCTATGTTGTGTTTCAGAACTGCACACTCGTTTATAAAATGACCTGGCTGTTTACAATAATTGCAGGTCCCTTTAACAGGAACTGCAGGATGACTGGCTTGATTCGTACCCCTCTTCTGACTGTCTTGAGGAACAGATTGTGCAACTAATACTTTCATTTTCGTGTCTTTCATACGTTTCCTTTCATGATCTTGCTCTTCTCTGATTCTATTCTGGTGATACTGGAGCATCTGAAGCATTTGGGACGGAGTATTAGCTTGCCAGGTACTTTCGACTTTCAAAACTCGATTTTTAACTTGTGGACTTGAATTCTCGACTAGTTTAGTAACAAAAAGATGAGGGTATGACTCGCTACTCGTCTTCAAACCACTGTTAATACTAAAACATTTCTCGAATCTAGAATAAAAATCACTAGTATCTTCGTCTGGTTTCTGTTTACAGGCTGAGATTGCATCCCAGTCTTCCTTTTTCGTGGCTAGTAATCTTGGCAAAACTTGTATTAACAGTTCGGGCAATTCTTTACATTTTTCTCCTAGACCGGTACCTGGTACACGTGTATTTTCTTCAGCTTCTAGAGCTGCCCAATCTATCTTTTTCTCTCCCACCTCCCATTCTTTTTCTTTGAGTTTTTCATATATGCCCGCAGGCAACAGGACCTTTAACATTTTAATTATATCTGGATACGTGTATTCTCCCATACGGAGCATGTCTTTTAATTCACGGTGGAACCCTGCTGGATCTTTGTCGTGACAGGGAATTAACTTTTTCATCTCTAAAAGTTCCATCTTCGTAATCGGGGTGTAAACAAATACTCGTTGCATTTCACCATCCGGTGTCCTAACTGGGTGTACTTCTCGTAACGGATGTTGTCTGTCTATGTAAAATGGTTTACTTTCCGGGGGTGAGACGTGAACAAAATGCGGGTTCAGAAACGTTCTATATTTGTGGCGCTGTTCTAGAATGACACTAATTAAATCGGTACCTAAACCTTTCCATTTATACTGGAGTAACTCGTTCAGAACATCATGTAACGGACCTGGATCAGAATGCTGACCCTCATACAGTGTAATGAGGTGTTGGATCATATACATACCCACCAGTCGCTGCTCGGCTGGGGGCAGTTTCAGAAACATTTGTGCCACTATTTCGTCTGGAAAAGTGGTAGAATCAGTAGCCCATCGGACTGCTGATCGGGCTAGTTCTTGTTCATGCATGGTACTAAGTTCACTATAACCGATTCGTGATTTCAGAATGTGATCGGTAACTTGAAATACTTGCTCTAGAGAACCTTGTTCTGGTGCTGAAGGAGGAACAGTTTTCTTGTAGTCTAGACGTGAATGTCGGTCGGAAAGTCTAGTTCTACCTACATACGCTATTCTGGAAGGATTCTCGTCGTCTACCTCTTCGGTAGGAGAGTCGTCTTCTTTCTCGCTTACTTGTGCTGCTTTGCGTTTCTCGTGCAACCTTATTATTTCTTTACGTATCTTCTTGTACATACTCTCTATACTACTGAGTGTCTTGTGTCTTCCCTCGGCTATATGATCACTCCACCTTGTCAGGACTTTCATTTCGGTCGGATCTTTAGTCGGATAATCTTGTTCCCTTATTAAACAATTTATTAGGAATTTTAATAGCATGAACTGAATCTCAGCTTTTCTTAGAGACATGACTTCGCCAATACTTTCTGGGTCTGTTCCTGTACGAATGAAACAATATATTCTATCTAGATCTTCTTTCATATTTGGTAGGGTGTCCAAATACTCGGTCACCCGTCTTACACGCAATGAATATATAACCATACTATCATCACCTGGGACTGGATCATAACGGCATTCGGTAAGAGCTCGCCTGATATCTGCAACGGACTGATGTTTGGGCGTACGCTGTAACGCACGTTCATGTAACTCGGCTAATATTACACGTTTCTGTGGCGGCAGGGTACCAGGAGCACCTCCCCCCGCGGCCCCTAAACTGGAATCGTCGACTGATACTCTTCGTGCTGGCAGAGTGATCAATGTAGCGGGTACTTGTAACGTAGGCTGGACCGGGGGTACCGTAACAGGTGCTGTAACAGGTGCCCCGGTGACTGGAGGAGCAGGAATTACATTATTTACAGGAGCTGGCGGAACAGGGTTTGCATATTCTGGGACTGTGTCGTCCAAATAGGACGAGAGAAAAATATCAGCTGCGGTCGGTTTGTGACGTAGCTTGGTCGGAACTAAGAGTGGCGGAAAATTACTGGATGCCTCCGGGGTTGCTTTTGGCAAGCCCTCGGCAAGAAGAGGGTACATACCCTTAATAAGGGCATTACTCTGTCTGTCTGACTGTTCGGTTTTAACTCGTTCACCTATTTCGAATAATTCCCTTTCTTGGGCTCTTTCTGAGGATTCTCTACTTAATTCTGACTTTCTGATTTCTTTTTCCGTTCTTTTATGAGATTCTTTTCGCCATAACTCGATGGCATCTTTCTGTGACTGTCTGGCTTTCTTTTTCCATAATGCTTCTTCTACTCGCATGATGCACTCGGCATCCCATGTGCCTGATACAGGCCATCTATATTTCTCTTCTAGATCTTTAGTATACTCGACCCATAAGTCTAGATATAATATGGCACTTATGCCATGCTTATGATACATAAAATGACCTGGACTGTCCCTAGGCGGGACAGAAACTGCTTCCTCGAGCAGACCTTTCCTAGTTCTTAACTGACGTAATCTTGAGAACAGAGGCATGACTTTGACTGGAATCTAGACACAATACAATACACGATGAACACAATAATGACTGGGGAAACAACTCATTCATACCACGACATTGAAAACACATTGAAATGACATTTAAAATAACAGTTCGGACAGAAACATTACCTGGAATACTTGAAAACAAAAACACATGAATTTCTCGAGAACAGAACTTACTAGAATTACTAGATGCACTGCTGAAACAGTACGAAACATACCGGTCTCATAAAGAGACACGTCAGGACCCGCATCCACCTAGGTGGACACTTCGTGTTGGATTTGCGTACCCAAACCCACAGACCAGAGACAAATTAATTGACCCTGTCTAGATACTACCCCAGCAACGGTACTCACCGGGCAGCAAGAACGGAAGGCCTCGGACTGGACTGGACTGACTACGACGACGGACGACGAACTTCGAACTTCAGTTACAGGTGGGCCTCCGGATACCTCGGACCTTGGACTCTCGGCTTGGGCTCTGGTCGGGACTCGCCGCGTTCCTCCACCGCCTCGTCTGGATGCTGGACCGCAACCTCCGTCTCCTCCGTGGGCCTGAGGGATACTTGAAGCAGAAATATCTGCCACTGCGCAGGATGGTTCCGTCACGACTGCAGAGGATCAGGGGGCTTGCGTGGCTTCTCCGGCGCGTGGGGAAAGGGCAAGTCCCTGTTCGGGCGCCATTATGTGGTAAATAAATAATTAAATACCTGTTCTATTTTTGACTAGATATACAATAACAGATAGCTCAATAAATAAGAGTCAAGATTCGAGGTATCTTGAGTTTGCAGGTTTTAATACAGCATAAAGGACAGCAACAGGACAACCTGCACGGGAATAGGATGGCAGGGCCCGGCAGCTGCCGGGGCAGGATCTGGGAATGGCTAGCAACTTTTAATAACAGTGCACAATATTTATAGTTAAACAATAGCATTACAGTTAATACAGTAGGCGTAGCAGTGGGCGGAGTTCGTAGCAGTCGCGAAAGATAAGGCATAAAGTGGGTGTAACAAGAGGTGTGTACAGGGCGTATACATAGACATGTGATGTAAACGTAACAGAATATGTCATAAAAGGGGCGGAAACATGGAGGGGGCTACCTAAGGAGCCGGGACCTCTGACCTAGTGGTGCGCGCAAGCTGGCAATGACGTGTTACTAGGAAGAACTGGGGGGCTATGACTTCTGCACTAGAAGAAGAGACGAAAAGTCTGGAGTGTCAGGGCGACATGTACCTAAAGCCTATCTAGTATCTAGTGTTTAGAGAACATGTTGATAGAATCCAAAAGTTATCAGGGCAAAGGCTAACAGACTCTAAGACTGGTGCATGCATTATTCTACATGTAGTGCGTGTTGAGGAATATTAAATGACCATTAATACAGTATTTCTCTTACATGGAGACATAAAGGCTAGACCATGACTGAAACTATTGATGCGATTCAGTAGCTTAGGAATGCAGAGAAGGAGAGCTGGACTGATAACTAGAATCATAACATACTCTTGGCAGACTGGCAGGCAGAGCCAGGCCGAGCCGGGCACTGTGAGGCAGGAAGTAAGTGAAGGGTCAGGGATACAGGTGGGGGCTGTATCGCTCCTCAGCGAGGGTTCAGGAGACAGAAGCTGATTCTGGTGTCCGGGCCCTTTTGAGGCCTAGAAACGGGGACTTTTCAGTGAATTAACGTGCACACTGTGAAACGTGGCAACATAGCTTTACATAGGCCTAATACTCGTAGCTTTCACGAGAACTGGGAACTGGCATACTAAAGTTGGACACAACTATAATTGCGTCTTTAATCGATCATAAGGGAATACATATGCATATTAATCATGCACATATAGCATAAGATGGGGAACACGTAGGCACATACAACATGGCAAAATTTACTTTTCCACACAACCATAAAGAATAGCTCTTTAAAATTTGCTACAAAGTATGTTAAAAAACAATTTCACAATAAAATACATTATTAAATCTTGATAAAAACAAAAGAAGAAAATTATTCTCCTCATCTAATAACCATATGCGCGATAAAGTACATCATGGTGTCTGGATAAATACGAGATTTTCCCCGATTCAATGTCCGCTTTTTTGTAAAAGTGAGTCAATCATGGTTAAAAGTTTTATCCCTCTACAGATTAAAATGTTTGTGACCCCCCCGCCCAACAGGTAACAGTCTGCCTGCAGGTGCGTATATTAAGTTCTTTTAAGACTGTTTTTAAGAGCATTTTTCTTGCTTCGCTAACTGCAGGACAGACACACATCATGTGACAAAGGGACTCCTTGTGATATCCACATAGTCTACAAGTTGCATTATTGTATTTCCCTTTCCAACTTGGTTGCAAATCGTTAGTTTCGTATCCCCTAAACCGATACAGCATATACTTCTTTTTCAGAAATAATTTAAAATGAGCTGCTACAGAGGCTTGCGGTTTTAAATTTACATATGAATTTTTCACTGTCCAGGAGTGTCGCCTTTTTACCATTGTGCTTTTGTCCTCTAGAAAAGATAATTGTTTTGCGGAGCCGTTGCACACTCTGTTGAACGCCACCCTCTCCATCTTGCTGTCCCATGCCTCTTGAATGTCCAGTTCTACCAGAGCTATTCTTAGATATTTTCCACTGGGCCTTTATTACTGTCCAGCATAGATTGTTCAGGGTGCCGAATCTGAGCTGGTGACGCTGCTCTTGGGAGATGAACTGCTTTGGCCGCCATAAGTTGGCAGGGTATGCTCAGACGTGAGTCCCTTGCTCACTTTGCCACTGGATTCAAGCAAGCCTGGCTGAAGACGGCTGTAAGGCCAGAAACCGGTCCTAGGAAGCTTGAATCCGGTCCAGGGAATGCATGGCTTGGCAGTTAGGGCTGGACTGTTCCCATGAGGCACACGGTGAGACTGATTTGCATATGGCCATGTCTGAACTGGGGTGGGAGAGTGGGCTAAAGAACGGTGATGGATTAAACCCAGATCTGTTGACTGGGAGTGAGTGTTTGATTGATACAGATGCTCCGTCCATCACCCCCCCCTTTTGTACCGCTTGGGAGATGAAAGACAGCTTTATACACTTTTGTCTGTAAATCGTTTAAAATTCCGGATTCCCGACCATGCCATATTTCTAATCCGTAAACCAATGCAGGAAGTAATTGTGCTGCCATAGTTTTTAAAAGATGACTGTAAGATGGGAAACGCAATTTTATTTGGAGCTGTTTATAGGCAAAAATGTGAGTTTGGGCTTTTGCTCCTATTACACTTTTTTGATCCTTAAAGGACATTTAACGCCCTAAATTGATACCCAAATACTTATAGCTGCCAACTTCCTCTATTTCTTTACAATTGGCGAACCACTTGAATTTTCTTTTAGGTCTTGGGCCACCTAAATGCACCACCTTCGTTTTTTTCCTGTTTAGCTCCAGCCCTGTTGATCGAGGTAGTTAGTCAGGTGGTCGATGACTCTTTGCAAACCAATAGGGGTTTGGCTTAAGACCACTATGTCATCTGCATATTGCAGATACTGTATGTGATCCTCTGCCAATTTCGGAGGATGGCCATTTACTTTTGACAAGTGGTTATCTAGGTCTGCAAGGTACAAATTAAAAAGGCTCTGGGCCAGGACACACCCCTGTTTCAGGCCATTTGTTATATTGATCTTGGATGATGCTATGCTACCATCTCCCAGCTTCACTCGGGCCCAGGTTTCTCTATAGAGGGATATTATAGAGTTAATTCGTTGTTGTGGTACACCCCATCCTTTCAATTTTGACCATAGTCGTTCTCGTGAAATTCTGTCAAAAGCCGATTTTAAATCTATATAACATACAAATAGACCTGATTTCTTTAAAATTGCTTTTTCTGTGAGAAGTGCAATTGCTGCCAGGTTTGTGCTTGTGCCCATTCCTTGGCTAAAACCGGTTTGATATTTGGGAATTAAACCTTTCTCCTCCATCCAGTCCTGTAGATGTAATAATAGGCAGGAGGCATAAAGTTTTGGATCAACATCCGTTAGGGCAATGAGCCTATAATTACTAGGCTCATTACGATTACCGTTTTTATATATAGGATGAAAAATGCTCCCTTTCCACGAATTAATGATCTTATTTTGTGTATACAAGTAATTAAAGAGAGGAGTAAGAAAATGTGCCCAAAATTCTACATCGTGTTTGAAAATTGCATTTGGAAGTCTATTAGGCCCTGCTGCTCCTTCTGTTTTCAATTTTTTTATTATTTCTTTTAGTTGGTTATTGTCAATTAAGATGTTTGAGCCATTATAAATTGAATCCTGTGAACTATTTTCAAGTTGAACCTTATTGAGCTGCACTAAAATTTCTTCATGTTGTACTATTTTCCCTGAAGAGGGGTCAAAGTAAATTTTTGTATTTTTGTCCTCCTGCGGGGTGTCTGGCCCAGGTTCCAATTTCTTCAACATCTCATGATTTATATTATTATATACATTGTGTATATGTAATTCCCAAATTTTCTCACTCATTCCCGCTTTTTGTGACATTCCTGTTCCCTTGGTTAGCTTATTTATTATGCCCCAGAATTCGCAACTATTAGGTAATTTACTGGCCCAGAGTAATTTTTCCCAGATCTTTTCCTTACATTTCTTTTTTGCCACTCTACACTTCTCTTTAAAGTTCTTCTTCATTTCTTTAATATTGTTGTTTATACCCAATTTTCCAGATCTTACTGCCATAAATACTTTTCTCGATTCTCTTGTAATTTCCCTCTTCAGGTTATGAAGCTGTATATCGAACCATGGTTCATAAATTCCATTTTGTGGACCTTGACGTCCCGGTAGGATGGGAAATTTATTGTTGTGCGGCATGCAGTATTTGTGTAACATTAGTACCACGCCATTTTAATTTCTTCAGATTGTATGTTACCGGGATTACAGCTAGAGCAGGTATTTTCTCTTTTGCAAACAGCTTTGGTTTGATAGTCAATATTTGCGGCAAAGGGTCACTTTCCGGGCTGGATTGTATTAAAAATGAGTCCACTGAGATGTAAAGTTCATTACTGACCATAGTATAGTCAATAATTGATCGGTTCTTCCCACTTAAAAAGGTGATCCTTGCCAGTTGATCTTCCTTTATTTTCCCATTCAGAATGTGTAATCCCAAGATGTCCAAATTGCTTTTAAATTAATTTGCCTCCGTTTCCTTTTGACGCAAACTCTTGTTTGACTTGTTCCCTATTAAATTGGAATTAAAATCACCTGTGATTATCAACTCACAATTTTGATGACTTTTCTGTAAAACCTTGATTAAGTTAATCAGGCATACAAACTTTTCTTTTTTCAACTTTTTATTGGGGTGAATATATATGTTTAAATCAGCAGCTGCCAGGGCATTTTATTTCCAGTGTTCTTGCTTTCCATTTTCACAACCTGTATCCAGCTTTCACCCGTATCGAGTTCTTCCATTTGCCAATCTCATTTTTCCATATTTATAAATTTGTTCTGCTAGATCATGGTATTCTACATATCCAATAATAGGTTTAGGATTCAAATTCCAAGTTTCCTCTAAAAGTATGATGTCAAAACTCTGTAAAAACGCCTGAGTATCCGGATCTTGGCCCGTTTCATTAAACCCATGGATATTCCATGAGCAGATTTTTATTTTGTATTCCTTTGACGTATCCGTGTATATCACTGAGGGCTTTAACCTATGTGGTTTGTTTAATTCATCAGGATTGTTTATAGCTTAAAAATGGGGCACCCATGACCAATCATGAACTCCTTCTAACGGTTGGTTTAAACAAACTCGGTTCTGATTTGTTATCTCTAATATGTTATTTGCCGACTCGGTGTTTTTAGGATTAGTCCTTCGAGCCCCCCTTAGGCAAGTTTTTAGGCAAATCTCCTTGCCAGATGCAATCGTGATAGCTGTATCAGATAAAAGTGGGAACATGTATTTTAAAGTTTTTGGGTAAGATAGAAAAATACCCCATGCATCAAATTTTACCCTTTCAGAGAAAATCAGGGCTGTTACTTCCTTTGAGGACCAAGTTTTCATAGTAACCTTTTTTTCAGAACCTTTTTCCTTTTGCAAAACTTCCACTGACAGGAGATCTGCTGTTGTGATATTACACAGTTTTCGTATCTCCTTAAATAATCTCATTAGGTTTCCCCTATTTAAAGAGTCCAAACTTCCCTTTGTTTGATATTCTGGTTCCAAGATTAGTTTATTTGTTGATACTCCTGGTTTACTTTGTTGAATACCCGTTTAGATGGAACTATTCTGTTCTATCTTTGTATTATCGACTATTTCTAATTTGTACTATGTTATCCGTAATCTCCTTTTTCCTGCTTTAATATATTCTCTTGTCCATCACTTATTATTGTACTCAATGTTTTGTCGAATTTTTGACCTACTTCCGTGTTTGTGAGCTCTTGTGAGATAGATTTATTTTTAGGAACTCGTAGACTCGTCCTTTTTTATCTAAGTAAATTTTCAATTTATTCCAATCTTTGTTTTCCGTATATTCACTCAAAAGACCGGTTTGTTTTTCCAAATTGTTTTTTAACCACCTATCTGATTTTAGTTTGTTTTGATCCGCTTGTACTTTATCTTGAGTGATAACCATGCTTTGGTCATTCAAAATTTCCTTGCGCTTTGTTGACATAATTGTTGAAGTTTGTACGGTTCTATTTTTACCGTCTTGTCTATTAGGTACGGTTTTAACATCAAGCCGTAAATTCGAATTCGTTATATCCCCATTAGCAATTATTTGTTTATATCCTTCTTTTGTCGGATCTTTAATTTTTTCTTGTTTTTGTTCCATAATGTTGTCTCTCACAAAGGATCTTGAATTAACTGGGAAGTCCTGCTTTTTTACAATAGTAAAGCACTCTTTATCACTTTTTATTGGTTTAACATCTTTTTGTAAGTGTATATTACTTGTTTGTGTATATGAAGATATATTACTTTGAAGGGATTTATTTAAGCTTACAATTGGATCTTGCAAATGAGACTTTACACCATCAATAACCCCAAGGAGGCTTTTGTTACAAAGTTGATTGGTTTTATGACTATACAATTGTGAAAATATTGGATAGTTTTGCTTCGGTTCTTGGCTAATTTTCTTACTCACATTTCGCCGGGCCTTAAGAGCTCTTTTTCGTTGTCTTTTTGTTAATCCACCATTTGATAGGCTAGGTGTAGAGATTATTTCCTGGACAGTTTGCATTTCCCCTGGTCGCGTAGATTCCTGGATTTTATCTTTTTTAAAACTGTCTTCATGTTGGGGGCATTGTATCTTTACTTCTGCGATTACTTTGTTGTCCTTCACTTCTTTTCTATCAACCATATCTGAGTGTACTTTATCAGCCATTTTTTCTGTTGGCTTGACGACATGTAGAATTTCCGTTAGTATTTCAGGAAGGGATGACAATTTATCTATTTTCTGGCTGCATCCACAATTTGAGTTAACTAGGAATCCGCTGCTGGGAACCTTACTCTGATTGTCCTTAGTAAATAATACAGTTAATGTATCCAGTTTGGTGTTAATCCCTGCAATATAAGTTGCTATCAAATTCATTAACTCAATTTGAACATCAAGTTTGTCCGATTGGAAATTTAATACATCTATGGCTCGCTGTAAAGATCTCAGTAAATTGTCACTCCATTTTACTGAGTGAGTCGATTGGGATGTATGTCATTACAACGCATGCTTTCACTCCGCATGCCATTACGACGCAACTTTTACAATGCAAGTCCTTAAAACGACTTGCGTTGGGGGACGCTGGATAGTGGAATAGTTTATTTTACTATTCCAACTCCAGTCCCCGTGGATAGTAGGGAAGGTGTTGGATAGTAATTAAACTATTCCCTATCCTAGAGTGCCCTCCAGCGCAAGTTGTTGTAATGACTTGCGTTGTAATAGTTGCGTCGTAATAGTAGTGCGGAGTAAAAGTTGCGTTGTAAAGGATGTTTCCCGTCGATTGCGACGGGAATTCTGAAATTAGATCGATTCCACTCACTGAAGAGATTGTAATTGGGGGTGACCGGAATGGTTTACTTCCCATAGGGCTAGAGTTTAGCGTGATGTTTTTCCCCTCCTGTTTGTCCGTACATACTATTTGTTTTATTGGGGTGGCGGCTGCCCCTTCCTCCTCCCCAATTTTTTGAACCGGCGGTGTGCCTATAGCTGAGCTCTTAACCCATTCTTGAGTAAATACATCCTCATTTAATTGTATGTTGAAGTTCAATGATTTAATGAGGTCCACATCGTCTGATATGGAAAAGGAACCAAACCATTAATTGGATTGCACTTTGTTATATTCTTTATTTTTTGCTACTCCAAGATCTCCTCTATCCTTTAGATATTCTTCAAGTTTCCCATCTTTATTTTGAACAAGCTGATCTTTGAGCTGGGCCTTGGACGGGTGCACCTGCGCTGTAGTTGTTATCAAGACTTTATTTGGTGGAACATCCATTCTGGCCGTCTCACTTTTAGCATCTTTATTTGCCTTGGTTAAGTCATCTTTACATTTATTTGTTTCATAATCCCTCATTCTTATAAGTTCAGATCTTTCCGTTACAGTGCTGGGTTGTGTTATTTTAGTGTTGGTACTTGGGCATCCTGACCGCTGTAGGCTTTTATTGGCCTGTGTTTTTGGTGTTATTGGAATCGGCATTCCTTGAGCCCCATCTGTGGCAAAAATTGCGGCCATTGGATCCTTAAGAAATTGAAATCTCTGGTTCTCGTGTTTTCCTTCAAATTAAAAAAATGCACTTATTGGTGTTAAAACAGAAACCAACTTTTCCTTTTGAGATGAAAAGTTTTTTTTCCTTCTCTTGGTGTCTGTAGTAGAAATTAGATCTGTTTTTAAAAGTCTCTTTTTACGTTTCCTCTGTGGTGTTTGTCGCGTTTTTCCTGATCTCATAATCCTTGATTACTTACTCCAATTCCCGATAGTTAGTTTCCTATTTTAACTGGGGCAAAATCAGCAGATATTCCAGTGTAACAAAACAAGGGGCGCTGTAATTCTGCTTAGATAATGCAACTGCAGCTCACATCTTTTTAGCACCTGTTAGGCGGCTCCCACTGTACCTTGGGTCCTGCAGTAACCTTGAGTGACTTTTCAGTACAAAGCCGTGCATGGCCACCAGCCACAAGCCACTGTTAAACACACTCACTACTGCCAATCCCAACACGGTGGACTTACTAGCTCCCCAAATGCTGCTGCTTGTGCTGACACAACCTCTAATAAATTTGATGGGGGTCTCATGGGAGTCTGTGGGAGTCTGTGGGAGACTGGCTTACTCCCAAAACACCCCAAACGCTGAGCCGCGTTCTCCTCTAGTCGCGGCCGCAGCAGCAAGACAGATACGGTAAACACACCTGTGAGGGGGGGCCGTTTTCTAACTGCGGCGGCAATGGCGGCGGCAATGGTCAATGAACGGTCTGTAGCGGTCTGTGGTGGTGGTGGTGGTGAGCTGGATCCAGGAACAGGCGGTATACACGGTAGACGCGCACAGTACCTTCAGTTTTTAGCTCTCTCTGCGGCAGTCCTCCGCAGTCCTCCTCCGCCGCTTTTACCCGGCCCGAACACCCGGACTGTCAATAAGTCGCCAGAAGCCCGTTAAGCTCCTAGCCGCACAGCACACCTTCACTCCGTTCCGTTCCACTCCGCTCAGCTGCCGATCCTCTGCTGATCCTCTCCCGTGCTCCCAGCCTCTGCCACAGACACGTGCCTCCTGCCAGCTCCGGCGCTGCCGTAACACATGCAGCTTCAGCCGCGTTTGTAGCGCGACTCGCGGCTCCCGCCGCGTTGAAGTAACCCTTGCAGCTTTTGGGCACAACTTGCGGCTGTTGGCAAGCCGGTACGGGCCCCAATGCAGGGAATTCAGCGTGTAAGCGGCTGGAGCGGTTGGGGCTTTTCAGAGCGTTTTCGGAGCGGAGCGGTTTCTTCAGCGTCCTCCCGCTCCCGCTCTGCTTCTCTGGCTGCTTCTGGCTCCGGACCGGTCTGTCCGAAAAGCAGGACTGGAACGTATCTCTGAATTCGAGCACCTAATACACCCCCTTCGTGGGATATGTTATCAGTTGTCCATGTGGACAAATCTATGTGGGCAGCACCAAACGTAGCTTAAAACTCCGCATTCAGGAACACAGAAGGGCCATTTTCAAAGGAGACTTACAATACCCGATGACAGAACATGTTGCTAAAAATCACAGAGGTGAAGCCACCCTCTGGTTCCATGCTATTGAGCATATTGAGGTGGGGGCCATTGGAGGTAACAGACAACTTCACTTAAGACAATGCAAGTGAAAATGGATATGTAGACTTAGAAGCATCAACCAGGGGTTTAACACTGACCACGAAATGCATTTTTTTCTAGGGAATGGCTGAAATGTTTCTTCCAATCAAAAATGATTTATTATTGTTTTAACGGAGGATACCATGCAGTATACGTTGAGAAAGGTTAACGTTGTTACACTGCCTGATGCCAATATCAAGTGGTATGAAATCCGTAGTATATATACTGGGACGGTCTAGCCTTTGCCATAAATATGTGCGTAACATGTAGATATGTTAATATTCAACTGTTGTTCCCCTCCACATTAATACTGCATTGGATGATTTTCCCTTTTGAACAAACTAGGACTGTGACCCCTTAAATATTATTTGGCCTACACTAGCAATATGGGAAAAATGCACCATGTATATATTTTTACATTGACATCTCCCACACCAGCATTTTAAAAAGGGCGGTGCAGGCAATTGTATAACAATGCTGTTCTTCGGTGCTCATGTTAATCCATGTGATATGTGGGATGAGCTGGTAAGTTGCATTTTTACTTCAGCAACTCCCAGTTGATGACAACCTGGTTCACTAATTCTCATTTTTTGATTCTCCTTACATCCTCCCCTGTGCGGGTCTTTTGATGTATGTATGTATGTAAGCATATGGGTTTCTCTACTCCCTTGGATTGCCCTCACTGAAGTGGAGGACATTTGGACACATGCATGGATATTGAGTGATTAGGGAACTTTACCCCCCTTTTATGTATATGGGCAGCAGTTCACTCGCCCCTTTTATTTTTCATAATAAGTATACAAACACCCACATTGAGGAGTTGAGGTGACCACTTACATATGGCAGCCATTTTGGTTTCTCATGACATGAATGAACATGGATATTGAGTGATCGGGGTTTACCCCCCTTGCCCCCTGTATGTATATGGGCAGCGGTTTATTCTCCCCTTCTATTTCCGACATTTAATGAAATCACCCACTTTGAGGAGTTGGGTTGACCACTTATAAATGGCGGCAACCTCAGTTTTTCATGCCACGAGGGAACAGTATTAGGGACATCCCACTTCTTAAACGTGAATTACATCTCACTGGACCTGTAGAATTATAGGCAGTTACTGTCTCTGCGACATTTGTTTTTTTTATTCCGATAGGACGGTTGTAAGTTATGCTCACAGTGGACAAAATGTATCTGTTTAAATATGTACACAGTGTCCTATCAAAAATAACCCTGACAGTTGTCAAGTCCAAGTGGGCCGAGTTACCCCTGGTATGGGAGTATAACATCAGACAATAATGGGTTGTTTTGAAAATACCACAGTAACTGAATCCCTTCACTTGTCTTGCATCACGTACTTCACCATGGCAATGTATTCCGAAAAATATTTCAATTAAACTAAATTAAATAAACCAATCTAAACAAATGTGAAAATATTGCTAAAAATTATACCTTACAGCCCAGTCTGCGGGAGTGAGATTCTGCAGCTAAAGATGTACCGTTAACTCTTCATCAGAGTTCAATTCCTGTGGTATTTTCTTATTCAACATTAATATGTTCCTCGATTCCAGTCTCCTTAATTGGAGCGGTCTGTTTCCTCCCCTAGGGCTATTGGGGACAGCGTCAATGACAAAACATAAATCCTTTGCGTTACCTTGATGACATTGGTTAATATGTCTTGCTACTGAGTAGCTTTTGTCTTCATTGGCTATTGCTCTAAGGTGTTGCAGTAACCTGATGTGGACATTTTCTGTATAGTGCTGCCCACATATCGCTTGTGGCAAGTACACTCCAGTATGTACACCGCAAAATCACTTCTGCAGTTATATGTACATCTAATCTCAATTGGTTTTCTCTGCGTGGTGACTGTATGGACTTCATGTTACAGCCATAGCGGCATGCCTTGCATTCTGAGCATTTCTGAAATCCTCCATTGACTCTTAGCAATTTAGTACCACATGCGGCCTGCAGGGAGTTCTGCACCCGTTCCCTACGCATGGATATTGCCCTTCTGAATTATATAAGTGAGCACGTGGCATTTCAGGGCCTATGATGGGATCGCTTTTCACAATGTTCCAATTTTTATATCGAATATTGTGTGATCTGGCATGGCATGCCGAGTATCCTGTAATAAGACGTACTGGGCCAGAGTGGTCAAATTGTTTCTTACTATTACTAGGACCAAACAACATATCCTCTCTCTTTTTGGGTTTTGCTTTCGCATCTGCTGTCATTAAAACATCCTGACTGTAGCCTCATATGTTATGTTATGGTATGTTATTTTATTTTTATATAGTGCAAATCACCACTGGTCTCTAAGCGCTTCAGAGAAGGAGCAGGGCACTGCATGGCTGCAGGGCGGAAGATTAGACGGATATCAATGTCTCTCTAAACAGGTGGGTTTTCAAGAGCTTTTTAAAGGGGAGCAGGGCTGATTCTTTACGCAGGTTCTCTGGTAAATCGTTCCAGATCTGTGGCAGGAGAACAGAGAACGCACTGCCCCCTTTGGTCTTAAGGTTGTATTTGGAGGAGACTAGCCTACAGGTCTCCGCAGAGCGCAGAGCCCGTCCACGCACGTACTTTTGCACTCTGTCTTTTATATATTTTATTGCATCCCCATACACAGCCTTATGAGCTATATACAAGCTCTGAAAGTGCACCCGCTGTTCAATAGGCAGCCAGTGCAATTTATGAAGTAGGGGGGTGGCTCGCGTGCGCCTAGGGAGACTAAAAATTAACCTGGCTGCATCATTTTGTACAACCTGCAATCTCCTCAAAAGCTTCTGTGGGATGCCTAAATAAAAGGCATTCCCATAGTCCAGCCGGGAGATGACTGTAGCTGAGACAATTGAGTGTAAGACAGAGGTGGGGAGGAGAGGTACAAGTCTCCGTAGTTGCCTAAGTAGGCCCATACAGATGCCAACCACTGCCCACACCTGGCCAGACATAGACAGATCCGAATCGATTTTCAAGCCCAGACTCTTTACTACTGGCACTGGGATTGGTGCCACACCCAATTCTGAAGGCCAGAATAGTTCACACCAAGGGCTGTTTTGAACTGGAATGATCAGCACCTTGGTTTTATTCAGGTTGATTTTTAATGAATTGGCTGCCATCCAGTTAACAGTAAAACTGAGAAGATTTTTCACTGATTCTTGTGCCTGGCTGGTGTTGTCAAGACGGACCAGGAGTTGGGTGTCATCAGCGTAGTTAAAGACCTGGCAGCCTCTGCCTGTGAGCGCCTCCACCAAGGGCTGCAAATAGATGTTGAAGAGAAGTGGAGACAAAGCAGAGCCCTGGGGGACTCCACAGGACAGGGGACCCAGAGTCGACACCTGCTCCCCCATTTGTACTCTCTGGGTATGGTCGGTCATGAAAGATCTTAGCCACTGAAGTGCTTGCCCCTTTATGCCCATACTCGACAAACGGCTCAGCAGGATGTTGTGGCTGACCGTGTCGAATGCCGCTGACAGAGCTAATAAAATCAGAGCACTCGGATGTTTATTATCGGCTCTGATTCTAAGCTCGTCCAGTACTGACACCATCACCAGCTCAGTGTTGTGGTGTGTCCTGAACCCTCCTGTCTAGCGTGGAGCAAATGGTGGTCATCCAAATATTTTGCAAGGGATTTCAAGAAATGTTGTTCCAATAGTTTAGCAACGAATGGGAGCTGTGAGATGGGCCTATAGTTTTTTAAGGCTGACGCATCTGCTCTTTTTGAGCTTCACCCAATGACTCCTCACTGCTACAGTTGCGCTTCATGCGCAATCAGTCTGCATAGGGAATGCTGTTTTTGAGTCTGGTGGGGTGGAAGCTGCTGGCATGTAGAATAGAGTTGCCTGATGTTGGCTTTCTGCATGTTTTTGTCTGAAGCTTACTGTTCTCAACATATACCACAAGATCTAAAAAGTGTACTTATTTTGTGTTAATGTCATTGGTGAATGAGAGGTTCAAATCATTGTTGTTAATTTCTAGTGAAAATCTTTGTGCTGACTCTAGTGATGCGTTCCACAAGATGAATACATCATCAATGTATCTGGTCCAGAGGACCACATTCCTTTAAATGGTTGACCTTGAGCACCTGCTCGTCCCACCAGCCCATATGCAGATTAGCATAGCTGGGCGCAAAGCAGGTACCCATTGCCGTTCCCTGGATTTGTTTGTAGGTATGTTGGTCATACATGAAAAGGTTGTTATCAAGATACCATTCAGCCATGCTAAGAAGCATAAGTGTGAGCTGGTGTAGATGTATAGGTCTGATTCCCAAGTAATGTTCAAGGCTCTGATCCCATCAACGTGTCTAATGCTTGTATATAGAACTGTGACATCTAGAATCATAAGTAAATGCTGTTCATCCCAGGGCATGAAGTAGTGTGGCTCACTGGTTAGAGGCGGCAAACCCGAGAGCAGAGGACGGCCCGGGACCAGGGTTCGATTCCCGGCGCGGCAGGTTTCTGGACCAGGGTCAGCGGACTCGATAATTCTCTCGCCTCGGTGCCCACTCTGATCAGCGTTCACACTCGGCAACTCTGGGCATTAGCTTGCCTCATCTTCACTAACGGCCCCACCAGACCGCCGGGGATGCCTGGTCTCACCCTGGAGATACCCATTAAGGGACCATCTCTCAGGGAAGCCAGGAAGGGTTTCGCAGCGGTCGAAGCGCCTTGGGACCCTACGGGTAAGTAGTGCGCTATATAAATGCCTATACATTTACATTATATATTTTACGCATGAAATCTCCGGTGTCCCTTATGTATGAGAGTAAATGACATACAAGAATGTCAACTGGTTCTCCGCGGACCTCCAGACCTCCAAACAAACGTGCCGAAAACTAGAGAAGAAATGGTACTGCGCACAGAGTCCGGAGAACCACGCAGCCCACAAGGACGTTATGCGCCAACACCATCACCTCATCAGAGCCGCCAAAAGGACCTCCTTCAAGGACCGCCTCGACAACAACGCACACAACAACAAAGAGCTCTTCAACATCATGAAGGAACTCTCTAACCCTTGCTCCAAAAACAACGACAACCCGCCACCGCAAGACCTGTGCAAATCCCTGGCCACCTTCTTCCAATCGCAAGATCGCAGACATCCACAACAGCTTCGACAACCTGACTACCCCAACAGCCAACGACACCCCAGACCCCACAGCCACCACCTACAGCACCCCCCTGCTCACCTGGACCAACATCAACGACACCATCAAAATCATGAACACCATCCACTCCGGCTCCCCGTCAGACCTGTGCCCGCACCACATCTTCAACAAAGCCAGCGCCCCGATCGCACCTCATCTCCACAAGGCCATCTACATCTCCTTCGAGACCGCGACCTTCCCGGAGAGCTGGAAGCACGCCGAAATCAACGCCTTGCTCAAGAAACCCAAGGCAGATCCAAGGGACCTCAAGAACCTCCGGTCCATCTCACTGCTCCCATTCCCAGCAAAGGTCATTGAGAAAACCATTAATAAACAGCTGACCCGCTACCTCGAGGAGAACAACATCCTGGACCCGTCCCAGTCTGGGTTCCGCAGCACCCACAGTACCGAAACTGCCCTCATCGCTGCCACCGATGACATCAGGGCCCTGCTGGACAATGGCGAAACCGCAGCCGTCATCCTCCTGACCCTATCAGCCGCCTTTGACACTCTTGGCCACCACGCAAAAAGCGCACGCCTTCACGATGCAGGGATCCGAGACAAGGTGCTGGAATGAACCACCTCCTTCGTCTCCGGCAGAACCCAGAGTGTCCGCCTCCCCCCCTTCCGTTCCGAAGCCTCCAAGACTGTTTGCGGCATACCCCAAGGATCATCACTCAACCTGACATTATTCAACATCTACATGGCCCCGCTCGCCAGACTGCACGACCTCAACATCACCTTCTACGCTGACGACACACAGCTGATCCTCTCCCTCACCAAGGACCCCCCTCACCACCAAAACCAACCTCCAAAAAATGGAATGAAAGCAGTCACCGAATGGATGAAGAACAGCCGTCTGAAGCTGAACTCAGACAAAATGGAGGTCCTCATCAGCCTGGGATGACTCCTGGTGGCGAACCGCCCCGGGAGCAGCACCGGCACCCACCGATCACGCACGCAACCTGAGATTCATCCTCGACCCAACGCTCTCCATGACCAAGCAAGTGTACGCCATCTCATCCTCCTGCTCCAACACCCTCCGCATGCTCCGCAAAATCTACAAGTGGATCCCCACCGTCACAAGAAGAACGGTCACTTAGGCCCTCATCAGCAGAAGGCCGGACTACGGAAACGTCCTCTACGCGGGAGCCCCAGCCAAACTGCTGAAACGGCTGCAACACATTCAGAACGCCTCTGCCCGCCTGACCCTCGACATACCCCGAAACAGCCACATCACATCCGACCTGAGAGACCTGCACTGGCTGCCCTTCAACAAGAGGATCACCTTCAAGCTCCTCACCTATGCACACAAGGCACTCCACGACACTGGACCAGCATACCTCAACAGACAACTCACCTTCTACACCCCGAACCGACAGCTTCGCTTTGCCGACCGCGCCCTCGCTACCGTCCCCTGCATCTGAAGAGCGACCACCAGCGGCCGATCGTTCTCCTACCTCGCCGCCAAGACCTGGAACACCCTTCAATCCTCCTTTGGCAGACCCAAGATCTTCTAAGCTTCAGGAGGCTACTCAAGACTTGGCTATTCGAGCAGTAGTAGCATCCCCCCCCAGCGCCTTGAGACCCTCACGGGTGAATAGTGCGCTCTACAAATCTCATGATTGATTGATTGATACATGTTCTTGGAGAAAATGATCTATAAATCTAGATGTGTTTTTGAATAGCTCCCCATAGCGGAAATTATTGATTGACCCAATGGGTTACTAGCGTTTTTGTGCACCTTGGGAATTAAATACAGTATGGGTGTCACTGTATAATCAATTTAAAAAAAATCAAACTCTCCCTTGGACATCAGTCCCAGACCCCTTCATCTGTACAGCTCTGTGTGGAATTTCTCCTTTATACCTTGAAGGCTCATTGGACCCACTCTGCAGTAACAATCTCTATCCTGTAGTAGTCTGTGCACTTCTTTGGTATACATAGTAAGAGGCCAGAGTACATTGCCTCCTTTATCGGACCACCTTACAACTATGTCTTGTCTGTCCTTAACTTTGTTAATCACTTGACAATATTGCATTCTGAGATTGTGTTCTGTGTGCAAGAATGTGTTACTGGAGTCTATTGAAAGTTGTTTTAAATCACTTACCACATTCTCTGCATATATGTCCAAAGAGTCTCGGGGCATGATAGGCAGAAAGATCAATTTGGGTCTGATAACGTTCGTATACTGCCATATATATCTAGTCCCATTTCTACTGCTAGTTCTTCCACGAGTCTGTTCATCTGCTACGAACCTCCTTGTAGTACATCCAGATCTTGCAATAGTGACATGTCCTCAACTGCCAAGTGTCCAGTAAATGGGGTGTTGTCCCTTGCACTCAGCATGTGACTTGATTTTCCCCTAAAATATGTTTGCAAACATGTTTTTTGATGGGGCCACACAGAACGTTTTTCATTTGCAGAAATGTCTGGGCAGACACAAGTGTAAATCACGTAACCCTACTGGCATGCCCGTGGAACTTCCTATTTGTTATATGTCACAACGTTTTATATTTTTGTACTGTGCAAAATACCAATAATTTTTTTTTTTTTTTAAAGAAATATGTTTGGAATTTCAGGTTCCTTATAAAGTGAAAAAAGTAAATGCTACTTTGCAAAAAATGACAATCCTAATGTTAAGATATTTTCTTCTTCTTTGTTAAGATCCTTATCTGTAAGACTTATAACTGCGTGGTCAATGTACGGTTCACTTATTACTTGTGCCGTGTTGGTTTCGTGGTGTCTTTTGTACATCTCTCCCCAGCGTCAGCTTTTTCTATTGTTTTTCCTCTTTCTCTTCCCACTTTTCTCTTTGCTCTGTGGCCGAGGTCACAGATTGAAAGTCCTGTTCAAATGTAAAAAAAACATTGTTGTTCGATGATTGAAGGTGTGTCTCTCTGCTAATGCCCTCTGTGCCAGCGGCATTGCTCTCTTCTAGATCAGTTTCAACTTCCGAACTCTGTTCTGAACTGCGGTATCCGCCTGCTTTCGTAATGGGTGCTACACTTGCTGAGAGTTGGTGGTGTCCTATGTTATCAAAACGTTTTGAGAAAGTATAAATTCTCCCCTTCTGATAATCCAACTTGTCATGGAGGAATTGCGTCGCTTTCCGCTCTTTAATGGATTGTTCGTATTTTTGCAGTCTTGCTCATTTCTGTCTGTAATTTTGTTACTTCTTCTTTATTTGCAAACTGGTCAAGTTCTTTGAGCATGCCTTCTATTTGGTTCATTATTGCTCCTCTGTGGCTAACTGCATATTTTATGAGCAATTTTTGTTCGCATTTTCTTGGGGTTAAGATGTAACAAACATCGCTGTGGAGCATATGAGACAGACTATAAACTATTGGAATGTTTCACGAGTGTCATTTCAGAACTGTCCACAAACCCCATGACATTTTGCTGAGTTACTTTGGAAAATAGAGTTGTTCACGCTTGGTTCTATTTTATTAAGCATTTGTCGGATAGAGAACTCCATGGTCTATGATGTCAAAGTAAAGTACAACCGCTGGCTACAACCGCTGCCATGGTATTATCATTGTCAATGGCATTTTCATGAAAAAATACAAATTATAGCTATTAGAAAAGCACGATAACAAACAAATTATCTTACATTTAAATTAGGAATAACAGATTTTAGTTGTGAATAGATGCTTAATTCACCACTAGGTGCAAGAGTCCCACAGTTGTAACTGCAATACAAATAGAAATCGGAAAATTAACTATGCAAAGAACTTAATGATGCCCCAAATCCAAAATACAAAAATTGACATATCTAAGCAAGAGCTACTCTGTCCAAACATTTATTTTGGTGTTGCTTAAAAGAATAAACAGAAACGTTTTGCAGGGTCATCCCTGAACTTTTCTTTTTGCCCTCCTCCTTTATTTTGTCTGACCTGTTTCTGTTGGTTTTATGACTCTGGGCACTTTACCACTGCTGATCAGTGCTAAAGCGGCTGGTTTGGTTTACCTGTCAGACCCTAGTACCGTGCACCAGGAGTGCCCAGGGCAGGTGATCCAAATGCTGCTAGTGGGCTTGCAGCACTGGTTGTGCCACCCTCAGAAGCAGCCTGTAAAAGTGTGTCTAAGGCCTGCCGTTGCAGAGCCTGTGTGCAGACTGGTACTGCCATGCTGACTGGGCAAGTGCACCCACTTGCCAGTCCCTAAACCTTCCCTTTTCTTCATATCAGACACCCCCCTATGGTAGGCCCAAGGGCAGGGTGCATTGTAAGTATAAGTTTCTCCATAGGCTAGAATGGGTAGTTAGATTATTACATTTTATAATCCTAACTGACTTAGGGAACATGGTAGAAATTCGAGTTTAGTATGCCTGAACTCAGAATGATAAAATACATCTTTTAGTGAAGTTGGTTTTAACATTCTGTTTGAAAACACCACTTTTAGAAAGTAGGTATTTTCTTGTATAACTATCCAAGCCTGCCTCTGCTAGGTTGTGTATTCCTTGTCTGGAGTTTGAGTGACAGGGCTGGGGGATTCCAGTATACAGGATGAGTCCGCCCAGTTGTGAATAGAGAGATCTGAATCTAGATGGGAGGGAGGAGCTGCACCTGGGACCTGAAAAGGACTGTGCTTGCCGCCCACAGTGCTGGCTCCACCCCCTGTGGTACATCTGATGTCACTGCCCTGCACTGTAAAAGGAGAGAAGGAGTCATGTCAACTGAGTGCTCCAGGGCTGTACCTTCCCTCCACAATGCTGGCTCCACCTCCTGTCCGTCTGATGTTTCTGCACTGCACTGTGAAAGGAAAGAAGGAGTCATGTAAACAGAGTGCTCCAAGACTGACCAGAACTCGTTTGGATTAGGCAAAGGCCCCTCTGCTCTCAGAGGACAAAGGATTTTGGGGTATAAATAATGGGACCCTGATCCCTAGAATTTAGATCACTTTTGGACAACAAGAAGAAACCTTTGCTGAGGAGTGGGACCAGAGAGACTGAATAGAGACTATCCCTAAGCTGAAGTGCTGCTTGGGGGATTGGCCTGCAGTGGTTGCCTGACTGCCAAAGAAAGGAACTTTGTGTACTTTATTTCAACTTGTAAGGATCTCCAAGGGCTTGGAACAGAACTTGCCTCCTGCTGAAGTCTCGGGGACAACAGACTTCACTCACCAGCTCCCCAAGCGTCTTCCTGAAGTGCCTGTAATTGTGCTGGACTTTTTGAGGACCTGCGTGTCGCCAGGAGCTGGGAGCGCGACTGAAGAACAAGAAGCATGTCGCAGAACTGCCGCAGCTGCTTCACAACACAAAGCGCCTCGCCGGAGGAGAGGATCGACGTTGCAACAGATGCCGCCGCATTCCTGGGAAGCATGTCACAGGAGTAGAGGATCGACGTTGCATCAGACGCCGCTGCATCTCCGAGAAGCGTGTCACGGCTCATCGCCTGGGAAGAGGACCGACGTCGCAGCAGATGTCGCTGCATCACCAGGAAGAGTGTGGCAGGGCCTGTCGCGGCTCGCATCGCTGTGGAAGCAACTTGCATCTCCAGGAGTGAGGATCGGCATCGCAGTAGACGCTGCATCACTGGGAAGCGTGTCGCAGGGCCTGTCGGGACTCGCATTGTGTCAAGCCTCTCGCATCGCCGGGGGAGTGGATTGACGTTGCAGCAGATGCCACCCCATCACAGGGCAGCTTTTCGCATCAAGGAGAAAGTGCCATCTTTGTTTCTTTGCACCCGATCTTCGACGCATCACCGTCCTTGCGTGCCATGGACTACCGCATCACATTTTTTGCACCCCCTGTGTGTCACATCTAAAGGTACATTGTCTCAATGTGTTGCATTTTAAGATCTAAAGAGAACTTAGCTAATTCGACCATTTTAAGTACAGTATTGTGAATTTTTGTCGTTTATGGTCTTGTGATAAGTCTATATAAAGAATACTAATTTTTGATTAAAAATCTGTGTTGTGTCCATCTGTGGTGTTGTCACTGGATTAGTGTATGTGTTCACAAATGCTTTACAAACTGCCTCTGAGATAAGCCTGTCTGCTCGTGCCACGCTAACAAGGGGGTGAGCATGGGCTATTTTAGGAGTGTACCCCCTTACCCTGCCTAGAGACAAGGGTCCCGATTTGTCACAAGTACCTACATGTGCCAACTAGGGACCCCAAAATCTAACAGAAACTTTGTTAAAAAAAATATAAACTAAGTAAAATATAGAGAAGTGCTCATAATATAGGAGGGCCTATAGCAGCAGCATCTATAAAGCTCTAGGTGTTTTAGCTCCATACCCGATAGACTCACACCAATACTTACACAGCAATTCACGTGAGGCTATTTACAGTGTATATTTGTTTTCTTAGCAATTAGGCATTCAGTGACCTGTTGCAGCAGAAGTGTTAAGAAGTGGATCCCACTGGTGACGGAAAAAGAAGCATGTCGATATGCCCCTGGGTTAACATGGCAGACAAACTTTGCCTGTGCAAAATTCTGTTGTCAGGCTTATGAGTAATGCTGAAAAGATCAATGATTTTAGATCTGAAGTTCTAATATCAATGGTGAGCTTCAGTCAATTGACATGCTGGTGTAGCGCGGGTAAGGTGGTGGGAGGGCTCCTTCCAGCTACCTGGCAACAGTCTGCCTTTCTTACTTAAAGACATGAGGGACAGGTGGTCTGGTGGGGAAGACAATTTAGAACATGTTATGTTAATAGTTTTTTAAAGCATTTGATTACCCAGAGGTGTCTTGGCGCTAGCAGCAGGAGCACCCCTGAAAAAAACCCATTTGAAATGTATTGTTAAAAATCCAGGTTTTTACTTGCTTTCTAAAGGAAAGCAGTGTGGGAGCAGATTTGATATGGAGTGGGAGTGAGTTCCAACATCTAGTTCACGAAGGGCGAAGCTGCTTCCACCCCACTTTGATTTCTTAAATCTGGGAACTACAACACTTTTTTACTCCTGAGAGCGTAAAATTCTATTTGCCCGCTGCCATTCAAACGATTGTTTTAGGAAAAGGGGGCCATATAATGAAGTGCCTTGAAGACCAGGCAGAACACCTTAAACTTTATACGATTTCTGACCATTAGCCAGTGAAGATCCTTGATGGCCTGGGAAATGAACTGAAACTTGGGAATTCCAAGGAGTAGCCTAGCAGGCGCGTTCAGCAGAATTTGCAGTTTATTCAAATACTGTTCCTGTAATCTCAGATAAAGACCATTACAATAGTCAATTTTTGACAGCACTAATGTGGTAATGACTGTTTTTTTGCGCTAATAGGAATAAAAGGTAATATTTTCTTAATAAGTGTTTAGGTTTTGAAGGAGGATGAACTCACTGAGTTCATTTGACTAGCGTAATTTAGTTTGTTATCAATTAAAACTCCCAGATTTTTTGCCTTAATGGCTGGAGCTCAACCATCTCCTGCAGCCAGATGGAAGGTGATCAAAACCGGGGTTGTTTCCAAACAAAATCACCACAATCTTACCCACGCTTTATTTTAGACTGTGATTGCTCATTCAACGGTTGATTGCACACATGCAATCGAGAAACTTAGCTCCGATCTTAAGGATCTTGTAATATGCCTGTACCACTATTTGTGTGTCATCTGAATACGATGTAAGGGAGCATCCAAAGGACATAATCATGACATAATCATGCACAACAGGTCACAAGAAGGTAGGATACTTGGGAGAATAACCAGCATAGCATAGTGTTGAAAGTGCTCATACTTCACATATTTAAAACTGGCATTTTGATAATCATTTTCGCAGACAATAAAAGATACCCTTCAATTTACAAGTTTACCAGTTGACTGCAATGCAGTTTTTGCCCGTTTTACATTTAGCTCTGGTGTCACCCATTCCCAGTGTTCAAGGACAAGGCAAGATTAGCCAGCTAAGGGCCTAATTATGAGTTTGGCGGTGCGGCACCCAGTTCACCCTGCTGTGGCACCGCCAAAGCCATGGTCAGGCAGCCTGCCAGATTAGGAGTTTCCTCCAGTCTGGTGAACTTTGTTTTTGATGTTCCCACGACGGTGCCCTGAAAAAGGGCGCCACAATGGGAACACCAAAAACAGTTTCTGCATGGCATGTACTCAAAAGTCCATGCCGTGCAGGAACTGGGATGTATTCACCACTTGCGGAGGAGGCACAAGGCCCCCTTTGTTTCCTCTCCGCCACAGTGTTCACGGAGTAGAAACTTCCATGACACCACTGGTCGAAAGGAATCTCCTACTATGCTTTGCGGGACAGCGGAAGTCCCGCCAAACAAATTGAGGCCTCCTGATCGCCAGAACACTGCCAGGGAACAGCAGTTCCCTGGCGGCTGCGGCAAAGCAATGGCGGTCTGACTGCCCTAATAAACCCCATTAGGTAAGTTTTCCTTGCATCTCCCTTTATTATTCTTCCGGTTGACTAATGTATAGATGCTACTAAGAGTCTACCATTCTTGACATCCACACGGCCTCTTTAAGTAATTGAGTTACTCTGATACCACGGTTTTCACGGTCTACCAGAGCACGGCGAATTATTGGTGCCGTTTCTACCTATCGCCCTTCCTATCAAGAGAGCCTGGGTAAGCCATCACCTTGTTTTATCCCTTTGTGCTTATTTTTATTATATCGATTGGCCCGTCTAAGTCGCTGTTAATTTTACAGATCCTGATTACTCTAGTATGAGTTTCTAGCTACTCCTCCTCATCCAAGGTTATTTTATATCGGATCACTTTGAGTTCCTGAGACCAACTTTCAATTAAAACCACCCTCACTACATATCAATGGGGAGTGGGGTACTTACTTTTTTACTATGGGCTTCTGGACACTGTAAATACCAGTGAGGCTATGAATTAATATTATGCCTCAGATTCTAATTTCGTTCTAATTGACTAGGACCTAAAGTAATCAATTGTTACTGCAAATACTGCAGAAAGTCGAACTGAGCGTATTCCCCAATAGGGTAAGCCTTCCCCTTAGCACTTCTTCCACTGGTGCCATCACATATACCAGCTTAGGAGCCCCGATTCATGTAATTAACAGGAGCCTAACCCGTAACCCATACCAGGAAGATTGATTCCACTCAGCGTGCAATTTATTAGTGTTGCCGGGTAACCTTAATTGACATTGTCACCCAAACCCACAGTTTTCTTTCCCTTCATTCGAATTAAAACTATGTCTCACTTCTAGTCTCCAGCATTTCCACCCTGAAGAGACCCTGTACTACGAGAGGGTCAAAACAACGTCGACAACTAAAAAGGGAGAGCTCGAACAAATAAGGATTTGTTAACTTTGAAATGATAGTATCAGATTTATAAGAGACTCCCCTTTCTTTTACCAATAACCATTGTCTTTTTCCGTATTAGCACCACATAAATACACTGCTTTGGTTATTGGCACTTCACTGGGGTCACAAAGTCAAGTCCAAATGTGGAAATGTATATAATGTAAATACACTAGTTTTTTATATTTCTCCTGATACTGAAATACTTTTGTGCAAAATAAATTATACTCACTTTGGCACAGCTTAAAATATTTGTTATGTGGGTGTCTATAAAACTGTCTATAAATATCCCTGCTACAAAAGTGACATACCTAATTTAATTATGGTTAGATTTCTCATTTGCATTAGTTGTGTTTGAATCACACAAGATAAATATAATCCTTGCTAAAAATCATATTAATTGTTTCAAATGAGTTCCTTGTGAACATTGTTTTTGCTTGATCAGCATACACAGTTTGCAAGGACATATGGGCGGCTCTTGTTCTTTGTGATTATTCTAATAGACCCCAAGAGTCTGGTTGTCCGTGGACTAACAAACTCGTAATTAAGCCCTCAGTTTTTCCCTAGAAGCAGAAAAGGATGACCCGTGGGCAACTTCCCAAGGATAACACAATCAATTCCACTGTCCCTGTCCTCATCTAAATTACTCTTCACTTTTTTATTAACTGTAGTCACAAAAATCTACCTATCCCACAAATCCTCCCTTCCTTGCACGTCATGGTCCCAATTATTCCTGCAGTGATTTAAACTTCTGTCAGTAATTCGAAAGAGCCCTTAATCCTCACTAATTCACATTTGGAAAATCAAATGAGCTAATATTGCTATTCTACTCTAAGGGTTAAATTACAAGTGGCTCCTTCAATTGCCATTCCCGAAAACACCTGCTTGCGCAGGAAACCCAAATCTAAGTGGTGCCATGTTTATCGCACTGAGTCAATAGCAGATGTGATCAAATGTACACTCTCTTTTAAATTTAATCAGATGAAAGCTGCAGGAAATGAACAGGAAAAAATGCCAGGTATTCACAGAAACATCAGGATTTTCATGCACTATGCACCAAAATCTGGAAGTAAGACATAATATGTAATAAATATCTCACCCGATAAATTGCAAAAACATCACTATAGGATTCCCATCAGGTGTGATAATTGTACCATTAAGGACCTGATTACAAGAAGATGTGCTATTTAGTTCACCTGGTAAATAATGATACATTGGGATTCGCTATTTATCAGGTGTGACAAATAGCACCGATTATGAGGTATTGGGGAATAAGGAATGTCTTCTTTCCTGTAATCCTACATACCTCTCAGGGAATCTCCGCTGAAGTCATAAGCACTGAATAGCCCAGCCCATGTGTGAGGATCCCAGAGCACCTCCTTACACTATATCTTATTAAGTGTAGATGTTCACCTTTCTTCAGCAAGGCCTGGAGAGTCACTTAAGACAGTAACATTTTGTAGTCTACAAGAAGGCTATATTGGCCAATTGCTTCAGATTGCATTTGAAAAAGTGTAATATATATGTAAAAAAAATAGGAAAACTAACTGGAATTGTGTTATTTGACGATGGGGCATATGTATCAAAAAAGAGTTTTGCAATTCTCAAATTGCAATTTTTATAGAATCACAATTAGAGAATCGCAAAATGCAATGAATGTAGAATTTGCTAAAAATTTAGCAAATCCTACATATTCCTTATTTGCAAATCGCAAATTGAGATTCACAAATAAGAAATACCTTCCCTTTCATACCTATGGGCTAGGAGGCCCAAAGGAATGAATGGGAAGACATTCTCAATTTGTGATAACCAATTAGAGAATTCAAATTGAGAACGCAATTTCAAGGGTGCAAGGGTGTCATACGGACACCCTGTTGCACACATGAAATGAGGATGTGTGCATATGTGGCGCAAATACATGCCCTAAGGGCATGTATGCGTGCCGCATGGCACTTTGAAAAATGCCAAAAAGTGCATTTTTCAATGAAATTGCATATTACCATCAACTTGAAGTTGGTGGTAATTTGCAATATCTTAAGGAGAAAGTGTACAATTTGCGATTCCTTAAATGCATTTGCAAAATAGGGAATCGCAAATTGTGCGATTCCCTATTTTGCAAGGGCCTTTTGGGATGATTCTCCCCAAAAGGTTTTTTCCCGTTCGCAAACGGCCCGATTCTGAGAATGCAAACAGGAAATCTGCTTCATACATATTCCCCTCCGTCAATTTCTTTCACAACCCTTTTTTTAAATAGAAAAAGATGAAGAAGGAGAGGACAATATAGCCTTATGGGCTGCAACTGTGCAGATATGCAAACAGAGACTCTGGGCCTTTAACCCTTTCGATGCGTCGGATGGCCCCCGGCCGTCCGACGTCACGGTGGGCGTGTGCGGAGGACGGCCGGGGGCCGTCCGAACCACGCCCACCCATTATTTCACCCGCATCGCGGTGGAATTTGCGCCGCGGTCAACGGGTTAAGGTCTCACAGTCCAACAGTATCACATCATCCCCAGCAGGTGGCAGCTACCTCAGTTCTTTTTACAGAGACAGTGGAAGTATAACGTGAACGACCATTAATCATTTCTGCCTCTTTCGCCGGGGAGGAGGGCGAGCTGCTTATGATTTCAATGGATATTCCCCTGAGAGAGTACTAGGATTACAGGTAATAAACTATTCCTTCTTTCTCAGGTGATCTTCATTGATAATCATAAAAGCTGAAGAGTAGCAAGCCCATCCCTAAAACTACAGTGGTAAAGAATAGAGAATACCCTTAGACCAGATTCAGCAAATAGATTCCTCAGAGAGGCCTGTCCTACTTGAGCATCAATACGATACAATAGTGTTTGGCAAAAGTGTGAATAGATCCCCAAGTACCAGATTTACATATTTCAGCGATGGGTATATTCCTCGTTAAAGCCACAGTGTTCACTTTACCTTTAGTGGAATGAGCTTTGGAGGTACCTGATAGAACCATATTTTCTTTTGAGTAGCATAATAGGATGCAAGACATTATCCTTCTGGATAGAGATAGTTTAGATGCAGAAACAGCATTTACAACACGGCATGAACCATGCATGCCATAACAACAAATGTGTTACCACGCATGCCTTTACAACTTACGATGCACATCCACTGACCACACATATGCCTTTCACACGAATGCCTTTATCACGTATGTATTTACAACAAAAATATATGTATTTTGCAGGAAAGCACAACACTGTTTTAAGAAGTCTTAAATAACAGGAATTATGAAAAAAGAGAATTGTATGCCTGTTTTGTATGGATAAAGCAAATATGGAAGTATTGCTTCTTTTTGGCACATCGTCGTATCATAGATCTTGTTAAAACATCAGATACAAAATCTCTTCCATTTGAAAAAATAAGCTGCACACGATGATGGGCACTTAGCTTTTTTGAGAATGTTCATGCATTCTTAAAGAAGGTTCAAATGTCTATATAGAACTAGCTCAGGAGCCATGCTCCCAAACTGAAAGAGGAGAGATTGGAATGAACAATTTGACTTCTGAATTTCATGAGGTCTGGTCTGCACAGTGGTTTCATGTGGGGGCGCTTCGCCATGTGAAGAAGGTTTGTGAACCACCACTGTCGGGGCCACTCTGGAGCTATCAAAATCACTCTGGTCCTCAAGTAAGACAGTTTGATTATTACTGATGGAATTAGGGGAATCTGAGGAAAAGCGTAGAGAAATTTGCTGGACGAATCGATCCATAGGTTATATCCCAGAGTCCCTGGTTGGTAGTACCGCGAGGCGAAGTTTGGGCATTTTTTGTTTTGTGCGGTTGTGAACAAATCTATGTGAGGTTGATGAAGCAAGATTTTGCATATTACGCGACTTGCTTAAATCAAGAACCTCGAAATCACATTATAATCCTATAATTCAATTTGTACGTTTTACTAATTTCCTTTTATTTCGGATATGCATGTATCTTAGTGATGCTTGTCTATGTGTTTACTAATACGAATAACTTGTGTCCCTAAAATGGCCGCCGCTTGAGGGTTTGCTTCTGCGCATGCGTTAGTCACACTCACGTGACGTGACGTAGTTGCAGTTCTGGTGGGAAAATGTGCACATGCGTGCTTGCATCTAAATTGGCTGTCGGTGTTCTAACATGGTGAAGCTTGTGCAGATGCTCTCGTGTTATTGTCTGTTGCACTAACTATAATGCAATAGTATATTTTTCTGATTTGAGAAGTATAAAGTAGCTCTTCATGATATATAGTGAATTCATTTATTTCTATGTTTTAATTTGTTTTCGCTTACTTGTACCGCGGTATTAAGGGTCTGATGCAAGGCTCAAGACTCCATATTAAGAGGATAGTCTGCGCATGACCGAACTCTGGCAGTGGCATTGACAGGGTGCCAACTGAAGGTCCCTGCCAAGACGTGCCTGGGAAGATGCACCTTCACCCAGCCGGAGAAGCTAAAAATGTTACAAATGTAATTTTTCCTATTGTATTCTGCAGAATCGGTCATGGGAACCCCAAATTCAATAGGCGGTTCCAAAATATGTAAAATTCAGCTTGTAGACGTAAACTGTGATTGGTGTGTTAGCCTATCCTACCTGGGGACCAATCGAAATTGGGGATTCTGACACTTGCAACATTTGGGGGGTGGTACACTGACCTGAAAACAGTATAACTAGCCTAGGATTAGCTAGAGAATTTGTCCGACTTGTCTGAATAGCTGACCTGTCACTGACCCAACGCACTCAATAGGTGACTTAATACAGAGCGCTGCGGAGCACTCTGTCCGAATTTGACCATAGGCTCTAAAGGTTTTACTAAACCTTAAGTGCTCGCGGAGCACTTTGCTGGGGAGTTCGCTAACCCAATCGGGGTTCTGACTGATAGCTGCAGAGAGGGTGGAGCGCAGGCGTTGCTTCCGAACTGCGGGTGCTGGTCGTGCCTTGGTGGTCCTGTCCTGATCCTAATCTGGTTTTCCTGTCCTGTCCTGGGGTGTCCAATCTGCACCTGCTGTCCCATAGATGACTGTCCTTCCTTGGGGTATTTCCTGTCCTTGACTGATCCGTGGCCAGGGTTGGTCTGCACACCTTTCTAGGTAAATATAGTGTGAAAACTCTATACTGCACCTTCTATTTTTCTGTCTTTGCTTTAATAAAGACATTTCTTTGCATACGAAAATTTTCCATGCTTTTCGCAACCTACTATAAAAATCACACAGTATATTTTTCCTTAGCATGTTCCTATGTCTCCCTACCTTTTAGAATAAATTCTCTCCATACTGTTTATGAATCATAAATGTGGTATATACTTTTCTCCTGAAATCTGATTTGACGTAATGATGCTAGAACTATAGCGTGTTCCATTTTTCCCCTCCTATAGATGTATAGGATTTCCAATCTTTACCTTGCAGTATTTTCTAAAACCGTAAAGGTCTAGTTTGTGATCCCTCTTCTGAAATCTATTTAGTAGATCGCATTGTTATCACTTTCCTATAGACTCATAAATGGTTGCCTTAGTTTTTCTTTTATATGGTTATGTGCTCTTCATTATTCTGATTATAGATTGTTTTCTCGTTGTAAATTGCATACACTCAGAATCTGATTTCTAAGATAAACTTTTAAAACTTCCCAGTAGTCTGTGGTTATTTGATGAATACAGAAGAAATAAAAGTCAGTATTGTATTTTGCCTGCCTTTTCTTTTACAGCAGCTCCCTGATCCATTGTGGTCATAGGTACCCGTAACGGTGGATTGGTAAGTCGGGTACAAAAGAAATAAATAGGAAGGAACCCAGGGTTACTGGTAGTAGAGCTGTTAGGTCACCCGATTAATGTATATGATAAATTGGAAAAATATGGGCCTGGTACGTGTATGGTGAAAATTACTGGCTGGGTGACCTGCGATCTCTATCAGTAATTTTCTGGTAGCAGAGATATGGTTTAGGGACTAGTTAAAGTTAGGTAGGACTAGTTAAGCTAGATAAGTTGGATGCTGCTAAACGAGAAAATTATTTGCAAAAAAAAAAAAAAGGTAAACATTTTTGGTGAACTGATCACTCACGTGAAATGCTTTGCTTTGAAAAATTATGAAATGTTTTAAATTGTTCTTCTTATTGTTATATTGATTCATGTATTAACCTACTCGTTAGTAATTGTTTAGTGTTTGTCTGGAATCCCCGGGGAATTGAATAACGGGTGGAAAGAGAATCCACGCCGTTGCGAGGTCAGTGGCTCGAGAAAAGTTAGTGCAGGTTAGGCAGAACTGGAAGCACTAACTAGGGTTTTTTCTGAATGTATGTTTGAATAAATGATAGCGACAAGATCACTGGCAAAACTTCTATTGTGAGAAAAACCTAGTAAGGGTCACACCGGAAGGAGTAGCAGTTTCGTCGGAGTTTGGGTGATAGCAAAGGGGTTCGCTGGTGAAACTTTAGGCTCTATATATATATCCCGAAAAGAAGTGGATGAGTCGAAGAAGTAGCAGGTTCCTAATGCTTGAGTGAAGGGTAGGCAGAAGAGATCTATCCGTAGTGAGTGAAAAGTAAATGGAAGTAGTTTACTTGCAGTGAAACAAATCTTTGCTGTCTAGATACTTGAGTACAGTGGCGAATGTGTATTCGTTGTTGAATAACATAGCACTTGCACTTTTAGAAAGAAATTAAGTTTCCGTTACTTTGTGAGGGAGGTAGTCAGTTGCGGAGCTGCTCTGGCGTCACTCTGTGCCGCGCTGGGATTGGTAGACGCAGCGGGTGTGTAGCGGAGCTGGAATTGTAAAGGAGGGGTGAGTGCCGAAGCGTGAGAACCTGTCTCGCGAAAGGCCGCGCACCCATTGGTCGAGAATATTTGAAACCGTGCACTTCATTGGTTGCACGAAAATAAAAAACGCACTTGGATTGGAGGTGATTTGTAAACAGAGTCACTAGTAGAAATCGTATGTGGCACTCGTATAGACCGCATACTAGACCTGATCCACGACATTTAGGGTTTGAGAACGATCAGTGGAAAGGGCATAAAACCGATATTATGTACGGAAATAAGAGAAAACTATCCCTTGTAAACAAAGTAAAGAATTATTTTAAAAAGGACAAACCGATTAAAACCAGAGAAGGTGTTGTCATTCCGCCACCTAATACTCCCGCATCTTTCATGATGTTTGATAAAGGGTACCACTCGTGTGTATGGTTGGAAAACTGGGCGGAATACACCAAGGATGACGGAATTTTGACTTTTCCGTTAGAAGGTACATTCAATGGCAGGATTCAATTTAATTTGCGAACCCGAATGAATGACTTACATCCCAGACCTAGATTAACGCAGTACGAAGCTTTAGAGGAATGGGAGATCGAAGCTTTTGAGAGAGACAAGCCCAGAATGGATAAAGGGTTAACAAAATTTTATCCAAAACTGAAACAAGAGACCAGAGACAAAAAGATGAAACAGTGGAGACAGAATATGATCGTAGAAGGGCTGTTTCCAATGATGCCAATGGGTGGTCCTCCTGCAGGAGAGAAGAGAACAGAAAAATGCAAACATTGGGTGCCCATTGGGGAGTCGGATGATGAATTATTAGATGACATGTTTATGAGAAGCCCGCCTCCTGTAATGAAGGACACAGACCCTCTAGTGAAGGGGATAATTCTCGGAGACCTCCTCCCCGGGAAGAGGCCAGATCTGTAAGTGTAGGAGAGGGTTGTCAAATACCTCCCTATAATGAGGGTTTGGGGCCCCTAGGTGCTAGAGATATCTGTCAAAGAACACCATTTAGTGGGGAGTCAAGATATTCGAGAGAAAGAGACTTCTGCACTAGACCTCCCTACGCAGGTGAGGCAAGGCCCTCAACGTCAGGACTTCCGTTCTCAAGCCCTCCGTCTGAGGAGGAACCAAGATCCCTAGGCACAGGAAGTCTGTTCCCAAAACCTAATTACGGTGAAGGACCAAGTGAGACACATCCTACTGCCCCGAGTTATGCCCCAACTTTGACCCCGCAGGTATTACATGACAATTCTTTAGACAGGATACTGGAGGACAGGGAACGAGAGGCTCTAGCTAAGCAGAGAGCCGAGATAATTCAGAAAATCTCCCAGTTAAATACAAGTCCTGAAGCCTTGACAATCCCGGTAACTATTGGACCAGTGGTTCCGCTGTATGGGGATAGACAGGGAAGTCCGAAGACTCCAGTTATTAATCCAGTTGTAGCACAGCCAAGACCGGAGCCCTTAATTGTGGATGACCAGACCAGTGAATGTGAGTCCGAGGTCTCGCTAATGGATCTGCCCATTAGGGGTGCAGGAAAAAGGTTACAGAAAAGACATAATCCTTTCAACACGAGGGAGATTCAAATTGAATCGACTTTGGGTACCAAGAGTGTCACGTTGGTGACTCCTGAAGAGATTGAAAGATGGAGTTGAGAGTTAGAAAAACAAACTCCTCAGTCGAAACCTTTAGATATCTTCAAGCTGAGAATAGAAATGGAAGAGCTAATGGCAGGAAATGTAGGTTTAGACAGATTAAATACCTATTCTGAAGAAGAGTTGCTGTTTATCGGCAAGAGTTTTACCCGGAATACCAGAGTACTCCATGAGAAATTAACAGACACTGCAGCTAGTATGGGAATCGATATTTCAAAATCAAAGCCACTGCAGAAACTCTATAGAGCAGATTTTTCAGACAAAGATCTGGAAAATATGAATGTGTCAGGGAAAAAGGCGCAGGCTAAAGAATTATTGACTGTGTTGCAAAAATGGGGAGACGTAGAAAAGTGGAAAGCCAGGTGGGCAAAGAAGAAAGATGAGGCCAGATCTAAACAGACGCCTTCTGAGTTCGTTCTAAAGGAAGCTGACAAACCTGAGCAGTTTTACCCTATGCGTGAAGTGCCAGGTGGAAAATATGTGCACGTTCCATGGTCCAGACAGGATATTGTGTCCTTTACCAATGACTTTCCAAAATTACGAGAAAAGCCTGTGGACTGGTACAGGCAGGTGGAAAGGTTTGTAAAGGTGCAAAAGTGCTTGTGGAAAGACCTGGATGGGTTTTTCGTCATTGTGGTTCCTGTGGATTTATGGACCGAATGCAAGGTTGCCATTGATTGGCCCAACAAAGAGTATGATAGGGACCCGGTAACAGGTGCTCCCTCTGATGAGGTGATGAGAAAATATGATCAGGTCATGTTACATCTGAAAAAGAAGGTGCCTGCAAAGGAAACTGATTGGACCAAAATAGATAGAACCACGCAGGAAAGGGATGAGTCTGTGCACTCCTTTTATGAAAGACTGTTACAAGTGTTCAAAACTTACAGTGGTATAGATAACATCGAGATGAAGGATATGACCCACTTCATTTACAGGTTTGTAAACGGTTTAAGACCCGAAATTTGCCAGTGGATCAAAGACAATAAGATTTGTTGGCAGTCTAAGAAAATGGATGAGGTCTTACGGTACACAAAGTATTGTGAGGACGAGATGGCAGATAAGCGAAAGGCACTAAAGGAAAAGGTCATGTGGGCACAAGTGAAACTAGCAGAACAACAGGAAAAGCAAATGAATAAAATGAATAAGAATACCCAAAATAAAGGCTCTGGGAGTGGGGGGAAGCCCAAGGTATAAATGAGCAGAGAGGAAGCTAAAAAGAAATTTCCCTGCCACCAGTGCGGAGAAATCGGGCACTGGAGAGACGAATGTCCATATTTACAGCATGATAATACCCAAACCACTGATTTAACTCCACAGACGCAGAATGAAAAACCAAGAAAGACTCAGCATCAGGTAAAGGCAAGTCAATTGCCCCGAGCGCCAAAACCAAATTATAAGGGAAAATCACCACAGGGTGATGACATAGAGATCTGGGGAGGCAATGAGAATAGAAATGCAGCAACTTCGCAGTTTTTGTTGAATGATACTTTTCTCTGTGACGACCAATACTGACGGGGCCTGAGAGGGGAGGACGAGGAGTGTGTTCTTGGCGCCTCCTTGCCGGTAGACCAGTCAGGGCCATACATTGAAGGAAAGGTTGATGGAAATGATGTCACCTTTCTATTGGACACTGGTGTTACCCGTTCTACTGTGAGAACAGCGGACGTTCCAAACCTACCCCTCTCGGGAGAAGCAATCCAAGTAGTGGGCGTGTCTAATCAATTGATTAGTACCCCAGTTACTGAGCCCATGGAGATCACAATAGGGAATTTCAAAGAAATGCAAAGATTTGTAGTTTGTGATACCAGTCCAGTAAACTTACTGGGACGTGATTTGTTGTGCAAAATGAACTGCACCATCTTTTGGGAGATGGCTTGCAGTAATGCTCAGGTCTCCAGTAACAACCAATTCGAAACTGTTTGAGCTTCATAAGACAAGGCTCTGTGTCATCTTCTCCCTTCTTTGTTCAAATAGTACATTGTTGTCCTGCTGTCCATCTGAACAAGAAGGGATTTCAACTTGAAGGACAGAAGAAAAGCTTTCAGCACTAGATGAACCACTTGTAGCTCGAGGACATTGATATCATAAGTAATTTATTTCTGAGACCAGGATCCCTGAATTTGAAGGTAATCTATGTGCTCTCTCCAACCTAATATTGAGGCACCCATTACTACTGTCTGAGAGGGAATCTCCTGATGAAAGGGCATCCCAAATACAAGATTTTTTGGTTTGCACCACCATTTGAGGGACTGCTCGCTTTGTGGGAAAGCATTATGGAGAATACGCCCTGGAGTATTCAGAGTCAGAGGTGGGTGGTAAACATCTTGATTTTCTGACTTTTTTCACAGTTCTCTCTTATGTATTGACGTCAACATACTTCTCGACATTGAACTTCTCCTGTGTCCCAACGTCGTGGTATCCTTCGACATCAACCTCCGTCGACATCAAATGTAAATGTAAATGTAGTTGAGCTTATATAGCGCACAGCTACCCGCTGTGGGTTTCCCGGCGCTTGCTTAGGGAACCCTTCCTGGTATTCCCCTGTGAGATAGCAGGGTATCCACAAGGTGAAAGTCAGGCATCCCGCCGCGAGGGGCCGTTGTGGAGATTAAGCAAGCTATTGCCCAGAGTCGCAGAGTGTGAACCCGTGAGTCGAGGAGGCACCGGGGCGAGAATTATCGAGTCCGTGAAATTTTTAGCCCAAGACCCGCCGAGGCGGGGAATTGAACCCTGGTCCAGGACCGATCTCAGCTTCCGGGTCTGCTGCCTCTAACCCCTGAGCCACACTTCTCCAGCTCTCATCGGTGAGCATGTAGGCACTGTACTTTCTCTCAACTGCCAAGTACTCAAGTCAACCTGAAACAACCTCGTTTTTGATGGTGGTATCTCTTTTTGGATCTCCCTCACCTGGAGTCCTCAGAGGAAGGTGGAAGAGTGATGGTAGAGGACTGACCCTCTCTTCGCTCTTGTGACATCCCACCTTCAGACTACGCTTGTTGCTGCCTGGTTCGTTCTTCTGTCCCATGGAGGTGTATCTTCTCCCTGTCCCTCATGGTACGAGTGGAAAATGTCTTGCAGTGTGGACATCTGTCAGGCACATGACTCTCATGAGGGCATATGATACAAATGTCATATGGGTCTGACTCAGTCTTCTTTCTACTACAGTCAGGCTTCTTGTCAAATAAGGATAGCATTTTATTTGACTAAGGAAAACAATTTCTGGTAGGAAATGACAGAAAAACACTTGAACAGATGAAATCCAACAAGTAAAGTAGCTGTCAAAAATCTTAAGTGAGATTTTTCAGGAAATAAGCCAAAAAGGCTATCTTGCTGTGCCAAGATTCTGTCATCAGGAGCAGTAACAAAGAACTGAGGCAACTGACACCTGCTGGGCATGATGGGATACAGGTGGGCTGTGAGCCCATAAAGGCGCAGTCTCTGTTTTGCATATCTGCACATTTGCAGCCTACATGGCTACATTGTCCACTCCTTGCTCATCTTTTTCCATTTAAAAATGGGTTTGTGAAAGAGATTTACATTGTAAAATAACGCAATTCCAGTTAATTTTCTTATTTTTACATATATATTACACTTTTTCAAATGCAATCTGAAGCAATTGGCCAATATAGCCATCTTACAGAATGCAAAACATTACTGTCTTCAGTGTCTCTCCAGGCATTATTGAAGAAAGGGGAACATTTATACTTAAGAATATATAGTGTAAATAAGTATTCCGGGATCCCCGCATGTGGGCGGAACTATTTAGTGCTTATGATTATCAATGGAGATCCCCTGAGAGAGAAACATTTGGATTTTGGTGTTTAACACGCAAAACATGGCATGGTATGCTAAATGACGTACACATTTCCCCTGTTAAATTTCGGCAGGTTTGACCTTCCGAACTGTAAGTATGCTTGAGGTATTTAACGCATCTGATAATTATCGGATACACTAAATTCCTTTAAACTAGGAATTCTGACCAGTCCGAAAATAGGGTTTTACACACGGTTCAGAATATAACAAGTAACTCGTAATCAGGCCCTATGACTGGTAATCAGGCCATAAGAATAGGATTCAGTTCTGTCAAAGTTTAAAATCTTTATATTTTAGCATACATTTACACAGCATGGCAGTATTCTACCACACAAGTGTGATTTTTTCACAATTCAATGTAATCAGTGATTCTATTTAAAACATGCAGTTCCTTCATAACTGTGCTTACCATTGAATGAGCTAGCTCACCTGTACGTCACACTCCGTTATCACATCTCTGGCTCCAATGGCGTTGTCAAATAGCTGTAGAAAAAACCTCAAAGAGAACTGGTATTCTGCTGCCAGAGGTCTGAGAGCCTTTAGCGTGGCGAAGAGAACTGCCCCACGACTAGATAGCGGAAGCAGCTGATTCCTGAGCTCGACAAGCTTATTCCTCAGTGATTTGGTCTCTTGTAATTTTTCAGATACCTAAAATAAAAGGTAACACCAGTAAACCCATAAGTATAATGATTGTGGTCCCTAGACATTGGAAAAAGTAAACCTAAAGATACCAATAGTCCTTGAAGGCTTACGCAAGCTTGCAGAAATATGATCTCAGTGAAACTTGTTTCATAATTTAGATTTACACAGCTGAAATACATACCATTAAGAGCCTGAATCAGATACCTATAAATCCTGTTTTCGAGATTAAACTCCATTTGTCAGCCTAAACAGAACTACAAGAATCCCAGTATTTCTGGGCTCATAGCTACCTGTAACAAAACAGTGCAGATATGCCTAGTAAACAGTGCAGAATTCAGGAAAACATGCAGAGCACGGTGCAATATTACTGATTTCAGATCACTGACAGAATATTGAGGAAAATATATAGAAGAAAAAAATACTGAGTTAAAAATATAGAATACAACAATATCGACTGCCTATACTTAAAAAGGTAAGTTAAAAAATATCGGAAAAAAAATATTGTTTATAATAATATAGTTGTATTAAATATCAATTTTTAAATACATATAATTTAAAATAAACATATATTCCATACTAACATTAGTTTATAAAAAATAAAATATTTTTAAATGTATACTTTAACAAATATAACAAATAAACCTACTTCTAAAAACATAAACACACATATATGTTCGATCACTTCTTTTTAATGGCAGCAGGCATGCAAGCGGCTTCACAGCGATTCGCTTCAGTACAGTTCAATCGCCCGACGCGTTTCGGGAAACTCCTTTTCCCTTCCACAGTGGCGTGTTGTATACTGGAGATGATGACAAACTCTTACATACTCACTATTTAAATTAACCACATACCCCAGTGGGCGTGGCTGGAAACATGGCCTTCAGGATATCATAGTGCAATGCCCCTTTTACCCTAGTGGGTGTGTGCATCATGTCCAAAAATTAAAACACCAATCATTCCCAAGGGGATGATTGCGGATACGCTGCTGTCCAATGCTCAGCTTTGTTGCTGGCATCGTGAAAAGGCGGACACTCGCCTGTGAAGGATACCGTCCTTGCTTCCTTCCTCTTATTCAGACTCCAGTCGGTGTTTAAAAAGACCTAGTCATCTGCGGTGGGCCACTGTAAACGACCGAGGTCAGCCGTTATTAAATCCAACTAATGTAGGTTCCCCATTTTACAGAGGCCACAGGAAAACAATGTTTGATCACTTCTTTTTAATGGCAGCAGGCACGCAAAGGGCTTCACAGCGATTCGCTTCAGTACAGTTCAATCGCCCGACGCGTTTCGGGAAACTCCTTTTCCCTTCCTCAGTGGCGTGTTGTATACTGGAGATGATGACAAACTCTTACATACGCACTATTTAAATTAATCACATGCCCCAGTGGGCGTGGCCAAAACATGGCCTTCTGGATATCGTAGTGCAATAATAGTAATAATAATAATACTGAGCTTATACAGCGCCTGGTTACACTAGCCAGTGTGTCCCCGCGCTATCCAATGGCCTATGCAATCCCCCAATAGAGCATACCAGACCCCTCAGCAGATCTAAATCCCTGGGAACAGAAAAGTTTTTAAGTTCCTTCCGGAAAACCTCCTCCGAGAGCTCCATTCGGAGTGTAAGGGGAAGGGTATTCCATCTAGGGGCCGCCAAGAATCGGAAGGATCTACCTCCCGTTCTGGCCCTACTGATCTTAGGGACATGCATCAGACCAACACCCTGAGACCGCAGTAGCCGAGTTGGCGCGTACGGTGTAAGCAAACTGCGCAGGAAACGAGGTTCAATCCCCTGAACAATCCTATGGCTGATACAGAGAGCTTTAAACTGAATGCGCTCCCTGAAAGGCAGCCAGTGAAAAGTCTCCAGAGCCTTTTTGGAGGAAGATCTCCTGGGAAGCATCAATACAAGGCGTGCGGCAGCATTCTGGATGTACTGCAGTCTCTGGAGACACCTAGCATTCACTCCCAAATAGAGGGCATTCCCATAGTCCAGCCTGGACGTAACCAAGGCATGGACCAGGGCCCTCCTAGCTGACATAGGGAGCAAATCAAGCGTCTTCCTCAGACTGCGGAGAGTGCCAAAGCAGGTTCTTGCCACACGTCTTGCATGATATTCGTGCAATGTGCAATGTGCTTGTGATTAATTCAAATAGTATATATTTATATCTCCAACACCACACCTTGGTTAGGTGTAAAAAACTGAAGGCACACACGAAGAATCTGAAGCTGATGCTTTATTTTTTGCAGACCCCCCCCTGACAGATGCGTTTCGCCTCACGGCTTCGTCAATGTCAGTTTCTTTTTGCAAACAAGCTAGTATTTAAAATCCTCATACGTCACATGTTGGTAATAAACATAAAGAACAGAATTATGCAACATTGAGTATAAAATTCATGGCGGCCATCTCATAGTATGTTAAATACATTAAAACCAATACAGTGCAAACAAACAAAAAAAAGTGCAAAGTGCTTGTGCAAGAAATTTTTAGGAATTTTCACTTAATAGTGATAGGACTAGGGTGATTTTCATCCTTATAGCAATATAATTTTGCTTCCTTTTTACCCTAACGTCTTCCACAATTGTGCCCTGAATGGTCCTTCACGATGGCTGTGTAATCCAATTAGGAATAGGGATGCGTTGGGGAGAGGTGAGGAAATTTCAGAAAAGGGGCAACAGAGATTCTCATTAGGATCCCCTAATTATGCTATGTTGTGGTGTCCATTACCCTATCTCCTCTCAGCATATGTGTACAAATGTATGCCCACTAAACAACAAATTTACTCTAAGTGGGTCCACAGTTCTTAGTCATTATTTAATCCTGTTGAAGCTTTGCTCTGGAGGTCGATAATGTATCGTGACTCCAGAGCTCGGTATTTTCTCACTCTGTCCCCCCCTCTTTCATGTCTTTCCACCCTGTCTATGCAGTAGAATTTTAACACGTCCCTATTGCTCTGATGCTGTGTTTCAAAATGATTAGCAACAGGGTATGCGGCATCCTTGTTCGTAATAGCACGCACATGTTCTAATATGCGCTTCTTTGTTTGGATAATCGTGCTGCCGACATATCTTTTTTTACAGGGAAATATTAGACAATACACTGTAAAATCAGAATTGCAATTCAGAAACTGCTTAATTTCTCGGACAGGTCTAGGATCCCCCGGTCTGCCCTCAAAGGTGGTCTTTTTGCTACTATTTTTGCACGCTTTGCAGTTTTTGCAAGGGAAGAACCCTTTAATTCCCAACTTACTCTTTACTGATGGTGAATGGTTGAAATGGCTGTGTACTAAATGATCACAGATCTTATATGTAATCGGTGAACGTTCTGGAAGATGGTGCTTCAAAATACTGTCTGTCTGTAGAATGTGCCAATTTTTCTTAAAGATTTGAATATATTTTTCATTACATTTCATGATCATTCTTGCAGGGGCATCACTAGGCAGAAATGTTTTATTTTTGGCCACTAAAAGATCTTTCCTATTAATATGTTGGTCCTTGGTTTCTGCCTGTTTTAAATCTCCCCAGGTAGACCCTCTTTCTCTGGAACGTTGTATTGATTCATCTTTAGATAGCATCAGTGGTGCAATTGTGCTTAAGGCGCAAAAGCTCCCCATAGAGTATGCTTTTTATTAAGCTCTTTGGGTGATGGTTCCTTGCAAGAAGAACAGCTTTCCCCGCCGTCGGCTTTCTAAAAAGACGTGTCAGTAGTGTCTGATTTTCTATGTATACCTCTAGGTCAAGATAACTGACTGAGGAGTCACTAATGTTACCAGTAAATTCCAGATTTAGATTGTTGTTGTTCAGCAAGGCAATATACTCCTCAGCCGACGAGCGGCTACCGCGCCAAACAACAAACAGGTCATAAACATACCGTGACCATAGTATAATCTTGTCCAACCACAGCTCATTTTTCTTCCTCAGGCTACGTGCTTCTCCTACCACCCCACAAATAAATTTGCGTAGCTGGGGGTGAAGCACGTACCCATAACTGTACCCCGTTTTTGTCGGTATAGCTGCCCTGCAAAGGTGTAGATATTGTTATGCAAACAAAAATATATCATATCAAAAAGCATAGTATTGTGGTCCATAAATTTCCAATGTCTTTTTTCTAAAAACCATTTGACCGCTGTAAGACCATCTGTATGTAGGATGCAGGTGTATAAGCTGGTGCTATCTAGAGCATATCATTTTCCCATGTCACTCCTTCAATAAGTCTTAAAAAGTCTTGGGTATCCTGTATATAGGATGCCAGATCCTTTACCAACCGGGCCAAGAAGGAGTCTATGCAGATGGCAGTGTTCTCTAGCAGACTATTGATTGATTGAGGCACCAATGGGTCTTCCTGGAGGGTTAAGGCGATCCTTATCAATTTTTGGAAGATGATAAAATGTTGGTAGGGTTGGTGTTTCACAATGGAGGAACAGATATTCATCTTGATTTCACATGCCATCATCTCTCCATTTTCCTAGTAGTTGATGGTATGTGTTGATGCACACTCCATATACCTTGCGCTTAATAGGTGTGTAACACTCTTTGTCTCTCAACCGTCACATCGCCTCCCTGTAATACTGTTGCTTATTGAAGACAACCATGTTGCCTCCTTTGTCTGATGGCTTTATTTCAATATCTGGATCTTATTTCAAGGATTTAATAGCATTGCAATGTTTCCGTGGTACATTGTAATGCTGCATTTTTGATTTCGCATGTTTGGCTAAATCGTTGAAATCTGCTATGACTGCCTCACTAAAAACATCAATGGTGTCTGTGGGATAGTTCTTGATTTTTCTTGAATTGGTATATATATATATATATATATATATATATATATATATATATATATATATATATATATATATATATATATATATATATATATATATATATATATACATACATACATACATACATACATATATATATATATATATATATATATATATATATATATATATATATATATCTTTCCGTCATCAGGTGGATGGCTCCAAGAATGGACACGGACCCGAGATAAGTGCAAAAAAGATATTTTTACTCCAACGTTGTCATAACGCGTTTCAACTCACGCAAGCCTTGTTCACATGACATGGTGATTTGGACTTATAGGCATTTTTAAAGTGACAGTGCCAGTGGCGTGAACATCACGTGACATTAAAATTCATAGACATCGAAGAAATATTAAATACACCTACAGAGGAAATTCATTGTAAAATACATGGATTTAAAAACAAATACATATATTGTTATTGTTCTAAGGTGTGACATGTATCCATTGCGTTATCATATAGATGTCTAATAAGCAATTCATGTCTAACACCTATATCTATATCTACCCCGTATGTACAGGTTGGATCCAAATACAAATTAAATGTATCAAACATGCCACTGATCACTATGCTCTGCACAGACTCCTGTAGCAACATTATTTATTACTCTGTGATACAGAGAATGTATATGAACATATTTATATAAACTAATATTTTAAGTGATAATATCAAAACGTAAATAATATATTATCAAAAATATATGTATACATATGTAAATATCCCAAAAACATCAAATATATATTTTTTAACTATTTAATTTGAAATAAAAAGTAAACACATATTTTTTATGCAATTATAAAATAATTTACAAACTAGAAATATTGACATTTTTAAATATTATAATACATCAAACACATAATTATCTAAATTATAAAAACATAAAATAAATTATGAAATATTCAAAAAAGTAAATATACAAGTCAAGTCAAAGAAGTCTTTATTCGATATTTCATCATAAAAGACATGCTACACAACATACAACATAACCAATAATGTATCAAAATTACAGATAAAAAGTTCAGATACAAAGATGTGAGCAATGTGTTAAGACAATAAATTAATATACAATTAAGAACAAGCTAAGAGTAGTATTAAATCACAGGCATCAAGACTTCATTTACATAATAAAAAAAACCAGTTATAAAAACAGTTAAAAAAAAAACATATCATTCATTGGCACAACAAACTACTGTTCCAGCTCGCGGTTTACACAGCTGTCGAAAGAGACTTGATCAACCTTGCCCGTAGGATCCATGCCCAGCCCAAGAATTTCGCAACCCCAATTACAACCAGTGTCGATGTATCTGTTTTTAAAATTTTACTGGCTGTTTTCGCAGAGCGTGTGCCCAGTGTTCTACATACTGGGCGTAACCACTTTTGTCTTGGTGCGTGGTACAAAGGGCAGACAAAAAGAAAATGATCAACTGTTTCGCCCAACTCTAGACACAGTTGGCAATGACCAGACCCATCATGGCCCAAGGATCTGGTTAGGCCCCTAAGCGGAAGTGACCCTACTCTAAGTTGATTGAATAACTTGCGGTCCAAAGGCCTAGTGATGACTTCCCAATAATTTTCCAGCTGGCTGGCATCCTTTACTAACACAAAGGATGCCGTAAGAGAACCATATGTCATTATGGAATGCCTTTTACAAACAATCCTCTCCCAATACATGCCTCTCAACACTTTTTTTGTGGGAAAAGTAGCTGTGTCCGGGTTAGACCACAATTCCCCCAACCCCATATCATATAGGGTAGTTCTTAGATCTCTCAACCAGCCTATCTTATGGGAGCCCTGAAGATCCTTAACTTCCAGACACGAGTTCTGGCGTAATCCACAGGCGCCGTCAGAACGCTATGGGTCTATATCTTGCTATATCCTCCACTGGTTGACACCCTAAATCATAAAGAAGGGGTATAAGTGGTGTGGATTGCGGTAGTCCTACTGCCGCCCTAAGAAATTTATTTTGGGCCACTTTTAAGGGGTCTAAATTACCGAAGCCCCATAGCTCTGCACCATACAAGACTGAAGGTAACATTTTTGAGCAATAGATCTTCATGAGTGGAGACATAGGCCTTGTAGGCCTTGTATAGGAGCTTTTATGTTATTTAAGTAGGGCTCCACCAATTTGAGCATGTTTTAGGGCTAAAAGATCAATCTGCGGGGTCCAGCTAAGGTTCTCACTAAAGGTTACGCCGAGGTATGTAAATAGAGAGGTCTGTTCAAGGGTGGTTCCACCCATTTTTACCCTGACTGTGACAGAGTTCTTCCCACGTAAAACCATAAACTTGGTTTTGGATACATTTACCTCTAACTCATGCTCACGGCAAAACAATTCAAACCTAGACAGGGCCGACTGTAGACCCTGTCTCGTTTTCGATATTAACAGCGTATCGTCCGCGAACATGAGGAATGGTATTTTTATCCCTGCCAGGGTTGGGGCGTCTGTAGGGTAATTAGAGAAGTAATTTGTGACCCCATTAATAAATAACAAAAAAAGGGTAGGGGCCAATACACACCCTTGTCTTACACCTTTTGCCACTGCAAATCTATCAGTCACCTCTCCAGGTTTACCCCAGCGTACTTGTGCGAATGTTTGGGCATGGAGACTCACCAAAAGCCTCACCAGTTCAGCTGGCATACCCAATTTCAGTAAACATTCCCACAGCTTTGCCCTCCGGACAAGGTCGAAAGTGGACCTAAGATCCACAAAGGCCACATATAGTTTGCCCCCCCCAATACAAACTGACTTCCAGTAAAGCAACACAAACCGGAATGCTTGGTCAATGGTGCCCACATGGCTACGGAATCCCGCCTGCAGTGGTGTCAGAATATCAAATTCAGTAATCCATAACTGGATGCGTCCCAGAACTAGGCGGGCAGTTATTTTTAGCACCGCATCTATTAGGCTGATTGGCCGATAATTGGACGGGACAGAACGGTCACCCTTTTTGTAATTCGGTAAAATTTCTGCCCCGTAGTACATATACATGTCCCACTACATTAAATAAAAAACATTTTTACACTAAATAAATATAAAAATAAGTACACCCACCTAACACAGCCCAACAATAAAAACATTATTAACATCACACAAAAATAAGATTTACTACTTTAACTACAATAAATATAAAAATAATAAAAACATAACATTGGAATATACTACAATGTATTATTCCCAGTACAATTAACAAAACAATAAATATTATAATAAAAAAAAAAATAATAATACTTCCACTCCAGTCATAAAGGAAAGTGTTGGTTTGCGGAAGAGTAACATTTACTATTCCCACTCCAGTCAGTGCAATAGTAGGGAAAATGTGTGGCTTTTGGAGGGGAAACATTTAATATTCCCACTCTAGTCAGTGCAATGTAGGGAAAGGGTTGGATTGCGGAGGGGAAAAATGTAATATTACCACTCAAGCAGGGCAACTGTAGGGAAAGTATTGGATTGTGAGGGATAAAATGTACTTTTCCCCCTCCAGTCAGTGCAGTAGTACGGTAAGTGTTGGATTGCAGAGGGGAAATGTCAATATTCCCACTCCAGTCAGTTCAACTGTAGGGAAAATGTTTGATTGTGGAGGGGTAAAATTTACTATTCCCACTCCAGCAAATGCAACAGTAGGGAAAGTGTTGGATTGTGGAGGGGTAAAATGTACTAGTCCCACTCCAGTCAGTACAACAGTAGGGAAAGTGTTGTATTGTGGAGGGCTAAAATGTACTATTCCCACTCCAATTAATGCAACAGTAGGGAAAGTGTTGGATTGCGGAGGGGTAAAATTTACTATTCCCACTCCAGTCAGTGCGACAGTGGGGAAAGTTTTGGATTGCGGAGGGGTAACATTTACTATTCCCACTCCAGTCAGTGAAACAGTGAGGAAAATGTTGGATTGCAGAGGGGTAACATTTACTATTCCCACTCCAGTCAGTGCAACAGTAGGGAAAGAGTTGGATTGTAGAGGGGTAACATTTACTATTCAGACTCCAGTCAGTGCAACAGTAGGGTAAGTGTTGGATTGCGGAGAGGTAAAATCTATTAATACCACTCCAGTCAGTGCAACAGTAGGGAAAGTGTTGGATTGTGGAGGGGTAAAATGTACTACTCCCACTCCAGTCAGTGCAACATAAACAAGTAAGATATCTTAAACAAAATTAAAATAATTAAAAACAGTAAATAAATAAAAAAATATGTTGAACACAAAATATAAATATATTTAATATTAAAAATGTAAAATTAATTTATGGCCCACCCCATACCCCTACAAAACCCACAACCCCACATCTAAATTTAAAGAAAATGTACATGCACAATTAACATCATTATTTATCAATTAAACAAATATTATGTATGCAATTCTAAATATATTAAAATGTATTATTTCCCACCCATTACCCCTATAACCCCACAGCAAAAAAATGACACAATTAACATAATTAATTATTAATTAATTAATTATTAATTAACAACTAATTATTAAATAATTAAAAATAAATTACTTTCCACCCTTTACCCCTATCACCCCACAACCCTCACCTAAAAAAATAATTACGCAATAACCAATTATCAATTAATTAATTATTAATTAACACATAATTATTACAAATAAATTACCTCCCCTATAAATGCCGCATCCCCAAAAACATTTACATAAAAAATTAATAGCAAAATGAAATATCAATTAAATAAATGATACTAATGAAAAAAGATTCATTAATTTATTACTGCCCACCCTGTACCCCAATAAACCCACAACCCGCGACACAACATTTAATTAAATTAATTTTCATAACTGCTAAAAATTTAACTAATATAGTAAGAAACATAAACAGTAATTAAACAAAAAAATAATGTCATATACATTTAAAATATATTCTAAAAAACATAATAGTTTAAAAACAATATTTTAAACAACTAAGGGGTTAATTACGATGTAAATCAGAAAGCATTACGACCGACTCGGTCACGGAATGGTTTCCGACTGAATTGGATTCGGGGAATCCAACCGACTGATTATGATGTTTCGAACAACGTTCGGTCGGACTCCCTTTGACTTTAATGGGAGCCTGTGTTCCGACCGACAACACAGTCTCCGACTGAAGAAAGGGGTGGGTGGGGAAAACCGTGCACCCTGTTGCGGGCATCCCATGGTGCCTGCCACACTGTGCATGGGAGGTTGGGTTAGCCAGACCTTCAGCTCCAGGAGATATTTTCTCCATTTTGGATTTATGGAACAGTGCTTTTTGGGACAAGAATTTGTCACACTTAAGGGGAAGTGGTCATCATTGAGGGTGGCACCTGGCACCCCATTGGAAAGAGTTGTCTCCCGCTCGCCAGCTCAGAAGTCTGGAAACATATGGGAGAACTGCCCAGAAACTCAGATCCCTGATTCGAAGAAACAAGAAGGACCGGCCTGCTGAACCCCTGGTCTGCACCAAGAGTACTTCATTCTGAAGGACTGCCTCTGCTGCTCACTTTGGGCTTCAAAAGAAAAAGAAGGACTTTGCCTGACTCTGAAAGTTTGAGAAGTGGCCTCCCCGAAAGAAACTGGTTAAACCTGCTCCACCTGCATCATCTCCACCAAGAAGAACCCAGTCGGACAGCATCCAATGGACTTTAAAGGATTTGGCAAGGTGCATTGTGGGTCTTGTAGTCCCAACTTCCCAAGGAGCAACTCAGAGATTCTGAAACCTTGGATTGGTGTGACCCTTTAATAGCCCAAAAGGACATTCTGAAAGATGATCTAGAAGTTTGGAATAATTTGGAGGATTTTTGTCAAAAGCTCCATAGGTTGACAGACTCGTCATCGTTAGTCAAATCGGAGACATCACATCACAACTTGGTGTGTCCTGCTGAAGCTCCGAACCTTTTAGGCGTCAATGAGACTTTCAGGAGTTGAAAAGGCATGGCGCCAAGCTAAGCCTCCGTCGTCGAACTTCAAGCCAGCCTAGCGAAGAGCACACCGAGAGACAAAGCTCCAAGAAAGTCATAAGGTAAAAACTTGACCAGGCCCTCCCGCTCACTCTATTTGACCTGCGCTTCATCGTGGTAGTTCTGAAACTTTTACTATCTCCCAGTCAAGTCCAACCAGATGTCCCAAGTTGGTGCTTTTGGCTTTTAGGCACTAGAAAGTATTTATTCTGATGGCTTAGTAGACTAATGCGTCTACCGTAGGAACCTAAGTTCGACCTCATGGTCACAGGTTCAAATCCTGGCAAGTCCACTCAGCCTTTCATCCTTCTGAGGTCAATAACAAGAGTACCATTGAGTTGGGTAACAATAAAAATCTGTTATTCAGTGCCAAGATACCCCTGGGTGAACAAAGATACGTTATATATATCTTTAAAAATTCATCTCTGGTTTTCTCCATTGGATATTTGTTGTTTTGGTGCCTTTTTAAGCATAACAATATTTCCTACACTTACAAATTGGTGTTGGATTTTTATTATGTGTTGTGTCTTACTTATTTAACGTATTGGTGTTTTTAAATGCTTTACACACCTGTCTCCTAAATTAAGCCTGTCTGCTCGCAGCCAAGCTACCAAGAGTTCAGCAAGGATTCATTTATTGATAACTTAACTGGACCTTATTTGTGATTGTGGTGTTATTACTAAATGTGGGTATCTACCTTCCCTTACTAATGAACCATCTTCCAACAGGGTTTACTATACTACTGATAGATTGTGGAAGATGGGGAAAGGCACAAACACCGATTGATTAAGGTGCAGGAAAGATAAAGGTTCCCTGCTACATGTTGTGTGGAACTGCCCTATTGCTCACAGCTACTGGATACCTTAAAATGGGTGGCCAGTATCCCAATAGACAAAGACCCCAAAATGCTGCTAACTGAAGTGTTTCTGGAATGGGATTGTTGTACAGGGCAGATGCACCTAATCAGAATCGATATTGGCTGCATTACGGTCAAAAGGGATTTCCTGCCCTATTGGAGGAATGCTCCTCTCTTTTCTGCATAGCTGAGAGTTGTGGATTACGGTGACATAGTGGAAGAATCTTAATACAAGTAAAGGGGTTGACCCGATAAGCATGCACAGATCTGGAGGACTTGATGGGTCATAGTGACATTGCTAAGCTAAGATCGAATGCTGATATAAATAGTTGAAACTGAATACGCAAACAACGGATCAAATTGTGCGATAGTCTAAGTGTGTTATTCTAAGATGAAGTCCCTAATACCTTAGTGTGGTGGACTGTACTTTAGAGCGGAATTGTGATTGTGCTTGGTTTTCTCTCAAAATCGTGTAAAATGATATTTATATGTGTTGGAAATTGGGTTACTGGTTGAGAGGGGTGAAACCTTACTTAAACAGAAACCACAATCTCTGTCAGGGTGATAGACAAGTAAAATCCCAAATGAACCTGTGCTTAACCCTCTGGTAACTTGGCACAAAGCAGTAAGGCCTAACTTAGGGGCAATGTGTAAAGTATTCATGCAACACTTCAAACAGTAATATAGTGAAAACACAACATGTGAAAAAACCCAGATCAATTTAGACAAATGGAGTAAAATGTAATAAATGATTTGAGACCAAAACAACAAAGATCCAATCAGTAGAATCGGAGATAAATAATTTGAAAGAGTTAAGTGAAAATAGTGCCTAAAAGCACAAAGCGCAAACTGTGGTTATTTGACGCACCGGACCGGGACAAAGTCATAAGTTCAGTCTGCTCACGATGGAGTGCGGGCCACCTACAGGGATCAAGATAGGCCTAATGACAAAAGTACCTTACATCCTGGTTTGCAGAGCATTGTGAGATCCTGTGTCAAGGATGTGTCAGGCAGTGGCAGTTCCGAGGGCTTTATATTACGATTCTTTAGACACCAAACTCGATGTTCCCACCTGCTCCCAATAGAAAGTTTCCACTTGTTAAATATAATAAGTTAACCCAATGTTATCCTAAGGGAGAGGTAGACCTCACAGTATAATTTTGGAATGTTTTACTATCAGGACATGTAGAACTTAAAAGTACATGTCTAACTTTTAGAATAAATACACAGCACCCTGCCCTTTAGGATGTTTAGGGTCTAGCCTAAGGATAATTCATCTGTCATAAAAAGGGTAATTTGGGCTTGGCAAGAGGTTTACCTTGTCAAGCGTCAAGGGCAGTTTAAAACTGCACAGTCAGACTGCAATGGCAGGCCTGAGAAATTTTTAAAGATCTACTTGGGTGGGTTGCACAATGAGTGCTATAGGCCCACTAGTCTCATTTAATGTACTGGCCCTGGGTACAAGTAGTACCACTTAAACAGGGGGACGTAAACCTAAAATGACAGTTGGGTGTAAAGCAAAGTTATCATGTAACAGCACAAGCACTTTAGCACTGGTTAGCAGTGGCAAAAAGTGCAGAGTCCAAAGGCCAGAAATGTAGTCAGCAAAACAGGAGTCTGGAAGGCAATAAAACTTGTGCAAAAACCACAGCAAGGATGTCATGTCCAACAATATGTACATTTTATCATGTGAAATGTTAAAATATCAATAAACAGATATTAAAAAAAGATTTATATAAATGCCCACCTACTTTCAGGAGGTGGACTACAGTGAAATATCTACTATCCCTTCACTAATGCTAAATTTACCATAGAGGACAATCCATCCTAGTGAAATATGTTCAACTGTTGTAAATGCACTTTATGGTTAAACTAGGTTGCAAATCCTCACTCTGTAAGTCAGGATATGGAATTTGTTACAGAAAATTGTTTTCTTTGTGAATTTAAGTACCACTCAGTAAAAGGTTTATTAATTAGTCATTTTTAACTATTTACAGTTGTTTCCCTAGATTTCAATTGAGCTTGATTTAGTCCATGTTAACATTTGTCCAATTCACTCACTGAATCAATTAATATTTTCTACACTTTCCTATTTTCTTTGTTCTCTGATTACCTAGTGGGTAATAACTATATAAGTACTATTATTTGTGTAAACTTGATTTGCACCTTGTGTTTCTCCTTCCTTTACTAACTTTCTTTTTGATGTGTTATTTCTCAGACAGCCACATCCCCCAAACAGTTTATGCCAGGCTTTACCTCAGACTATAAAGCAAACTTATTTGATGTCAGATGTAATCCAAAATATGTAAAGAATGGATTGGTTTGGTTTGACAACTGTAAACTGCAGCTTTGTATGCAATGTCACTGGACCATCTTGTGTCATGTTTTAATTCCATATGAGTGGTATAAGACAATGCTGAGACACAGCTATTGCCCATTTTACTGTGGACTAACATAACATAACTAACATTTAATTTGCCAATTAGTGCTTACCAAGCAATCTCCATGTTGAACAGTCAGGTTAGGTCCCCTCTAGATGGGAAAACAAGAAAACCAGACTCAGAATCCCATACTGGTTTCAGCTTTCCTGGAATTCATCAGGGGCCTGGCATTTCCTACTCAACCAGGATAGTGTGATGTGCATTAGGTTGACATCTGTCTGGAGTGGCTTAATGTGCAAGGAAAAAGAAGAAATTAAGGCTCAAGTAGGTATCAGTGACTGGGATCAATTCTAGCAATCCATTCAATAATTTTCTAAGTGAGACACCCTGAGTGTGGTGGTATGACTGGATGTGGGTCTGGGTGTGGGTACCATGCTCACTGTGCCTTAGGTGAGTGCGATCATGGAAAATCAACCTCCTGGTGAGATTTCTGAATGCTGATGGTCAGATTTCTCATTGCGAGTGCTCGCATATGCTCGCAACCGCTTGTGTTGAGAACCTATCCGTTCGCACTGAGGAAGCTACTGCTCGAGTAAAAAATCTACTTGAGCAGCAGAATGGAAGCAGCGCCTGCTTGAGCTGTGCCATTCGCGATGACTGCACAGTGCGGACAAGCACCTGGTGCTGAAAATCACAGCAGACTGCATTTATGTAACGCACTTTTCCGCTTGTGGAGCTCCACATAGCGTGACAGAGTTTTTTTTAAACTTTGCGGAGTTCTGTAAACTCCGCCCAGACTTAGTTAAGAGGAGGGTATTGTGATGTCAGAGCAGACTGTTATGTGATAAGAGTCTTTTTCCAAAATCACCATGGTGATTATAGATCAGTCATGACTGGTCTGTAAAGAGCTTTTATCAGCTAGACTAATTAAAGACTATACACATCATATTTCTTTATATTAAATAATAATATTGCACAACTGCAGATGCATTTATCAATAACTCAAGTAGACATTAAAGCATCTAGATGCGAATTCCATAGAGGGGTGGCTCCTCCATGTGGGCAGAGGAGCGTCGCCCCAGTGCTTTCTCGCAGTGCGAGAAGCAGAAACACAAAATGGTATTATAAATACTATTTTATGTTTCTGCTTCTCGCTCCACGAGAAAGCAGAAGGGTTTGGTTGGGGGTGAGCCTGCTCAAAGGCTGGGGAGGAGTGGCTAGCCCACTGCTGTAGTCCCTCACCAAACCAGTCATGCACACTCTCCATTTTTGCCATGTAGGCTGCATGCAGCCTACATGGAGAAAATGACCTCCCCATAGATGCCTGTGCGGTCGGCGTCCCAGCCAATCACAACGCTGCCATTATAATTGGCTGAGGGCAGAGGAGAGAAGCTGCCTGCTACCTGTTGCAGAGGACGACGCAGGACTGACGACACGGGACCGGGCCAGCAAAGGTAAGTTTTTTATTTTAACTGAAACACCCGCCCCCGCACAACCCCCTCCCCGATCGAGCCCCCGCTCTCCCCCACCCACGAGTAAACTCTGACAGGTTGAGCCTTTTTATGGGTAAAGTATGGCTTACCTTTAACTGAATTTGAATGGGCCTCTCTTTGAAGATAGGCATCCTTTGCGGGTGGTTGCTTTACGTTACTGCACCAGCCTGCGGGTGAATGCGTTGTGGGATTTAATCATCCCAGGACCCCCTTGTTTATCATTTGCCTCCGTGCTTCCATGTGTTATATGACATGGGCGCAAAGACAAAATGTTTCCCCGTTTGCATGGGGCCACACACCTACACAAAGAAGGAATGCCCCCAATTGATCACATTGAAGCAAGATGTGCGCCAGAACAATCCATATTATAGAAGGGGCCCACAAGCATCTGTGGCCCCTTTTATATTACCAAAGTGCTGCTGGGAACAGAAGAGGGTGAAATGAGCCCCTGAGACATTTTCTGAAACATGATGATAAAACATTAATACAAAACAATAGGTACTGCTATTTCATTAAAAGATATCTTAGTTGGGGAAACCTAAATAAGATATAACTAATGTCTGCAATGCTTACAGTACAATAAAAAAGGTGCATTTAAATAAGTTCTCACATGCAATTTTTCTGATGAAAGGACTAACATTCAAGCCCTCATTACCAGTAAGGGCTTTTGAAATGTTTGCAAAGGGCTTGGAATTACGGGGTGTGTTGAACAGGTTATTTACCTTCCGTAACGATGTATCTGTAAGAAACATTAGTTAGTTATAGATTCCTTACCTTAGAATTACCCCCAGGTGTCAGACTTGATCCTCAGCAGTACCTCTACGAGTCGGAAGGTGGCGACGGTTCGGCTTCACATTCGTCGTTGGCGTCGTGTCACCGGTATCCCCTTGCGGCAGCTACTTAGACGCCGTCCTCGCACGCTGAGGTCAGTTCTATACACGCCAGAAACTCAGAGCCATGCAAGACACTGACCACTGGTGCACAAAACTAGGGCTAACCTTAACCCTCTAAATCAGTTCGCCGAACGGGGAGGATGGGTGGGGCGGTAAGGAATCTATAACTAACTAATGTTTCTTACAGATATATCGTTACTGAAGATAAGTACCTTGTTCATCTGAAAGAAACACATTAGTTATAGATTCCTTACCTTAGAACAGATACCCCAGCAATACCAACCCCGGAGGTGGGTCTGCGAACCAAGATCTCACCAGGAAGTCCTTGAGACAGAACGGCCAAAGAAGCCATCCCTCCGGACTTGACTGTCAAGACAGTAGTGCTTCGTAAAAGTGTGCAACAAAGCCCACGTAGCTGCCGGACAGATGTCATGCAGAGGAACGACTCGTACCCAAGCAGTGGTTGCCGCCGTCACCCTGATGGAATGGGTGCGCAGCCCCACTGGAGGCTCCTACTTTGCCAAAGAATAGCACACTTTGATACACAAAACGACCCACCGGGAGATAGTTTGTTTGTGTACGCCCCGACCTTTCTTGGCACCCACGTACCCAACAAAGTGCTGGTCATCCACCCGGAACGGTTTGGTGTGCTCCAAATAAAAGGAAAGTGCACGTAATGGTTCCAGACAGTGGAGCCTCTCTTCCTCCTTCGAAGGATGTGGAGGTGGAAAGAAGGTGGGCAAGGTGATGGTCTGCCCAATTTGGAAGGCAGTGACTACCTTGGGTAAGAAGGATGGACGAGTCCTGAGGACAACCTTGTCTGGATGCACAGAGAGAAAAGGAGAGAAAAGGAGGCTTAGAATAAAGCACCTGGAGCTCACTCACCCGTCTGGCAGAGGTGATGGCCACCAGGAAAGCAGTTTTGAGAGTTAAGAGTCTCAGAGGACAGTTATGAAGTGGCTCAAAGGGAGCGCACATTAAATAAGTTAAAACTAGGTTCAAGTCACACTGAGGCATATGGAAAGGAATAGAGGAAAAAGATGAGTTATACCTTTCAAGAAACGATTTACCACAGGGAACTTGAAAAGGGAAGGCTGATCTGGGAGCCAAAGGAAGGCAGAGATGGCCGAGAGATAGCCGTTGATAGTGCCCAGAGCAGAGCCCTGCTGGTCCAAAGAAAGAAGAAACAAAAGAACCTCAGAAAGAGGGGATCCACAGCCTTTGCTGTGCACCATGCCACAAATTTGTTCCACCGGCAGGCGTATACCGTCTTATTGGAGGGACACCTGCATGCCAGAATTACATTGCAGACTATGGGAGGTGGGTCGAATGATGTCAACTGCCGCTGCTCAATCTCCACGAAAGGAGGTGGAGGCTGGACAGGTTCAGCACAGCTGACGAAAATCGTTCCTGATTCAGTCTGATGCCTCAGGGTAATTCTAAGGTAAGGAATCTATAACTACTGTGTTTCTTTCAGCTATAATTATCAGACTATTAAGGTTTTCCTCTGATAAAATTCCAGCAGGTCAAAACTGCCTAAGTTTATCGAGGGAAAGAGATGGGGAAAAAGGTAAAGCATGCAGAAATCGGTGTGTTAATTACCATTGTGCATTTAAATACACGGAATTGGAGTTATTTAGCACATGCACATGTTGAAATGGTATTTAACACATGTGGTAAATACCCAACCCTATTCTGGCAAACTCGTTATGAGGACCTTAATGCCTTTATCATTATTTTAAGCAGTGGAACCTTAAATAAAGTTTGTGTTTAGTGGAGATAACATAACATGTGTATTTGTAAAACGCGCGTTCATCCATAGGTCTCTTGGCGCTGAATAACAGATGTTTATAACGCAGCATGAGAGTATTCCAGTTGAAAGGCTATCAGAAATGTCAGCTCACATCATAAATTGCATTATAGATTTTTAAAAGGGTTCGTAACTTACTTCCTGCTTGTGATTGAAGATAGCAATCATTCCCTCTGTATTGTCCACATCGTTTGTATCAGAGGAAATAAAACAATCTCTGACCATCTTCTCCAGCTGCTGGAGGGAGTGTTGTTGCTGCAGAATTGCTTTTGTCACTTTCTGTGAAGAGAAGAGGGCATAAAAATAGCACATAAGCGGCCTATTTGAAAAGCAGCTACTGTGAAAAAATTATCCAACGCTACTTTTTGAAGTCCTAAATAGCAGAAGACTAAGACATTTCAGGAAATGAAGGGCAATTCAATTTCAGCCCTAAGGAGCAGCAACCTCTTAGCTTTCTTACATGATGAATTTACATAAAGTGAATCTAACTGAGAATTACTGAACAGGCAGTGAGTGGTGTTCCAACTATCTGTAAGGCCTCAGCCTGCTGTGGACCAATACTCTTTTAGAGGGACACCATTTCTTCCCAATACAAAACAGGTTTGGAAATTGCAAAACTACCACCATGTGATGACATGTCTGAATCGACGTTCCACTCTGATAAAATGAAAGCAAGAACAATTCAGTGGAAAGAAGCTAAAATGCTACATTGATATGCGCATGATGCCTGCTGAAAATGGGGTCCGCGAGCTAAAGAGAGCAGAAATTTTAGACAATTTCAAGTGGAAAAGTCCTTTCCATAGGGGTACATAATCAAACATCGTGAATCTCTTGTGCAGTAAAAAAAAAACTGCATAACTCATTTTATTAAAATGAAATTACTATGGAATTAATTTTTTCGCACCTCATCATTTACTTTAACCTCACATATTCTGTGGTACTGGTCAGTGCCCATTTAACTTGCCCAATGGCACTAATGTGCACTGATTTTTTTTGCACTGGATTGACTTGAACCATTCTGCTCGAGTTTTGCTATTGCACATTCATTTTCAGCTCATCTTGCCCCACGAGTGCCAGATTTTTTTTTGCTCAATTCTAGCCCTAGTTTTGGTTCTTAAAATACAGCTAAGTGATGTGTTACCTGATCCAAACGTGCTGGATTTTTTGACCAGGTGGGCAGAATTAGCCCAAACATATAAATAAAATTTAAAAAAATGAGTGGTACAGTGCAAGAGTACCATTAGAAGTATTTGTTTTTCATATGTGTTGCATGGTTGAAGTGAGGGAGCATGCCTCCTAGTTAAGGAATTATGTAATGCACCTTTAAATCTCATAATGCCGCCATAAAACCAGAAACTTTCATCCTTATCACACCAAGCCGGTGGAATGTGCTCTTTCCTTAAAATCCGATCACAACCACATTAATTTAAAGAAACTCTTGAAAATTATTCTGAATCTCCTTCTAATACATTTTCCAGCGTACCAGGCACCACTGCAACTACTTTCGTTTGCCATAACTGAAAGGACGTCTTTATCCAATCCATGCTTTTTTCTCATCCTGTGCTCAGAAATACCCAAACCTTTACATGGAGTGCACTATAAAACTAATATATATCTAGAGATGGCTGAGCAGGAACCAAACTATTCTGTCGGACAAGTTTCTTACCTTCGGTAACGCATTATCAGGTAGAGACATGATCTAGCTGCAGATTCCTTAGCTTTCAAGGCGTCAGGCTGGATCAGGAAGATTTTTCTCAGCAGTACCCCCGTGCGTTGGTAGTTGGTGTCAGTCGACTCCAAGAGAAGTTGTCGGTGTCATGTTCGTCAGCGCCATGTTCGTTGGCGTCGTGACGTCCGCGTCATCAATATGACCGCCACTCCGGCGCTCTGACGTCAGTACTTTTCAAGAGATTCAGGTTGTCAGGTAAGGAGGCTGTGATGACAGCGCATGCAGTTCGCTCACACTCCTAGCAGAGGTAATTGCCACCTAAAAAGCTGTTTTGATGGTGAACAACCATAGAGGACAGTTGTGCATTGGCTCAAACGGTGCGCACATCAAGAAAGTGAGGACCAAATTTAGGTCCCATTGTAGCATAAGAAAAGGAGAAGGGGAAACAAGTGGGTTAACCCCTTCAAAAATCTCTGCACCAGAGGAGACTTAAAAAGGATGGCTGATCTGGTAGCTGAAGAAAAGCCAAAATTGCCGAAAGGTAGCCTTTCAAAGTGCCCAAGGCAGAGCCTTTCTGGGCTCAGGAAAGGATAAACAGGAGGATATCTGCCAGGGAGGCCGACAAGGGATCAATGGATATTTCCAAATTTTGATCCAGCGGCAGGCATATGCCGATTTCGTGGAGGGACGTCTGGTGCCAGAATAACCTCGCAGACTTCATGAGGAAGGTTAAAAGCTGTCAACTCTCGCCGCTCAATCTCTACGCAAGGAGGCGGAGAGTGGACGGTTTTGGGTGGAGGACTCTCCCCTGCTGCTTCAACACAAGATCCTCCTGAAAGGGCTACATGATCAGATGATTGATGCTCATGTCTACAAGCTCGGGATAACAAACTCTTGGTGGCCAATCTGGATCTACAAGTATGACTTGTTCCTGCTTGCTTCTGATCTTATTGAGCACTCTGGGCAGGAGTGGTATGGGCCAAAAGTCTTATACGAGGTCTGAGCTCCACTCGCGATGAAAAGCATTACCGAGCAAGAGCCGCCTTGGAAATTCCAACACGCAAAACTGCTGACATTTCAGAGGCGAACAGATCTAACCAGGCTCTCCCCACCACTAAAAGAGACCTTGTGCCACCTCCGGATGGAGACGCCAATCATGATCCGGCCAGGTGCTAAACCACCAGGGAAATGCCCTGTTGCTCCAGTCAAGTCCAGAGGCCTCTTGATAAAGAGTCCACAATCCCACTCTGCCTTGTTTGTTGCAGTACCACATGGTTGTAGTTTTGTCCATGAACTCCTAAATTATCCTTTCAGTGCCAGTCGGATCGCCCAAAGCTCCAACAGATTGACATGAAGCCTTCTGCCGAAGACCAGAGACCTCTGATCTCCACCTCTTCCAGATGGCCGTCCCAGCCCAGAAGAGACACATCTGTCACTGCTGTGAGATCCTGATGGGAAAGGGAGAGGGGGAGGGAGAGGGGTCTGTCCTTGATCCAATCGCGGTCTGTTAGCCACCACTGCAGGTCTTTTGCTGTGCCCTTCCAGATCTGACCAGGTCGGTGAGGTTTCAGGTCCCACTGCAGAGCCCGCATATTCCACTGTGCATGGTTCACCAGCAGGATGCAGGAGGCCATGAGGCCCAACAACCTCAGAGTTATTCTCACCTCTATCCAAGATAGCGGCTGAAACATCGGTATCATAGCCTGAATATCCTGGACTCGCCATTTGGGAGTATAAGCAGGAAACTGCACCTTTTCCAGAACCGCTACAATGAAAGGGAGTCAGGTGTGACTTCAGCACTTTGATAGTTAACCCTAGCAAATGATGAGCCACTTTGAACAACCAATCATCAAGATAGGGGAAGAAAGGAACCCCTGATCTCCGCAGATGGGCTGCGACCACCGCCATCGCCTTTGTGAACACCCTAGGGGCGCTTGTGAGGCTGAAGGGGCTCGCACCAAATTTAAAGCATTTAAAGCGCTCGTGGCCCACCGTATACCACAGGTAGCCACCACAGGTAGCAACAATAGACAGGCAGGTAGACAGGCAGGGGCTATGAAAACAGGCAACCTGCAAGTCCAGCGCCACCATCTAGTCTCCCGGGTCAAGGGCATACAGGATCTGAGCTAGGGTGAACATCTTGAACTTCTCCTTTCTAAAGAAGTAGTTGAGGGCTCTGAGGTCGAGGATAGGACGAAGACGTCCATCCTTCTTTGGGACCAGAAAATTGTGGGAATAACAAACACAGCCTATTTGTGGCCCGGGTATCACGATTCGCTCCTTGTATTCTCGTGTCCACCACCAGGGGGCTGAACTGTGGGACTCTCCAGTGTTCTAATATGCTTCCTGACACTCCCTTGCATGAATATCTTGACTTCCAGCCATTTGGACACTATTTGGGAATTGACATCCATTCCCAATCCATGCCGGGTTTTGTGAAAGCCAGCCTGCTTAGACTTAAACCCAGCCTACTCATGCCTGAAACTCCATTACCCAGAATTCCCTGCTCACTGCTTTGTCTCCACCCCTGCAGGCCAAGGATGGGTGGAGGAATTCAGCTCACCTGTGGCTGGCTGCTGCTAGCCTGCTCACACCACCTGCATGTGATTACTGTGAGCTCTTTTAAGTTCCAGCTCCCTTCAGGCAAAGGTTGGTCATTGTAACTGTTTACCGGTGAGACCAATCCTTGTTTCCAGAGTTCCCTGAGCTTTTGCTATTCTTGTTTGCAGTGTTTCCTGAGCTTTAATTATGCCTTGTTCCTGACCTGCTGCTGTTTTCCCTGTTCCTGAATTAGCACTGCCTGCAGTGCTACCCTGACCTCATAGCCTTAGTATTGCTTGTTCCTGAACTGCAGCAGTTTCCCTCCTCCTGAATTAGCACTGCTTGCAGTGCTACCTTGTTTCCTGAGTTCCTGAGCTATAGCTATTCCCTGTACCTGAATTAGCACTGCCTGCAGTGCTACCTTGTTTCCTGAGTTCCTGAGCTATAGTTATTCTTTGTTCCTAGGCTTAGCTATTTCTTGTTCCTGATTTGCACTGCTTGCAGTGCTCTCTTGACTCCTTGTTTCCTGAGCTGTAGCTATGTCCTGTTTCCTTGAACCAGTATTGCCTGCAGTGCTACCTTGACTCCTAAGCTCTAGTAATTTCCCTGTTCCTGAACTAGCACTGCCTGCAGTGCTACCTTGACTCCTGAAGCTTTGGTAGTTCCCTGTTCCTGAACCAGCACTGTCTGCAGTGCTGCCTTGACTCCTGAGCCTTAGCTCACTTCTTGTTCCTGCCCCAGCACTGCCTTCTCTGCTACTTAGTTTTCTTGATTCCTTAACCGCATGGATGCGGTGCATTTTCCCGCTGTACGCGGCAATTTCTAAATTACCGCGTACGGCAGGTTACGCTCATAACGAGCTGAGATCGTCATCAGGCCCGAAGGGGTTAACCTGCACTATTCTAGTATACCCTTGTAGCCTCCCCTTCTGTATATCCGTTTCCAGTCCCTGCCTTGCTTCCCATTTCCTTGGTTCCAGTTCTAGTTTGCTGCCTTTCTATTGTGCTGTCTTACTTCTGTTACCTTGTATGTTTGTTACCTGCTTTCTGCCAAGTGTGCCCTGTCATTTTCCTTCCTTTCCTGTTAAGCACTCCTCCTTGCTAGCTCCTTGTCTATTGTGCTTGTGTTTAGTTCTACCCCTTTGCTGTTACTGCCTTGCGCGTTCCTGTTTGATCGCCAGGATCCGTGGGCTTAGCTGACAACCTAGGTGGTGTTTCTTGTTCACTGTGAGTTTTGTCTTTGAGTTACATTTATAACATCACTATAGGTATAAGCTCCACAGACCCTGCCTTTGCATGCATATCCTACATGTGGGTATTTGCAGTCAGTGTCTGTAACAGCAATTGCGGGTAAGAAACTTACTGAGCTTCAGTCTTACCATGTGTAGCTCCTGAGTGCTCTACCCCACACACCCTTTATTGTTAATGTTGTATTATATATATGTCTTGCACGTCTGTCCCGGGTGTAGTTAGTCTGAATGCTAAATTGCCTTGTGAGTACCCTTCCTTTCTGAGTCTTACCCATCGTGTTCACTTGTACAGGCTTCCCCTTTGGATCCCTTTTTCTTCTCTGACTCCCTGTATGATCCAGGGCAGCACTGTACTCCTCCTTTCTGTGTACGTCTTCTACCCAGTTCCCAGTCCTTGTCCAAGTCCCTGACTGTGTTCCTCACGTAGTCCCGGACAGTCCCTGCCACCGGGAACCCTCTCAATAGCTCCCTTGGCCAAGAGGCATAGATTGAGGTGTAGCCTCAAAGGGGAGGGTGTAGACCCTTTAGACTATTTGCAACACCCACCTGTCCGATGTGGTGTTTCGCCAATGGTGGAGATGATGGCGTATTCTGCCACCAACTGGTCATAAATGTTCCTGTGGTATCAGGCTAGGAAGATTTTGCGGTGGAGGAGGGGACCGTGGCTTGGCTGGACTTCTAGCCTCCCGACCCATGGGGTCGGAATAAACTGCGTCCACGGCTCCACAGAGGCTGCTGAACTTGTGGGGCCCTGGAATAGGGCTGTGCTGTTGGTAGCCCCTTCCGTAGCCACAATAGGAGCGAAAAGTAGATGCATGCCGGGGTGTTGTGGTGAGATCCAGGGACTTGGCGGTAGCCCATGAGTCCTTGAAATGCTCAAGGCCCTTGTCTGCTTTATCTTCAAAGAGATGGGAGCCATCAATGGGCATGTCCATAAGGTTAGATTGATCATTCCCCAAAAAAACAGCTGTCCTCAGCCAGGTGTGGCGACATACGGCCACAGTTATGGAAATCAATCTGATTAGCAAGTCTGTCATGTCCAAACCACATCTGATGGCAAACTTTGCTGCATCTCTCCAGTCTGAGATAGCTTGGGGGAGTAGGGCCCAGTCATCCTCCGAGACCCTGGGCAGCACCTGCACAACCGTGTCCCATATCAAAAGGGAATAACGGCCCAAAAGGCATGCGGTGTTCACTGAACGTAATGCCAGACTGACGGAAGAAACATTTTCATTCCAAAACTCTCCAGTCTCTTGGATTCCTTGCCCAGTGGGTGTGGAAGGGAATGCGCCATGGGAAGTGGAAGCCAGAACTACCAAGCTTTGTGGGGTGGGGTGGATGTTGAGGAAAACTGGGTCTCCCAATGCAGGGCGGTGGGCAATCATCCTATTCACAGGAGCCTCTGTGTTGGGCTTGGACCCGGTGCCCAGAACGACATCCGTTAAGGCCTCATTGAAAGGGAGCAAGGGTTCTGAGCTGGGCACACCAGGCTGCAGTACCTCTGTCAAGACATTAGTCTCGACTGCCACCATAGGGAGCTGCAGGGCCAAGACCTCCACAGCTCTACGCACCACTGTAGCAAATGAAGCCACCCCCTCCATAGCCAGGTTAGGTGGAGACAGCATGCAATGGTCTGGGAAGGTGTCCAGACCACTGGCATCACCCAGTTCCTCGTACCTTAACATATCTTGTGGGTGTGGGATTTTTAAGGGATTCCGCTCCCCCTCCCAATCCTCCTCATCCATCCGAACCCTTCAGAATAGGGAAGGTTGAATGTCATGGAGCCGTACGACTCTGGTCTTTGCGTCGGAGGACGCACAACCGGCTTCATGTCTTTGGGAAGGTGCCGCTGGTGAGCACCGATGACGGCGAGGACCTTGGCTTTGGACGTGGTGCCGGGGAAGGCCGCTGCGGACATGCGACCTTCGCCAGTCCAGACCCGGGAACGAGTCCAGCTGGAGGCCTTTGCGCTGGGGCCGAGGTCAAGGGCCTGGAACCCACGAGGACTCTTCCATCATCTGAGCCTGCATGGCCAAAGGCACGCCGGCAGGGTCAGGACGCCTAAATATGGTGCACATGGAGTCTAAAAACTCCTAGAGCTGGGCGGGGGTCGCTCCCCGACCCGGGTAGGCAGGGAAATGTGGAAGTCAACCCAGGCACCTCCTCCACGGAGCGGGGCCTCGAATGCTGAGGTTCCTCTGCCTCATCACAAGACGGACGGGATGAAGTAGAAGCATGCCTCGACTTCTTGTATTTCTTGTGATGCCTCTTACCTGACTTTGACGACTCAGACGAAGAGGACTTTGATTCTTCGGAGCAGTGCTTAGACCTTCTTCTCAATTGAGACCTGGACCAAGATCGAGACCAACGAGGCGACCGCCACGGTGCTGGACGCTGGGCTGCAAGCAGCTTTATGGAGTGCTCCCTCAAAGCCCTCAGTGCCCTGGCCCGGCAATTGGGGCACAACTTTGAGTCGTGGTCGTGTTCCAGGCCAGGCCTCACAGACACACTAAGTGGGGAACCATGAACAACATGGTGTGGTGACAGGCGCTGCATTGCTTGAACCCTGAGGTCTTCCTACTCGACATCCTACACACCAAAAGAAGTCAACAAAAAGTTGAAAAGGTCTGTCAAGAAATTACAGGGGGTAGCTCTCTTCAACAGATCTGCGCTGACTAGCACGGAAATAAAAGACATCAGTGCGGCGGAGTGGCAGCTAGATTGATGACGCAGACATTACAACGAACGCGACACCGACGATGTCACGTGGAGTCGACCGACGTCACCTACCAGCTCACAGGGGAACTGCTGAGAAAAATCTCCCAGATCCAGCCTGATGCCTGGAAGTTTAAAGGTAAGGAACCTGCGTCTAGATGTCTCTAACAGATAAAAAATGTCATACTACTCAATGCAGCGATACTAGTCAGTGAGCCACCCCTCCCTGAAGGATTCTTTTTTGAAGGGGAGCAGTTGTCTTTTTTTAGTGTCCCTCTTGCTGAAGAACCATAGCATACTTTTGCCACCCACAAATGGTTTGTTTGTATCCTGATCTAAAAATCAAGCATGGGGTCAAAACCTAGAAACTCCACAGTTTTTATCCATCACATACATGGAATCACTCTGAAGGTTAGAAAAATCTGTCCTATTTCAGAGTCTCACTTTTTATTAATCATCTTAATACCTGTAATAAATCTGAGAGAAGGGTAAGATCAGAATTTTTTATTCAGATGAATGAGTGACACCCCATCGCCCAACCCACCGACACCTCAATTTTGTCTACATGCCTTGGTCTGTCAAAGGATGAATCGTCAATAATATTTCTTTAGGTGACCATGTGCTGTATAAGTGCCTGGATATGAATACCGCAGCACTAACCTGGAGTTCAATGTGCAGTTCAGGTTGAATACAAGCAAAGGCTCTGTGCAGCAGTGTCTTTCCGAGACTGTCTTCACAAGGGCTAAAATTGATGATCGTTGTTCCGGAGCTAGTCTCAGCACTCAGCTGGGGTTCGTCCTCTGAGGCTACCAGGTAAAGCTTAAACTGGTCAGAGCAAAGCAAGCGGTGGCCATTGAAGGACAGGATATCAGATGGTCCTGCAAACAAAGATAAAAGTAAAATTACACAAAATCCATGTTCGTACCTAAAATTGCAAAACATTTTTCCATTATAAATATTTGCATTGTGCCAATTTATAACCATGTACAACAATACAACAACGTGTAAAGCAAAATACAAAAAATACCATATAAAGAAAATCTTGACATTAAGGTACATAAACAAATACACTATGAAAAGTCATCAGTTCGTAAATTGCTAAACATATTCTGCAATAAGCACTATACAAGAAAGGTTCTATAGTACTGTACATCTTTGGACCAATCAGGAAAATTATTAGAGATCAGGGTAGGACTCAGAACCAGAAGTTGGCCCGGACAAAAATGTTCCCACACCATTTCTGTCTCTTTCTTCCAATCTTTCTTTATCTCTCTTGTGTAGCCTGCTGTCATAAATCCCATGGTTTCACCAGTCCAAGGTTGCTTGTGTTCTGGTTCAGGGAAGACCTGGCTTGGCAATTTGGGCTGGACTGTTGCCATGAGGAGCAAGGTCCAGATTGATTTGCATATGACTGCGTCCAAACTGAAGTGGCATGGTGGGCAAAAAAGGATGGATTTGGATTCAGCCCAAGCGATTGCCAGTGGTTACAATTGATGCAAGAATTCTATCCATCCCTTTGTTGTTTTTGCATTTGATACCTTATGTACACAAGGTATGCCCACACGTGAGTCCCGGGCTCCCAGTGCCAATGGAACCAAGCTATACCTGGTTGAGGAGCCTTAACTAGTGCAAACCCGTTCCTAGGTTGTTTGTATTCTGGCTTACTGAAGAACTGGCTTGGTAGTTCGGGATGGACTTTTCCCATGAGGAGAAGGTTCAAGACTTATTTGCATATTGCCTGGTCTAAACTGATGTGGCATTGGGGGGGGGGGGGGTAAAAACAATGGATTTGGATGCAGCCCTAGGGGATTGCCTATGGTTGAAATTAATTCAAGCATTCTATCCATAACCTTGTTGTTTTTGCATTTGCCACCCTAAGTGCACCTGTATGCCCAGACGTGGGACCCAGGCTAAATGTGCCACTGGAACCAAGTGATACATGGCTGAGGAACCCTAAATAGGACGAGCTGAGGTGGCAGACTCCCCAAGCAAGCACCCAGCCCTGCTGAGTGAGACATTCACAGAAGAAAGACTTGTCCAGTATTTTCACAGAGTAGTTCTCACGATTAAAAGAAAAGCTATGAGCTATCACTATAAGCAAGATGTTGGCTGATACATGGTGTTAATGTAATTTGTATGGTTCAATAAATATAAAAAAAAGGTGTTGTTAAAGAGAGCTACATTTCTGTGAAGCGCTACTAGAACATTCTGTGGTCTGTTTATCACAGCATCTACAAAAAGAGACATTCTTGTCAACAGTGAAGCGCCAGTGTGAATTTAAAACATTTTCAACAAGCAAAGACCATAGAACAATGAGTGACACAACAATGAGTTCCAAGGTTAAACAAAAGTGTCTCTCGTAAGGCACAACACAAAACAATACTCTTTTAGGTTTCTGACTTACTCCATAGCTAATTGAATCCCTCTTTATGGAACATACAAGGGTGAATGAAACTGGAACAGGAAATGAGGGAGTGAGGAGGGAAATGAATGAGAAAGGAGAGAAGAGGTAACGAGAGAAGCAATGAGAAGGTAAAACATTGCATTTTCTGTGTGAAACGGATTCCATCAAGTACGCCCCTACAGTCTTCTCGTTCAGCTCAAAGGCCCATAGGAGGTGTCAGGCACTGTCAAGAGCCACGGTGATACACCCGGTCTAGCACCACCACCAAGGCAGGCAGAGTCCAGCAGTACTTTGTCCAGAAATGTACCCACCGGCTCAGATTGGGTAAAGGCAAAGGTTTTGCCATCCCAGAACACCTTTACACAAGCTGTAAACCACACTAAAGCAGTCATCAGACTTTTCTGAATGTCTTGAAATTCTCCCTTCTTGGATTGAGACCCTAAACTTATGTCAGGGTAGAGGAGGATTTGTCTACCTCAAATATGCAGAGCATACTTTAAACATGCTGCCTTTGTTAAATTCAGGTCCCGCGGTTCCTAACTGAACCATTGCCTCAGGCTCCTACATATGAGGAGATCTTGGGGGAGGTCTAAATGCCTTTTTTGCAAGGCGTCTTCCTTATGACAAGACAGAGTAAGGCGCTTATTAAGTACCTTACCATTACCTGCAGCATTGTATGGTGTTTGGCATATCAGGAAAAGCCAACATTCATAATGGGGCCACTTTTGTGGTCTCCAGATATGCTCTATTCTGCATTGCACTATCAGCCTCCACTCAATAATACATTCTTATTAGCAACTGCTGAAGTGCAGAGTTTAGCTCCACTGGAACATTCTACATCACTGCACTTTTGTTTCAACACTACTGAAAAGGGACTGTTGCCTGTCCCTTCATGTCCAGTTTTAGTAGTCATTTTTCCAGGAGTATCCATTTCTCCTGTAGAGACATCCTCTGGTTCCGCCAAAGTTGTTGCACAGCCCAGTATGCCTTTGTTCACTTTTCTTCTGCTTTATATGACTTCTCTTTAGCCTTGTCTCTAGGAGGCAACACCAATTGCCTTCAAACTGTTGCTCAACCACAACTGGATCAGTTAACTCCAGTTGCTTACCCTGGGGTGTGCTCACCACTCATACCCAACTACAAGAAACAGGCCAACCAGGTTGTCGATCTTGCATTAGGTCCAGTTAAGTTAGTGCCCACCCTCTGCCCTAGATGCTCCTTGTGCAAAAGAACAACTACCCTCTCCGCCAGATTCCAGAGCCACACACTGCCAGTCAGCGCCAGATTGCTGCAACAACAAATGACAGGGAAAGCACTTTTCTGCTTTGATATAACTGCAATCACGTGCCACCACCATACTGAGCACATGCAGTGCTATTACTCTCAGGTGCTGACCAAGGGGAAACAAGCCTCAATGTCCGGCCCCATTCTCTCAGAGACAAGAGCTATCTTTGTTGCTCAACAAATGACAGTTGTCACACTCAGCATGTCGCTCCACCCAATTAAAAACATTTGCACATGCATTAATTTAATTTGTATGGAATATATCTCCTCATAAGACCATGACAAGGCCACAATCTCAGTTAAAGGATTTTCCAAAGCATTATAGAACTTTAAAACACCTTGTATAAACATGTCTCATCTTGTGGACATGAACCCATGCAAATACGAGAGCAGTAGGTTAACTCACTACTCCAGTGAGAACAAATCCCAATGAAAATTAAGAACCATTCATATCAAAACGTTTGGAAGAAATTTGAACATGCACATTGTAAGATATTGGGTTGTCGGTTGACTGGGGTGTGAGCCCTGGTCAATGATCAACCACAAATCTTGTCAGGGTGAGGCACAAGCCATTCCTAAATGAACCTGTGCTCAACTCTCCGATAGGTTGGCACAGAGCAGTCACTCTTAACTTCGAGGTAATGTGCAAAGTATTTGTGCAACATTTTAAATACTAATAAAGTGAAAACACATAAAGGATCCCACACCAAATTAGAACAATAGAGCTTTTGTTAATAAATAAAACAGACCAAAACGATAAAAAGTCAATCAGTAGAACTGGAATAATGAATTATTAAATATTTTAGTAAAAATAGTGCCAAAAAGCATAAAGGGCCAAATATGGAGTCAGCGCCAAAAGTCTGATTTACTACGGCGACCCCCACGAAAAACAGAGTTGGGGGAGGCTGCCGGAGCAGAGCAAAGATCAGACTAGGCGTCATAGGCGGTCGTCACTGTAGCACGAATATCCTTAAGTTGTTCCGGACAGGCATCGCTGGAGCTACGCATTGGCGCCCCTGGTAGTGATCGATGCTGTAGCACAAAGAGGATGCTGTTGGAGCATTGTGCAGAATAGTAATGTGAACAGTGAGGTCTTGGTGTGAACTGGCCCCTTCGAGGTCGCGAAAAGCTCAAAAACTTAAATACAGCTCTCTGACCACACCTAGGGTCCAGGATCTGAGGGACACCATTTGGGGGTCAGAAACATACTTCAGCTGGGTACAGGGGCTGATGCAGGATGTTGGGGAGCCATTTGTGTCCCTGAGGTTCCGATCAGGAGGCCAGCAGGCTAGCCCTTGGAGTCTCTCTGGTGTCCTGGGATCACGATTGAAGTTGCTGGTCCAGTTCTCTTCTCTCAGACAAGGAAACAGCAGAGATGCAGGCCAGTAGTTCAGCAGGGACACAGTCCAGCAGACCAGCAAAGTAGCAATCCTTCACGCTCGGACACTCTTCGGAGTATCTTTGTGCTTTATAAATATAAATAATACAGCAGTCATTCTTCTTGGAAGATTTCACAGGTCCAGAAGTGTACTGAAGTGTTGGAGTTTGAGGTGCAATTTGTATACCCAGTTGTGCCTTTGAAGTGGGCAGAATCTTCTAGAGACATGCCTTTGAAGTGCACAGGTGCCCTGCCTTCCTGGCCCTGTCTCGATGCTAACTACATGGGGTAAGCAACCCTTTGTGTGGAGGAAGGACACAGCCTATTCAAGTGTAAGTGAGGCAGTGCCGAGCTCCTCCCCCATCCTGCCCGTGATGACCCATCCAGGATGTATGACGGAACCACAATCTGCCTTAACCACACATGCTTTAACAGTACCTCCTTTACAATGGAAGTGTCTTTACCATGCATGTGTTTACCACAAACGTTTTTACAATGCTTATGCCTTTACCACAAAAATTTAATTGTTTTACAGGTAAGTAGAACCCCTATAGATAGATATATCAATTAGCACCAGAAGTGGCGCCGTGTGCCCCCCCTCTAATTTTATAATGCCCCTGGGTCGATTTTGTTTTCATTTTCAGCAGGTTTTGCAGATCCAGTGCTGCTCCCGCCGAAAATATATATATTTTTAATGTTTATTGGCTCTGCGGGGTCATTGTGGCGTCTCTGTGTGGCCTCCCGCAAAGGCCCAGGGGGTTCAGGTGTTTCTACCCTGACCCCTTTTCTGTTTTTTTAATGTTTTTACCTGTGTTTCAGTTCAACCAAGTCACAAAATTGCTGCCAATACTGCCCGGTTTGAAGTGTTGGCAGCCAATCATATATCAGCACAAGATCTCGGTGGAGTTGCAGATCCTTCGTATCCTCAGCTATATATCTGAAAAACCTTTAAATAACTCTGTAACTACTGAACAGATGTACACCATTTAACAATTTCCTTCCTGCCAAATGTGGTGTAATTCCGTTCAGTAGTTTGGACTGTAGCCGTGTCTAAAGTTTCCTATGGAAATTAACATGGGTAAAACACGTTTTGGCACCTGTAGATTGAAAACCCATTTTAGTAGAAAAATAATTTTGCCACCCAAATACCTTTAACCACCCTAAACCCCAAAAATACCATTGCCACCCAAATGTCCATACTCTATATAAACTCTAAAAATACCCTTGCAACCCAAAACCCCATACTCACCCTAAAAATACCCTTGCCACCCAAAAACCCTACCCACCCTAAACCCTAAAAAATACCCTTGCCACCCAAACACCGCTACTCACTATAAACCATAAAAAATACCCTTCCCACCCAACAACCCACACCCACCCTAAAAATACCCTTGCCACCTAAACACCCCTACCCACTTTAAACGCTAAAAATACTCTTGCCTCCCACAAATCCATACCCACCCTAAACCCTAAAAATTCCATAGCCACCCAAAAACTCACACCACCCTCAATCCTAAAAATACCCTTGCCACCCAAAACTCATACCCATCCTAAACCCTAAAAATACACTAGCCACCAAAAAGCCCATACCAGCCGTAAACCCTAAAAACGCCATTGCCATCCAAAAACCTTTACCCAACCTAAACCCTAAAACTGCCCTTGCCCTAATATATATAATATATATGTATTACCTACCTACTGACGGTCACCAGTCGGTAGTTATAATTAGGACAATGTTTCCATAGGAGAAACGTTTTTTGACTTGCATATATCTTTGGCACAGGTTGACAAATTTTCATGAGATTTTCCCAAACAGTGCTGCAGTGATTCTTGTTCTGCATGGAAAGTTTTCAGGGAATCCGTCAAGCGGGGGCCGAGAAAAAGGGGGGTTAAAAATGTGTGTTTCCCATGTTCCCATGGTAATTCCCGTAGGAACTTTAGACAATGGCAACAGCCCAAACTGCTGAACGGAATTACACCAAAATTAGCAGAAAGGTAGATATTGGTCCAGGGGAGTGTCTTCTTTGATTTGGTGTAATTTTAGGGATATTACCCGAAATCCAAATTTGTATATATAGCGAAGTTAAAGATCTGCAAACCTACCCGATCTAGTGCTGCCACAAAAAAGTGCTTTTTGAAAAGGGAAGGAGTCAGGGTAGGAATACCCTGATCCTCTAGGTCTCTAGGGGAGGGACCCAGAAAGACCCCGCCATGGCAAAAAAAAGTTTTCTTTCCTAATAGGCCCTGGGGTGGGCAATGTCCTGGGGACATAGAGGAATTTAAGGAGGGGGTGCATGGGCCCCACCCTTCTGGGGCTTATAAATGCCATTCTCAGCCATGGGGACCACCACCTCCCTGGGGCAGCCCCTACTAAATGAAAGGAGGGGGGCTGCGCAGCCCCCTCCTGGAGCCGTAGATGGCCCTGGGGACCACCACCCACCGAGGCCGGCTCCTGCTATGTCCCAGGGTGCCCACCCCCAGGACATAGCAGTTTGCTGTGGCCTGATGGGAGCTCTAACTGCACCGGCAAGCCACAGCAAACATTCCACTTCCAGCAAGCAAGCGCTGTCAAAATACTCTCACTTGCTGGAAGTTGATAATTCGTCTATTTCCCTGCCTGCTGTCAAGCGAGCAGGTAAACAGATCACAGCCACAGGGCAAACTGGGTGCCCTGTGGGCACCCAGAACTAATGGCCAGGCCCCGGGGTATGAGGTCCCCAGGGCAGATATCGCACAGGGAGGGTGTTGCGTAGCCCCCTCTCTCATTTGCAAATGAGCAGGCCCCAGGGAAAGCTCTCCTGTTACCAGCAGTAAGTCCTTCACAGCAGGATTGCTGAGAGCTGGTCGGAGGCCCCGCCCCCTTTCTCTACCAGTCTGAAAACGCACCTAGTAATCAAAACACCATAGAAATTCACTTAAAAACAAATGTTTACAGGGACACACAGTTAATCTCAGATTTCACTTGTACAAAACCATTGAAATTCAGCAGCTATAGTTACCTGAGTTTACTATAACTTACAACTCTGCAGTGCACAGCACTCATGTTATGTTATGTTATTTATTTTCTTCTATAGCGCGCGGCTACTCCGAAGAGCATCCCGGCGCTTTGGCGAAGAGAACTGGGTACAGAGTGACAACACAACAACTACAAACTGAAGAAAAAACCAAAGAAAACCCCTATGCAGAAAAAAGCCAAGTTTTTAATTCCTTCCTAAAAGCGAGAAGGCTATTTGCCCTTCGTAAAAACAAAGGTAGCTCATTCCAGCCCCGCGAAGCCAGATACCGGAAAGCCCGGCCTCCAGTTCTGGAACGCTTGATGGCAGGCACAGCCACTTTAGCCAAGGAAGCAGATCGCAGAGCCCTGCTAGGCAGATAAAAAGAGAAGCGTTTCCCAATGTACTTGGGACCAATACCGTGAAGGGCTTTAAAAACCAAAGTTAGGCTTTTAAATAGGATTCTCTTAGAGATGGGCAGCCAATGCAAAGCTTTGAGTAACTCGGCGGCACTGTCCTGTCTGGGGAGCCCGAAAGATGGCTCGAGCCGCAGAATTCTGCACCACTTGCAGGCGGGTCAAAAGATATTTGGGTAGACCCAAATAGAGGGCGTTCGCATAATCCAAACGCGACCCTATTAAAGCCTGCACGATGGTTTTTTTGTGGTGAAGTGACAGCAAAGGAAGAAATTTCCTAAGCATCCTGAGAATGCCAAAGCATTTCCCTGAAAGCCCGATGATATGGGGCCTAAAGGATAGGTCACAGTCAATCAGAATTCCAAGGTTTTTCGCCTTAACAGAGGCATTGTCCGGGGGAAACATATCCTGTGGCCACCAGGCCTTCCAGCTAGGATCGGGGGTACAGCCAAAAAAAAGCAGCTCCGATTTATCGGAGTTGCATTTAAGGCCATGACACCGGAACCACTCGAAAACGGCATCAAGACAGTTCCTAATCCGTATGCCGTCTAAAACCCCACCTCTGTCACATGTGAACAGAAGCTGGGTATCGTCAGCATAGGATATGATCTGGGCGCCAAAGGATTCCGCAACCACCGCTAGAGGGGCCATAAAGATGTTAAACAGCATGGGGCTAAGAATGGAGCCCTGGGGCACCCCAATCTCTAGCGGCGACATATCAGCAGAATAAGGGGGCGCCCAGATCATTTGCCGGCAGCCGGTCAGAAAAGATTTAAACCAGCTCAACACCGTCCCCCGTAGGCCGATTTCCCAGAGTCTAAGAAGGAGGCCTTCGTGGGGCACGGTGTCGAATGCCGCAGACAAATCAAGCATGACCAACATGGCCTTACCTCCAGAATCTAAAACCTCCCTGATGGCGTCGGTGACCTCGAGAAGGGCAGTTTGAGACATGTGAAGAAGGTCGTTCTCCTCAATAAAATTGGAGATCGACCGATGTACATGCTTCTCGGTTACTTTCGCCAGCGCCGGGAGGAGAGAGATCGGCCTGTAGTTTGCATGAATGAGGGGGTCAAGGTTTGGCTTTTTGATCAACGGTAGGATCAAAGCGCATTTCGAAGCCTGAGGGACCACACCAGTGGACAAAGAGGAATTAAGAAGTGGGTTCAGTAAGGTGTTAAGAACTGACGCCACTCTCCCCAGACACTTCGCCAGACAAGGGTCCAGCGGCGAGCCAGACTTCAGTTGGGACAGGAGGTCAGAAAAGTAGTGAGGGACATAAGAGGGAATTCACAAAGAAAAGGACCATTGCCATCCAGAGGAGGCAGGGACGACAGACAGCTAATGTCCAACAAGGGGCAGGTAGGAGGGAAGGAATCCTGAATGGATTTAATTTTATCAACAAAGAACTCGGCTAGTTGATTTATCCAAGCCTCTGAGTGCGTGTGAAAGGGAGTGTTTAGGGAAGGAGAAATAAAATCATTTACGATTCTAAAAATCTCTCTACTAGCGTTGTCGGCCTCGTCTATCCTGCGCTCCAAATACGCCTTTTTCGCAACCCAGATTTGCCTGTGGTATGATCTTGTCGCCACTCTATATTGCAATCTCTCGGCTGGATCATAGGCTCGTCGCCAGGCCCTTTCCGCCTTCTTACACTCCTGACGTAAGGCCTTCAGATGCGGGGTAAACCAAGGGGCGGAACTACGTCTCTCCGTGGATTTAGTCCTCTTCTCGGGAGCCAGCACCTCCAATCTGGCCGTAAACCAATTCTGGAAGAGAGTAAGATTCTCTTCCAGATTGCCAGAAAGTTGGCAAGGGAAACTAAGGAGGGCTTCAGATAACATGTCAGCAGAGATCAGGTGAAAAGGCCGAGAGGTCCTCATGGTGTCTTTTAGAGGCCTCGTCCGAGATATAGCAGTAGAGAGCAGCGCAAAGTTAATTAAAAAGTGGTCGGACCACAGGACAGGCTGCGGAGGAGACACATTTAGTGGTCTTGTGGAAAAGACCTGGTCCAAAGTGTGACCTTTGTTGTGAGTCGGCCCCTGAACAAAAGGTACCAGCCCTAACGGAGCCGTAATATCGACCAGTTTTAAAACCTCAGGGTCTAAATTGTTGTCCATATGCAGATTAAGATCACCTAGTAGAATACACTGCTCTAATCTAAGGCACGGCACAGAGAGTGCCGCTTGAAGGGCATCGAAAAAAGACCCAAGAGGTCCCGGCGTTCTGTAGAGAAGAATCCCAGTACAGGCTTGTGAGGGAGAGAGAGATGAAGGGTAAAACCTAGGGACTCACAGCCCTGAATATTATTTACAGGAAAGGTCGTGCAGAGAAAGCGATTGTCCACGATCAATGCCACACCTCCTCCTCTACCAGTCACTCTGTCCCTCCTAAAGATGTTGTAATTAGGAGGTAAGGCATTAGCCAAATCCGGGGCAGAGCCTTCCCCCAACCAGGTCTCAGTGAGGAATAAACAGGATGTATTCGATTCCCTCAAGAGATTCCAAATGTTATGGGAGTGACAACTCAATGACCTGGTATTGAGAAGAAGACAGTGGTAGTGGAGCGGAGGAATATCCGGCTGACATGGTCAGTGACATTACTGATGACATCTCAAATGACATCATCAAGTGAGTGTGTTTTTAATAGTTTATGTGTGCTAAACCTATATAATAACTTACTATAAATGTTAGATTAATATACTAGATGTACTACTAATGAGTGATACCATCTCTAGCATGTGTGATCTGAGTGGGTGTGTGACTGTATCAGTGTGTGAGTGGCTGTATAGGTGTGAGAGTGCATGCATGAGTGACTGTATGGGCGAGGGAGTGAATTTTTGACTAGATCTGTAGGTGTGCGAGTGGTTGTGTCAGTGTTTGTATGGGTGTGTGAGTGGGTATATGAGTGGTTGTATGGGTGTATAAGTAGGTATGTGAGTAGCTGTGTGGGTGAGTGAGTGGGACTATGTTGGTGGGTGAGTGGGTGTGTCAGTGGCTGTGTGGGTGAGTACGTGGCTGTGTGAGTGACTGTACTGGGTGTCTGGATGGTTTATGTGTGAGCAACTGGGTGTGTGGCTGTTTGAGTGAGTGAATATATATATATATATATAATTACTAGGCTGACCGGGACATTCAGTGTGAACGAACTGCATGCTGGGGTTTGCAGTCTGAACCCGACTAAGGAACTGAATGAACTCGTAGTAAATTCGGCACAGGTGTGATCCACCCTACTTTAGGAGCAGGAAACTAACTGACATAAAAGCTGAAAACTAACGGAAGAGAAACTAGGAAATCGACAGCACCCGTGGCATTTGATAAAGGCTTCGCCGAAACGCGTCATGCCAAGTGTTAAATAAACGGCTCCAGAAAAGTCCCTCCGTGTCCGTGCGTCTCCTTTACCATAAGAAGATAATTTTTCGCATATTGGCGTGTTGCCAATGACACGCAGTGGGGATCCTTCCAGAATGGTTCACGGGTTCATTGGTACTTACCCGGTACCGCCACGCTTCTCGGCGTAGCAGAGGCTTTGCTGTCGAATGGCAGTCCATAATTGATGGATGGATGCAGTTACTTTAACCGGCATCTCGGAGCCTGCACCCGAAGAGACTGTGTGGTTGGGAGCGAGGGCACAGGAGCTGTTTGTTGCCCTGCACAGCGCTATGATTCTCAGCCTGAGCCCTATTCAGTCAGCCACTTACTTCAAGTAATTAATTACCAGGCTGACTGGGACATTCAGTGTGACTAAGAACGAACTGCATGCTGGGGATTGCAGTCTGAACCCGACTAAGGAACTGAATGGACTCGTAATAAATTTGGCACAGGTGTGATCCACCCTACTTTAGGAGCAGGAAACTAACTGAAATGAAAACTGAAAACGAACGGAAGAGAAACCAGGGAATCAACAGCTCCCGTGGCATTTGATTAAGGCTTCGCCGAAACGCGTCATGCCAAGTGTTAAATAAACCGCTCCAGAAAAGTCCCTCCGTGTCCCTGCGTCTCCTTTACCATAAGAAGATAATTTTTCGCATATTGGCATGTTGCCAATGACACGCAGTGGGGACCCTTCCAGAATGGTTCACGGGTTCATTGGTACTTACCCGGAACCGCCACGCTTCTCGACGTAGCAGAGGCTTTGCTGTCGAATGGCAGTCCATAATTGATGGATGGATGCAGTTACTTTAACCGGCATCTCGGAGCCTGCACTCGAAGAGACTGTGTGGTTGGGAGCGAGGGCACAGGAGCTGTTTATTGCCCTGCACAGCGCTATGATTCTCAGCCTGAGCCCAATTCAGTCAGCCACTTACTTCAAGTAATTAATTACCAGGCTGACCGGGACATTCAGTGTGACTAAGAATGTAAAGTATGCTGGGGATTGCAGTCTGAACCCGACTAAGGAACTGAATGGGCTCGTAATAAATTCGGCACAGGTGTGATCCACCCTACTTTAGGAGCAGGAAACTAACTGAAATGAAAGCTGAAAACTAACGGAAGAGAAACCAGGGAATCGACAGCACCCGTGGCATTTGATAAAGGCTTCGCCGAAAATCGTCATGCCAAGTGTTAAATAAACGGCTCCAGAAAAGTCCCTTCGTGTCCCTGCGTCTCCTTTACCATAAGAAGATAATTTTTCGCATATATATATATATATATATATATATGTATATATATATATATATATATCTATATATATATCTATATATATATATAGATATATATATATATATATATATATATATATGTATATATTTCCCCATCATGACAGCATTCATGAAAGCAGGCACCGACACCGTGAATATTCGTGGCACGGGTAGCTATTTATTCCATTTGCAAGGTCAAGCGCGTTTCGGGGGTACAACCGCCTTGGTCACTGCAAATATATTTATATTCACTGAAAAAACCACAGGTTTCAGGGACGTTATAGATAGGAATTAGCATTTTTTTAAAACCTTAGAAATTTATGGAACAAAACAAAGATTACAGAGACGTTATAGCCTAGGCTGACATTTTGCTCATATAAAATCAGAGAATTTCAGCCGTTATAGTTAGCTGAGCTAAACATAATTTACGCCCTCGCAATGCACTGCTGATGACGTTACATATTACATCACTCATGACATGGTCAGGGACATCACTCACGACATCACTGATGACATCTCAAATGACATCCCCATAATCTCTGATTCACCTACTCACACCCTAATATACCCTTTGTTTCACTTCTCAGTCGGTAGTCTGATGTGTCTTGGCTACGCGTATGCTAAGAACCATCAGAGTAGATGAGCTTGTCTGTATGATAATTAGGGGTTCCGGTCGTGATGGCTTTGTAAATATTGCAGCTGGTTTTGAAGATGATACCAGCAAGGTTAGCTATTTGAGTTCCAACAAGAGGAGTTGATATGATCACATTTCTTCAGGCTCTGAATGAGACATGCTTCGGCATGCAAGACGCTTCTAAGAGGTGCCAGTATGGAGTGTGGAAGGTCACAGAGTATTGCATTAACACAATCAAGATGTGAGAGTACAAGGGGTTGAACAGCAGTCCCGAAGTCGCTTTCTGGACGAAACAGTGTGACTTTCTTTAGAAGAGAGAGCTGGTACCAGGACCTTTTTGGCTTTTTTGGCAATATGTTCTTTTGAGTGTGAGATTGGGATCCAGGGTGAATCCAAGTAATTTGGCATTAAGTGGAAGCAGTCAAGCTTCATATCATTGAGCCAGTGATGCACTGTATCTTGTTTGCTGTCCTTAGCAGATGACAGGAAATTAGTCTTCAACAGTAATTAAACAGGAATCATGCATTCAATTCTGCTTTCACCTCCATTTAATTTTGTTAATGTTCTATCTACCCAGGGACATTGCATTCTGGGAGCTGTAGGATTTCCCGATCTGCAGCAGGTGAACTATCACATGGCAGGGGAGGCGTGACCTTCCAATCATGAGAGGACTGCAGACTTATTTAAAGCAGAGGCGTGGGGCTGCTTCAGTGTGGCGGTGGCATCTGAGGAAGACAAGTATGTCGAAATGCATTATGCTTACTCCGCTTTCCAATTAAAGGCTTTCTCCTGTGACCCCATGTGGCCTCTTCCTTCTTGCTTCGCTGGAGGTTCTGTTCATGTTTTCGTGTCAGCCAGAGACACGTTCAAGGGGCCCCGTTCTGCTAAGCTGGCTGGAACTATCACTGGTGTCTGCGCAAGCAGTTGGATTTTCTTCTGAGGTATCGGATTGCTCCAGCCCACCTCTCTGTGTACTGTTCAAGCAAGGGACACTGCCAGCAGGCAGCTCGTGACTTCACGAGGAGGCTTGTTTCATTGAATTCAGCCCATGACCCGGCTGAGCTGTGCCATGGAGGTTAGAACGTCTGTGGGGACTCGAGGAGGCCTGAGGAAATAATTTGCACCGAAGACAGTGCGCCCTGATCTGCAGCACATCATTGCCACAAGGACATCATTTCTTTAAAACCCTCCCTTGTTCTATCTACCCAGGGACATTGCATTCTGGGAGCTGTAGGATTTCCCGATCTGCAGCAGGTGAACTATCACATGGCAGGGGAGGCGTGACCTTCCAATCATGGGAGGACTGCAGACTTATTTAAAGCAGAGGCGTGGGGCTGCTTCAGTGTGGCGGTGGCATCTGAGGAAGACAAGTATGTCGAAATGCATTATGCTTACTCCGCTTTCCAATTAAAGGCTTTCTCCTGTGACCCCATGTGGCCTCTTCCTTCTTGCTTCGCTGGAGGTTCTGTTCATATATATATACATATGTATATATTTCCCCATCATGACAGCATTCATGAAAGCAGGCACCGACACCGTGATTATTCGTGGCACGGGTAGCTATTTATTCCATTTGTAAGGTCAAGCGCGTTTCGGGGGTACAACCGCCTTGGTCACTGCATATATATTTATATTCACTGAAAAAACCACAGGTTTCAGGGACGTTATAGATAGGAATTAGCATTTTTTTAAAACCTTAGAAATTTATGGAACAAAACAAAGATTACAGAGACGTTATAGCCTAGGCTGACATTTTGCTCATATAAAATCAGAGAATTTCAGCCGTTATAGTTAGCTGAGCTAAACATAATTTACGCCCTCGCAATGCACTGCTGATGACGTTACATATTACATCACTCATGACATGGTCAGGGACATCACTCACGACATCACTGATGACATCTCAAATGACATCCCCATAATCTCTGATTCACCTACTCACACCCTAATATACCCTTTGTTTCACTTCTCAGTCGGTAGTCTGATGTGTCTTGGCTACGCGTATGCTAAGAACCATCAGAGTAGATGAGCTTGTCTGTATGATAATTAGGGGTTCCGGTCGTGATGGCTTTGTAAATATTGCAGCTGGTTTTGAAGATGATACCAGCAAGGTTAGCTATTTGAGTTCCAACAAGAGGAGTTGATATGATCACATTTCTTCAGGCTCTGAATGAGACATGCTTCGGCATGCAAGACGCTTCTAAGAGGTGCCAGTATGGAGTGTGGAAGGTCACAGAGTATTGCATTAACACAATCAAGATGTGAGAGTACAAGGGGTTGAACAGCAGTCCCGAAGTCGCTTTCTGGACGAAACAGTGTGACTTTCTTTAGAAGAGAGAGCTGGTACCAGGACCTTTTTGGCTTTTTTGGCAATATGTTCTTTTGAGTGTGAGATTGGGATCCAGGGTGAATCCAAGTAATTTGGCATTAAGTGGAAGCAGTCAAGCTTCATATCATTGAGCCAGTGATGCACTGTATCTTGTTTGCTGTCCTTAGCAGATGACAGGAAATTAGTCTTCAACAGTAATTAAACAGGAATCATGCATTCAATTCTGCTTTCACCTCCATTTAAATTTTTTTTTTTGCGTGTTCCAGAGATTGTGTTTACAAATTCTATCTTATATGAAACTAAACTATACCTAGGCTGTCCGGTTCTAGGTTTAAACCTATAATAACCAATAAAACACCACCGGGAGGGAAATAGCCCTCACCAGTGTAAACATATAAACACTGAAAAAAACCTGCATTACCAAAACTAAATGCCATTCAAAGAAAGGAAAAGGAGAGTGAAAGAGTTGTTTTTATTTCTTCCTGAATGGGCCAATACAGTGTAACTTTGTTATATAATGCAGCAGTAAAAAAGGCTGGGCTAACATTACTCTGCTTGAGTTTTGTTGTCCAGGGTTGTCACTAAAATATTGTTTCTTAATCTTTTTTCCAGTTTTGTGGTCTTTGGTCTAAAGATACAGGGGTTAGAAGCATGTTTTAGGTGTTGTTTATTTATTTTATAAACTGTAGAGAATCAGGAAATATCTAAATCATATTTGATTTGTTGGCTATGTTTGAGTCTTTCACTGATAGGAACAATTTAGGTTTCATAAGAATATTCCCCATTGTGTACCATCACATTTACCCACCGAGAATAGATAAAAACCCTTGATACATCAGCCCCCTTTTCTAGTGAGTCAGTATTGATAGTGGGAGAATTGCCAAACAGCCCAGCTTTAAATATTCAATGCAAGGTATAGTAACAGGTATATGTGAAAAGAGTGCAGTCACAGAGCATCTGGGACACTGGTGAAAACATGACACTAGACTTTTGGAAACCATGGAATACAGAATCACTTGGAATGCTGATGCAAAAAGTTCTTACCAAGTTCAACAAAGATTGGAGTGATATTGCTTGTATTTGCAGTGATTCAGCTACGTATATATGAAAAAGTTGTGTGATGACCTGTCAATATCAATTCCTGAGCTGAAGTGCTTCCCTGTAAGAGATCCTTGCCACTTGTTAGATGGCAATCTGAAAGTATCTTTACAATCTTCAGAGTTAATGAATATTGACTTTTTAGTCCATTCTGGTGCCCTGTTTTGTTATGCTGGGGAACTAAAACACAAATATTTCTAATTTTTTGCTTTGTGTGGCATCAAAGAAAGAGTCATCCCAACTGTGTCACTTAGCCAGTGGTTCTCAGTCCTAGAAGCCGTGAATGCTATATTATCCATGTGGCAACTGTTTACAGAACCTTTGCTGAGTGATGATGCAAACGACAAGAAATGAGAGGATCTTTGTTCAAATATTTTTTATTTATTATTTTTTTTACATAGCGCGAACTTGACCCGAATCGGGTATTCTTAGATTTTTACAGGAAAGCTTGACTGCAGTTATGGACATAATAACAAAAACTAAGGTCTGAAAACACCCTTGTCTGCCAAGTGTTCAGCATAATTTGTGTAGATGTGAAACATCTCCTTGAGAGTAAGTTGGGTGACACTTTTAGTGACTTTGGCACTGCAGCATGTTCCATGTTAGAGTGCCTGCCACTTGGTAAGCAAAGAAATGTTGAGGAGCAATTCAAGAACTTTATTTTACAATGTACGAGAAATAGCCCTTCACCAACCACGGCATTTGAAGTCAATGAAGCCTCACTGGGGTACTCTGCACAAGTTATAGATCCCTTCCATAAAGGGAAATTTTCTCCGGAGTTTCAAATGTGCTGCCTCATTTTTGATAGGTTCAATAACTCAGAGGGCATATGCACACAGTTTAATACATATGTTGCAGAACCTGTCGCAGAGAATCACAATCTTCAGGTGCACCAGTATCGGCATGGAAAGCTATGCCAGTGGCTAGAGAAAGCAAATTGTGTACCGGCTATTTTGGTGTTGCCTGTCTCAAGTGCCAATGTTGAGAGGGCCTTTTCAAAGATAAAAGTTTACATGGGAAGGAAAGAGCGAGGGTGCATGACCAAAGACTCACTGTAGAAGTATTGTATGGTGTACTATGATAAGTTGGATTTGTAAAAATGCATTTGTATCTCATATACGCTGTAAGTACACTGTCTATATACCATGCAATATCAGTGCAGAAAGCAAGCAATAATAGCAAAAAGTTTCATTAAAAACACTGTTTCAGTTGTTTTTAATGGCGCGAAAATGTGTAGCCACTGCTAACAACTGTTTTTTTAAGGTATTGAAATCACTGGATAACACTGAAAAAACCCCACCAGAATTTACCAAAAATAGAAACTGAAAACAGGAAAGCCTAACTATACCCTATCTTGGAGGGAGTATTTAGAAGCACTAGCTTAAAAACACCTTTTTCATCAAGTTGAATATGTCAGGTTTGTTTCTGTTTGATGCCACTAATCAAGAAATAAAAGATGTACAACAGCTCACAATGGCTACATGTGCTATCGGGGATGTGGAGTCTTTGATTTAGATAGAGGACATCAGTTGGCAACCTAGTGCAATTAATATTGCACACAAGCAATGCAGAAAACATAGAAGCTGCAAAAACCAGCTACAAATCCTTCTGTAGCACCATACAACAATAGGATAAAATAAACGGGCGTCAACACCAACAGGGCTTATACTACAATGATGTTAAGCACGCAGGATATATAAAGCCAGGGTAGGTGTTCAGTCTGATTTGGGATATTAGGGCTCTCTAGAGCTCTGCCCACTTCCTCTGCTCTAAGGAGCTTGTTTACCTCCTCCCTGTCTTTAGTATGGGTACAGTCGACTGGTAGTACTCAAAGGGCATGCGGGTGAAATGCCATTGTAGCCACATCATAGCTTTTGTTTTCAATTAAAAAAGTGGTGCTCTGCAGCACCGTAGATCTTCATACAACTGGCCTGGATTGGTTTCATGCAAATCTCAATAGAGAAGTGCCATAAACAGGCACATCCAAGTTTGTGCTTTCTAATCTAATGAGGGAAAACCTCACAGAGACTCCAAGTAGTACAGCCCGAGGGCAGATCATGAAATGTTGGAGGCGCAAAATATCTTTTGTATAGGACACCAGAATCTTCTCCCAATTTACATATTCACTGCACCAATTTTTGAACATTTTCGAATGTGCAGAGGACTTTTCAGTTTGCTCGAAATGGATTTATCAGTTTGAGATCTTGCTTACTTCACTGATTTGTTCATGTTCACTAAAGTTCACTATGTGCAACGTTTTATATTGCCATTCAGCAGAGGAGGATATAGGTTTAAACAGAAAAGTCAACTATGTGAACACTGAATATTGAAATACCATTTAGCATTGGAACTTACCTTGTTGGACGGTATGCTCGATCAAGGCGCTGCAGTGGTCAATGAGAGGCTTCAACAAATGGTCCCATTCATTGCTGTAGTTATGCAGCACAAGGCTGCTGCCTGTGGCAATTGCCTTTTCAATAGGAGCTAAGATGCTGTTATCTTGTCTAAATGAAAGAGAAAATCATAGATGAAATACTTCTGTACTTCTTTGTGCAGAAAGAAATCGATTCAGGACAACCTCACCACTCATAATTGGGCATCTAGTAGTCGCAAACTACCATAAAAATACCATAAAAAGTATTTTCAGCTCCCTCAGTTATGATTAGAATTGACAGAACTGGTAGTCTGGCAAATAGAACATAGACTTGTCAGATCCCCTGAAACTGATAAAGGACCACATCACACACTAAAAATAACAATTTTGTGGGATTAGATTAATTGTAACCCAAATAAAGGGGCTTTACACAAAGGTAAACTTACGGGAGAGTAAACATACATGTGTAAGTGAACCCTTACAATTTTGAGTAGCTTTACTACTTTCGGCTATTTGCAATTTACTAATGTGATAAATTAATCAAATGTAGACTTCCATGTCGCCACCCCATGAAACAGGGGCTGGAGTCAATAAAAATGCTGCATATAGCTGTAAATTTACTAGTAGTAATGATTTAACAACCGTACTTGACGTTCCTCAGACTTGGTGGAGACCTCAGCAATCAAGGCAGAGATCTCCCTTTGGTAAAGTAAAGGGAAAGGCTAAATCAAGTTTATGTATTAAAAGTTACTACATGGGGGCGTCAAAGAAGATGGCCAGAGACTAGCGCGACTCCAAAGGAAAATTCACCAAAACCCCCATAAAATCTGACAAACTGCTCCAAACAGGAGGAACCAGAGTCCGCGGAATCAGCGCCTGACAAAGCAGACGTAAATCCTGTGCACGGAAAGATAGTCATCTCCGATCCTGTGCGCCGGCCTCCGGGACCGGAGTAGCCGGGGGAAAGCGTGAAGAGTGACGACGGAACGTCAGCTACCGGGCAGTAGGAGGGGCAGAGATCGGCCTTGGACGACTACAGCTGCAGCGGGTGAGCAAAGCAAGAAGAACACTGGAACGACAAAGAAAGCCAGGGGAACAGGCGGAGCGGACGGTGGCTGACGAAATAGGAGACCGCAACGGAAAGTCAAGCAGCAAGTATTGCCTCACCCTCTAGAACCAGGGCACCGGCTGGGTGCGGCGACAGGGAGATTTAAACGAGGAGGGGTGGGGAAAGGAGAAATAACAGCGAGAGAAGAAGGAGAGCAACTCGCCAATTGCAGTGCGAGGGCTCCCTCCAAACCCTTCTCTCCATGTGGAGACAGGGACAGTGATTCAAGCTCGAAAGAACATAAAGCTGAGTGGGCCCAAAAATAAGAACGTTTATTCACTATTACTAAAGATGCGCAGGGAGCCACGGGAAGCCGGCAGAAAAAGAATAGCTGAAAAGGCCCAAGCTCTGGGGCTCACGAATGCTGAAAAGTGAGAACTGGCCCACACCCAAAAATGCCGCAGCGCCCAGGGCGGTGAAGGTATCAGTCGTCTCAAGGGACTTAAGGAAAGAATACTCGGATCCACCCTGAATGAAAGACCAGAAATGGTTGTACCCGAGCAATGGGGACATAGAAGGGACGCAAAAGAAACCCTTGCAGAAGGACAGTCACAGCCAGCTGCAACCTGGTAGCAGGCTACACAATTAATAGGACCAAACTAAAGTAATAAACGGCCACAGAAGAGTTGGGCTTCTAAGAAGTGGAGCAAGCGGAATCCTACCCATAATATCGGGATCAGCGAGGGGCCCACTGACACCGAGGGAGTGCAGACCCACAGGAACATGTGGGCCGATCGTGCTCAGAGTAAATAACTAAAGTAACCAGGAATCCACCGAATCAAGGAAACTTAAGCCGTGCCCAGATCCGAGAGAGACTGCCTGTCTCAAAGAGACCCACTGGCATAGTACGAAATAGAGAGAAAGGTGGGGAGGTGGCGGCGTACTCCAGGGATCATCCCTCAGCCTGACGCTGTTCAACATCTACATGGCCCCCTGGCACACGTCGCCCGCCAGCATGACCTCAACATCATCTCCTACGCCGACGACACCCAGCTGATCATCTCCCTCACCAAAAGACCCGCACATCACCAAAACCAACCTCCACGAGGGAATAAAGGCCGTCGCCGAATGGATGAGGAACAGCTGACTGAAGCTGAACTCGGACAAGATGGAGGTCCTCATCCTCAGAACCACCCCCTCAGCCTGGGACGACTCCTGGTGGCCGACCACCTTGGGAACAGCACCAACACCCATTGACCACGCACGCAACCTGGGATTCATCCTCGACACCTCCCTCTCCATGTCGAAGCAGGTCAACGCCGTCTCCTCCTCCTGCTACAACACCCTCCGCATGTTTCGCAGGACCTACAAGTGGATCCCCACTGAAACAAGAAGAACAGTGACCCAGGCCCTCGTCAGCAGCAGACTAGACTAAAGCAACGCACTCTAAGCAGGCATCCTGGCCAAGCACCTACGACGACTGCAACACATTCAAAATGACTCCGCCCGACTGATCCTCAATGTCCCTTGCCACAGTCACATCACCCCCCACCTGAGAGACCTACACTGGCTCCCCTTTGAAAAAAGGATCACCTTCCAGTTACTCACCCACGCACACAAAGCCCTCCACAACACCGGACCAGCCTACTCAGCTTCTACACCTCCACCCGCCAGCTCCGCTCTGACAGCCTCGCCCTCGCCACGGTCCCACGCATCCAACGAACTACCCCCGGCGGCAGATCCTTCTCCTTCCTCGTGGCCAAGACCTGGAACACCCTCCCTACCCACCTATGGCAGGGGACTTGGGCAGTTCCAAGATCGAAGTGCAGGGAGGAGGATATTCGTAGTTTATTGTTCATGTGTGTTATTATCAAAGGTAGGGAGGGCATGGAACATTGAGGGATACTAGATTCATTGACAGGAAATCTCACACTTTTGACAGGAAAATTGCAGTGTGTTGGACTAGTTAATCCAGATATAGTGAAAAGCGGCAGGGGTGACTCACCACATCTCCGGAGGGGGACACAATCATGTTTGAGGAAAATATGGAGGAGGCAGGTTAAAGTCTATAATAGAAGCTATATAAATAAGTATGGACTCGGGAATGCGACTCATCTCATGGAATGTAAATGGTCTGGGGGATAGAGTTAAGAGAGGATTGGTGCTCAAATATATCAAGCGCCACTTACCCAACATGGTCCTCCTCCAAGAAACACACCTGATCGGAAACTCCCGTAAAGCCCTAGACAGCTGGGGTTACAAATTGATAGTGCGTGCGGGATTCACTACAGGTTCCACAGGGATGGGGATGCTGCAAAGGAAGACCTTCCCACTGTCAGTCGTACAAACATGGGTGGATGCCTCAGGGAGATGTGTGGCCATATCCGGGTCATGGAGAGGTAGGCCTATAAATTTAGTGTTGATATATGTCCCCCCAACACTGCACACTCAAGCCTTACAAGATATCGAAGACCGACTGTTGGAAATGCCGGTGGGGGAACTGTTGATTGGGGGAGACTTTACAGTGCCCTCAGCCCAATTAGATAGATATCCGTTGCATGCCACTCAACAAGCTACTTTGAGACTACTGGATTTCCTGAATGCTATAGGTCTTGTAGACGTGTTGCGAACTCACAATCCCACACTGCAACAATATATGTTCCATTCAGGAGCACACATTAGTCTCTCCAGAATATACTACATAATCACATTGGTGGACTTGGTGGGGAGGTTTAGGTATACAAGTTACTTGGCAAGGGGAATATCGGATCATTTGTCACTCTGGGCGGTCTATTCAGGGGGGGGGGACCCCAGTAGGGTGTGAGGACGAAGATTGACTCCTGGTTGCTCAAAATCCCCAAGATAAAAAAAAGATTACTCCAGGAGATGAAGAACTATTTCAAAGAAAATATGGGGTTGGTCCAATCTGCATAAAACACTCTGTAGAGCATATAAGCCGGTAATAAGAGAACAGGCCATCTTCTTGATAGTGGGACACAGAAAAGAGAAAAAAATAGTAATGGAAGAATTAGAGAGCGAGATACTGCAGTGCGAGAGAGCCCTAACTGGTAGTAATGGAGAGGAGACAGTGCATATTCTACAGATCAAACGAAAAGAATACCGCGATCTGGCCACAGATGCAGCTAGGACCCATTATATGGCAACTCGGCATAAGATTTGGGAGACAAAACTGGGAAATTGCTCGCCTGGCTAGACCGGCACGAGCAGGCAAGTAGGCTAGTTACCTCAGTGACTTCTGGAGGAGAGAGACTCTTAAAAAATTGCGGACGCATTCACGGCATATTACAGTGAGGTATACTCGCCCTCCGAGGTACCGACAGAAGAAGGAAGCGAGGGAGCTACTCGCAGATATTACCCTCCCTGCTCTCAGCGTCGAGGACCGAACCCTAACAAAGGGATAAATAACAGAAGAAGAGATAGTGCAAGCGATCTGAAATATTCCATCAGGGAAGGCAGCAAGACCCAATGGCCTTCCGATTGAATTATATAAACTTACACCATCTACATTAGCCCCCACCTGAAAAACATGTACTTGGAAAGTAGGGAAAAAGGCATATTGCCCGAAGATCAACGTCTCGCCTCCATAACGTTGGGCACTCTCCCTCTTACCTGCATATAATTGGTGTTCCACCGCTGGTTTAGCGGATCCGGTTCTGGGGGCTTGGTAATAGTTGTAAATCGGCCGCCATCTTGGGAGGGGTGGTGACGCTTTTGCGCGCCATCTGGTGCGGTCTAGTGGTGCTGCCTACACGTGGTAGCCCTACTTAAGGCGGTTCGTTTTCTGGCTCTGCCTGGACAAGGTACACTTCCTTTTATTGTATTACGGACTCGCGCATGATAGCGCTGTGTTGCTGGCGCATTCCGCATTTTAATACCTGTTTTGTATTTCCGTTATTTTATTTGCTTATTCCCTGTTTTTAACGTTGGGCACTCTCCCTCTTACCTGCATATAATTGGTGTTCCACCGCTGGTTTAGCGGGTCCGGTTCTGGGGGCTTGGTAATAGCTGTAAATCGCCTGCCATCTTGGGAGGGGTGGTGACGCTTTTGCGCGCCATCTGGTGCGGTCTAGTGGTGCTGCCTACACGTGGTAGCCCTACTTTAGCCAGTTCTCGAACGCGCAGCGGTTCCGCGCAGCGGGCGTGCCTTCGCTGCGCCTGAGTCATGCCAGAGTCGTGCCAGAGTCGTGCCAGAGTCGTGCCAGAGTCGTGCCCGTCCGCGCTAAGGCGGCGTCAGGCGTGGCAGCACTCTGTTTGAGGGTTCCATCTGTAAATGCTGCCAAGGTATGTTTATTCTCGGGCCGACCTGCTCGGCATTAGCAATTCTATTCTTCGCTGCCACCATGAGCCGGTTAGTCCCCTCTGTGGCCCGCATACCTGTACCTGCGGGACATGGTCCCTTACTGCCCCCGCCCTGATGCGTGCCTTTACAGAGCTTTCCCCGGCTAAGCCCCCCGCTAGTAGGCCTCTGGTTCCTCGAGACATTACGGTATGGAACCTGAATATTAGATCCCTTCCGAAGCATTATGCAGAACTTAATGATCTTATTAGTGAGGAACTACCAGATGTATTTTTTATGACGGAAACATGGCTCCAAGATGCCGATGTGGCCGCCATCAATCTTGCACTCCCCTCTGATTATTCCATCTTCACACATAATCGGTTATCTAGGGGCGGTGGCATTGCTGTAGTAGTAAAATCCTGTTATCCATGTGAATGGAGGGTAGTGGACCTAGTGGGGTGTGAAAGCGCTTTTTTTAGAATTTCTATTAGCCATCAGTTCACTCTGTCTGGTCTCCTAATCTATCGCCCTCCTGGCTGTGACACTGCTTTCCGAAAGGCTCTCCCTGAATGTGTCAGCTCCCTGGCATTGGGCTGTGCTAACTTTTGCATTCTTGGAGACCTTAATCTTCATTTTGACTGCACCCATATGTCCACTATCAGCAGTACCTTGGCTGATTTGGAGGCCCTTCAGCTCAATCAACTGGTTACCTTTCCCACTCATTTGTGGGGCCATATTCTTGATCCTTTCTTTACTAACTTACCTGGGGCCAAGGTAACCAGGCCCAGTTCTGTAGCTTGGACTGACCATTTTCTGGTGAAAATCTCTCTTGTGATTAAAGAGCATCCGTTTAAGCCCCAAGATAGAGTAGTGATGAAACGTCACTGGAAGAAACTCAAACTGGAGGATTTTCATCATCTCCTGGAGGTCAACCCATTGGGCTCTCACCTTAGTGTTGAAGCTGGGTATGACGCTTTCTGTGATTGGGTTTCCCGTGCTTTAGATGCTCTGATCCCTGCTGCCTGGACTAAATGCCGTTCTAGAGAACCCAGCCCATGGTACGACAGTTCCCTGGTTCTGTTAAAAAAAGCTTGTAAACAGGCAGAAAGGGAATGGCGGAAATCTTACGAGGCTGGAAAAAAAACTGCCTATCTCTCTAAAATTAAATTATATCATAGAGCGGTATGCAGAGCTCGTGCAGCCCACTATGTCCAGGAATTTAGAAATAGTCCCAATCCGTCTAAATTGATTTTTAAAGTCCTTAAGGACTTGATGGCCAAAAGAGCCACTGTAGCAGAAGTCTGCTCTGTGGACCACTGCGAAAATCTGGCTGCTTTTTTCAGGGAAAAGGTTCAAGCTATTTATTGCGCCTTTCCCACCATTAATCAGGGAGATGAGCCTTCCAGTCCCACACTTACTATAGGTGAGGTTCTATCCTCACTACCTAGTTTGCCGATGGAGGCATTTTACAAACTGGCCTCTAAAATTAAATCAGGCTCACCAGAGGATCCATTGAAGCCTGTCCAGTTCAGAGAATCTGCTGCTGTTTGCCTCCCTCCTGTATGCCATCTCATTAATCTCTCCCTCACTTCGGGCACTGTCCCGTTAAAGTGGAAACAGGCCGTTGTGACACCCATACTCAAAAAGGCTACCCTAGACCCCCTCAAACTTGAGAGCTATCGCCCTATCTCTCTTCTCCCCTGGGCCGCGAAAATCGCGGAAGCCCATGTGAATGAGGTGCTGACTGAACATCTTGCGAAGGAATGTATTCTGGATTCTTCCCAGAATGGGTTCTGTGCGGGCCACAGCACGGAAATTGCCCTGCTCTCTATGACGGAACATCTTCGTTCTGTGCTCGACTCCGATCAGACTGCGGCACTGATACTTCTTGACCTCAGTGCCGCGTTTGATACGGTTTCGCACAGAATTTTACTTCAACGTCTACGAGAGGCAGGTGTTGAGGGCACTGCACTCGAGTGGTTCCGCTCCCTATCTGATCGGACCTTCAAGGTTGCCACTCCTCCGTTTGAGTCCAAACTCTATCCCCTAGATCTGGGTGTGCCTCAGGGTTCGTCATTGAGCCCCACATTATTCAATCTTTATGTGAGGCCGCTGGCTGCTGTTGTCAAACATTGGGGTCTGACTATGGCCTCCTACGCTGACGACACACAGCTGGCGGTCACTTTGAGTGGTGACTCAGACCATGATGCCCCCAGATTTTGGGAAGGACTCTTGGCAGTGGCCAGCTGGATGAATACCAACTGTCTCCAGCTTAATGCCAAAAAAACGGAGGTCATGATAGTGGGTAAGCGAGCGGATCTCTGGGGTGATGAGTGGTGGCCCCCTGAGCTGGGTGCAACCCCTACTCCAGTGACAGAGGTAAAGAACTTGGGGGTTTGGCTTGACCCTGCCCTCAGTTTTTGTGGCCATACGAAAAAAGTAGCGGCCACCTGTTTTGGTATCCTACGAGGGCTGCGGCCTATCTTGAGGTTCTTCGATGCCTCAACTAGGCAGCTAGTTATTCAAGCATCTATACTATCACGGCTTGATTATGCCAGCTCACTATTGCTGGGGGCCAACCAGGCTGAAATCGCGCGGATGCAACGTATCCAGAATGCTGCAGCTAGAGCCCTGGTAGGGCTTCCGAGGTTCTGTTCTGCTAAGAGTACCATCCGTTCGCTACACTGGCTACCGGCGACACAGAGGATCTATTTTAAGACCCTGTGTCTGTCATTCAAGATCCTCAGGATGGCCTCCCCCCCGATTCTTGACAATCTTCTGAAGCCTTATGTTCCTTCGCGCCCTTTGAGATCTTTGGGCCAAAACTTGGCTGTGGTCCCACGATTCAGACTGTGTAGAGCGGGAGGACGTTCCTTCCGAGTCTTGGCTGCGAAGTTGTGGAATTCTCTACCTTCCCACATTCGCGAAATTGATGAGCTGTTGAAATTCAGGAGAGCCATCAAAACGCATCTGTTCCCCCACTCCTCTTAGGATCTTTATCTGCGTGTTTCCTCCATTATTCTGTTGTGTTGTGTCTGGGTACCTTTCCAGAAGCGCCGGGACGCCCCTTGGCTGGGGCATCTGTGCGCTACAGAAATACTACTAACATAACATAACATAACATATAAGTGATTCACAAGGGGGGAAAGCCCAAAAGATAGTTGTGTGTCCTACCGCCCCATCTCAATGATTATTGCTGAGGTAAAATTCTCGCCAAATTGGTGGCCGATCGCCTGATCCAAGTCATTCCGAAATTGGTCCACCTTGACCAATCAGGCTTTAAGCCAGGAAGGAATACAGCACTTAACATCTGCAGACTCAACAGGGTGCTGGGTCAGGAAAATACATTAAGAGAGGATGCAGTAGTGATGTCACTGGATGCCCGTATGGCCTTTGACACCGTGGATTGGCCATATATGTTTGCAGTGTTTGAAAAACTGGGGTTCAGCCCCAACTTTGTGTGGTGGATTAGACTCCTTTATTCTGTTCTCCTAGCGGTGAGATCCATTGATTAGAGGGTTGCGCTGGACTGACGAATGGGAAGACGGAATATCCATGTATGCCGATGATATCCTGTTATACTTAGCATCTCCCAAAAATTTGCTTCACGGGCTGTTGAAAATATTCACAAATTGTTGAAAATATTTGGGTTACAATATAAATTGGTCCAGATCTGCCATTTATGTACTGTGTAGACTGCCCTCCACACTACCCAGGGACTGTTGGGTAGACGTGGTGGCAGAAGGATTCCGCTATTTGGGGGTGTATATAACAACAGACCCAAAACTTTTCTATGACCGAAATCTTGCGCTTGCAGGGAGACCTGCATCACTGGAGGACGTTACCTCTCTCCCTGTTGGGAAGAGAGGCCCTCTTCAAAATGATGGCTCTCCAGTGATTCCTTTATATCCTACAAGACACCCCATACATGGTGCTCTCCAAATACTTCTAGATAATAGAAAATGAGCAAAGGCAGTAATTGTGGGAGGAAAAACCAGTGAGAATCGCACACCAAAAATTAGATTGTGGATGGAATGATGGGGGAATCGCACTGCCCGACATACGGAGATACTCCTGGGCTTCGCAGTTTGTGGCAATAAATCAATGTATTTGTCAGCCACTAGAGAAGCCAGCATATCCTATGAATAGATATATTCTAGGAAAGAGAGGATATGCAAAAGCACTCAATACATCACCCGTCACTTATCCCTGACGGTTCCAACCCAAAATACGGTCCAAATCTGGCATGCAGTTCTTAGGCACTTGGGATAGGCAAATAGGAATACACAGCACACACCACTATGGGACTCAGAAGCTAAGGGGCCATGGGCAAGCATCCAGGATTTTACAAATGGGACTCAATAGGTATATCTCATGTGGGAGATCTTTGGGCGAGGGAAATCGTTCAAAATGCTTCAGTGCGAGTACGATCTGTCACATACAGCCATATCCCTAATATATCAGAAATGAGTAAAGAATTCCCCGGACTCCCTCATCAAACTTAGACCTAGGTGGCAGGAAGATATAGGAGAACTCGAAGATAAAGATTGGCAAGATGATATGTCATCCCTGAGAGAAGTGGCAATATCGAGCAAATTTAGAATATTACAATTAAAAATACTCCATAGGATATACGATTCACGCAGCCGACTGGTCAACCTGGGCAGAGAGGACGATTCGACCTGTAGGAGGGGATGTGCAAGAAGGGAATATACTATCGTACACAATGGGTCTGCCCTGATATACAACAATAAAGGGGCACTATAGTCCGGAAAATGTCTGAGGTCACAGGAATAGAAATGACACCAGATCCGAGCTGGTGCCTCCTCTATGTATGAAAACCCACAGACCTAAGTGAGAAGAGGAGGATCTGGGTAACACTGGGACTCATCATCACAAAGCGGAATATCGCTCGACACAGGGGGGTGCCAGAAACACCAAACTGGCGAGAGTGGGAGAGAGACCTCGACTGATGCATGGTGTCAGAAAAAAACTGTGTATAAAAGCAGGGCATGCCCCAAGAAGTGGGAACAGATCTGGAGTGTATGGAATAGTTACAGAGGGAACTTGTGTGCGTACCCGTATGATGATGCCGCTGAGGATGATTCACCTGGAGAAGGAGCGTAACACAGGTCCCCACAGCCCCTGAGGGGAGGGGGTTCTCTGAGCTGTAAGGGGCCCCCTCAGCATAGAAGTTTGTCCTGAGAGCTTAGGATTAAATACGGAGGGGGGCCCCTCCATGTACGTTGTAGTGGGTCCGTCAATTTTCGTTACCCCACTGACCTGGAGGACTCCCGTAACACTAAAAGACGCAGTAAGGAGGTGGAGGGTCGGTAGGGAAGAGAGACTCACCCTTGAAAGTAAAAATGTACAAGGCACTGTAAAAGGCTTTTGAATTAATTGTATTATGTCCGGTCAACAGTCATAAAAATATATTTTTTTTTAAGTTACTAATGTTAGGTATAGAATTACATTGATTTTATTTTTTAAATTACATTTCTTTTTAAACTGAAAAAATATTATTAAAATATTTGTAATAAAATAATATGTATATTTATTTTAATTTTGAACACCTTCACTGCGGCGGCTATTCCGCCGCAGCGCTAAGGGGGCGGGGGGCCACGCGGCGCACCCATGCTGGTGACGGAACCGCTCCGTCACCAGCCTCGGTTGCGCTGTGCTCATGACGGAGCTGTTTCGTCATGGCCCTGCCCGCTCAATAGAACGCGCCGCGCAGGCGTGAAATCAGCGCCTCGCAGGCGCGTCGAGCGGGCCATGACGGAACCGCTCCGTCATCAGCACAGCGCTACCGTGGCTGATGACGGAAATGTTCCGTCATCAGCGCGGAAGAGGTTAAACATTACATTAAATGTATTTATAACTCTATTCCAGGTAATTCCTTTTGTGTGCATTAACAAGTCAAGTGTCTTTTATTGTTAATGTTTCACAATTCCGCCTTCATTAATAATTCTTTGTTGAGTCCATATAATTATTTTTTTGATTATAAGACCCACTTGTGGCCTCTCAAGATATCCACAAACTATGGGGGTCTTTATGATGGGGGGCATATCGTCTCTGCCGGTTCGCAGTGGCGATCCACCCGCCATCCCAACTTGATTTACCCCCCGCCATATTATTATGGCGGAGGGTATCCCAGTGGACAGAAAGTCCGTCCACCACTTTTCCGCCGGTCGGCTATCGTTACGATTGCTGGCCGGGCGGACTTGGCCACTAATATGGTGGCGTGCCTACCAGGCGCCGCCATCCATATTATGATGGGTGTGGTAACTGGCCTTTGTATGGCGGCATGGAAAGGCTGGCGGGGATGTCCTTCGGGGGCCCGTGGTGCCTACCACATTGTGCATGGGAATGCACAACATGTCAATTTGGCATTACGGTGGGTGCTGCTCTAATCAGCGGTGTGGGACCGCCGCACATCTGGCGGCCGATCCCAGCACCGCGAGGAGGGCGGATCCTACGTGTTTATATATGCCACCATTTATGCGGCTAAGTCCTTCTTTCTTTATTATTAATTGGCGCAAGTTAATTTTTAATTATCACACTTCGTACCCAAGTCATATCTCCCTCCAAAAATTGCGTTTTGCTCCACCCAGTTTTAAAAGCTTTTAAACTGGATGTCGGGGTACACAGATATAAAAATTACTTTTAATTAATGTCATACACCACTTTTGATAATTATTCATACATTAATAAAGACATACATTGATTGGAATTTTATTTTTAATTTAAGAATATTTTTTATTTAATGTCATGTATTTAAATAAACTAAATATTGAATTCAAAATGATGGCAATAATGCAGCAGAATTTATTATACTATTGTAGGGTTAAAATAAATATAAATATACAATTAATTTACATTAATAATTTCCATTAAAATATTTTACTGCTTTTTTTTCGAGTTGAATAGGCTATTTTACTTTCCCCATACTTTACCATAGGGAGAGTGCACAGTCAGAGTGGAGAGCTCTCTATCATAAAGTAAAGGAAAATTAAAAATATATATATATGTATTAATCTTTATAATAAGATAGTAAAAATGTATTTGTGTTTGATATAATCATAAATTAATTTGATATTTATTTTAAATTTAAGACAAAACACAAAATGCTAAAGCACAATTAACTTTAAATATACTTGATTTCAATTCAAATTACTTTTTAAATTTCAAATTAAATAATAATTTTCCACATAAAATAAATACGTTTTATTTATTTTACTATACAATAAAAAAGTTTAACATGATTGATACAATAAATGTAATTTAATTATATCGTGTTTTAAGGGGCCAAAAAGTCAGCACTGCTTAATTCTTGGACGACTGCATTTATAATGTATTTATAATGAGAATGTTTATTTTATGGAGCCCTAACTTTGCCCTGGATATGCTCATAATCTGTAGCCAATAACTTGTCTTTTGCTAGTTACATTGTCTTTTTTGTAGAATACATATACTCACATAGACTGTGCCACTCCATATATCGTAGAGCACTTAGGGGCAGATTTACAATCCCCTTGCGCCTCTTTTATGCTTGTGACGCAGCGGCAGCGCAAAAGATGCGCCATGCTGTGGGGTATTTACAACGTGACGCATCTGGGAGATGCGTCACATTGTAAAGCCCTGCGCCAGAGGAGGGGGGCCGTTCCGGTGCAGTAACGCCTTCCAAAAGTGGCTGAGTGAAATCTACAAGATTTCACTCAGTCACTTTTGAGCCCATGCTGCGTCAAAACCCTGCGCCTGCTTGAAGCAGGTGTAAGGTTTGATGCAGCATTGAAAAGATTGGGCCCCCAGAGCATTGCTGGAGCTGCGTCGCACTTGCGACGCAACTCCAGGAATGTGCCGCCTTTACGGCACAGATGCGTCACGCATCTGTGCCGTTTTTGCCCCCTAGTGCGCCACATTGTAAATGCGGCGCATCCATGGTGGCAAAGCCGTGGCTCACAATAACTGGTGCATCCCTGCTGATATGCAGGGATGCACCAGTTATTGTAAATCTGCCCCCCAGATTGTTGCTCATGTCTCTAATCACTATAAATTGCATGCGTGTGCAAGAATCTAGCCATTACATTTTTTTTTCTCATAAGTCTTCATACATATTTTGTTTAGCCAACATTTAGATGTGGAGACAAACTCACTGATCTGTCTCAAATTTTTACATGTGTTAAAATGATCCAGAAATAACCATTGTTCTGCTTTACTCTACCTGTGATGAGGATCTGCCTTCCAGACACACCTCCTTAGAAGCAAAACCTGTTTTTAGGCTTACTCCAGATATGCCCTATAAAATGGAGAATTCCCTTATTCACCTGTTTTTTTTTCAGGGTAGGCGGAATTTGCAGAGTTATATTCCGCAGAATTACATTAACATTCCTCGAGATTCTGTGACGGGGTGAAGTGGGCATTTACAGCTATTTTATTAGCGCAAAAACACCCTCACATCCAAAAATGGATGTGAGGATGCATTTTGCGCTATGAAAATAGCGCAGCAAAAGACCACTAGGTGCACTGCATGCTCTGCAGTGATTCAAACTTTTAACCCTTGCAGAGTATGTAAAGGCACTGCCATCCAGTGTTATGCAGTGGTTTGTAAAGTTTTGAAACCACTGCATACCACTCTGACCCCGTAATCTAAAAAAACACAAACTTGTTTTAGATTGTCTGCCTACTGGTACTGCTGTACACAACTCGAAGTGTGTTCCTAAATTTCAGCATCTGTATGAAGGAAAGAGAAACAAGCATTTTCAATGCAATAGGTCTCGCAGTTGTGAGAGTTTGAGCTATTGGCATTGTGCGTGTGTGAGTGGCGTTGCGTGTGTGAGTGGCGTTGCGTGTGTGAGTGGCGTTGCGTGTGTGAGTGGCGTTGCGTGTGTGAGTGGCGTTGCGTGTGTGAGTGGCGTTGCGTGTGTGAGTGGCGTTGCGTGTGTGAGTGGCGTTGCGTGTGTGAGTGGCGTTGCGTGTGTGAGTGGCGTTGCGTGTGTGAGTGGCGTTGCGTGAGTGAGTGGCGTTGCGTGTGTGAGTGGCGTTGCGTGTGTGAGTGGCGTTGTGTGTGTGAGTGGCGTTGCGTGTGTGAGTGGTGTTGCGTGGATGAGTGGCGTTGCGTCGATGAGTGGGGTTGCGTGGATGAGTTGCGTTGCGTGTGTGAGTGGTGTTGTTTGGGTGAGTGGCGTTGCGTGGGTGAGTGTGGTGTTGCGTGGATGATAGCGGGCTTGCGTGGGTGTGAGTGGCGTTGCGTGTCTGTAAGTGTTGCTGTGTGGGTGAAAGTGGCACAGAGCCTTTGATGTGGCCACTTACTGATTAGCATTATTGATTGCACACTGATTGCATGAAAATGTATTTTATTATTACTATTTATTCTTTGCCAAGCACTCATCACTGATCTGGGCAGCAGTCAAAGTGCATAAATAAAAGTAAGTGAACTCTGATCCTGGGGGATTTTGGTAGATGTTTACGTACAGAGATACACAATACAACGCACATACCTTAAATGGAAAATATAAATGCAACTTACCTTTATCTGTCGGGAAAAAAAATTGGGTAGGAAAACTAGTTTGGTTAATGCAATCACTTTAGGCCCCTGCATGCTACAAGCGGGGACGCATTTTTAGTTTGAAGAATGTGATAAGCTGAAGGAGGAGGGGGTGCGAGGGATGAGGGAACACGGCCTGGGGGAAGCTGGCTGGGGAGGGGAGGAGAAATGCAAGGAAGTTAGGGGAGGAGAAGCCGAGAAGCCGCAGAGCGCACGCTGGGCGAAGCCCTTTGATGTGCTGTGCGGCAAATGGAGGGAGGCTGATGCGCGTTCATGTTTGAACACGTGGTTCACATGAACTGCATGAAAACGCCAGCAAAAAGCTGGTGGTTTCATGAGCATTTTGAGCACTTGAATTCTCGTTCCTCAATGCGCTTGCGCGCATTTAAGGTCACGAGACCTAAAAAGCTGGAAGGGCAGGACTGTACCACTTATTGACGGCCACGCCTTTAATTTCAACTTAGGCGACACATGTGCCACTATAATTGGGGGAGAACATCGTTCCTGAGTCCTACACTGCAACTGGATATTTCAAAGCTAAGCAATGTGCAGAGGCAACAGAGTCATTGGAAATAGAGATTTAGAGCTGGAGAATGTCTCAGAAGAGAGAGACTTGGTGACTGTTCTCCTAACGTAGAAGGAGTGCTGCATTTAATTGTAGAAACGGCTGCAGCTGTCTGAATCTGTTTGTTTGCGGTTCAACATGACTTTTCAGTAAAGCAATACTTCCGCCTGGAAAAGTGGAGTGGATGCCCACACTGAAGGGGGGGCCCCATCTCCATGGCAGGTAAGAGGGGGATGACCTCCCGCAAGTGATGATCAAACCCTTCCACTCATTTTCAATTAAGGTCGACAAAAACTTATTTTTAGAGAATATTAAAGTTCGTCTTAAGGCTCCTGAGGGATGCTGGAGCTACCAATAATATTCTAGTAATACTGTGGCACTCTCAGCAACCCTTGGTGACGTTTTCATGAGACGGCGCTTCAACGAAGTTGGGAAATCCCGTCTCTGCGTGGTGTAAACCAGGAGAGCAACTATACTTAGTACCAACTACGGCTGTCTTTTTACGGCAGAATGGGTCTAAGGGGACCATCTATTTTCTTCCATTAAGACCCACAGCACTGTTGCCACACCAGCGGCGTAAAGTGCATACTACGCCTTTCTTTGAGCATCCTTGCACAGGCCAGCCGAATGATCTTGCCTTAATGGATGCCTCGAAACGAACTTGTATAGCAAATCTTTCAAAATATAAGACTCACGAAGAGCGCCTTTACTAGTAGACTGGAAGGAATACTTTTTTGAAACTGTCCTAAAGGCGGCATTCTTTACTCCCACCGTGAATCCTACTGTACGCCTATGCTTTACTTCTGTAGTTGCTAGTGCCTGAGGCCCGTTCTTTACTTCCACCCTGAATCCTATTATACGTATTTGCTTTACTTCTGTAGTTGCTGGTGCCAGAGGCCCGTTCCTTCCTTTCGCAATGAATCATGCTGTACGCCTATGCTTTACTTGGTGTAGTTACAGGTGCCAGGGGCTCATTCTTTACCCCAGCCCTGAATCCGAATGTACGACTATGCTTTACTTCTGCAGTTGCTAGTGCTAAAGGCCCACTCTTTCCTCCTGCCCTGAATCCTACTGTACGCCTATGCTTTACTTGGTGTAGTTGCAGGTGCAAGGGGCTCATTCTTTACACCAGTCCTGAATCCTACTGTACGCTTATACTTTACTTCTGCAGTTACTGGTGGCAGAGGCCCATTCTTTACTCCCGCCCTGAATCCTATTATACACATATGCTTTACTTCTGCAGTTGCTGGTGCCAGAGGCCCATTCTTTACTCCCGCCCTGAATCCTATTATACGCATATGCTTTACTACTGCAGTTGCTGGTGCCAGAGGCCCATTTTTTACTCCCGCCCTGAATCCTACTGTACACCTATGGTTTACTTGGTGTAGTTGCAGGTGCCAGGGGCTCATTCTTTACACCAGCCCTGAATCCTACTGTATACCTATACTTTACTTCTGCAGTTGCTGGAGCCAGGGGTCATTCTTTACACCAGCCCTGAATCCTACTGTATGCCTATACTTTACTTCTGCAGTTGCTGGAGCCAGGGGTCATTCTTTACACCAGCCCTGAATCCTACTGTATGCCTATGCTTTACTTCTGCAGTTGCTGGTACCAGAGGCACATTCTTTACCCCAGCCCTGAATCCTACTGTACGCCTATGCTTTACTTCTGCAGTTGCTGGTGCCAGAGACCCATTCTTTACTCCCGCCCTGAATGCCACTGCACGCCTATGCTTCACTTGGTGTAGTTGCAGGTGCCAGGGTCTCATTCTTTACACCAGCCCTGAATCCTACTGTATGCCTATACTTTACTTCTGCAGTTGCAGGTGCCAGGGTCTCAATCTTTACACCAGCCCTGAATCCTACTGTATGCCTATGCTTTACTTCTGCAGTTGCTGGTGCCAGGGGTCATTCTTTACACCAGCCCTGAATCCTACTGTACGCCTATGCTTTACTTCTGCAGTTGCTGGTACCAGAGGCACATTCTTTACCCCAGCCCTGAATCCTACTGTATGCCTATGCTTTACTTCTGCAGTTGCTGGTGCCAGAGGCCCATTCTTTACACTAGCCCTGAATCCTACTGTACGCCTATGCTTTACTTCTGCAGTTGCTGGTGCCAGAGGCCCATTCTTTACACTAGCCCTGAATCCTACTGTACGCCTATGCTTTACTTCTGCAGTTGCTGGTACCAGAGGCACATTCTTTACCCCAGCCCTGAATCCTACTGCACGCCTATGCTTTACTTCTGCAGTTGCTGGTGCCAGAGGCCCATTCTTTACACCAGCCCTGAATCCTACCGTTCGCCTATGATTTACTTCTGCAGTTGCTGGAGACAGTAGCCCATAGGCAAAGCTCACACAGTGCACAAGGATTGGAGGGAACATTGCTGAACGCAGGCATCAGTAATAGCCTTTTTACGCTGAAATTGCATGTTTGTCGCATAATGGATGGGCTTGTTAAAAGCATGCAGTCTTTCAACATTTCGCTCATTTAATGGACCCTTAACCGCAGCTCCTTCCATCCTTCTCTGAATAGGCCTCATTTTGTATAAAAGCAAAAGCACTTTAGTATTTAAAGTAATCCTCAATAACAATGTTCAGCAATTTTCAAGGCAACATTAAAAGGGAATCACTTTGAAAATGTATCCACAGTATGTCTTTCAATGATAATTCTTTAAAGCCTCGCAGCTATTACGAAGATTTTTGTAGGCATTTAAAAGTGCCTTTTTTCTGTAACCTCAAAATGACATAAACTACCGGCGATTATAAATAACTGCAAACAGCGCATTTAAATCCCTAATGCATTATGCATGCAGAGCTATGAAACTTGTTTCTGGCCATCATGAAATCCCTTGGAGGAAGCAGTTGTGACACTTCACTGACAGGAGCCATGAGTTCAAATGTAATTCCATCATGTTATTACACATCTGGTTGCCCACAGCTGTTTAATAAGCAATACCTACTTCATTATTCTTCTTATTATTATTATATGTTTACAGTGAGCTTAGTCTCCAGAGAAGGCTGCAGGAAATCTGCAGAAATAAATCAGTGCGCAACAAATACAGACGCGCTCAGAGGAACAGATATTCTTCTGGTAGCGCATTACTCAATCAATCAATCAATCAATCAATCAATCAGGGGCTTGTAAAGTGTGAGGGTCTCAAGCGGAGGGGGGCTGCTGGTCCCTCTGGGTGTTGGATTATTCGAAGAGCCAGGTCTTGAGGTCCTTCTTGAATTGGGTCAGAAACGCAGATTGCCTGATGTGGAGGGGCATGGTGTTCCGGGTCTTTGCGGTGAGGTAGAGAATGAACTTTCAACAGTTCTGGTCTTGTGGATCCTGGGGACGGAGGTTAGGGCGAGTTGGGCGGAACAGAGTTTTCTGGCGGGTACGTGGAATAGCAAGGCGGTGGATCAGGTATGCTGGTTCTTTGTCATGGAGAGCTTTGTAGGCATGTGTGAGGAACTTGAAGGTGATTCGCTTGTTGACTTGGAGCCAGTGGAGTTGTCGGAGGTGTTGCGTGATGTGGCTGCAGCGGGGGATGTCGAGGACCAGTTTGGCTGCAGCGCTTTGGACGTCCTGTAGTTTCTTGAGCTGTTTCTGGACGATGCCTGTGTAGAGTGCGTTTCTGTAGTCGAGTAGTTGAATTGATTGATTGATTGATCTGCTGAGTAGCAAGGCTTTTTTACTTAATCAAAAAGAATGTGCATAATGTTTGTCTGAATGTCTAAAAGTTGTCAATTCGTGGGTTTAGTTATTGTCAGCGTGCATTTGGAAATATTTCCGTCTCTGAACTTGCAAAGGTTGCAGTGAAAGAGTATAAATGTTGAACAGTGACATTGAGAAGGAGCATCTCTGTGGGCCAGGACAAGTAATCCTTTGTAGTGAAGGCTCTTCTTATACACAGTTATTGGCTCATGTTATACAGGAAAGAATGGATCCATTTTAAGGCTATGCTGCAAGATAATGTTCTGTCTAATCAAACCCAGCCAGGATAGACATTTCAGTTTAGGTTTTTCTTTCAAAATATTTTATGCAAAATAGAAAATGTATGTAACATTTTTCTTTGCAGGTTGACTTCTGCAATGTAAATTGGCACACAAATCAGTATTGACTTGTGGTGTGAGGATGAAGGAGTGACCCCTGCAACATAACATAACACAACCATAACAGTTATACGTACCTTTTTTGGGGAAAACAATACTAAGTGCCTGATTCTGATGCGGGTTGGAAAGCTTCCTGACCGAATCGGTTTGGAAATGGTTTCTGACCCACTCGGATCGGGAGAGACCGACCAACGGAGTACGATGCATCCAGATGCTTCTAAATATGATTTGGTTGAACTCCAATTGACTTCAATGGGAGCATATGTTCCTAAGCGCATCATAATTGGGCCCTGGGTCGGGAACACACACTCCCGATCGATTTGGAAGGAGCAAATGCCATTAGGAGGTCTTCCTAACCGCATCTGAATCAGGCCCTAGGTGGGAATGCTTTCCTAACCGGATCAGAATCAGGCCCTAAATATCATATGATTTGGGATAAGTGCATGGTGAACTTACTTTGCACCTCTGTCAGTTTCATAGACGCCTCACTGGTGGTGAGGGTGGGAGATTTACTATGCTATCATAAGCCCTATTCAGTAACGGAGCCTTAATCTTTAAAGCTGTTCACTAATATAAGGGTCGTTGGGACAATTGCAGCACCCATGCAAGACTCTGCTTACATTGGCTCCCCAAAAACAAGTGGGACTCAATTTACCCACCACTCATACTTTTCTACAGTTAGATATCAGCAGGTCAAACCCACCAATATTTACCAAAGAACAAAGACCAGGAATATTCGAAGGCATGAGTATATTAGTGCAGTAGGCACCAAAATGTACACAATATTTACAATTAAAGTGGGGTAACTCTTAATTGTTGCTATTGCGTCAGATATTGTTATTTATCAGGTGTGTAGACCTAAATTTTAAAATCACATAGCACATGTCGCTATTTTTAAACACTACACATCTTAGACACCGGAGTCTACCTAATTAGACATAGGTGTCACATCTCTTTTTTATGGGGGTTCAATCACTCAGGAATAAAGTCTTGCAGTGAGTAGTATTGGCCCCTTTTTAAACCACTTATCACATTTAGAACTATTGCACATATAAAAAAGAAAATATACCCGCTCCACTGTAGTCAGGTGTCGAAGCACACCCTGTTGGCACTCGGCCTTCGGGGTGGGACCCCGATGATGAAGCATGTCACCAACCAGGTTGGTGAGTGAGGGGTCTTCTAAAAGGACATGCTTTGTCCTGCAAAAAGGTTGGGTACACTGTGCTTCACTGAGCGCTAAGCTCTAAGTACAGAGCCTTTCTCTGTTACGCCTCCAGGGGGTACTCCTCCATTTGTTGTTGAAAAAGTGATAAATAACCCACTAATACCACAGGACTCATATTGAAGGTGCACTGCAAGGGATGGTCTGTGCTTCATATGCGTGCTGCCGGCTCATGCCCCTCCCATAGGTGACCTTTGAACTGGGATTCAGCGACTGTCAACTTATCCCGCTGTGCTATTGTTCACTCAATGTAAAATGCTGAGGAGACTGTCAGATTTGTCTCATTGCCAGAGCTTAATTTGTAAAGAAAAAAACAATTACTAAAAATATTTGCTTGAGCCAAAAATGTGTGCTGTCTTCCAACGATGGTGCAGCCCAGATTTTTATCTGCCTAGTTGCTAGTAAATGAACATTGATGAAAGACTGCATTCTCCACCTTGACATTAGCATGGCAGCTCTGCTCGCAAAAAATGTTTGTTATAAAAGTGGAGACCACTGCATGAGCAGAGCTGACACATTACAGTAAAGGTGATAAATTACATTACTTATCACCAGGGTACAAGTCCTAAAAAAAAAAAAAAGTAGGCGGACTAACCCAAGTTAGGCAGTATGCAAGTGATATCACGGCCCATCCCATCAGAGGGCATGACTACTCAACGTGTGACATTTCACATGACATCACAGAAAGTAAAATCAATAGAAGTGACATCAGATATTAAGACCTCACACTCATGTTTATCAGGTATATCATGAGTACATTTAAGCGAATTACAAGATTTAACAAATAAGATTTTGCGTCGGGTTGTGTCAAAAATGTGGCATATGCCGGACATACAATCTGGACCTCAACTAGTACATTAGATTTTTTTTAAACCCTGCCACAAAGAAATTGGCAACAAGGAGAAGCATTGTAGTAGATACATCCTGCTTCATTGGTTGCAAAGTCTCCATTTTAAAATATCTAATGGGGTTAAGGCACCTGATGCAGAGATCTTTGTGTGCCCAGTAAATCTGAGGGACTAGATTAATGGTAAAATAATTCTGGAGGTTAACACTTTTGCTGGAGGGATCTGTGTTTTATGTAGTCCCAGATTTGAATCAAAGTAGTATAGAAGGTAAATGTGTCTCCTGCAAAACAAATATGTAACATGCAGATGCCAGATTTTGCAGCTAGATCAGATACATTCTGTATTCTCATTCCAGGAATGCTGACAGCGGTTTTAAAACATTCTCTGTTGATTACAAAATAAATGTTGGCTTTCAGGAAATGGCACTGAGGCACATGCCTCTGTTCCTTGAATCACTGCCTGCTCCCTCTAATGTCGACAGCCACGATCAGTAATGTGGAAGTTGTCCTTCAGGGACAGGCCCCACCTTTTGAAAGTATTAGGGCCCCGTCCCTTTAATAAAGTGTTGGTAAGTGTCGCGACCAATGGTTTATGTCCAAAACTGCGGTCACAAAAAAATTACAGCACTGGAGGCCAACTTCCAAAGCAGAGAGTGGTGCCCATTACATGGCCTCTGTCCTTTAGGATCCCAGTGGGGCTGTTTGTGCATCCACTCAAGACAATAACACAAAGGGAGCCGAGGTGTGCCTTGCATATCCTGATGGTTTATCACCAGACTGATGGGTCTTCCTGAGATAAGAGTGGTTGGAGGAGTTGACACAGGCACTTAAATAGGGCTCTCCCTGTCCTCACACAAAGAAGTCTGCACCCCCCGAAGTGTGTCTGGAGCCAGGACAGGGAAGAGCAAGGTCGTTTGCCCTAAAAAAGACCTATCTTTGAAGTTCGCCGACCTCAAAGGCTGAATTGGGTATAAGTATTGGACCTGTGACACCTTACACTCAGAATACTTGTGGTTTGAGGACATTCTGCCAGGAAGAAGAGTGGGATAGCTGTCAGGAAGAACTGCCACTTTGCTGTTTGCTTTGCTGTGTAAGCCTGCTGCTTACTGCGTCTGTCCTGGGAGTGAAAGGACGGGACTTTGCTTTCTACATCCTGCTTCCAAGGTTCTTCAAGGACTTGAGTTGAGCTTGCCTCCTGTTATGTCTCAGGGCCATCAAAGACTTCACCTGCAACCCCTGAGCCCCCCTTCTGAGGCCTACTTGCTAAGTGGTGCCAATTCCATTTCTGGGTCATTGGAAGTGAGTTGGGGGTGCTACTAAAAACAAGGCATTGAAGTTGATCGACTTGGGAACTGGTGCCTGTCTGCAAACTCTGACGCCTGCACCGTAGCTGTGGTCCCACTCAACGCTCCGACCGTGACTTGAACCGCAGGCTCCAACGATGTCACAGCAACTTCGAGCTCCGCCACTACTCGAGTACTACACCACCAAAGTCTGCGGGGCACCGCTTCGACTCCTCTGGCCAGGTCGTATATAAAAGCAGCGGAACCGAAGCCTTATGGCTTGACTTTCGAAGCCTTATCGCTGCCACTCCTTAGTAAGGAACCAAGGTACTACACCTGCAACCACAGCGTCACCTCCCCTGCAGCAGTAAGGAACCGATGCATCACCTCCCCTGCCTGGCAGTAAGGAACCGACGCACCACCACCCCAGCAACAGTAAGAAACCCACATCGCACCGGCCTCCGCGATGCCACCCCTCACCCCTGTCTTTTACATCAGATTTGGTTTTTGCGATGCCCCCAAGGTACAGTTACTGGGACTCTAACCGACCCTTGCCGCATCGAAGTCGGACCGACTTTGTGGAGTCATCAACGTCGACCGTGACCAAATAGCCCCAGTTGGAGCCACTTTTTATTTCTAAGAGCTATACTTGATTTAATCTTTAAAAAGTGATATCTTTATTTATGTATGTTGGATTTTTGGTTTGTTTAATTCCGCTAAGTATTGGCTATTTTCCTAAACTGGTGTACAGTCCTTATTTTGGGGGTGGATGGGTGTGTGTGTGTGTACAAATACTTTACCCATTGCCTCTAGGATAAACCTGACTGCTCTTGCCAAGCTACCAAGGGTGTGAGCATGGGTTATATTTGGTGTGCAACTTACTTGCTCTGACTAGAGTAGTGGGTTCTGCCTGGCTTAGGTGCATGTCCTAGCCAATCAGAAACCCCATTTCTAACAGTGACTATGTCAAAAAGGGGCACTTTCCTACAGTTTGGTTATAATGAACATCATTTTTACTGTGGCATATAAGGCTCTGTTGATAATTCACTGATATCCTTGCTGAATCCCCACTCCCAAACAACTCTCAAACTGGCATTGGCTCTGGCTTGTTTTTGCAGTCCATAGTAGAAGTTCTCTTCTTCCTCTTTATTCCACAGGAATGGCTATTTGTGGAAGACTAGCATTTACTCTGAGACCTCTGTTTTTTTAAAACTATTTTTTTACCACCAGTACTGCTGATGGTTTTCTATGAGTACGTCAACCACGTGTTTTCCTTGCTAAATAACTAAACAACACTTACAGTGGCCTATCTATAGCACCACCTTTATCATTAATTAGAACTCTTAAAAAGTGACATATTTGGTCATGATAACTTGCAAAAATAAAGAAACGCAAGAAAAAGACACACACTGTTTGAACTTTTGTGATATATTAACAATTAGGCATGCCACCTAGAACTTTCCAAGTTAACGAGAATATGGCTGGAAAAGAGAACTTCATACTAGAGAATGGTAGTGCTGCCTATGTATTAATGTGTAATTAGGTCTTGTCTGCTTCAAGTTATGCAGGAGCCTCTGATAAGAAAGGTATCAGGTTCCAGACTGCAGCTGTGATAATTCAGAGTCAGTAGAACGACTAGTCAGAAGAGATTACTTACCTAACAAGGTTTAAACATATACTTGCTTTAACATTTGTAGCTAACCTTGTCTTTAGAGTGACTGATGTGAACACCATTTTACTTGGGCTCCCCTGCACAGCATCAAACCACTTTTTTCCTTCGCAGCATGGGTCTATGAGCAAAGCAGGTCGTTGCCAAGAAAAGAGAAGGATAGCAGCATTTTCCATCTGATTCTGAGTCCAGTCTGAAAAAAGATAAAATACTTCCTGTAACTAAATTACACTTACACATCTAGACAAAAACAATGATCTGCTATGTAAAGATTCACATTTCAAATGCCCTGCTGAATTAGTTTAAAAACATAATTCAGACCTTTTGTAGACTATGCTTTTTTGCTAAACACATAATAGAGTGACATTTGGGATCTTTGTGTAGGAGTTGCCTAGCAGATATCTACATTATCTTGGTATCATGTTCACACCTGGCTTCAAAATTATAATCAAAACCCAAATTATAACCCCCATACACTTGGCCACTATGTCATTTTAGCCATCAATAGTCCTTCCTACTTGAGCATCCAGTTCTGTGCTCGCCTCAGGCGAATGTGCATCTTCCAAAATGCTGTCTTTGCCCCTCCTCTATTATCTTCTGCACCATTCTTGTAAACCAGGTCTTTTTTATATTGAGGAAAATAATTTTTCGATCAACAATCATTAACAGGACTCCATTGGTTTTTGCATTGCCATCTCGTGGCAACACTTTTCACAGAACCCAACTGGTCGTTTTTCCTGATGTACGATGAAAATTCTATCAGCACGACAAAAATCAATTTTTGCAGGCCTGCATTTCTGCCCAGGAACTGTCACCCGCCACACCCCCTGTTCTCCTCAGTTCATCAGAAAGCCACATGGCCCTCACCCAAGTGAATGATTAATTTTTCCTCTCCTGCTCCCAGCCTGATAAAACATCTTTGACACAGTGATCAGGTTATCTAGACAATGGTCTGACTGCTGGACTCTAATCAGGGTAAATAAACAAATGACTTGAAAAAACAGGCTTTGATCAGGCAATTGAACAATGACCTGAAAGAAAGAGCCCTGATCAAAGCAGAGTGGACAATGCTCTGTGTACCAAGCCTTGACCAGGTCACCAACTACAAGCATAGAGTGGACAATGCTCTGTGTACCAAGCCTTGAGCAGGTCACCAACTAAAAGCATCGCCTTGTTCAAGCTATCAACTACAAACACTGCCCTGATTGGACAATGGACTGACATCCAAAAGAATGGTATGAGAAATGTATAAAAGGCTTGTAAGCTACAGAGTAAAGTAGCAGCCTCCTGGGTTTTGTCTCTGACTAGCTTGGGACTCTGTTCCATAGCCCAGGCTATTGAATACATCTGGGTTCCTCCTGCAGACGAAGGCTCCTGTGTCTCCTTTTTACTAAGTATGCAAGGCATGGAAGACTAGGGCGGTTCCCCCGTCGCCGAGACCCAGTGAGTGGGTTATTCCGGTTCTTCAAATGGCGGCCCGAATAGGGACTCCACGAGTACGGAGGTCAGGCCTGGTGGACGTGATGTGGTGCACGGAGAGACTCTGACGGAGGCGCCCTACCCAAGGATTCTTGTATTCCGGTAGACCGAATGACTCACCCGGTGTTCCTCCCCACCCGGTATGGGCCACTTGACCGCCTTCTCGGTGGAGTCCCCTAGCAAATAATTTCTGGAGCAGGACATAGCCCTACGTCTGCAAAATAGAACTACCCCTGTAAGGTAAGGGAGGACTGATCATCCACCAAGTCTGTCTGTTATTGACTTTCGCAAAAGCCAATTTGTTATTGACTTTTGCCAAAGCCAAGCAAGCAAGGTAAATTTTTAAAAACCCGCTGGTGTCTGTTCTGTATGAAATCTGTATGAATAATTGACTTTGCCAAAGCCAAGCAAGCGAGGTGAATTTTTTACCCGCTGGTGTCTGTTCTGTATGATTCCGCTATTTAATTGTCCTTTGCAAACAATGTATGTTAAACATGGCCCTTCTGCCATAATGTTTACCTCCTTATGGGTAAAATATAAGAAACGAAGCAATGTGCCCTCCTTGCAGAAATTCCAAGAAAGGATTCGGGTTTGTGCACTTTGCACTACACGAATAAACCAGAACACTCTGATCTTCACTTCATAGCCCTCATAACTTAATATTATTTTTTTTTTATTGAAGAAATTTGATATTGCAGTGGCCCAAATGCTCCAAGATGCACTACTACAGACTGTCTTCAAATGTATCCTTAATTCACATTTCCAGCAGTCTTCAGAAAGTACTAATACTGGCCACAGCAACATCTCGAGCCATTGTTTTGGGGTAAGGGCTGAATAGTTTCTTTCATTGCACGTTTATAAAGCTTTGCATCATATTCCAAACAATAACACAGGGTTTTAGGCGCAGGCAAAATGCCATTTGGGAGACAATAACCTTTCAGCACGCTTGACCGGACACATTAGTTAGAGACCGGCCATTCTTTGTGTACACCAGTCAGTCATTCGGTGTTGATAAGTGGGTCTCTGGTTGCCTTAATTTGTCCATTTGTAGACAGGAAGAGTGATGACCCTGTTGTTTTTTTTTTCAAAGCCTCCTGAGTGGAAAGAACACCCTTTCTGTAGTTGATATTAGACTTTTATTGTAATGGAGCCATTTAGTCACGCTACGCAAACACCGTCAGCCAGTCCTGGCCTTTTAGCCTGCCCTGCGGTGCTTTCTGGGACTTGCAGTCTCATTGCGTTAAATGATACAGTGAAGATTTCAATCCCTTTGAGTGTAGGCGCTTCGTGCAGAGAGGCACAAAAACGGGGCCTGGCTGCAGCCATGGTCTCAGGAAACCAGGCGCGACTTAAGGTTTTACTAAAAGCTTAAGCTTGTGGAGGAGTGTTTGTTCCCCGCCCCAGGACACATGTCGATGAAGCAATGTCTAGCACTTGAAATCCGTTGCCCTCGCGCACGGGTCAAACAGCACCCGCAGTTACCATCATGAAACCCGGCATCAGCTTTCACTTTAAGGGGTGAAGCGCCCTGTGGCACCACGTGCCTCGCTTTAAGTTGGAAAGGTTAACCTTACCAGGCCGACCGATTTTAGCTTTAGAGAGCACTTACTTAAGAAGGCTTGCAAAGTGTCTGTTTCCCTTATGGTGAGGTTTTATGGGTTACTATTGGTTTAAACCTAAAACAGGATAGCCTAATTATAAGATACTGTTAGACCTGTCAGCCTTAGGGTGGTCTCCCCTACATTTTTACCCTTTTTGCCTCCCATTTTTATCCTATATTTTGTTGGACTTAGGACTCTGGGCGCCTCACCACTGCTAAACAGTGCTGAGGTGCAGGTGCTCTCCCCTAAAACCTTGTGAGGCTGGCATATGAGCCACAAGCCACTGCTACCGCAGTAAGGCTTAATCCTCCATAGGCTAACATTGGGAACCTCCCCTTATGGACTAACTTCTGACAGGGACCTAATAAGTCTATCATGTTTGGTCTTGTTGGACTCGGGGCGGGGAACCCTTTCCAATGATATATAGGGTTTGGGCATTACTACGCTAGGGATCCCACTTTTATAAAGGGGACTTTTTCCTGCCTACACTTAGATTAGGCTGCAGACTACCCCCTCCCCTCTGCATACTGATAGCCTGCCTGGGTGGGAGGTGGGAGTGGTGACTCACACCTTCTTCCCTGGGATGAGCTGTGATGGGCTGCCCACTGTAGCCTTAACGGCCTGTCTCTCGTCACTATGACAGCTAGGTCAGGGAAGGCAGGGAACATACCAGAACTCCCTGGACTCTTCCAGAAGCCCCTGCCCCCCAGACCCTTCCAGAGACTTCCACCACTTTCTAGCCTAGACTAAAAAGATATATAAGGGAGGGTCCTGGCCTCACGTTCTTGTTACACTGCTGGACCTGGAAGAATCCCTGCTGGAGTGAGGACTGCTGCGCAAGAGGATTGCCACTGGGAAGGAGGCTGACTGCTCCAAGGAACTGCTGCCCCACAACCTGCTGAGCTGCCCTACTGTCTGCTGATCCTGCCCTGCATGGGAGACTGCAACATCACCACCAGAGTGTCTCCACAACATCCCAAAGGAACTACTTTTCTTTGAACCACATTTTAAAGAATCTTCAACCTTTTAAAGATTGCCTTTTTGGGACTGCACCCTTTTTAAGCTAAAGGAAACTACCTGTCCTTGGACCACAGCGTTTTAACCCCTTCCATGCTCATGACGGAACGGTTCCGTCATCAGCGTCGGTGCTCCGGTGCTGATGACGGAACATTTCCGTCATGAGTCAATGTGATTTATGACCCTTCAGCACTGCAGCGAAATTCACGCAGCACTGAAGAGGTTAAAGACTGCCCTTTGGAACAGCAACAACACTCTCAAGATTTGCCCTGCAACGCTGTGCCTGCCCTCAGCACTGCTTGCTCCGTGATCCTCCCGAGGGCTCTGTGATTGCCTCTGCTTCTGTTGTGTTTGCAGTTACCGCTCTAAGTGTACTGGGGATGCTCAGACGTGAGTCCCAGACACTCCACACCACTGGAATCAAGCTAGCCGGGCTGATGAGAGGTGTTACCTCGAAGCCGGGCCGGTCCTCGGATGCTTGTTTCCGTTCTGGGAAGGACATGGCTTTTGTAGTTCGGACTGGACTGTTCTCATGGGGCAACAGGGTCAGCGCTGATTTGCATATCGCCATTGTCTAACCCAGGGTGGTGTGGAGTGGAAAAACGATGGATTTGGGCCCAGATCTTTTGACTGGGGTGAATGTGTGACATTGATCCACATTCTGTCCATCATTGTTGTGTTTGCAGTTACCGCTCTAAGTGTACTGGGGATGCTCAGACGTGAGTCCCAGACACTCCACACCACTGGAATCAAGCTAGCCGGGCTGATGAGGTGTTACCTCGAAGCCGGGCCGGTCCTCGGGGTGTGGCACGGTTACAACGAATTTTTTACAACGCACTACCATTACATCGCAACTTTTACCACGCAAACCATTACAACGCATTGCGCTGGGGGGCGCTCTAGGATAGGGAATGTATTTAATATACTATCCAACACCTTCCCTGCTATCCACGGGGACTGGAGTTGGAATAGTAAATTAAATAATTCACTATCCAGCGCCTAAAAGCATTATGCGTTGTAATGGACTGCGTGGTAAAAACCGCGTTGTGAAGGCATGCGTGGTAAAAGCATGCGTTGTAGTGACACCAATCCGTCCTCGGATGCTTGTTTCCGTTCTGGGAAGGACATGGCTTTTGTAGTTCGGACTGGACTGTTCCCATGGGGCAACAGGGTCAGCGCTGATTTGCATATCGCCATTGTCTAACCCAGGGTGGTGTGGAGTGGAAAAACGATGGATTTGGGCCCAGATCTTTTGACTGGGGTGAATGTGTGACATTGATCCACATTCTGTCCATCATTGTTGTGTTTGCCTCTGCTTCTGGCGCAAGCTGACTGAAACTGGCCCTGAGGTCACCGCCACTGGGACCGGAGCACGCTGTGTAGCGCTGAGAAGCAAAGCGCTGTGTGACAGGAGGCTCCGTCGTTGCCCCGGACTTGGAGGCACTGTTAAGCGCTGTGCTAAAGGAGTGCTGTGTGGACGTGACCCCCACCCGTGCAGCGCCTGCTGAGCCCGAGGCCCCAGGGGGAGAGGAGCCTCGCACCCGCAACCACCACCCCAGGTAACGCCTCAGTGCTACCAGGCTGCTGCGAGGGGGCGGGGTGCGGGTTGGCCGGGTACCTGGAGTGTGGGCTTTGTGCTTGGCTGGGAACCGTCCTTCACTGACCGGCCTACGGGGGCATAATTACTTAGTAATTGACACTGGGGCATTTTTTAGCATTACCAGCAGCGCCTGGGCAGCCGCACTTCCTACGCTGGGAGCATCATTTCTATGAGAGGCACACTTATTACGCTACAAGGGAACTTTGGCCTAAGAACCTTCCCCCAGTGAATTTTGACCATAAGAACCTACCTCAAGTGAACTTTTGCCATCCAAGGACACTGTGAGAAAGACATTACCAGCAGGAGCCCTTGGCACACATGAGCTTTTGGTGATTTGATCAGGCCTGGGAACTGGATTCATTCTTATTGGTTATTGATCATGCTTGGAAACTGGAATCCTTTTTATTATTGATCAGGCCTGGTAACTGGATTTATTCTTATTGATTATTGATCTTGCTTGGAAACTGGAATCCTTTTTATTATTGATCTTGCCTGGAGCTGGATTTACCTGCTTTTGGTTCTCGCATCATTTTTAGTTAAAGCTATTCTTATTTTTATATAAAACTGGTGTGGTGTTCCTTTTGTGAGTGTTTTTACTGTGTCATCGCCGTTGTGTGTTGCACAAATACTTTACACATTGCCTCTGAAGTTACGCCTTTGCTGCTCTGCGCCAAGCTACCAGGTCGGAAGCGGTGGTCCCTACTTGGACTAGGGTGCAGACCCCTGCCAACTAGAGACCCCGGTTCTAACATTGGTGATCGAGCGGTGGGATAGGACTTGTGCTTGTGTAACACCACGCAGCGACGCAGTGTACACCGCAACCCTACACCTGACTCTACTGAATTTTTGTCTACCCTTTCCAATTGGCATTTTGGATTTTTTTTTTTTTTTTTAAATTCTCCCTGACTGGCTGCTCTTTTTAAAAGTCCTTTTGCCTAAGTCCCATTGGTTTTCTCTACAAACGTCTGAGGCCCCACCTAGCAACATGGAATTCGAGCTGGCCAATCTGGAAGTTTACACAGTGGCGCAACTCAAAGAGTTCTGCGAGGAGAAAGGGGTGCCCTTCAAGCGAAGAGCCAAGAAGGCAGAGCTTCAGAAAGCTTTGAGAGCATGGGTAACAGCCCACTCAGAAGGAGATGGGGACGAGCAAGGACCAGAGCATGACGCCACAGGAAACGTGGACCTACTGCACTTGGCGGGAAATGGTAATTTGTTACCAGGTACAAGGGTACCTTCCAGGGCAGGCAGTAGTGTGTCAGTGAAGAGCCTGTCAGTAGAGGACCTGGAGGACAGGAGGGAGGAGAGACAGCTCAAGTTGGAGCTTGCCAAGCTGGAGAAAGAGCGGGAAAGAGAAAGGTGGGCCATGGAGCAGGATCGCGAGAACAAGCGACTGGCTATGCGGGAAAAAGAACTTGCCCTGGCTATGCGGGAAAAAGAACTTGCCCATGAGCTCAGCCTGAAGGAACTGGAAATCCGGGCCCTAGAAGTAGGGGCCAACAGCAACAAGAATGGTGGCAGCGTACCTATGGAAGCTTCACGTGAGTCCAGGGTCTTTATGCCTAAAGATGTGATGGCCAGTTTTAAGGTGGGGGATAACATTGATAAGTGGTTAGCCGCCTATGAGGTGTCTTTAAGAGCCCATGGGGTCCCAGAGAGTTATTGGGGGGGTGGTTTGTATAAGTACCTACCTCCAGATGTTAGGGACACCCTCCTTTACCTAGAGAAGGAAGACCAGACTAACTATTCTGTCATGAAAGCCGCATTGCTTAAGAGGTTCGGTATTACCCCTGAGAGGTATAGGCAGAGGTTTAGGAATAGCCACAAACTTCCCACACAGAACTGGGTAGACTTCCTGGACTATGCTAGTAAAGCTTTAGAGGGTTGGGTGCGGGGCAGCAATGTGCATGACTATGAAGGGTTGTATGACTTGTTTTTAAGAGAGCACCTTCTAGAGAAATGTTTTCCAGAGCTGCGCCAACACCTGGTTGACCGCAAGTTGACCAATCCTAGGAAGCTTGCAGAGGAGGCGGACACCTGGGTCAGTACCAGGGTGTCCAACAAGGGTTCTGGGGGGGACTCCCAAAGGGGTGGTCAGGGTTCCTACCAGAAGAAAGAGGGGGGAGACAAAAAGAAAGAGTTTCCCAAAGGCCCCCAAAATAATTCACAAGGGAAAGGGTCTGGGTCCCAGCCCCAATCTGGCCACCAGAAGCCCACTTATCCTGACAAAGGTCAGCAGCCCAGAATTGTCCGGTGCTATGAGTGTGGTGAACTTGGACACTACAAGGGGGATCCCAAGTGTCGCAAGAGAGCACCACAGCCCACTGGAGGTAAAAACCCCGGGGAGGCTAGTGTAGCGCTTGGGGAGGAGCTGTCCCTAGATGATGGGAGTGAGGGGGCAGGGCTTGTCCTAGTGTCTCTGGGAGACAGTGAGATGGTTCCCAAGGTCCATGTGCCCTCAAATACTACCAAGTATAGGCAGTGGGTCACCCTCAATGGCCGGGGGTGGAGGCCCCGAGGGACACAGGTGCCAGCATGACTATGGTAAGGAGTCAGCTGGTGTCCCCAGAGCAAATAATTCCTGATGCAGTCCATCCAGTTGTGATGGCTGACAACAGGGGGGGTCACTATCCCATAGCACAGGTTCCATTTGAGTGGGGAGGGGTTTCAGGCCTTTTAAGAGTTTCTGTGAGCCCTGCCATGCCAGTGGACTGTCTGTTAGGGAATGACCTAGAGCATACTGCCTGGAAGGAGGTAGAGCTCAAAGCGCATGTGGAGATGCTGGGGTTACCGGAGTGGATTTGTGCTACCACACGGTCTATGGCTGCCCGTAAAGGGAGTCAGCCAGGGCTGGAGCCTGGAAAAATGGCCCAGCCAGCTGCTAAGAAGGGAGGAGCCCGAGGGCGTGGGAAGCCCGCCCCGGTGCAGTCACCCCGTGAGATGGATGGGGCACCTGAGGAGGTCGCACCGGAGTCCACAGAGGGGGACGTTGTTCCCTTGGGGGACCTACCTACCCCTGCAGGGTGGCAGGTGGAAGGAGGGCCCACCAGGGAGGAGTTTTGCCGGGCACAGAAGGAGTGCCCCACCCTTGAGGGCATGAGGCGACAGGCCGAAGCCCAAGCAGCAGGCAATGCCTCCGCAAAGTATCATATTTACTGGGAGGATGGGCTCCTTTACAGTGAGCCCAAGGCTCCTGTGCATGGGTCATCAAGGGCCTTAGTGGTCCCCCAGTGCTACAGGGCCTTTCTTTTTGAACTGGCCCATGAGATCCCTTTGGCAGGACACTTGGGCCAAGACAAGACCTTTGCTAGGCTTGTCCCACATTTTTATTGGCCGCAGATGAGGATCTCCTCAGATACATTCTGCAGGACCTGTCTGACCTGCCAAGCTAGTGGGAAAACAGGGACTAAGCTGAAGGCTCCCCTGGAACCGCTGCCTGTCGTTAGCACCCCCTTTGAGAGGGTGGGCATCGACATTGTTGGGCCTATGGATCCACCGACTTCTTCTGGTCACAGGTTTATCCTGGTTCTGGTGGACCACGCCACCCGGTACCCAGAGGCTATTCCTCTGAGAACCATCACTGCACCTGCAGTGGCACGGGCCCTGATGGGGATTTTTACAAGAGTGGGTTTTCCCAAAGAGGTGGTGTACGACAGGGGTACCAATTTTATGTCTGCCTACATGCAAGCCATGTGGAAAGAGTGTGGGGTTACTTATAAGTTCTCCACCCCTTACCACCCACAGACCAATGGTCTCGTGGAGAGATTTAACAAGACCCTAAAGGGCATGATCAGGAGTCTGCCTGAGGGCCTGAGGAAAAAGTGGGACATCCTCTTGCCCTGTTTGTTGTTTTCCTACAGGGAGGTACCGCAGAAAGGAGTGGGATTCAGCCCCTTTGAGCTTTTGTACGGTCACCCTGTTAGAGGACCTCTCAGTTTAGTGAAGGATGGGTGGGAGAAGACTCCAAGGAGGCTTCCCCAAGATGTAGTGAGCTACATGCTGGCCTTCCGCAGCCAAATGGCTAAGTTGTGGAAGCAAGCTTCTGACAACTTAGAGGCCAGCCAGGCGGTGATGAAGGAATGGTACGACCAGAATTCTCACCCTGTGGAGCTGGAACCTGGACAGAAGGTGTGGGTCATGGAGCCTGGGGAGCTTAGTGCCCTCCAGGATCGCTGGACTGGCCCTTATGAGATATTGGAAAAGAAGGGTAAGGCCACTTACCTAGTGGACCTTAAGACCCCCAGGCAGCCCCACCGGGTGCTACACGCCAACCGCCTCAAACCCCACCATGAGAGGTCTGAGCTCACCTTACTGATGGTGACTGATGGGGCCGAGGAAGAGGAAAGTGAACCTCTCCCGGACCTCTTTGCTTCCAAAGAGAAGGATGGATCGGTGGAGGGAGTGGTCCTCTCCCCATCCTTGACTCCTGAGCAACAGAGGGACTGTCGCCAGGTCCTGGGGCAGTTCGCCTCAGTGTTTTCCCTTATCCCTGGGATTACCCACCTGTGTACCCATGATGTGGACACAGGAGACAGCCCCCCTGTCAAGTCCAAGTCTTACAGGTTGTCGGATAAGGTGAAGGCCAGCATCCAGAGTGAGGTCACTAAGATGCTGGAATTGGGGGTGATAGAGCCCTCCAACAGCCCTTGGTCCAGTCCGGTGGTTCTGGTACCAAAAGCTGCCCCACCGGGCACCACACCCGAACTTAGGTTCTGTGTGGATTACAGGGGACTGAACTCTGTGACCAAGACTGACGCTCATCCTATCCCGAGGGCGGATGAGCTCATTGACAGGTTGGGGGTTGCCCGATACCTAAGTACCTTTGACCTCACGTCGGGGTACTGGCAGATCGCCCTAACAGATGGAGCTAAAGAGAGGTCCGCCTTTTCCACCCCAGAGGGCCACTACCAGTTTAGAGTGATGCCCTTTGGACTGAAAAATGCTCCTGCCACCTTCCAGCGGCTGGTGAACCGGGTCCTCTCCGGTTTAGAGGCCTTCTCTGCTGCCTACCTGGACGACATAGCTGTCTTCAGTAGCAGCTGGGAGGACCATTTGGGTCACCTCCAGGAAGTGCTTCAGGCTCTGCAGCAGGCAGGCCTGACTATCAAAGCTAGCAAATGCCAGATAGGGCAGGGGTCGGTAGTCTACCTAGGACACTTGGTAGGCGGGGGCAAGGTGCCGCCCCTACAGGCCAAGATAGAAACCATCCTGGCCTGGGAGCCTCCCAAAACACAGACTGAGGTCAGGGCATTCCTGGGCCTCACAGGTTACTACCGCAGATTTGTCAAGGGCTATGGCACCATTGTGGCCCCCTTGACTGAGCTAACCTCTAAGAAATACCCTAGGAAAGTGATCTGGACAGAGGCTTGCCAAAAAGCCTTTGACTCTCTAAAGCAGGCCATGTGCACCGCTCCTGTGCTCCGGGCCCCTGACTTCTCCAAAGAGTTCATTGTCCAAACGGACGCCTCAGAGCATGGCATAGGGGCGGTACTTTCGCAACTCAATGAGGCGGGTAGAGACCAACCAGTAGCCTTCATCTCCAGGAACAGCGGAGGAGTGCGATAGAGAGAGAAGCCTTCGCGGTGGTCTGGGCTGTAAAGAAGCTGAGGCCATATTTGTTTGGCTCCCACTTCCTGATCCAGACTGACCACCGGCCCCTCAGGTGGCTCATGCAAATGAGGGGCGAGAATCCCAAATTGTTGAGGTGGTCCATTTCTCTACAGGGCATGGACTTCAGGGTGGAACACAGACCCGGAGTAGACCACGCCAATGCTGACGGTCTCTCTCGGTTTTTCCGCCTTAGTGATGAGAACTCCCTAGAGGTTGGGTAGTTCTCCCCGCTTTCAGCAGGGGGGGACACGTGTTAGACCTGTCAGCCTTAGGGTGGTCTCCCCTACATTTTTGCCCTTTTTGCCTCCCATTTTTATCCTATATTTTGTTGGACTTAGGACTCTGGGCGCCTCACCACTGCTAAACAGTGCTGAGGTGCAGGTGCTCTCGCCTAAAACCTTGTGAGGCTGGCATATGAGCCACAAGCCACTACTACCGCAGTAAGGCTTAATCCTCCATAGGCTAACATTGGGAACCTCCCCTTATGGACTAACTTCTGACAGGGACCTAATAAGTCTATCATGTTTGGTCTTGTTGGACTCGGGGCGGGGAACCCTTTCCAATGATATATAGGGTTTGGGCATTACTACGCTAGGGATCCCACTTTTATAAAGGGGACTTTTTCCTGCCTACACTTAGATTAGGCTGCAGACTCCCCCCTCCCCTCTGCATACTGATAGCCTGCCTGGGCTGGGAGGTGGGAGTGGTGATTCACACCTTTTTCCCTGGGATGAGCTGTGATGGGCTGCCCACTGTAGCCTTAACGGCCTGTCTCTCGTCACTATGACAGCTAGGTCAGGGAAGGCAGGGAACATACTAGAACTCCCTGGACTCTTCCAGAAGCCCCTGCCCCCCAGACCCTTCCAGAGACTTCCACCACTTTCTAGCCTAGACTAAAAAGATATATAAGGGAGGGTCCTGGCCTCACGTTCTTGTTACACTGCTGGACCTGGAAGAATCCCTGCTGGAGTGAGGACTGCTGCGCAAGAGGATTGCCACTGGGAAGGAGGCTGACTGCTCCAAGGAACTGCTGCCCCACAACCTGCTGAGCTGCCCTACTGTCTGCTGATCCTGCCCTGCATGGGAGACTGCAACATCACCACCAGAGTGTCTCCACAACATCCCAAAGGAACTACTTTTCTTTGAACCACATTTTAAAGAATCTTCAACCTTTTAAAGATTGCCTTTTTGGGACTGCACCCTTTTTAAGCTAAAGGAAACTACCTGTCCTTGGACCATAGCGTTTTAAAGACTGCCCTTTGGAACAGCAACAACACTCTCAAGATTTGCCCTGCAACGCTGTGCCTGCCCTCAGCACTGCTTGCCCTGTGATCCTCCCAAGGGCTCTGTGATTGCCTCTGCTTCTGGCACAAGCTGACTGAAACTGGCCCTGAGGTCACCGCCACTGGGACCGGAGCACGCTGTGTAGCGCTGAGAAGCAAAGCGCTGTGTGACAAGAGGCTCCGTCGTTGCCCCGGACTTGGAGGCACTGTTAAGCGCTGTGCTAAAGGAGTGCTGTGTGGCCGTGACCCCCACCCGTGCAGCGCCTGCTGAGCCCGAGGCCCCAGGGGGAGAGGAGCCTCGCACCCGCAACCACCACCCCAGGTAACGCCTGAGTGCAACCAGGCTGCTGCGAGGGGGCGGGGTGCGGGTTGGCCGGGTACCTGGAGTGTGGGCTTTGTGCTTGGCTGGGAACCGTCCTTCACTGACCGGCCTACGGGGGCATAATTACTTGGTAATTGACACTGGGGCATTTTTTAGCATTACCAGCAGCGCCTGGGCAGCCACACTTCCTACGCTGGGAGCATAATTTCTATGAGAGGCACACTTATTATGCTACAAGGGAACTTTGGCCTAAGAACCTTCCCCCAGTGAATTTTGACCATAAGAACCTACCTCAAGTGAACTTTTGCCATCCAAGGACACTGTGAGAAAGACATTACCAGCAGGAGCCCTTGGCACACATGAGCTTTTGGTGATTTGATCAGGCCTGGGAACTGGATTCATTCTTATTGGTTATTGATCATGCTTGGAAACTGGAATCCTTTTTATTATTGATCAGGCCTGGGAACTGGATTTATTCTTATTGATTATTGATCTTGCTTGGAAACTGGAATCCTTTTTATTATTGATCTTGCCTGGAGCTGGATTTACCTGCTTTTGGTTCTCGCATCATTTTTAGATAAAGCTATTCTTATTTTTATATAAAACTGGTGTGGTGTTCCTTTTGTGAGTGTTTTTACTGTGTCATCGCCGTTGTGTGTTGCACAAATACTTTACACATTGCCTCTGAAGTTACGCCTTTGCTGCTCTGCGCCAAGCTACCAGGTCGGAAGCGGTGGTCCCTACTTGGACTAGGGTGCAGACCCCTGCCAACTAGAGACCCCGGTTCTAACAGATACCCATAGTCCTCACTGGGAGCTTTTCAATAAATTGTTGCACTATTCATGGTTATGTACATTCTAATAATGTATCTAGTAACTCACTCTTTTGAAACAAACTACTGCTGCAATATCTACACTTTGTGAAACACCACATCTTGGTCTTGTGGAGACTAACATTCAAAATGCATTTTCAAAATGCCCAACTTTTAGGTTAAGCGTTGCAGTGTCATAAATCATATTAGATGCCACACATTGTTATTTCATATATTTGAAGGAGTGTTATGAATTGCACTGCATGTGGAAATAAGGATGCCATGCAGTACACAATTTTACTGTAAACTAGCTTATCCGTCGCGCGTTGCTGCGATCTCAGAAGAAAGGAAATTTAAGGAAACTTGTAATGCTAACATTCAAAATACATTGTGTCATTTATATTGCAACTTATTCATTTTAATATGGAAAACATTTTAAAGTGTTGTTTTAATTGTGTTTATTTATTCGAGTGCTTGTGGATACACGGTATTTTTTGTTTTTCTGTCTGGTGCGTACACTAATAAATCAGAAGGTTTTCCGACGCGTGAGCTGGCCACATACAGTTGTCCATGTGAGAAGCACGGATTCTCCAAATCTAGTCCACACACTTACAGCGATTGTCCTTGTGATTTGTTGATGGTCATTGCAAAAGCGAGTCGCACCGGAAACTGTAAACGTTCAGTATTGGAAAGATTATGATGGCCCTGGAGGTTCGGGGAGCCGATATTTAACAAAGTTTTCTTTTTTTTTTTTGCCCGAAACCTTCGCGGGAGTGTACTCAACAACTTTTAACAATTATTATTATTATTTATTTTTTTGCCAGAACCTTCGCTGGAGTGTACCGAACAACTTCCCAAAGTTTCATGCCGATCGGATGAACGGTGTAGTAATGCATAAAGGACAAACGGACATACTTTGGTTTTTATATATATAGACTGGGATACAGCAACTCTTTTGGAGCTACGCTTCTGATGGTTTCAATGTAGGATAGAATTGTCATAACTGACAGAAATCTTATTATGTATTAATTCCTCTCTATCACTTCAGAACTAGAAACCTGAAACGATCATTTATTCACTCTTGATATTTTTGGATTATTGCGGTTGCAATCTACAAATGTTACTCTCATGTTGAAGACTCAGGGGCCCATTATGATAGCGGGCGGGGGCAATCCGCTCGCCATCCACTCTCGTTTTCCCCCCCGCCATATTAGTATGGCGGGGGGACCTCGGCGGACGGAAAGACCGTCCGCCGCTTTCCGCCCTGGTCGCCTTGCGGCCGGGGAGGAAAAAGAATAATATGGTGGTGGTGTCTATCAGACACCACCAGCCATAATATGATGTGCATTTGGCAATGCCTTTCCGTGGCGGCATTAAGGCAGGCGGACTTCACTCTGGGGGCCCCGTGCGGGCCCCCAGAGTGAAGGAGAGTAGGGGGGTGCACATGGGGGGGTACCTGTGGTACCCGCCTTCATTTGCATTTACAAAGCGGCAGGCACAGCGCGGTGCCTGCCGCTTTGTAAATGCAAATGTGAAAGTGCTTTTTCAGCATTGTGGCGGGCGGTGCTGAGAGCACCGCCCGCCACAATGCTTAACATGCAGGATGTGCCCGCCACTGTGGCGGGCACATCCTAATACCACCCCCGGGACCCCTGCCCTTATGGCGGGCGGTCCCGAGTCCCACTAGGATGACCCCCTAAATGTGAACACCTGCTTATTGTTTGTCACATATTGTGGCATTCTTTAAATTGTTTTTAAAAATGTAACGCTTTTTGTAAATGCATTTTAATATAGTTGGATTGTTTTTTGATTAACAGCCCTGAAGAAGTTTCCTACTTGGGGAACTAAACATGTAGGTTGTGATACAATAGGAATATCCTTGAAAAAAGTAATAAAGAGAACGTTTTAAAAGAAATTGGAAAGTTTTGATGAAATCATGGTTGTTAGATCTGGGGGTCTCTAGTTGGCAGATGTAGGTACCAGTGTCCAAATAGGGATCCTTGCTTCTAGTCAGGGCAAGGAGGATACACTCTTTGGATAACCCCTGCTCACCCCCCTTGGTAGCTTGGCACGAGCAGACAGGTTTATCAAAGGCAATGAGTAAAGTATTTGTACCAACACTCACAGTAACACAGTGAAAACACCACAAATAGACTCCACACCAGTTTAGAAAAATAAAGTATCTTTATCTAAACTACACAAGACCAAAACGACAAAAAATCCAACATACCCAGTTCAAGAATATGATTTCAAAAGAGTTCTAGGGTTTGCGTCAAAATAATCCACAGTTGCGTCACTTTTACCCCCAAGTACCAGTAGATGCGACAAAAGTTCCTAGCGGCAACTGCAGCGTCGCAAAACAAGCGATGCGTCACTCCTGGGACACTGGGGAGGCAATGCGACAACCCCATTGCACGCATCGGGTGTGTTTCAACGAATCTGGTCGGTATGGGGAGCGATGCGATACCTTGTATGGATTCCGGGGTACAGCTTCTCCGGTAGGATGCGTCTCACACAGGCACGATGCAAAAATCTTTGGGGCGGCGACGATGTTCGATGCAGCGGCGATGCGCAGCGCAGCATTGATCCCCTTCTGCCGTGGCCCCTCGATGCGTTGGCGCTGGATTCTGCGACGATGTTCGCAGCGGCGGGATGCAGTCCGCAAGCAAAGGGTGCGTCGGTTTTCACTGCGACGATACTCGCAGCGACAGGAATCTTCCTGCACCGGGGCGATGCGCTCTGCAAGCAAACGATGCGTCGGTTCTTGCAGCAGCAACAGGCACTGCGAGGATCTGCGCAGTGACGGAAATCTTCTTGCACTGTTAACGATGCGCTCTGCAAGCAAGCGATGCATTCTAATTGTAGATTGTCTTCTTTTCTTCTTGTCCAGCTCCCCAAACAGCAGAAAACACAGAGGCCCCACAAATTGATCAAGCTCTCCAGGTAGGTCAGAACTCACACAGCAGAGTTCAGAGGGGAAGCTGGGGGTGAAGTCCTTTTGTTCCTGGGACTTCTTAACAGGAGGCCAGCTCTCTTCAGGCCCCTGGAGATCTCTTCAAGCAAGGGGACACAGCAACAGCAAAGTCCTTCCCCTCTCCTTGGCAGAATAGCAACTGCAGGTCAGCCCTTCTTCACAACTCAGGGGTCCCTCCCAGAACTGGGGCTGGACAGAGGGGAGGATACTGCCATGTCCTTTATCCAGTTTTGCAACAGAGCAGGAGCTAAAAGCTCCCTGAGCTGGCTCAAACTGGAAAATGCATGGAGGTCACCAAATGTGCCCTTCAAAGCAGACTGGGGTAGCTGGAAAGCATACCCACCTCAGCCCAAAAACTCAAAAACTAAGTCATGTGTGGGAGAGGGTCACACCTCCCTGTGACAGGAAACCTACTGTTCTACCTTCCACTGCTTGAGCTCAGCTCAACAGCAGGCCTGGGCATAGTTCGCTGAGTTTCACTACATGGAACTCCGCGAAGCGACAAAAAAACTCAGCGGAGTTCCGCAAGTGGCAGACTTCAGTGCGAACAGCCATGGTCTTCCTGCCACTTGGGTAGAAATTCTGCCTGAGCAGCAGCTTGCACTTAACACTACGCTGCACTACGGGGAGTGGAGTTTTCTGCACTCCGCAAGCTCCGTGGAGTGCAGAAAACCTCCCAAACTCCGCAATCGCAGGGAAGTTCACTGCCCAGGCCTACTCTGCAGCAGGCAGGCAGAATCATGTTTATGGTTGGCAGCACTAGCTTGCTTCCGGACCCTGAAAGGCTACTACCAGGAGTACTTGGCATCATACTTACAACACTGGAATCGATGATGGGGTATGATTCCAACATGTTTGATACTAACATGACCGGTTTCAGTGCAGCCACTATCTAGGTAGATATCTCATAATAACTGATGTCCAATATATGTATTAAAATGGCTGCCCGCACTTACAAAGCCTGGAGAATCAACTCTGGGGTTTGTAGGGGTGCCCTTGCAGGAGCACCCTTACACTTATAAACAAGCAACCTGCCCTCTGGACTGAAGAGTCTGCCATAGGGGTGGCTTATAGATTTTAAGTGCATTGACCTCAAATATAAGGAAACTTATATCTGTTGTGAGAGGTGCAAGCATTATCTCATACAGTCTGCAATGACAGGCCCGTGGTCACTACTTAAGTGGACTCCCAGGGGTGTCTCAATATATGCTGCAGCCCATGGGAAACCCGTGGTGTACCTATGCCCTGGTTACCTTAGTACCATATGCTAGGGAATTACAAGGGTGCACAAGTGGCCAATTGTTGATGTACAGTACTTACCATGGTCAATTTAGGTAGAAAGCACAGTGTGACTAGGGTCCTGATTAGTCTAGGTCAAAAACACACCAGGCACAAAGTGGGGGTAACCATGAAAGCAGATCCTACTTTCCTAAACAGGTTTCCTAATGGGGGCCAGTGTGACAGCACATTCGGAGATCCATCGGTGGAGGTAGTGTGCTGGGCGTTGGCATTCATGGTGGTTGACAGTGGGGCTTTCTAAGGGAGGTGGCGGGTTGGTCTTCAGAGATCTTGTTCCAGCTTCTGAGCGGTTTGCGGTGGGCTTGGTGGTGTTCGGTGGGTTTGAAAAAGGAGAAGTGGACTCAGTGGTGGTCTGTCCAATGTAGTTTGGAAGTGTGGCGGACGGAGATGCTGTTGCCTGCAGAGAAGATAGGGTCGATCGTGTGTCCTGCTGAATAGATTGGGGAGGAGACCAGTTGTTTGAGCCCGATGGTGGCAAAGTTGCCTGGTAGGGATAATGTATTGTAGTTGTCAAGGTTGTTCAGGTGGAAATTGAGGTTGCCAAGGAGGATGTAGTCCGTTGAGGCGAGAGTGTGGTGAGCAATGTAGTCAGCTCCGGTTTGGCTGAAGGGGGACAGGGGCCAGGAGGTCTATGGATGAGGGTGCCATGCAGGGTGACATTCGGGTTGATCTGGATCTGGAAATGGAGGTGTTCCATGTCGGGCGAGTGGTCGTCGGAACTAGTTGTGAGGCAAAGAGTGTTGTGTATGACGGCGATGCCTCCTCCCAGTTTGCACGGTCCTTGTGGATGGATTTGGGGATGGTGGTTGAGATGTTCCGGGCTGAGGTGGGATTAATCCAGTTTTCCATGAAGAAGGCGATGTCAGAGGAGATGGAGTCGAGCAGGCCCTGATCTCCTCTGCGTGTCTATTGAGGGAGTGTGTGTTGAATAGGATGCAGCTGAGGTGGTCAGGGTCTTGTGGGCCGTGAGGACGGTGGGTCTGGTGTGCGGAGGTAGTAGGTGCAGTTGTGGCAGGTGAATGTGCCTTGGGTCTTCTTCGCAGATGCAAGGTGGCAGGCGGTGGAATGTCTGATGTTGAGTGCGTGGAGGGTGCAGGCATCGTAGTGGTGGAAGGTGCAGGGACCAAGTTTTGTTGCGCTGGGTGCCATCCAGGCACATGACAGGCGCAGACGGGCTTTCCTTTGGCTCTCTTGTGCCGGTGCCGTTTAGTAGTGCTGGGGAGGGCTGTTCAATTGGGCGCTGGGAATCGGGGCTGGAAGGGGGTGGGCCGTGGGGAACGAGCAGCGGTGTAGGCAGAAATGGGGACACGGAGAAGGGGAAAGGGAAAAAGCGAACCAGAGCAAAATAAACAGACAGAAAAAGGATACAAGACAGAACAGAAAATAAAACAGAACGGAAAATAAAAAACAGAGAATAAAAGACAGAGAAAGGCTATGAAAAACAACTCAACAGAAACAAGAGACAGGATCTCCAATGGGCCACTGGCAAAGCCACATGTGTTCTGACTGTGCAAGCGCTACCACGCTGGCCTTAGCTACCACGCTTGCCTTAACCACGCATATGGCAGTGCGCAGTCTAGCTGCTGGCTGCAGCTTGGAGGAAGCAGGAAGACGCCAGAAAGAGAGAAAGCAGTTATGTAAGTGGGGATGGGGATGGGGGTGAGGCGGGGTTTTGGGAGGGGTAGTTTGTATGGGTTGGGGGGTGGGTTCGTTTCAAGGGCTGGGGGTCGGAGGTCGTTTTCAGGGCTAGGAGGTCGGGTCATTTTCAGGGCTGGGGGGTCGGTCATTTTCAGGGAAGGGGTTGGGTTATTTTCATGGTTGGGGGTTGGGGTGGGGTCGTTTTCAGGGCTGGGGGGATTGGGGTCGTTTTCAGGGATGAGGGGTCGGTGTCCATTTTGGGTCAGGTATTTTCGGGGGGGGGCGGGGTAATTTTCAGGGTTGGGTAGTTTTTTTTTTATTAGGGTTTAGGGTATTAGGCCTAAGGGAAGTGTAAGGAGTTGGGTAGTTTTAGGGACAGCAGAGGGTTTGAGGGGGTCGGGGTAGTGTATGTTAAGGGACAGGGTTTTAGGGCTCAGGGCAGGTGGAGGGGAATGGGTCATCAAGCTAAGATTTAGGGCTTAGGGGAGGGTGGGGTAGATTTTTATGGGGGGGTCGGGGTAGTTTTTTGATAGGGGTTAGGTTTCTACCCTAAAGGCAGTGGAAGGGGTTGGGGATAGTGCTTGGGTGGCAGAGTGTCAGGGACGTGTATATTAAGGGTTAGGGACAGCGTGGGGGTCGGGATATTTTGATCTCAAGGTGGGGCAGGTAGGGGGTTTGTAGCTTAGGGCGGGGGGAGGGGTGTGGTGACATTAGTCACACATACCCCTTGATCATTAACGCCTTTACCACAATATTATGTGGTAAAGGCATGCATGGGAAAGTAGAGCGTAGTGAAGACGCAATTGTGGTTCGGCTGCGTAGTAGAGGCACGTGTGGTTTAGCCATGCGTGCCTGTATCATACAACCCTGGGCCTCCAGGGATGAGGTACAGGTGGAAGCCTGCGGGTGGAGGAGGGACTGGAACCCTGCACCTGGATCGCAGATGGCAGACAGCTACTGCGTAGAGCTGCGCTGCATGGGAAGCAACGCACGCTGACATGCAGACCATAGGAAACTAGTCGACCTTATAACGGCCACCGAAAATTCTCTCTTGGTGATTTATCCAACCACCAACCAGCTTGAGCAGCAATATCGGGATATGACACTAGAATCCAGACTTTAGAATTGAGGGTAGACAGGGCCACTCGCAGCTAAATAATGTCCACCTTATTGGCCTCCCTGAGGGAGCGGAAGGTCAAGATGCGGTTGCATTCACTACACAATGGCTGAGGGAACTACTGCCGGAATCCTCTCTCTCTACTTCCTGATTGAGAGGGCCCGCCGCGTACTGGTGCAGGCCCCAGACCATTCATATTTAAAGGACCACACTATCATGACAGAGATTCAATACTGCGTGAGACCAGGAAATTGCAGGATATCAGATTGGAGAATGTACTTGTGATGTTCTTCCAGGCGTACACATGGAGTGCAGCGCCAACGCAGCTCTTTCATGGCGTTGAAGCAACAACTTCGGGCACTGGACATGAAGTACTTCCTGCTCTTTCCCACATGGCAACGTGTGGTATCTGCTGAGAAAGAAAGGTTCTTGGACGCATCACAGGATGCCTAGGACTGGCTGGAGGCGTCTGGACTGTTTTAAGGCCCCCGGCCGAGGGGAGAGGAAAAGGAGCGGGGGCTGTTGAGGACCTGCCCAAATCGCATCTTCGGCACAGGAAAAGCCATCTCCCTGGCCCAGCGGCCGCCCTGAACCTACAGCTGATCATATCTAAGCGACAACAGGCTATCCGGGAGGCGGCCGGATCCGTGATGCTGTAATGGGCGCAAAATTCGGGGTAGACATCGGGAGATGATGAAACCTCTGGAGTGTGCCCATTAGACACCAGCACGATTTTGTATCGGATAACATCATACAACATCTTAGCTGCCTTGGTTTGCATGATGTCTCTTACTGTTTTGAATCAGTACTCTCCTGTGTGTTATTGATGTTCATACTGCGAATTCGTCTAGTTTTCTGTGATTACTGGTTGCGTAAAATGGATAAGTTAGAAATAAGTTTGATGCCATTACCATACAGTGCCATGATTAGAGTCACAATGCGCTGAATGCACACATTAGATGTATTATTGTAATTTAGATGCAATATGTCTGTGTAGTGCAGTCCCCGCTTGTCGAATCCAGATCTATATAGGATGTGTGCTCATAACATGTCATGCTGTGATCCTAAAAGTGTCTAGCTTTATTGCTAATTAAGCTGTAAACGCCCTGTGATTTATTACGACCTGACAGTGTAATGTGAATATATCTATAACATCTTAATAAACAGATCAAATAGTTCAAGACACAGATTCAATGGGGCATATTACCTAAGACTGCGCCGGCAAAGCCAGGGAAAGATATTTTACACTGGTACGGTCACTTTTTCTTACTGCAAATTGCACTTTACATCAAGGTGGCATTACATAAGTAGCACTTTGGTAGATCAGCACAAGCACCCCATAGTGTTCGAGACAAAGCTCCATCTTCTAAGATAGTCAGACCGGGCTGTGCATACAAACATTATGCCTCCTTGAAGCAGGTACATTTCTCCAAACATTTGCATACATTGCATCTGCGCTGGACAGTACAAAACACATGCACAGTGTTTTGCAAAATGTCTAAGCATATGAAGGGTCTACTTCCAATATTAAACCTATGCAAGACATCCCACACACACATTTGCACCATATTGCAGAAATACTGTGCATAGCATTAGGCAAGCTGTTTATGCCTGTTTAGTATTACAGCTCTGAACTGCTTCTCCCATTGCACAACGCAGCAAACTTGGGTTGCTGTGTTAACCTAAAAATGTGTAAATCCGCTACAAAATGTCCCTGGTGTGAGTGTCAAAAACCTTTTCAAAGATTTTAATCCCAACATCACCCAGCCGTTGTGTGGAAGAATGGTTGGGTGGAAGAATGGTAGAGGGGCAGTGAACATTAATAGGGTGGATTTTTCACCTCTTTCTGGATCAGTCATCTCAATACATTCTAGTATGTGCTGTTAGAACAAGCAGTGTTTCTCAAATGGCAAACGTTTTTTGTATGCACAGCCAGTGCCAATAGGTATTTCTTATTACAGGCCAAAAAATCATTTGAATTACACAGTGGCGGCTGCCGCACAACAAAAGTGAGGGAGGAGATTGAGGGTAAAAATTATATTTAAAAAAAAAAGTACCTCTCAAGCGCAACATCGCCATGCTGTGGGGGTCGGCGGTTGCACCGACACTCAGTAAGTGGTGTAGAGACGTGGATGAGGCGATGGTGGCAGAGAAAGCGGTATATGTTCACCGTGGCTGCCCAGGGAAATGGGATAAAATTTGGGGGGCCTGGAACAAGTTTCGGGGCAACATTTGTGTACCACCATGTGTGGTCGAGGTTGAGAAAGACTTAGATTAACCAAATTTGGTCATGATGCGGGAATGGGGTATTGTCATGTTGAGGTATCATGCTTAATGTTTATTGCTTAATGTGCACTGCAAATGCGATGTGCCCGAGAAGGCGAGATTATGTGATTTAAATGAATCTGTGAAAACTGTCCAAGTTGCTCTGTTGATAAAAAATAAAAAATATTTAAAAAGTAAAAAAAAAAAAAAAAAGAGTACCTCTCGCTGCCCCGACGCCGACATACTTAACTCCCAGCAGTCTCTAGGAAGGCAAAGGTTCCCTAGCCAATGCAGACACTGTTCTCATTCTATGAGAGCAGCGCCAGGATTGCTGTGAGCATCCTGGTCTGCCGCCCAGACACTGCCTATGAGCCTGCTGCTTTTCTCCAACCTGGCTGGGAACACTGCTGGGTTGGAGAAATACAAGTGGTCATGTCTGTTAGGCCGGACTAAGATGGGCGGCCAAACTTACATGCGCACTTCCAAGTGCCCACCACTGCTGTCTGTCATGGCCAGGCCCGGCCCCGCACGCATGCACCGTCAGCCAGAGTCTGTCACAGAAAAATAAAATGATATTATTGTTTTAATATCAATCAATCAATCATAGTTTATTGTATGGGATTACTTAAAATCGTTACAAAATTCAAATATAAAAAATATATATATCTTTACATACACGAATGATAAAAGCAATCAACAACGTCATCACCCTATAGCAAGGGAATATGCAATTTATAAGATCCAGTTATTAACTAAAGTGCAAGTGCTGAGCCACCAGCATGTAATTCCCTAAAGCAATACCACATACATTTCATTTTTTGACTACTGAAGCGTCCTCTAGTTACAAGCCCCACAGGTCCCGGTATTCACAAATTTGATGTCTATGTTGAGGGAGGGTCAGGAGCATAGCACAAGCGCTGATCACTACTTTAATGACTACGTTCTGGCAATTAAGCTAGTCCTTTCTTCCTATCTACCATGTGCATGGAAGGACAGGGAACTGCCGACACTAGCAGGCCAAGACTTTAAATAATCTGGGAGCACATCTCAGAGGAGGGTCTCACTGCACACACATTCACTGGAATGCTTGCTTTCATTCCAGACACTAATACTGGGGTGTGTCTGGCCACTTTCTATGGCCCATAGACCAGTTGAGGTTGTTTGACAACTGGGTCAACTACAACCTTTTCTGCACGTACCTCTCAGGGTAGCGAGGGCAAGCAGTCACATGCTTCGCAGGGGGAGGGGGGGTCAGAATTCACTAGTCAGGCCACAGACACAATAATGCAGTGAAAGCAAAGTGGTTATCTTTTATGTAAAAATTAAGTATTTTAATCAGCAGAACTAAATGCTAAACAATTCTAATGACATATGGGATAGCAAACTAAGTTGTGTTAAACAGTGGGGACTACACTTCCTTCTTCCTGGTATTGTCTGGTAGGTAGGCATCTAGACGCAACGGGCTGTTCCTCAGCTCCTCCATCAGAAAGTACAAACTTCCCATGTGGCAGGCAGACCCCAGCCATGATGGCACAGCAGCTCTCCAAGTTCTCCTTTCCTTCCTTGGGCTAGATGTGGACAAGAAGAACTTGGGACTGCAACAACAGGAGATGGTTTGTATCATACAATGTACACATTTCCCAGTATAAGATTTCAGAACCAGTTTGGGTTGGTTCTTTTTCAAATGCCATTCTTAAGCTGCCCTCCAGACACAGTGTGTTGCAAAGTCATTTCTATCAGAGAAAGGAATCTTTGGGCTGGTTTAAAGTAGGACTACCCAAAACACTGGCATAATAAAGTGGGAGACCAACATGATGTCATAATGTTTCCTGAAGCCGTAATCAAGAACAGAATAAAGGGCTGGCCCTGCCTAAAATGTCTTCACCTTGAACAGAAACTCTCCCCTCTAAGCTCTCAACCCAATTATCAACCAAATGGAAGTGCTCAGCAGAATTAATCAGAAGGCCCTTGCTAACAAGGTCCATATTGAATTTGCAAGGATATCAGTGGAGACCTGCACCAATCAGGGGCGGGGGTGGAGGGTGTTAAGAAAATCTAGAAAAAATTTACCTGCCTGCCCTGTCTCTCCTCCGCGTCCTTCGTTGTGTCTCCCAGCCGGAACAGGAAAGAGGAAACACCAGGCTCCCCATAGCCAACCACAACATTGCAATGAAGAGTGTGGATTGGTCTGAGAACCACGGTGAGACAGGCAGTGGGAGCTTGGGCATGTTCTCCACCCAGGCTGCAATGCAAAGTTTGCATGAATGTTTGGCCGGCCCAACGCGGCCCGCCAAACATCCATGCGCTCTTGGAGCAGGCAAACCACTCCTCCCCCTGCTCCTGTGTGAGCAGCCCACCACACTCACAAGCTGCCGCAGCGGGAGAATATAAAATAATAACATTGAGTTATTATTATTTTATGTTTCCTTTATTTCACTGCTGCTTCGCAGTGGGCCGACGCTCCTCAGCCTTAGCAGAGGAGCCGGCATTGAAGGGTAGCCCTATCTCCTTCCTCCCTCCCTTCAGTGCCTGGATCTCCACCGTCCACTGCAGGATTGCAGGCATTAGACACCTACAGTCTAGTGGAAACTGTCCTCATCCTCAATCTTGTCGATGCTAATACCAGGGGCATTCAAAATGGATTTAACTGGCCAGTATTCATACTCAATGCAACACACAGAGTCCCACAACCATACATGTACTGCACATACATGCACTCTGAGTTTTACTGAACAGTAGAACATTACACAAGTGATGACGGTAGGCTTCCTGCTTCTTAACAGAGAGAAAATGGGCTGGCGACACTGCAGATACAAAGAGCATGGGACTCCAGCACCACAGAATGATATGATGCACCCAGGACATGAATAGCAGTCCATTGCCTGCTATTATGACATGGTTTGTGAGCCATTCTAGGTCACAGAACTGGACATTAAATTACCATTGATAGGCCTAGGCCTCAGCGCACACGCTAGATTAGCATGGTGCCAACACAAAAATAAAAGTCAGGATAGCAGATTTACATCCAGTTGAGCGCACAGGTCAGGGATACATACTCGTTCACAGTGGAGAGTTTATTGCAAACCCAACAGGGTACAAATGAAAAGATGTACAGCCAAGCTCCGGCTCTTCATCAGTTGAGGTTCTTTAATTTTGACTCCATCTTACATTTGTCATCAATTTGTGTTGCCTTTACACAGACTGCTCTATTCATGAAGTGTTTCTGCCCTTTGGACTGCAACGTGTAGAAAACCCCACTCTGTCCTTGCTTTGAAAGCAATCTCAGACACTAGCTGGCCTAACTGCATACAGACATGTTCTGCCATTACTGATTGACCTATAAGTGCTGAAGTTGATTAACTTATGGGTTGGGCAGAAACACGACGTGAGGGGGACATTCTGGTTACATGATGTTTTTCTATTGGCTAATATTTTGCAGATCTTGTATGTCCATATTAGGTATTTTGTATGCTTGCAGAAGCTAGGACTGCCCCTTTCTTTATGCTGAGTTTGTAAATCCTAAGCATATAAAAGACCTCTGTGTTCTGTATTCTTTAGACTACCTCATTCACTTGCTACGGCTTCTGTGTGACGTGGCCTCACTTATTAAATTTAATAAAGATGTCTTTTAATATTTCAGCTTCTGTGCCAAGTTCTTTTGTATTAGTGAGAACCCTGAGAATGAAGATTTCAGTTCTTCACAGTGTTGCTGCAATAGGCCTCTAAGGAAGTGAAAGGGGTCAGAAATGAGCCGTGTATGTCTTGTGTTTCCTCCACACTTTGCCTGGTCAGACCAAGTGTAGTAGAAAGATGAAAGCATCTGTATAGGCATCCCCTTGCATAAAGGGGTCATGCATACAAAAAGTCTGGCCTTGGCCATAACACAACCCTATGTTTAAAACATGTGAAGGTCGGGCACGTGGTACTATCTCTCTATGTGACCTTTAATGCACACTAAAGTCATAAAAACACATTTGGTGATGAACCAGATAGATTTGCTCTCTGTTGCAGCTATGGCATATCTTACCTCTAACAATCCACTCCTGGATTTCTGACTCCTTGACGAGCACTGTCAGCAGTGCCTCCATGTACTCCCGGTAATGCTCCTCAGAAATAATGGGCAGAGACTGATTATGCTGAAATCCCGGCTTGACTGCTGCCATCCCTTCTGTAGCATGGTGATCACTGATGAGATCTTCCAGTCTGAGCTCACTTTCATCAGAATCTGAAGAATAGATCATACAACTTAATGCATTTCCTCTTAAAAAATAAATGTGATCAATCAGCTTTACCAAGATCAGCTTTACCAAAGATCAGACCACAGTAAGGCCTTACTGTGCCACACATGCTCCTGCATGCCTGAGAAGAAAACAGAATTGGCCTGATATACTCTCCCAGTTCACAAACCAGGGATGTGCACAGCGACTAGTCTGTGAACAGGGATGCCATCTGCAATGCTACCCATGTGTGAATGCGTCAGTTTGTAGGGATTTACAAAATGCTCTGCTTAATGTTTACTGTAGGGAATATGTATGTTCTGCATGGTCACACAGATATTTCATCCTTTTCTGGATTCTGTTTATGATGGCATTACAAGACTATGTACTGTGACACTGCTATGTGTACTCTGGCCATACATTGATACTTTCAAATAGGTTACAACCAATTGGTCTATTTAATTATCTTGCCAAATCATTCTCAATAGCACCAAAAGTGAATTAATGGCACTGAAGTTTAATGTTACATTTGGGCTATAGTGTGTGCCGCTCGTTAGCTGTGCTGAACTGTGGACCATTTCTGCCTGTATTCCTGGGAGCTGTCTGTCCCCCTGAAAGGAGCAATCTTACCAGCGCGTACTTGAGGCGCTATCGGGAGGCGGAGGAGCGCTGAGGGCAGCGCAGCCATTGTTGGACATCGAGGGCGGGGCCGGGACTGCGAGGCCCAGCATTCCAAGCGGCCAGGCAATCGCCGCAGCTGGAGCCTCTTCCCCGCCCCGCCTCTTCCTACTTAACCACTCCTATGCCCGCGCGCGCGGGGCGAAGACCGGGGCGAAGCCCGGGCAAAGGGCGGGCCGTTTGAGGCCGTTAGAGGACAGTAGAGACCGGACCGGGCCACCCCCCTAATTTCTCGCCTTCCACAATAATCGATTCTCACAATCTAGCCTGGCTATCCTGAAGTTCTGCTTAAACAAATGGCAACGAGGGAAACAAGAAGCAAGGCGGTTACCATGGTCACAGGTACTCTGGATAGTTTCCTTGCTAAGGCTAATACCGTGGTAAATAAGGGGCTCATAGTCTTAGAAAAACAAATAGCAGAAGAGATTGAAAGCTCGCACCTGGCTTCCCCGGGGTCTTCCTCTAATGGTAGATCGCCACAACTGCTGGATGCTACTCACCTATCACTTATGGATAGCATCGATCAAACTATAGAGTCAGTTCTGCAGCAGCTGAGGACTCCGTCCAACTCATTTAGGGATCGAGACTCTGTCCGCATCCTTGATGGGGTGGCATCCTCCCCTACATTACAGACTGTTCTACCTAGGGACTTGGGGAATGGTTCTATTGAAATGGATTATATGGGTCTCCGAGAGGATGCTGTCCCGAAAAGGAAAAGATCGCGGAAGTCTAAAGTTGCTAAATGGGCTAAAATAGATCCCACCTCAAACATCGCCGATGACAGCACTGACGCTTCTGGAACCCCTTCCTCTGAAATGGCGAGTTCTGTAGTCCACGCCACTAACCTCATACCTCCGCATACTGGCCCATTTATCTTTGGAGGGGGACTTCCAAACACTTCAGAGCATATCATTTCCTCACTTACTGACATCATTAAAAGTCTGTTGGTTCCCCTCTCCCTAAAATTGGACTGTATTGAGGCTAGACTTTTAGCAATAGAAAGATCAGGTGGAAATGGGGCTGATCAGCAAGGGTTGCGACTAAGTACAAATGGAGTAAATGGGACTAATGATGGGATTTTTCTCCCGCCTAGTGCTTCTATTACTGTGGTTCCAATTCTGCCAACAACTGTTCCCACGGAGAATGCCCCCACAATCACTCCACCACAACCTGCCCCTGTACCCCTACCTAGGCAATTGCCCCCGGTCCCACCTGTCAGGAGGTCGAAGTTACCTACTCCGGCTAGTTCACTGGGACAGGAGAGACCGCCTAATGTAATGGCTGACTGCCCCAATCGGATAGGCAACACCTTTAACCGACGAAAAGCAGTCAACTTGCCTCCTGAGGTGGCGGCTTATACTGTAATTTTGATGGGGGTACCTGAACTCCCCAGCAATGTGGTGGAATCTTACGATTGACTACGTAACAAAGTTATTAGTTGGCTAAATGTTCAAAGGCCCCTACCTCCTAACCTTAGAGGAGAAGTACTGATGGTTAGAAGGGTCCCATGGCTTGGGTATACTGTCAAGAAAAAGGGGGAAGATTGTATAATCATAAGTGTAGGAGTTCTCAGGTTGCTACGTACATTTGCAATTGGCTAGGGAGTCCGGGGAATACTTCCATAGAACTGGTCCCCCTGTCGTTCTTCTACCCCAATGTGCGAGATGTGACTACGGGGAGGGATGACGGCTGGACATGGGTGGGATTTGCTGTTGACGGGTCAAGGTATAGGCCTACTCGTTATGATACCCCTGTCTATGGCAATTATGTTCACCCCAACAGATACAGTTGCCTTGATCAGGTTGACTGACTCCAGAAGGGCGCATCCATTGGGGATACTGAAGGTGTAGCTTCTGAAACCGCTGGGTTGGGGACAGGAAGAGAGGTACCACTCAAGACCTTCACGCATCTCCCTCGGAGAGCATAACTACGGGCAGTTCCTGGGGCCAACTAGTTAACTTATTCCTGAGTCCATCCGGTCCAAATCTAATATCTGAAGCTCCATATGATAAGGGAATCCTACCGAATAGGTCTGAACTACCCCCGCTAGGTACCGCCGCTGTGATGACCGTGGGGACGGTACCTAAGACTCCCGTAGGAATCATGAAGGTCCTCTCCTGGAATGTGGCAGGCATTGCTAACAAATTAGATACAAATGATTGGGCTTCCTTGGTAGGCAGCAGCGACATCTGTCTCTTTCAGGAGACTTGGGCCAGGGAACACTTCCTCAGAGCAGGTTACGCAACCTTCTACATCAACGCTAAGTGGAATGGCAAAGGGAGGCCTTCTGGTGGACTAGCCGTCTGGGTGGCCAGTCATATTGGCTGTAATGGGGAGATAGTACCTACCTATTCGGAGGACATACAATGTGTCCTCCTTAAATGGCCCAATGCATTCAATCTGGCAATTGTTAATGTGTACTCACGCACCAGTCAGTGCGTCCATGGAATCACCCACTTGGACGATCTTTCATTATTTTTGGGTCAACTTCCCACTGACTGTAAGATATTGATGGGTGGAGACTTTAATTGTCACTTCGAACCCCTTGAAGGTCTGAAGGAGGGCGCCCTAACTGCTGAAGACGACTACTGGGGGATCCCCCCATGCCAATCCCCTCATCCCAAATCATGGTCCCCTATAGCAGTGCAGATCATGTCCCTGACTTTGAATTTTGCCGAGGGCCTGTAACGGGCGCACCCCATCTAATACCCCCTCAATGTGCACTTTTAATAGGAAGAACCACGAATCACGCCTGGACTACATTTTTCTGGATACAGGTTTGTGGTCAAAGGTCCAGGATTTTAGGATTGTAGAAAGAACAGACAGTGACCACAACGCCCTCTGTCTAGACATGGCTTACCCCGTCCCTGCTGTAGGGTTGCCATCTATTGACCTCAGTGAAGATCTAGGGAATTCGGTTCTAAGCACCAACAGACGCAGGGTAAGATGGGGGAAATTAGTAAATTCAAAAGAGAGCATAAATAAAATCTTTGAATTAGCACTCCCTAAGCTAGACGAAATAGATGAACTGATCAACCAACCCAGAGCCACAGATTTTAATGAGAAAATAGCCCAAATCCACACAGATTTGGTGGGAATTTTAGGAGAGGTTTTTTACCCAGTGGCGGTGCCAAGGAAGAAAAAGACTCGAACCTCAGCCTGGTATAACTCCACCTGTAAACAGATCAAGACCGAGCTGATCTCCACAATAAAATCAGGCACTAACAAGGATAAGGTTGCTGAACTTAGGCGTAAATATAGGGAAGCCCTGGCACAAGCAAAATCAGAATGGGACTGGAATAGATGGCAGGACCTTTCCCTAGCACTAGAAACGAGGGACTTTAGAAAATTCTGGTCTTTGGTTAACACTGGCTCAGGAGAACCAAAACCAGCAGTGGAGCCAAACATCGCTGCTCCGGTTTGGGAAGCCCACTTTAGCAAATTGTACCAAGATACTCCTGAATTTGCTAATGAGGTGGCCCTTGATGTCATATCTGACCCCGCAGATGGACTAGAATTTACATTGGGTGAGGTAGTTAGAGCCAAAGAGAGACTGGCGTTGGGGAAGGCCCCGGGACTCGACAGATTGCCCGGCGATCTGTTTAGATACCATCCAGGGATCTGGGGCCCGTACCTCCTAATTCTTTTTAATTCCATCCTGGGAGGCATGGAGATCCCCTGCACTTGGCTGGGGGCAGAGATAGTACCAATTTTCAAAAAGGGCTCTCCTCAGCTCCCAGCCAACTACAGGCCGATCAGCCTTATAGTTGTACCCCAAAAACTATTTTCTCGCCTTCTCCTGAACCACCTACTAGACTGGATGGAGGATAACGCTATTCTTAGTCCCCTCCAGGCGGGCTTCAGGAAAAACACGTCCACCATGGATCAGATTTTCCGCCTCGTTCTCCTCTACTGGAAAACAGTGAGGATCGAGGGGGGGAGTCTGTACATGGTGTTCGTGGACCTGAGGTCCGCATTCGACTTGGTTCCCCGCAAGAAACTATGGGAGGTCCTAAAAGAGTTGGGTGTTCCTCCTCAACTACTGCATGCTATAATTAGGCTCCATGAGGGCAATTTTGCCCAGGTTAGGTGTGGGAGGGATGGAGCGCTGTTCTCTAGGTTCCCAGTTCTCAGAGGGGTAAGACAGGGCTGCGTTCTTGCGCCGACCCTGTTTTGCCTCTTTGTTAACAGTGTCCTACTCCATCTCGACAATCTCAGGGACAATGACGCACCCCAGTTGGCAGGCAGGAGGGTACCGGCTATCATGTTTGCCGATGATACCCTCCTGCTTTCCAAATCCCCGATGGGGATCCAACGGATATTAGATGGGTTTGGCGTTTTCTGCAGGCAACATCGTCTGGAGATTAATACAGAAAAAAACAAATTCAAGATATTCCATGCCTCCTTTACAACTAGGCCTAATCCAACACTGGGTTCTGCAAGGCTGGAAAGGGTGAAAACGTTCCAGTATCTGGGGGTAACACTACACGATAATTTATCATGGGGCCCTCAGATAGTCAGATCCCGGTTAAAACTGTCCCAATTATCGGGCGCAATCCTGAAGGTCGCAAATACATCAACCTTTAAACCCATTAGTCCAGCCGTGGAGATGTATAAAACCCAAGCCAAAGCGGCCGCATCATATTGTTGAAAATGGCAATGTGTATGTACATAAGCGGCGTTCATTTTGTGTTCACTGTACCCCTTGTTGTAAGCAGAACGGATATCGCTAAAACACTGACTGTGTCATCCCGCTAGCATAGACCCATGCACACACGTACACGACAGCCATTTTAGGTATCATGGTCTCCTAGTTCACGATCGATCATCGGCACACTTCCCTGACCCTGCAAACTTCCCCCATGCACCCTGACCGCCCCCGCTCTCACATGCATAAGTCATGAGCCCTCCCCTCCCGCATGACTCTGTCTCTGAGAATGGCACCCCGCGCCTGACCAACACCTCCTGTCCCTCCATGAATACCCCTCCTTTGATGACCTCTTCCTCTGAACCTAATTGTTTGCACGGACCGCTGGTCATCCCTTAGCCCGAGGATACAGTTTATTGCCCACTACTGTATGCACTCGTCTTTCTTGAAAGAAGCCACTATTGATCATGACCACCCCACCCCCTGAGATTCGATCAGGCGCACACATTCCAAAGGAATCAGCAGAACACTCAGCTGCGTGACAGCCCCCTCCTATTGTATGGAGGATAAGGGCCCCTACTGTAGCCACGTGTTGGAATATCTTCACACTTCACAATGTCTTGATTGTAATGAAGGATGTGTGTGCCATAAACCTGTGTATAAAAGATGAAGCCTCAGAGAAAATTGTTAGAGCACCTCCCGAAGACACTATGCGAGTGTCCCAAATGACATGCTCTCCTCATGAGTAATAAACTCTGTTCTTGTTTTCCTGCCTTCAGCGCCCGTCTCTTTATTTGGTAATTGTTCAAGATGGAAACTAAGAGTCGGCCTGCACCAGCAGCCTGGGCATCGGGTGCGATGTGGGCTGACTTTTCTACAATATGGTAGTGAGTTGTGGGGTCACATAGCTGGGGCAGAACTAGTCAGAGTAGAAAACAACGTCCTCAGACGCCTTCTGCTTCTTCCCCAAGGCACACCCTTGCTACCACTAAGACTAGATCTGGGGCTCCCCTCAATAGGGGATGAATTGGAACTAAAACCGCTGAGGTTTTGGCACAGGCTCTGGTCCACTGGCGAACTTGCACATTACAGGGAAGACCTTAAGCATGTTATGAAGCTTAACCAGCGTGACAGAATCCCGTGGTTGACCTTTATTAAGAGAGAACTACATCGTCTGGGACTCCCTGAGTTATGGGAGGATCCTGAAAGAGGCTGTCAAAGGGTTCCCCGTAAAAGGCTGGTGGAAATATTTAAAAAGAAAAGTCTAGTCTTTCGGGTGTCTGCACCAAAAAACGGTACCCTGACCGAACAATTCCTGGATTCCAAAAATTCTTATAATTTTGAAGGTTTTATGGACATCATATTTCCTATTTTAGCAAGGAAATTGTTCATCCAATGGAGGCTAGGCACCCTGCCCCTGAAAACTTTTACTTGCAAATGGACAACACGGGATGAAAAAACCTGTCCGGGGTGCAATAACTATGATGAGGAAGAAATTCACGTTCTGTTCTTTTGTCCGGCCTACACTAGACCGAGAATTACTGGCTAGTGCCTTTGTGTAGGAACTTGGGCATAAGAAATTACTTACATTCATACAGAATACTGAAGACAAGTACCCTGCCCACATTGTCTTTGCAGTTGCTAAGTTTATAATGGCCATGTGGCAGATAAGGGGGAAAATACCAAAAGACTGAATACTGATATGAATTGTAATGAAATTGCTACTCATGTCTAGGCTCTTCAGGGGAATGAACTACCCATGAAACGTACCATGTCATGTTTTTATCGTATGTGGATGTTTTTTAATTGTTTTAATGTTTTTAATCAATCTTTTATGGTCTCAAATGGCCGAAATAAAGAATTTTTGGATTGGATTGGCTATAGTGTGTATTTAAAGCTCAAAAATATATGGCTGACAAGAGCAGCACTGCTCTCTGGCTGGACTGTGGTTTATAAGCACTGCAGTCACATAGAAAAAGGAAAAGCATCTTTGCCATGTAGGAAAACCTATTTTTATATATTAATAATTCCATACTAAAGTATGGCTTGTAAGCCCACAGGGCAGAGCAATTAATATTTAAAATTACATATTTGAAAAAATGTGTCCTCACAGTCACTGAATGTCTATAAGCAGTAGGGTTGAGCTACATTCTCCCGAAACAGGCCTAGATATAATTAATATTTCATTGGCCTTAATTCATAACTTTGCCTGGGTAAATGTTAGCAAAATGAATCAATGCTACGTTCCACTCAGTTATAAAAATCCAATTTATTGGTGATATCAGATGTTTGATAATGGTAGAGGAAAACTAACTCTGCGATATGCAGTTTGTGCCCCCTGGGCCAAAACTGGCTTCAAACCAGCTTTGCCATTTGGCTCACTTCCTGAGGCTCAATACACATCCCTGGTTGGAATTAAGAACACTTCCCTCCAGAGGACAGTGGTTTGGCCTCTGAGTCCAGGAAAGCAGGGGTGTTGTGAGCATCTTGCCACTTAACATAGAACATTCTTAATGCTACTTCTTACCAGGGCCTGAGCAGAATGTTACTGGTGTTGAGACCTAAACAGGATGTGTTTATGAAGTTGGTAAGACTGAGACTCCCAGTTCCCAAATTAAAAACCCACTTTTTGATAAATATTAATTAGGTAGGTATCATTTATGAATGCCTAAAAAAGTAGGGATGGTTGCCTGAAAGGATCAGCAGACCACCATACTTGCACTTCTTTCCCAAACAGGACTTTTTTTTTTAAAAAGCAACCCATTTCCATTAAAGAGACAGGCACTGCTTTAAAAACAAACATTTGCAATTTTGCAGCACATCTGATCTCCTAAGCCCCTCAGACGTGATCCCTAAAGGGGAAGTTGTCCCACAGGGAGCATTAGCGAATCAGTTACCTCCCCAACCTAACAGCTACTACTTGTTCAATGGTTTGCAGCCGCACCTGAGGTCACAAACCATTGATTCATTTGACACTCGCTAAGCGGAGGGGAATCCCTCTTTCACACCCGCTCCTGTTTACTATTCACTAAGGGTCCCAAAATGCCATGCGCGAGCCAGAAGAATTTTCCGACTTAAAAATTGGATTTTGTACATTGTGAAAAGATGTTTTAAAAAACTTTACTACATGAGTGCCTAAGTCACACAAATCCTGTGTTTCAAAAGGTGTAATGAGTCACCTAAATGTTTATAAGGTCCTGTTAATGTTTAAAAACGTAAAATGTAAGTGGACGTCATTTTGGATAAATGTAGTGTTTCAGAAAAGGACTGTTTAGGGAATTCTGTACCTTCAATTTAATACAAAATATAATGTGTCACGTGGTCTATTTGCACTTTTCACTCTGCATAATAGTTTACATATTTTAAATTGTAGTATTTCTATTTTTAAAGTCGGCTTTATGTTATGATTTTATGTTAGGACCTCAAGGTAGCCTGTGTCCTGATATATGGAATGTTACTAAGAGGATGAACATATTTAAGCCTCAGAACACACTCCCCCTACTGTTCTACCTATTATTGCTGAGTTGGATGCCACATGTTCATTTTGCTGAAGGTCTATTCACTTGGCCTGCCTCTGAAGCAAATTAGCACATACCTCTGAGCATCTCAGATTTACACCAGCCATCGTACTCTCATACTGCAGTCACAAAGTCTTACAGTGCAGCAAATCTTGAGAATCTTCCATTCCCATACCTGCATTGTCAATAGAGCCGATGTATTGCTCTTGAGGCGTTCCAAGTCCGTTTCCATTTAATTTACTATTTACACTTTGCAGGCTTTGGTTGTTTTCTAGGTTGTCTTTAAGAGAAACATTTTCCAAAGTTGCACTTGAACGTCTCCACCGTTTATATGCTTCAAAGCAGATTTCTGGTTTAATTCAAGTGCCAGTATTCAACTTGTCTCCAATCTCTCCTGTTGGACATTTGCCCTTCCTGCTGGGTCACCCACGATTTTAGTTTTGCTTTTTTGCCGAAAACTATTTTTGCAGGTTATAAAACTCTGTGCACTTAACCCCTGCTAACCAGTGGTGAAGTGCCTGTGGTCCTGTTTCACTTTGATAAAATGGCATACCCCTAATTGGCATATTCAACTTACCTCTAAGCGCCTACTATGGTGCCCAACGTGTATCCAGGGCCAATAAATTAAATGTCTTCTGTGAGCTGCAGCACTCAATGTGCCACCCATGCACTGACAATGTGAACATGACTAGAGGCCGGCCACCAGTAGCCTGGATGTGCGGGTTTAAACTGCAAATTCATACTGTCAAAATATACCCCTTTTGAAAGCCTAAAATACACCTTTTAAATAGTTATAAGGTACCCTTAGGTAAGAATTACAGCCCATTAAAAAAGGGTGCATGGTCCTGAAAAGAAGGACATATAAAGGATAATGCTAAACATGTCCTTACAGTGACTAGCACCTAAAAACTATTTTTACTGTTGCACGGCTGGCTATTCTATAGAAAATCATTGGGGTACAATATTTGGTTTAATAAATGTTATCTCCGCCTCAGAAGTAGATATGACACGCCCAATTCACTACTGAAGAGTAACGTGCAATACTTTATTTTGGAGGATGTATTTTAAAATGTTGCTTTTGGCTGTCCAAAACTGCCTGGAAATTAAATCTGCATTTTGCTCTCTCGCTCCCTTCTGCCATCCAGTAATTAGCATTTCAATGGGTGTAAATAAGGTGAGAATGTGCTCCCATGGCAGGGACACAGGGCCTTAGGCGTGTGTGGAGGTACTGTGACCTTAACATAAGTGGCATTTTAAGTTGTAATAATGCAATTCAATGTTTCTCTATGGGAACAGACAGCCTTACCAGAGTAAAATGGTTTTCAAGCCTTTTCATCGTAATGATAAGTGGAATATTAAACCTTTGCATGTCCTACTTTTAAATAGTTTGCACCCTGTCTTTAGGGGCACTAAGGCCTACCTTAGGGGTGATTTAACAATATTTAAAAGGAAGGTTTAGGCCTGTCAAAAGAGTTTATTTAGATAGGGCGAATTGGCAGTTTTTAAACTGCTCTGCCAGGGTACAGTGGTAGGTCTGGGTTCGGGTTTGCTATGTCACTGTAGTGGTTCGAACAATGTGTGCTACAGTTCACTGGTGACATTTAACTTACAGGCCTTAGGTACAATGTGCACTATATACTAAGGACGTATGGGTAAGTTAAATGCGGAAATCATGAGCAGCAATCTTTGAATATTTTTGGCATACGTCACTATGGGGTTACTTTTTCAAGTCAGCTGACACACTTCGAAGCAATGTTTAAGCCAACTTCGAGGGATAAAGTATGATAAAGCATGTCAAACACATTCATAGATGTTTGCCTCCAATATTACTGCTCATGCACTGTTCTTATCTGTTTGTATTTTTGTTTTATTTAATTTTTTCTTGTTACCATATAATGCCTTGTTATCATTGAGTCATGATTCCCATGGTGACTTAAACTTATTCGCTGGGAGTCACGTGATATGTATTGTTACAAAAAAGTGAATAAATACATTTTACAAAAAAATAGATGTCTGCCTGTGCAACCATTTTTCCATGTTTTTGTCATATTTTATCAATACTTCTCATTGCCGTACTATATAATTAGTATACCATTCCAAGATGACTTAATGCATTGAAATCAAAATGCCAGCCATGTTGGAAGAGTAAATAATGTTAAAGTATGCTGACAATTTATTGTGATCACTGCCCATCTTTGAATGGTAAACTAAAAAAAAAAAGGAATGGAGAAAATAATTGTAATAGGGAGATGTCTGCCCCTAGCAATAAATAAATAAATAAATTAATTAAAAAATGAAAAAAAATATTAAAGAAAATAAAGGACACATTTGTTCAACGTGCCTTGGCAATGAAGACGACCATTTCTAAGGTGGACATGCATAGCATAAAAATAAATGAAGACCACTGACCCAAAGGAAGAACATATTTATATAAGCCAGGTCTAAAAATTGTGTTTGCTTTCAGGGATTAAAGCATACAAAATTAATAAAGTTCTAACACAGAAAGAGACAATATAGTATTTACCAAAATTGTCATGGCTGAGTTCAACTTCAGGAATGACTGTTGCATCTGTTATGTCCTTTTGCTCAGGATCCTCCCAAAAGAACTGCACAGCAAAATCTATCACTCTTCCTGCAGCAAAAACGAAAAGACAAAATCGAGAAAATCACTGTTCTATATCCTTTTTTCATTGTCGTATCCAGGGCCGGACTGATAACCAGAACTGGCACTGGCAAAGTGCTCGGCCGCCCCCCCACCCCCCTCTCCACTTGGGGGTGCCGCCGAGCTCAGCCAATTTTGGGACAGGGCCGATTTTGCAGCTATGCTGCAAAAACGGCCCCCAGGGGCCCAACACCGTCCCCGGCCCGTGCGGCGCACCGGGGAACTGGAACAGACCAGTGCATGAGCAATCCTATGAACTAGGAAAACAAGTTTCAAATTAGTTCTATCTGTGACTAATATTAATCTATATTCCATACTTGGAAGTACTTGTGATTTTTCTGACAACTCCATTTTATTTTTGGAGTAAACTGCTAACCTCATTGGAGTCCCAATATTAAGGGGGCTTTAATAGCCAATTACAGAAAGATAGTGTCAGGCCAAAAATAAATTTTAGCCCAGCAATATTTATTTCTTCGGTTCCAAAGAAGTAGGAATTACATGCAAAACATGTTGTCCTTATTTGAACAAGTACCTGGCATACTGGAAATGTTTCTTGTATGTCATTCGTGGCATAAGGTGGCCCTTACAACAAAACGCTGGGCCTGGCACACTGGAAGTAATTCTTGAGCTATGGGGGCCACACATGGTAAAAAATGAGGTTAACTTCTCAGGAACCTAAGGCTTCAATGGCTCCCCATCAAAATATTTGAATATTTAAAGAGTGCTCTTTCAGCGTCAATGACTATTTAGCAAATATATATTAAAACTATGCTTTAAAATCCACTATTTGACCCCATTTTCTCAAACGTTTCTGAGGGAGAGAACCATATGAACCCTTCAGAAAGATCTTGATCGTTTAAATCTCTGGCAAGTATTACATCCCACCATCTTCAAAGATCACTGACTGCCACTGTATTATAAAGAAAAGTTGCATACCTGTTAACATTATTAATTCATTGCTGGTCTGCGCAGACCCCAGAACACCTTATTCAATGTATATTTTAAGAATTCAGGAAAATGATGTATAAATTGTGTTCATCACTGGAAGTCATTTTCCATATAGTCACAGTGTAGACTGTCGGATATGTATTTTCCTGGTGAATGCCAGGGAAGAAACAATTGGTAAAATATATACCAATGAAGCCTTTAAACTTGCAACACTATGTTATAGGGAAAAAGGCTGTCCATAACCACAGACAGCATGAGAAGGAAAAGACATTCTATCCTGATAGTGATCCTGTAATTTTAAGGACCTCAGAGCAAGACCAATGCCACATTGTTTGAGCGTAGAGTGACAATTGTCTTGCACTTGTTCCATCTTGCTTGTTTATATAATACATTGTAGTGGTGTTGTCTGTTTGAATCATCAGAACTTTTGATTTGAGGGATGGTAGAAAATCTTTGAGGACTAGATGTTCAGCTCTCAGTTCTAACAAGTTTACATGATAGGATATCTCTTTTCAAGACCAAAGACCTTGAGTGGTAAGGTGAATCAGATAAGCACCACATACTGTTAGTGAGGCGTCTGTGATGATGGATTGAGATGGTGTTTCTTTCTAAAAAAATAAACTCAGTTCAGAAGATTCTGTGGTTTGGTCCACCAGGAGAGACAGTGACGTGTATTCTCTGCTAGGAAGATTGGATCTTCCCAGTCTACCATTCTTTGTGACCATTGATCCTCTAGGAAAATCTGTAGAGGTCTCATGAAGAGACGTGCGTTCGGGACAATGGAGGTACAGGATGCCACTGATCTCAGAAGAGATGCTACCTGACGAACAGTTGGCTTGGTACTCTGCAGAAGTTGTGCACACTTCATTTGGATTGATATCACTCTCTCCTCCGAAGGAAACACCTTTTCTCTTTGAGATTCTAATGTTGGCCCTAGAAAGGTGAGGCACTGGACTGGTGTAGAGACAGATTTTTCTGCATTGACTTGTAGCCTTAATTTTGCTAGAAGAACTGTGGTAGTGTAGCCTTTCAGTGCTTTGCCTGGAGGGTCTGCCGTTATTAGCCAATCATCTAAGTATGGATATACGAAAATACCTTTGTTTCCTAGATGTGCTGCCACCACTATCATTCATTTAAAAAAAGTTTGAGGGGCTGAATTCAGGCCAAAGGGGAGTACATCGTACTAACAGTGCTCTGTTCCTACTATGAATCTTAGGAACTGTCAGTGACGGGAGATGATTAGAATGTGTAAGTATGCGTCTTGCAGTTCCACCGCAAAAAGCCAATTTTCCTTCTTAAGTGTGGTAATATTAGTTGAAGTGATATTGATGGAGCAAGGATTCGCACGTTACGCGACTTGCTTGAACTCATGAACCTCGAATAACTGTAACAGAATAACCCAACATGTTTTGTCTTACTAATTGCCCTTTATTTTGACATTTGGGGTGTCCTAGCGATGCTTGCCTATGTGTTTACTAAAACTTAATAACGCTTGTCATTAAAAATGGCCGCTGCTTGGCGGGGTTTCTTCTGCGCATGCGTTGGTCACACTCACGTGATGTGACGTACTCGCAGTTCTGGTGGGAAATATTTGCTCATGCGCAGTATAGCTAGAATTTCCGTTTTGTCTTCTCATATGCTCCGTGCTTGCAAAGCTGCTTTTGCAAAGTTGTTTATTCTGCATTAACCATAATGCTATAGTTATTATAAAGTAAGGGGTATAGAGTAGCTATTCATGGTATACAGTGTATTCATTTTTTCTGTATTTCTAAATTGTTTTCGCTTACTTTTCATGTACCGCGTTCTTGGGGGTCTAAGGAACACTCGTGATTCCATGTTGAATAGTCTTTCTGCGCATGACAGCCTTCTGCCGGTGGCATTGACAATTTGCCAACTGGAGGTCACTGCCAAGATGTGCCTGGGAAGATGCACCTTCGTCTAGCAGAAGAAGCTGAATTTGCTTTCAATGTATCATAATTCATAGATGTACTATTGTAATGCAGAAAGTTAGGTCATGGGAACCCAAAATTCAATAGGCGGTCCCAGACAATGTAAATGCAGGCTTGTAGAAATGAAATGTGATTAGTGTGTTGACCTATCCTACTTGGGGACCAATCGGAATAGGGGATTCTTACACTTGCAACATTTGGGGGGTGGTACACTGACCCGAAAACAGTATAACTAGCCTAGGTTTAGCTAGAGAAATTGTCCGACTTGTCCGAATAGCTGACCTGTCACTGACCCAACGCACTCAATAGGTGACTGATACAGAGAGCTGCGGAGCACTCTGTCCAAAATTTCCATAGACCCTAGAGGTTTTAAACCTTAAGTGCTGGCGGAGCACTTTGCTGGGGAATTCGAAAACCCAATCGGGGTTCTGACTGATAGCTGCAGAGAGGGTGGAGCGCAGGCGTTTCTTCCGAACTGCGGGTGCTGGTCTTACCTTGGTGATCCTGTCCTGATCCTAATCTGGGTTTCCTGTCCTGTCCTGGGGTGTCCATTCTGCACTTGCTGTCCCATTGATGATTGTCCTTCCTTGGGGTTTCTCCCGGCCGGACTGATAACCAGAACTGGCACTGGCAAAGTGCTCGGCCGCCCCCCCACCCCCCTCTCCACTTGGGGGTGCCGCCGAGCTCAGCCAATTTTGGGACAGGGCCGATTTTGCAGCTATGCTGCAAAAACGGCCCCCAGGGGCCCAACACCGTCCCCGGCCCGTGCGGCGCACCGGGGAACTGGAACAGACCAGTGCATGAGCAATCCTATGAACTAGGAAAACAAGTTTCAAATTAGTTCTATCTGTGACTAATATTAATCTATATTCCATACTTGGAAGTACTTGTGATTTTTCTGACAACTCCATTTTATTTTTGGAGTAAACTGCTAACCTCATTGGAGTCCCAATATTAAGGGGGCTTTAATAGCCAATTACAGAAAGATAGTGTCAGGCCAAAAATAAATTTTAGCCCAGCAATATTTATTTCTTCGGTTCCAAAGAAGTAGGAATTACATGCAAAACATGTTGTCCTTATTTGAACAAGTACCTGGCATACTGGAAATGTTTCTTGTATGTCATTCGTGGCATAAGGTGGCCCTTACAACAAAACGCTGGGCCTGGCACACTGGAAGTAATTCTTGAGCTATGGGGGCCACACATGGTAAAAAATGAGGTTAACTTCTCAGGAACCTAAGGCTTCAATGGCTCCCCATCAAAATATTTGAATATTTAAAGAGTGCTCTTTCAGCGTCAATGACTATTTAGCAAATATATATTAAAACTATGCTTTAAAATCCACTATTTGACCCCATTTTCTCAAACGTTTCTGAGGGAGAGAACCATATGAACCCTTCAGAAAGATCTTGATCGTTTAAATCTCTGGCAAGTATTACATCCCACCATCTTCAAAGATCACTGACTGCCACTGTATTATAAAGAAAAGTTGCATACCTGTTAACATTATTAATTCATTGCTGGTCTGCGCAGACCCCAGAACACCTTATTCAATGTATATTTTAAGAATTCAGGAAAATGATGTATAAATTGTGTTCATCACTGGAAGTCATTTTCCATATAGTCACAGTGTAGACTGTCGGATATGTATTTTCCTGGTGAATGCCAGGGAAGAAACAATTGGTAAAATATATACCAATGAAGCCTTTAAACTTGCAACACTATGTTATAGGGAAAAAGGCTGTCCATAACCACAGACAGCATGAGAAGGAAAAGACATTCTATCCTGATAGTGATCCTGTAATTTTAAGGACCTCAGAGCAAGACCAATGCCACATTGTTTGAGCGTAGAGTGACAATTGTCTTGCACTTGTTCCATCTTGCTTGTTTATATAATACATTGTAGTGGTGTTGTCTGTTTGAATCATCAGAACTTTTGATTTGAGGGATGGTAGAAAATCTTTGAGGACTAGATGTTCAGCTCTCAGTTCTAACAAGTTTACATGATAGGATATCTCTTTTCAAGACCAAAGACCTTGAGTGGTAAGGTGAATCAGATAAGCACCACATACTGTTAGTGAGGCGTCTGTGATGATGGATTGAGATGGTGTTTCTTTCTAAAAAAATAAACTCAGTTCAGAAGATTCTGTGGTTTGGTCCACCAGGAGAGACAGTGACGTGTATTCTCTGCTAGGAAGATTGGATCTTCCCAGTCTACCATTCTTTGTGACCATTGATCCTCTAGGAAAATCTGTAGAGGTCTCATGAAGAGACGTGCGTTCGGGACAATGGAGGTACAGGATGCCACTGATCTCAGAAGAGATGCTACCTGACGAACAGTTGGCTTGGTACTCTGCAGAAGTTGTGCACACTTCATTTGGATTGATATCACTCTCTCCTCCGAAGGAAACACCTTTTCTCTTTGAGATTCTAATGTTGGCCCTAGAAAGGTGAGGCACTGGACTGGTGTAGAGACAGATTTTTCTGCATTGACTTGTAGCCTTAATTTTGCTAGAAGAACTGTGGTAGTGTAGCCTTTCAGTGCTTTGCCTGGAGGGTCTGCCGTTATTAGCCAATCATCTAAGTATGGATATACGAAAATACCTTTGTTTCCTAGATGTGCTGCCACCACTATCATTCATTTAAAAAAAGTTTGAGGGGCTGAATTCAGGCCAAAGGGGAGTACATCGTACTAACAGTGCTCTGTTCCTACTATGAATCTTAGGAACTGTCAGTGACGGGAGATGATTAGAATGTGTAAGTATGCGTCTTGCAGTTCCACCGCAAAAAGCCAATTTTCCTTCTTAAGTGTGGTAATATTAGTTGAAGTGATATTGATGGAGCAAGGATTCGCACGTTACGCGACTTGCTTGAACTCATGAACCTCGAATAACTGTAACAGAATAACCCAACATGTTTTGTCTTACTAATTGCCCTTTATTTTGACATTTGGGGTGTCCTAGCGATGCTTGCCTATGTGTTTACTAAAACTTAATAACGCTTGTCATTAAAAATGGCCGCTGCTTGGCGGGGTTTCTTCTGCGCATGCGTTGGTCACACTCACGTGATGTGACGTACTCGCAGTTCTGGTGGGAAATATTTGCTCATGCGCAGTATAGCTAGAATTTCCGTTTTGTCTTCTCATATGCTCCGTGCTTGCAAAGCTGCTTTTGCAAAGTTGTTTATTCTGCATTAACCATAATGCTATAGTTATTATAAAGTAAGGGGTATAGAGTAGCTATTCATGGTTTACAGTGTATTCATTTTTTCTGTATTTCTAAATTGTTTTCGCTTACTTTTCATGTACCGCGTTCTTGGGGGTCTAAGGAACACTCGTGATTCCATGTTGAATAGTCTTTCTGCGCATGACAGCCTTCTGCCGGTGGCATTGACAATTTGCCAACTGGAGGTCACTGCCAAGATGTGCCTGGGAAGATGCACCTTCGTCTAGCAGAAGAAGCTGAATTTGCTTTCAATGTATCATAATTCATAGATGTACTATTGTAATGCAGAAAGTTAGGTCATGGGAACCCAAAATTCAATAGGCGGTCCCAGACAATGTAAATGCAGGCTTGTAGAAATGAAATGTGATTAGTGTGTTGACCTATCCTACTTGGGGACCAATCGGAATAGGGGATTCTTACACTTGCAACATTTGGGGGGTGGTACACTGACCCGAAAACAGTATAACTAGCCTAGGTTTAGCTAGAGAAATTGTCCGACTTGTCCGAATAGCTGACCTGTCACTGACCCAACGCACTCAATAGGTGACTGATACAGAGAGCTGCGGAGCACTCTGTCCAAAATTTCCATAGACCCTAGAGGTTTTAAACCTTAAGTGCTGGCGGAGCACTTTGCTGGGGAATTCGAAAACCCAATCGGGGTTCTGACTGATAGCTGCAGAGAGGGTGGAGCGCAGGCGTTTCTTCCGAACTGCGGGTGCTGGTCTTACCTTGGTGATCCTGTCCTGATCCTAATCTGGGTTTCCTGTCCTGTCCTGGGGTGTCCATTCTGCACTTGCTGTCCCATTGATGATTGTCCTTCCTTGGGGTTTCTCCCGTCCTTTACTGACCCGTGGCCAGGGTTGGTCTTCACACCATACTAGGTAAATATAGTGCTGAGACTCTATTCTGCACCTTTCTATTTTTCTGTCTTTTGCTTTAATAAAGACATACCTTTGCATATGTTGATTTTCCATGCTTTTCCCAAATTACTAAATGAAAAGGTCATACATTATTGCTGTTTTCTAGCATGTTCCTATGTTTCCCTTCCTTGAGTACAATTCTTGATACTGTTCACAGAATATAAATGTGTTTTATCGTTTTGTCTTCTTTAACTGACTATATGAAGGTTCTGAAATTCTAGCGTGTTCCACTTCTTATCTTCCCATAGTTTCATGATACTTACAAAGTTCTCATAATATAAATCAAAGTTCTTTTCCACACCAGGAGTAATTTTTCCAATAGCGACTTTCTAGTATGTTCCTTAACCTTTCACGCCTTAATTATTACTCAAGGTTATATTCTGAAATTTCTGATTAGCATGTTCCCTGTTCTTACCTACCTTTAGACGCATAAATGGTTGGCCTGATTTATTTCTTATACGGATATGTGCTCTTTGTAATTTTGGTTATCGATAGTTTAATAGTTGTAAATCTAATGCTTTCCGAATCTGAAATTTAGATAAAGGTTTTAAAACTTTCCCGGAGTCTGTGGTCTTTATGAGAATAATAAGAGAAAATATAAAAGTTGGTATTTTTGTTGTCTGCCTTTCTTTTACAGCTAGCTCCCTGATCCATTGTCGTCATAGGTACCTGTAACGGTGGATTGGTAAGTCGGGTACAGTAGAAAACAAATAGGAAGGAACAAGGGATACTGGTAGTAGAGTGTAAGGTCACCTGATTAATGAATATGGTAAATTGAAGTTATATGGGCCTGATACGTATATGGTAAAATTGGTTGGTCGGGTGACCTGCGCGCTCTATCAGTATTTTTCCGGTAGCCAGAGGATGGTTTAGGGACTAGTTAAAATAAGGTAGGACTAGTTAAGATAGCTAGGTAGGTTGGATGCTGCTAAATGGTTATTTGCTGCTAAACTGTGAACATTTATTGCTGCTGAATTGATCGATCACGTGAAATGTTTTTACTTTGAAAATTATGAAATGCTTTAAATTGTTTTTCTTGCTGTTATATTGATAATTGTACTAATAATACTCGTTTGTGAATATTATATGTTGTCTGGAATCCCCGGGGAATTGAATAGCGGGTGGTGAGGAGAATCCACGCCGTGGTGAGGTCATTGGCTCCAGGAAAATTGGTGCAGGTTAGGCAGAACTGGAAGCACTAATTAGGGTTTCTGAATTTATGTTTGAATAAATGGTAGCAAAGAGTTCGCTGGCAAAACTTCTATTGTGATATAACCTAGTAAGGGTCACACGGAAGGAGTAGCAGGTTCGTCTAAGCTTGATTGTTAGCAAAGGAGTTCGCTGGTGAAACTTTGGACTTAGTATATATCCCGGACAGAGTGGATGAGTCGAAAGAAGTAGCAGGTTCTCTAATGCTTGAGTGAAGGGTAGGCGGAAGAGATCTATCCGTAGTGTATGAAAAGTAGACAGGAGAGGTTTACTTGCAGTAAAACTTATCTTTCCTTTCTAGACACTCGAGTACAGTGGCGAATGTGTTTTCGTTGTTAATTAACTAAAGCACTTGCACTTTAAGAAGAGAAATTAAGTTTCCATTACCTTGTGAAGGAGGGAGTCAGGTGCGGAGCTGCTCTGACGTCACTCTGTGCCGCACTGGTATTGGTCGAGACAACGGGTGTGTAGCGGAGCTGGAATTGTAAAGGAGGGGTGAGTGCCGAAGCGTGAGAACCTGTTTCGCGAAAAGCCCGCGCACCCATTGGTCAAGGTTATTTGAAATCGTGCATTTTATTGGTTGCACGAGAATAAACAACGCATTTGGATTGGGAGTGATTTTGTAAACAAAGTCGCTCACAGGAAATCGTATGTGGCATACGTATAGGCCAGAGACTAGACCCGATCCACGACATTTAGGGTTTGAGAAGGATCAGTGGAAAGGTCATAACACCAGCATAATGTACGGAAATAAGAGAAAATTGACCCTTGTAAACAAGGTGAAGAATTATTTCAAAAAGGACAAACCGGCCAAAACTAGAGAAGGTGTTGTTATTCGGCAACCTAATACTCCCGCATCTTTCATGATGTTTGATAAAGGGTACCACTCGTGTGTATGGTTAGAAAACTGGGCGGAATACACAAAGGATGATGGAATCTTGGCGTTTCCATTGGAAGGTACATTTAATGGCAGGATTCTTTTTAATTAGAGAACCCGAATGAATGACTTACATCCTAGACGTAGATTGACCCAGTACGAAGCCTTAGAAGAATGGGAGATAGAGGCTTTTGAGAGAGATAAGCCCCGAATGGACAAAGGGTTAACTAAATGGTATCCAAAATTGAAGCAAGAAACCAGAGAGAAAAAGATGAAACAATGGAGACAGAACATGATAGTAGAAGGACTGTACCCTATGATGGCACTAGGAGAACCCGTGGGATGGAAAAAGACAGAGAAAACTAGACATTTGGTAACCAGCGGAGATTCAGATGATGATTATCTGGAGGAAATACTGATGAAGAACCCACCTCCTTATAATGAAAGTTCAAGACCCCTCAGTGCAAGAGATACTTGTCTAAGACCACCCTTTAGTGAAGAATCAAGATATTCAGGCGAGAGAGACTTCGGTCTAAGACCTCCTTATGAGGAAGAACCAAGATCCTTAAGCACAGGAAACCTGTTCCCGAAACCTAATTATGGTGAAGGACCGAGTATGACGCATCCCACTGCCCGAGTTATGCCCCAACTCTGACTCCACAGGTATTGCATGAGAATTCCTTGGAAAGGATATTGCAGGAAAAGGAGCGAGAGGCTCTAGCCAAACAAAGAACCAAAATAATTTAGAAAATCTCCCAGTTAAATACAAGCCCTGAAGCCTTGACAATCCCAGTAACTATTGGACCAGTTGTTCCTTTGTATGGAAATAACCAGGGGAGTCCAAAGACTCCGATCATTACCCCAACTGTAGTGCAGCCGAGAAAAGAGCCCTTAATTGTAGATGATCAGAAGAGTGAATGTGAATCCGAGGTTTCTCTAATGGATTTGCCGATTAGGGAACCAGGAAGGGGTTCGCAGACATACTCCTTTTTCTTCTGGAGAAACTCAAATGGAATCAACTTCAGGTACTAAAAGTGTTACAGTAGTGACTCCTGAAGAGATTGAGAGATGGAGTAGAGAATTAGAGAAGCAAAATCCCCAGTCAAAACCATTAGATATTTACAAATTGAGAATAGAATTGGAAGAAATGATGGCTGGAAATGTGGGGTTAGACAGACTAAATACCTATTCAGAAGAAGAACTACTATTTATCTGCAAGAGTATTACTCGTAATACCCGAGTGTTCCATGAGAAATTAAGGGACACCGCAGCTAGTATGGGAATAGATATTGAGAAATCAAAGTCATTACAGAAACCCTATAGAGCAGAGCTCTCAGACAAAGATCTAGAAAATATGAACGTAGCAGGAAAGAAGGTACAGATCAGAGAATTATTGAACCTGTTGCAAAAATGGGGAGAATTAGAAAAGTGGAAAGCCAGGTGGGCAAAGAAAAAGGAGGCGATTAGGTCAAAACAGATGTCTTCTGAGTATGTTTTAAAGGAAGCTGACAAGCCGGAATAGTTATGTCCAATGCGAGAAGTGCCAGGTGGAAAGTATGTGCACGTTCCATGGTCCCGACAGGATATTGTGTCTTTTACAAATGATTTTCCGAAATTACGAGAAAAGCCCGTAGAATGGTACAGACAAGTAGAGAGGTTTATGAAAGTACAACAATGCCTGTGGAAAGACCTGGATGGGTTTTTCGATATCGTGGTTCCCGTAGATTTGTGGACAGAATGTAAAATTGCCATTGATTGGCCTAGTAAAGAATACCCGAGGGACTCAATCACAGGGGCTCCTTCTGATGGCGTAATGAAGAAATATAATCAGGTAATATTGCATCTGAAGGGAAAAGTGCCTGCAAAGGAGCCAGATTGGACCCGAATAGATAGAACTACCCAGGATAGAGACGAAACTGTGCATTCTTACTATGAACGACTGTTACAGGTGTTCAAAACGTACAGCGGCATAGATAACATTGAGATGAAGGATATGACCCTCTTCATTTACAGGTTTGTAAACGGTTTAAGACCTGAAATTTGTCAATGGATAAAAGACAATAAAATTTGTTGGCAGTCAAAGAAGATTGATGAAGTTTTGCGATACGCGAAGTACTGCGAAGACGAGATGGATGAAAAGCGAAAGGCCTTAAAAGAAAAGGTCATGTGGGCACAAGTAAAATTAGCTGAACAACAAGAAAAGCAGTTAAGTAAAATATATAGTAATACCCAAAACCAAGGTTCCGGGGGTGGAGGGAAGCCAAAGTAAAAATGAGCCGAGAGGAAGCCAAAAAGAAGTTCCCCTGTCACGGGTGCGGACAGATAGGGCACTGGAGAGACGAGTGTCCATACGCACAAAATAATAACCCCCAAACCACTGATTTAAATCCACAGACGCAGAATGAAAAACCAAGAAAGACCCAGCAACAAGTAAAATCGAGTCAGTTGCCTCGTGCACCTAGACCGAATTTTAAGGGAAAGGCACCGCAGGGTGAAGACATAGAAATTTGGGGAGGAAAAGAGGATAGAAATGCAGCAACTTCGCAATTTTTGTTGAATGATACCTTCCTTTGTGATCAACAATATTGACGGGGCCTGAGAGGGGAGGACGAGGAGTGCGTACTTGGCGCCTCCTTGCCGGTAGACCAGTCAGGGCCATAGTTCAAGTTCAAGTTCATGCATTTATAAAGCGCACTACTCACCCAGAGGGTCTCAAGGCGCTGGAGGGAGGGGTTTACTGTTTATCGAATAGCCATGTTTTCAGTTCTTTTCTGAAGGAGATGTGATTCTGAGTAAGGCGGAGGTGGGTGGGGAGTGAGTTCCAGGTCTTGGCAGCCAGGAAGGAGAAGGATCTGCCACCCATGGTGGTTTTTCGGATGCGCGGGACTGCGGCGAGGGCTTGATTGGATGATCTTAGTTGGCGGGTGGGATAGTAGAAGGACAGTCGGGTGTTGAGGCATTCGGGTCCTACATTGAAGGAAAGGTTGAAGGAAATGATGTCACCTTTCTGTTGGACACTGGTGCTACCCGGTCTACTGTAAGAACAGCAGACGTTCCAAACATACCCCTCTCGGGAGAAGCAATCCAAGTGGTGGGTGTATCTAATCAATTGATTAGTACCCCAGTTAATGAGCCCATGGAGATCACAATAGGGAACTTCAGAGAAATGCATAGATTTGTAGTTTGTGATTCCAGTCCTGTGATCTTACTGGGACGTGATTTGTTGTGCAAAATGAATTGTACTATCTTTTGCACACCAAAGGGCGTCGAAATACAAACCCTAGACGAAGATGGAATATACAATTTAATGTTAATAATACCTGACTCAGAAATTAAACGACTGACAATACAAGACTTACCTGAGGAACTCCAACAGACAGTGAAACCAGAAGTATGGGACTTTACTGGAAAAGATGTAGGATTAATGGCAAATGTTGACCCAATTAAAATAGCCATAAAAGAAGATGCAGTTTACCCAAACACTAAGCCATACAAAATGAGTGCAGAAGTGAAAGCAGGAGTTGCCATTGAAATTAAAAGATTGGTAGAAGCAAACATTATACAAGAAGTGTTGAGTAGTCCATGTAACTCACCCATAATTGGAATCAAGAAACCTAGTGGGAAGTACAGGGTAGTGCAGGACCTAATAAAGGTAAATAAAATCGTTGTTCCTTGCTGTCCTATTGTTCCAAACCCAGCAGTGATCCTGTATCAAATTCCCTGGAATGCTGAATGGTTTACCGTTATTGACCTATGTCATGCATTCTTTTCAATCCCATTGCATCCAGACAGCAAATTTATTTTCTTATTTGAATTCGACAGTCACGTGTTCGTCTGGAATCGCGTCCCCCAGGGGTACACAGAAAGCCCCTCAATCTTTAATCAGATTCTGAAAAAGTGCCTTGAATCCTTAGTCTTACCTGGAAACTCAGTTTTGGTGCAATATATAGACGACCTCTTGGTGGCATCTAAGAGTCAGAAAGACTGTGTTGTTGACACCATTGCCTTACTGAACCATCTAGGTGAAGGAGGACATAAAGTATCACCTGACAAACTGCAGTTCTGTACCAATTCAGTAAAATATCTGGGGCGCCAGATAGAGACCGGTATCAGAAAAGTTACTTCAGAAAGAATTAGGATAATTCGAAACATGCAGTTACGCAATACTCAGAAAGAGATCTGAATGTTCCTTGGAGTGGTAGGATACTGCAGACAATGGATTGTGGGATTTGCAGTCCTAGCAAAACCTTTGATAAAAATGACAAAGAAAGGAGCAAAGGACCCAGTGGAATGGGATGAGGAAAGCTTGACAGCATTTACTAAATTGCGAGAATGTCTCTGTACAGCCCCCGCCTTAGGAACGCCTGATTATTCTAAAGAATTTGCACTATTTTGTGACACACGAGACAATTGTGCACTGTCAGTCCTAACTCAAGAGCATGGTTTGACTAGACGTCCAGTAGCATACTTCTCTGCTACCTTGGATCCAGTGGCTGCTGGATTGCCCGGATGTCTTAAAGCAGTAGCGGCAACTTGCATGAGTCTTGAACAGAGTGAATCCATCGTTATGGGACATCCTGTAACTATCTATGTTCCACATGCAGTTGTAATTTTACTGACCAGAACTAAAACTCAGTATCTCACACCTAGTCGGCTAACTAAATATGACAGGATTCTTGTAGGTGCTGCAAATGTAGTCATTACTCGGTGTAACATATTGAATCCAGCAACCCTATTACCAGACTCACTAATTGCAGAAGTGAAGGGAGAGGTTGAGCATGACTGCATTGACCTGACTGAGTTTAGTACCAAACCACGCCCAGATATCAAAAAAACGCCCCTGCCTATAGAAGATTACGAGCTGTTTGTGGATGGTTCATGTTTGAGACATGAGAATGGAGGCCTAAGTGCTGCCTATGCTGTAGTCACAGTATCACGCGCTATAGAAGCATCCTATCTATTTGGAGTAAAGTCTGCACAAGTAGCCGAATTGGTTGCATTGACAAGAGCCTGTAAAGCTGGGAAAAACAAAAGAGTAACCATATACACTGACAGTCAGTATGGTTATGGAGTTGTGCATGACTTCGGCCAATTGTGGCTGCAAAGAGAGTTCCTGACTTCTTCAGGTACTCCTATCAGAAATGGAAAAGTGGTACAGGAATTACTGGGAGCAATCCAGTTACCAAAAGAATTGGCAGTGGTCAAGTGTGCTGCTCACAAATCTGGCGATGACAATGTGACAGTAGGTAATCGATATGCTGACCAACTAGCCCAACATTGTGCAAGACATCAAATGTCAGTCATTATAAAAATGGTGGCGCTAATCCTGCTTTGTTGCTGGATTTCGAGAGAAAAGGGAAACTTTGTCTTCACCGAGAAAAGACTAGTTATTATAATAACATTTTCATTGGTTCCAGTCAATGTGAACACAATTACAAGGTAATTGGAGGATGGGGTTATAAAAATGGGTCAGAACCTGTGTTTCCCGGAATTTATTATATATGTGGAAACAAGGCTTATTTCAAATTGCCGGATCACTGGTATGGAAGCTGCTATTTTGGAATTGTCTTCCCGAAAATATACCATGTGAAGGAAATTGCTGGAAGCACTGAAAACACTAATGGCTTAGTGCGTAGTAGAAGAGAAAGCATAGGTGAAATAGTAGGTAGTATATTTAGTGCATTGATACCTGCAGTGAGAGTGATTCTGAACACACAAAGAATTTGCAAATTGTCAACGGTAGTGGATCGGTTATCTACCGACACTGCTAGTGGATTTCTGATGATCAATACCGAAATGGTTGCGATCAGATCTATGGTTTTGCAAAACAGACTTGCTCTTGATACCTTATTAGCAAAAGAGGGCTGAGTCTGCCGAATGTTGAAAGCGCAACATTGTTGCACTTACATACCTGACAAAAGTGTGGAACTCAAAAGGTATGTAAGGAACATTACAAATTTGGAGAAGGAAGAACTCAAACCACTGGAGGTTGATAGTGCCTGGAAGAGACTTACTGATGGTCTCTCCACTGTAGGTCATTGGTTTTCTAATTTAGGTAAAAGTTTTTTGTTTAAGGTACTGATGCCAATTGCAGGAATAGGGTTTTTCATATTCCTTATATGTGTCTGTTGCAAATGTAGCAAACACCAAAAGAAATACACTGTGAGTAGAAGAGGTGTGAAACGGAACGTGGACGAACTTGAATTAGAGGAATTGAATAATCAGATTTATAAAAGGGTGAAAAATTCTCACCCTAACAAAGAAACAAAAGAAAAGCTGAATAGAATGTTGGAAGAGATTGAATTGGGCAATGTGTGAAAAGTTGGCATCTGATTCCATTGGTTTTGTGATGATAGTAAATATCATCAAAGAGGGGATTGATGGAGCAAGGATTCGCACGTTACGCGACTTGCTTGAACTCATGAACCTCGAATAACTGTAACAGAATAACCCAACATGTTTTGTCTTACTAATTTCCATTTATTTTGACATTTGGGGTATCCTAGCGATGCTTGCCTATGTGTTTACTAAAACTTAATAACGCTTGTCATTAAAAATGGCCGCTGCTTGGCGGGGTTTCTTCTGTGCATGCGTTGGTCACACTCACGTGACGTGACGTACTCGCAGTTCTGGTGGGAAATATTTGCTCATGCGCAGTATAGCTAGAATTGCCGCTTTGTCTTCTCATATGCTCCGTGCTTGCAAAGCTGCTTTTGCAAAGTTGTTTATTCTGCATTAACCATAATGCTATGGTTATTATAAAGTAAGGGGTATAGAGTAGCTATTCATGGTATACAGTGTATTCATTTTTTCTGTATTTCTAAATTGTTTTCGCTTACTTTTCATGTACCGCGTTCTTGGGGGTCTGAGGAACACTCGTGATTCCATGTGGAACAGTCTTTCTGCGCATGACAGCCTTCTGCCGGTGGCATTGACAATTTGCCAACTGGAGGTCACTGCCAAGATGTGCCTGGGAAGATGCACCTTCGTCTAGCAGAAGAAGCTGAATTTGCTTTCAATGTATCATAATTCATAGATGTACTATTGTAATGCAGAAAGTTAGGTCATGGGACCCCAAATTCAATAGGCGGTCCCAGACAATGTAAATGCAGGCTTGTAGAAATGAAATGTGATTGGTGTGTTGACCTAGCCTACTTGGGGACCAATCGAAATAGGGGATTCTTACACTTGCAACATTTGGGGGGTGGTACACTGACCCGAAAACAGTATAACTAGCCTAGGTTTAGCTAGAGAAATTGTCCGAGTTGTCCGAATAGCTGACCTGTCACTGACCCAACGCACTCAATGGGTGACTGATACAGAGAGCTGCGGAGCACTCTGTCCGAAATTTCCATAGACTCTAGAGGTTTTAAACCTTAAGTGCTGGCGGAGCACTTTGCTGGGGAATTCTAAATCCCAATCGGGGTTCTGACTGATAGCTGCAGAGAGGGTGGAGCGCAGGCGTTTCTTCCGAACTACGGGTGCTGGTCTTACCTTGGTGGTCCTGTCCTGATCCTAATCTGGGTTCCCTGTCCTGTCCTGGGGTGTCCATTCTGCACTTGCTGTCCCATTGATGACTGTCCTTCCTTAGGGTTTCTCCCGTCCTTAACTGACCCGTGGCCAGGGTTGGTCTTCACACTATACTAGGTAAATATAGTGCTGAGACTCTATTCTGCACCTTTCTATTTTTCTGTCCTTTGCTTTCATGAAGACATACCTTTGCATATGTTGATTTTCCATGCTTTTCGCAAATTACTAAATGAAAAGGTCATATATTATTGCTGTTTTCTAGCATGTTCCTATGTTTCCCTTCCTTGAGTACAATTCTTGATACTGTTAACAGAATATAAATGTGTTTTATCGTTTTGTCTTCTTTAACTGACTATACGAAGGTTCTGAAATTCTAGTGTGTTCCACTTCTTATCTTCCCATAGTTTCATGATACTTACAAAGTTCTCATAATATAAATCAAAGTTCTTTTCCACACTAGGAGTAATTTTTCCAATAGCGACTTTCTAGTATGCTCCTTAACCTTTCACGCCTTAATTATTACTCAAGGTTATATTCTGAAATTTCTGATTAGCATGTTCCCTGTTCTTACCTACCTTTAGACGCATAAATGGTTGGCCTGATTTATACGGATATGTGCTCTTTGTAATTTTGGTTATCGATAGTTTAATAGTTGTAAATCTAATGCTTTCCGAATCTGAAATCTAGATAAAGGTTTTAAAACTTTCCCGGAGTCTGTGGTCTTTATGAGAATAATAAGAGAAAATATAAAAGTTGGTATTTTTGTTGTCTGCCTTTCTTTTACAGCTAGCTAGCTAGATCCATTGTCATCATAGGTACCCGTAACGGTGGATTGGTAAGTCGGGTACAGTAGAAAACAAATAGGAAGGAACAAGGGATACTGGTAGTAGGATGGAAGGTCACCTGATTAATGAATATGGTAACTTGAAGTTATATGGGCCCGATACGTATATGGTAAAATTGGTTGGTCGGGTGACCTGCGCGCTCTATCAGTATTTTTCCGGTAGCCAGAGGATGGTTTAGGGACTAGTTAAAGTAAGGTAGGACTAGTTATGATAGCTAGGTAGGTTGGATGCTGCTAAATGGTTATTTGCTGCTAAACTGTGAACATTTATTGCTGCTGAATTGATCGATCACGTGAAATGTTTTTACTTTGAAAATTATGAAATGCTTTAAATTGTTTTTCTTGCTGTTATATTGATAGTTGTACTAATATTACTCGTTTGTGAATGTTATATGTTGTCTGGAATCCCCGGGGAATTGAATAGCGGGCGGTGAGGAGAATCCACGCCGTGGTGAGGTCATTGGCTCAAGGAAAATTGGTGCAGGTTAGGCAGAACTGGAAGCACTAATTAGGGTTTTCTGAATGTATGTTTGAATAAATGGTAGCAAAGAGTTCGCTGGCAAAACTTCTATTGTGATATAACCTAGTAAGGGTCACACGGAAGGAGTAGCAGGTTCGTCTAAGCTTGATTTTTAGCAAAGGAGTTCGCTGGTGAAACTTTGGACTTAGTATATATCCCGGACAGAGTGGATGAGTCGAAAGAAGTGGCAGGTTCTCTAATGCTTGAGTGAAGGGTGGGCGGAAGAGATCTATCCGTAGTGTATGAAAAGTAGACAGAAGAGGTTTACTTGCAGTAAAACGTATCTTTCCTTTCTAGACACTCGAGTACAGTGGCGAATGTGTTTTCGTTGTTAATTAACTAAAGCACTTGCACTTTAAGAAGGGAAATTAAGTTTCCGTTACCTTGTGAAGGAGGGAGTCAGTTGCGGAGCTGCTCTGACGTCACTCTGTGCCGCGCTGGTATTGGTCGAGACAACGGGTGTGTAGCGGAGCTGGAATTGTAAAGGAGGGGTGAGTGCCGAAGCGTGAGAACCTGTCTCGCGAAAAGGCCGCGCACCCATTGGTCGAGGTTATTTGAAATCATGCATTTTATTGGTTGCACGAGAATAAACAACGCATTTGGATTGGGAGTGATTTTGTAAACAAAGTCGCTCACAGGAAATCGTATGTGGCATACGTATAGGCCAGAGACTAGACCCGATCCACGACATTTAGGGTTTGAGAAGGATCAGTGGAAAGGTCATAACACCAGCATAATGCACGGAAATAAGAGAAAATTGACCCTTGTAAACAAAGTGAAGAATTATTTCAAAAAGGACAAACCTATCAAAACTAGAGAAGGTGTTGTTATTCCGCCACCTAATACTCCCGCATCTTTCATGATGTTTGATAAAGGGTACCACTCGTGTGTATGGTTAGAAAACTGGGCGGAATACACAAAGGATGATGGAATCTTGGCGTTTCCATTGGAAGGTACATTTAATGGCAGGATTCTTTTTAATTTGAGAACCCGAATGAATGACTTACATCCTAGACCTAGATTGACCCAGTACGAAGCCTTAGAAGAATGGGAGTTAGAGGCTTTTGAGAGAGATAAGCCCAGAATGGACAAAGGGTTAACTAAATGGTATCCAAAATTGAAGCAAGAAACCAGAGAGAAAAAGATGAAACAATGGAGACAGAACATGATAGTAGAAGGACTGTACCCTATGATGGCACTAGGAGAACCCGTGGAGGGAAAAAGACAGAGAAAACTAGACATTTGGTAACCAGCGGAGATTCAGATGATGATTATCTGGAGGAAATACTGATGAAGAACCCACCTCCTTATAATGAAAGTTCAAGACCCCTCAGTGCAAGAGATACTTGTCTAAGACCACCCTTTAGTGAAGAATCAAGATATTCAGGCGAGAGAGACTTCGGTCTAAGACCTCCTTATGAGGAAGAACCAAGATCCTTAAGCACAGGAAGCCTGTTGCCGAAACCTAATTATGGTGAAGGACCGAGTATGACGCATCCCACTGCCCCGAGTTATGCCCCAACTCTGACTCCACAGGTATTGCATGAGAATTCCTTGGAAAGGATATTGCAGGAAAAGGAGCGAGAGGCTCTAGCCAAACAAAGAACCAAAATAATTCAGAAAATCTCCCAGTTAAATACAAGCCCTGAAGCCTTGACAATCCCAGTAACTATTGGACCAGTTGTTCCTTTGTATGGAAATAACCAGGGGAGTCCAAAGACTCCGATCATTACCCCAACTGTAGTGCAGCCGAGAAAAGAGCCCTTAATTGTAGATGATCAGACGAGTGAATGTGAATCCGAGGTTTCTCTAATGGATTTGCCGATCAGGCAACCAGGAAGGGGTTCGCAGAGAAGACATACTCCTTTTTCTTCTGGAGAAACTCAAACGGAATCAACTTCAGGTACTAAAAGTGTTACAGTAGTGACTCCTGAAGAGATTGAGAGATGGAGTAGAGGAATTAGAGAAGCAAAATCCCCAGTCAAAACCATTAGATATTTACAAATTGAGAATAGAATTGGAAGAAATGATGGCTGGAAATGTGGGGTTAGACAGAGTAAATACCTATTCAGAAGAAGAACTGCTATTTATCTGCAAGAGTATTACTCGTAATACCCGAGTGTTCCATGAGAAATTAAGGGACAGCGCAGCTAGTATGGGAATAGATATTGAGAAATCAAAGTCATTACAGAAACCCTATAGAGCAGAGTTCTCAGACAAAGATCTAGAAAATATGGACGTAGCAGGAAAGAAGGTACAGATCAGAGAATTATTGAACCTGTTGCAAAAATGGGGAGACCTAGAAAAGTGGAAAGCCAGGTGGGCAAAGAAAAAGGAGGAGATTAGGTCAAAACAGATGTCTTCTGAGTATGTTTTAAAGGAAGCTGACAAGCCAGAACAGTTATGTCCAATGTGAGAAGTGCCAGGTGGAAAGTATGTGCACGTTCCATGGTCCCGACAGGATATTGTGTCTTTTACAAATGATTTTCGGAAATTACGAGAAAAGCCCGTAGAATGGTACAGACAAGTAGAGAGGTTTATGAAAGTAGAAAAATGCCTGTGGAAAGACCTGGATGGGTTTTTCGATATCGTGGTTCCCGTAGATTTGTTGACAGAATGTAAAATTGCCATTGATTGGCCTAGTAAAGAATACCCGAGGGACCCTATCACAGGGGCTCCTTCTGATGTCGTAATGAAGAAATATAATCAGGTAATATTGCATCTGAAGGGAAAAGTGCCTGCAAAGGAGACAGATTGGACCCGAATAGATAGAACTACCCAGGATAGAGACGAAACTCTGCATTCTTACTATGAACGACTGTTACAGGTGTTCAAAAAGTACAGCGGCATAGATAACATTGAGATGAAGGATATGACCCACTTCATTTACAGGTTTGTAAACGGTTTAAGACCTGAAATTTGTCAATGGATAAAAGACAATAACATTTGTTGGCAGTCAAAGAAGATTGATGAAGTTTTGCGATACGCGAAGTACTGCGAAGACGAGATGGATGAAAAGCGGAAGGCCTTAAAAGAAAAGGTCATGTGGGCACAAGTAAAATTAGCTGAACAACAAGAAAAGCAGTTAAGTAAAATATATAGTAATATCCAAAACCAAGGTTCCGGGGGTGGAGGGAAGCCCAAAGTAAAAATGAGCCGAGAGGAAGCCAAAAAGAAGTTCCCCTGTCACGGGTGCGGACAGATAGGGCACTGGAGAGACGAGTGTCCATACGCATAAAATAATAACCCCCAAACCACTGATTTAAATCCACAGACGCAGAATGAAAAACCAAGAAAGACCCAGCAACAAGTAAAATCGAGTCAGTTGCCTCGTGCACCTAGACCGAATTTTAAGGGAAAGGCACCGCAGGGTGAAGACATAGAAATTTGGGGAGGAAAAGAGGATAGAAATGCAGCAACTTCGCAATTTTTGTTGAATGATACCTTCCTTTGTGATGAACAATATTGACGGGGCCTGAGAGGGGAGGACGAGGAGTGCGTACTTGGCGCCTCCTTGCCGGTAGACCAGTCAGGGCCATACATTGAAGGAAAGGTTGAAGGAAGTGATGTCACCTTTCTGTTGGACACTGGTGCTACCCGGTCTACTGTAAGAACAGCAGACGTTCCAAACCTACCCCTCTCGGGAGAAGCAATCCAAGTGGTGGGTGTATCTAATCAATTGATTAGTACCCCAGTTACTGAGCCCATGGAGATCACAATAGGGAACTTCAAAGAAATGCATAGATTTGTAGTTTGTGATTCCAGTCCTGTAAACTTACTGGGACGTGATTTGTTGTGCAAAATGAATTGTACTATCTTTTGCACACTAAAGGGCGTCGAAATACAAACCCCAGACGAAGATGGAATATACAAATTAATGTTAATAAGACCTGACTCAGAAATTAAACGACTGACAATACAAGACTTACCTGAGGAACTCCAACAGACAGTGAAACCAAAAGTATGGGACTTTACTGGAAAAGATGTAGGATTAATGGCAAATGTTGACCCAATTAAAATAGCCATAAAAGAAGATGCAGTTTACCCAAACACTAAGCCATACAAAATTAGTGCAGAAGTGAAAGCAGGAGTTGCCATTGAAATAAAAAGATTGCTAGAAGCAAACATTATACAAGAAGTGTTGAGTAGTCCATGTAACTCACCCATAATTGGAATCAAGAAACCTAGTGGGAAGTACAGGGTAGTGCAGGACCTAAGAAAGGTAAATAAAATCGTTGTTCCTTGCTGTCCTATTGTTCCAAACCCAGCAGTGATCCTGTATCAAATTCCCTGGAATGCTGAATGGTTTACCGTTATTGACCTATGTCATGCATTCTTTTCAATCCAATTGCATCCAGACAGCAAATTTCTTTTCTCATTTGAATTCGACAGTCACGTGTTCGTCTGGAATCGCGTCCCCCAGGGGTACACAGAAAGCCCCTCAATCTTTAATCAGCTTCTGAAAAAGTGCCTTGAATCCTTAGTCTTACCTGGAAACTACGTTTTGGTGCAATATATAGACGACCTCTTGGTGGCGTCTAAGAGTCAGAAAGACTGTGTTGTTGACACCATTGCCTTACTGAACCATCTAGGTGAAGGAGGACATAAAGTATCACCTGACAAACTGCAGTTCTGTACCAATTCGTAAAATATCTGGGGCACCAGATAGAGAAGGGTATCAGAAAAGTTACTTCAGAAAGAATTAGGATAATTTGAAACATGCAGTTACCCAATACTCAGAAAGAGATCAGAATGTTCCTTGGAGTGGTAGGATACTGCAGACAATGGATTGTGGGATTTGCAGTCCTAGCAAAACCTTTGATAAAAATGACAAAGAAAGGAGCAAAGGACCCAGTGGAATGGGATGAGGAAAGCTTGACAGCATTTACTAAATTGCGAGAATGTCTCTGTACAGCCCCCGCCTTAGGAATGCCTGATTATTCTAAAGAATTTGCACTATTTTGTGACACACGAGACAATTGTGCACTGTCAGTCCTAACTCAAGAGCATGGTTTGACTAGACGTCCAGTAGCATACTTCTCTGCTACCTTGGATCCAGTGGCTGCTGAATTGCCCGGATGTCTTAAAGCAGTAGCGGCAACTTGCATGCGTCTTGAACAGAGTGAATCCATCGTTATGGGACATCCTGTAACTGTCTATGTTCCACATGCAGTTGTAATTTTACTGACCAGAACTAAAACTCAGTATCTCACACCTAGTCGGCTGACTAAATATGAGAGGATTCTTGTAGGTGCTGCAAATGTAGTCATTACTCGGTGTAACATATTGAATCCAGCAACCCTATTACCAGACTCACTAATTGCAGAAGTGAAGGGAGAGGTTGAGCATGACTGCATTGACCTGACTGAGTTTAGTACCAAACCACGCCCAGATATCAAAGAAACGCCCCTGCCTATAGAAGATTACGAGCTGTTTGTGGATGGTTCATGTTTGAGACATGAGAATGGAGCACTAAGTGCTGCCTATGCTGTAGTCACAGTATCACGCGCTATAGAAGCATCCTATCTATTTGGAGTAAAGTCTGCACAAGTAGCCGAATTGGTTGCATTGACAAGAGCCTGTAAAGCTGGGAAAAACAAAAGAGTAACCATATACACTGACAGTCAGTATGGTTATGGAGTTGTGCATGACTTCGGCCAATTGTGGCTGCAAAGAGAGTTCCTGACTTCTTCAGGTGCTCCTATCAGAAATGGAAAAGTGGTACAGGAATTACTCGGAGCAATCCAGTTACCAAAAGAATTGGCAGTGGTCAAGTGTGCTGCTCACAAATCTGGCGATGACAATGTGACAGTAGGTTATCGATATGCTGACCAACTAGCCCAACATTGTGCAAGACATCAAATGTCAGTCAATATAAAAATGGTGGGGCTAATCCTGCTTTGTTGCTGGATTTCGAGAGAAAAGGGAAACTTTGTCTTCACCGAGAAAAGACTAGTTATTATAATAACATTTTCATTGGTTCCAGTCAATGTGAACACAATTACAAGGTAATTGGAGGATGGGGTTTTAAAAATGGGTCAGAACCTGTGTTTCCCGGAATTTATTATATATGTGGAAACAAGGCTTATTTCAAATTGCCGGATCACTGGTATGGAAGCTGCTATTTTGGAATTGTCTTCCCGAAAATATACCATGTGAAGGAAATTGCTGGAAGCACTGAAAACACTAATGGCTTAGTGCGTAGTAGAAGAGAAAGCATAGGTGAAATAGTAGGTAGTATATTTAGTGCATTGATACCTGCAGTGGGAGTGATTCTGAACACACACAGAATTTGCAAATTGTCAACGGTAGTGGATCGGTTATCTACCGACACTTCTAGTGGATTTCTGATGATCAATACCGAAATGGTTGCGATCAGATCTATGGTTTTGCAAAACAGACTTGCTCTTGATACCTTATTAGCAAAAGAGGGCGGAGTCTGCCGAATGTTGAAAGCGCAACATTTTTGCACTTACATACCTGACAAAAGTGTGGAACTCAAAAGGTATGTAAGGAACATTACAAATTTGGAGAAGGAAGAACTCAAACCACTGGAGGTTGATAGTGCCTGGAAGAGACTTACTGATGGTCTCTCCACTGTAGGTCATTGGTTTTCTAATTTAGGTAAAAGTTTTTTGTTTAAGGTACTGATGCCAATTGCAGGAATAGGGTTTTTCATATTCCTTATATTTGTCTGTTGCAAATGTAGCAAACACCAAAAGAAATACACTGTGAGTAGAAGAGGTGTGAAACGGAACGTGGACGAACTTGAATTAGAGGAATTGAATAATCAGATTTATAAAAGGGTGAAAAATTCTCAGCCTAACAAAGAAACAAAAGAAAAGTTGAATAGAATGTTGGAAGAGATTGAATTGGGCAATGTGTGAAAAGTTGGCATCTGATTCCATTGGTTTTGTGATGATAGTAAATATCATCAAAGAGGGGATTGATGGTGCAAGGATTCGCACGTTTCGCGACTTGCTTGAACTCATGAACCTCGAATAACTGTAACAGAATAACCCAACATGTTTTGTCTTACTAATTTCCCTTTATTTTGACATTTGGGGTGTCCTAGCGATGCTTGCCTATGTGTTTACTAAAACTTAATAACGCTTGTCATTAAAAATGGCCGCTGCTTGGCGGGGTTTCTTCTGCGCATGCGTTGGTCACACTCACGTGACGTACTTGCAGTTCTGGTGGGAAATATTTGCTCATGCGCAGTATAGCTAGAATTGCCGCTTTGTCTTCTCATATGCTCCGTGCTTGCAAAGCTGCTTTTGCAAAGTTGTTTATTCTGCATTAACCATAATGCTATAGTTATTATAAAGTAAGGGGTATAGAGTAGCTATTCATGGTATACAGTGTATTCATTTTTTCTGTATTTCTAAATTGTTTTCGCTTACTTTTCATGTACCGCGTTCTTGGGGGTCTGAGGAACACTCGTGATTCCATGTGGAACAGTCTTTCTGCGCATGACAGCCTTCTGCCGGTGGCATTGACAATTTGCCAACTGGAGGTCACTGCCAAGATGTGCCTGGGAAGATGCACCTTCGCCTAGCAGAAGAAGCTGAATTTGCTTTCAATGTATCATAATTCATAGATGTACTATTGTAATGCAGAAAGTTAGGTCATGGGAACCCCAAATTCAATAGGCGGTCCCAGCCAATGTAAATGCAGGCTTGTAGTAATGAAATGTGATTGGTGTGTTGACCTATCCTACTTGGGGACCAATCGAAATAGGGGATTCTTACACTTGCAACATTTGGGGGGTGGTACACTGACCCGAAAACAGTATAACTAGCCTAGGTTTAGCTAGAGAAATTGTCCGAGTTGTCCGAATAGCTGACCTGTCACTGACCCAACGCACTCAATAGGTGACTGATACAGAGAGCTGCGGAGCACTCTGTCCGAAATTTCCATAGACTCTAGAGGTTTTAAACCTTAAGTGCTGGCGGAGCACTTTGCTGGGGAATTCGAAAACCCAATCGGGGTTCTGACTGATAGCTGCAGAGAGGGTGGAGCGCAGGCGTTTCTTCCGAACTGCGGGTGCTGGTCTTACCTTGGTGGTCCTGTCCTGATTCTAATCTGGGTTCCCTGTCCTGTCCTGGGGTGTCCATTCTGCACTTGCTGTCCCATTGATGACTGTCCTTCCTTGGGGTTTCTCCCGTCCTTAACTGACCCGTGGCCAGGGTTGGTCTTCACACCATACTAGGTAAATATAGTGCTGAGACTCTATTCTACACCTTTCTATTTTTCTGTCTTTTGCTTTCATAAAGACATACCTTTGCATATGTTGATTTTCCATGCTTTTCGCAAATTACTAAATGAAAAGATCATACATTATTGCTGTTTTCTAGCATGTTCCTATGTTTCCCTTCCTTGAGTACAATTCTTGATACTGTTCACAGAATATAAATGTGTTTTATCGTTTTGTCTTCTTTAACTGACTATACGAAGGTTCTGAAATTCTAGCGTGTTCCACTTCTTATCTTCCCATAGTTTCATGATACTTACAAAGTTCTCATAATATAAATCAAAGTTCTTTTCCACACTAGGAGTAATTTTTCCAATAGCGACTTTCTAGTATGCTCCTTAACCTTTCACGCCTTAATTATTACTCAAGGTTATATTCTGAAATTTCTGATTAGCATGTTCCCTGTTCTTACCTACCTTTAGACGCATAAATGGTTGGCCTGATTTATTTCTTATACGGATATGTGCTCTTTGTAATTTTGGTTATCGATAGTTTAATAGTTGTAAATCTAATGCTTTCCGAATCTGAAATCTAGATAAAGGTTTTAAAACTTTCCCGGAGTCTGTAGTCTTTATGAGAATAATAAGAGAAAATATAAAAGTTGGTATTTTTGTTGTCTGCCTTTCTTTTACAGCTAGCTCCCTGATCCATTGTCGTCATAGGTACCCGTAACGGTGGATTGGTAAGTCGGGTACAGTAGAAAACAAATAGGAAGGAACAAGGGATACTGGTAGTAGAGTGGAAGGTCACCTGATTAATGAATATGGTAAATTGAAGTTATATGGGCCCGATACGTATATGGTAAAATTGGTTGGTCGGGTGACCTGCGCGCTCTATCAGTATTTTTCCGGTAGCCAGAGGATGGTTTAGGGACTAGTTAAAGTAAGGTAGGACTAGTTAAGATAGCTAGGTAGGTTGGATGCTGCTAAATGGTTATTTGCTGCTAAACTGTGAACATTTATTGCTGCTGAATTGATCGATCACGTGAAATGTTTTTACTTTGAAAATTATGAAATGCTTTAAATTGTTTTTCTTGCTGTTATATTGATAATTGTACTAATATTACTTGTTTGTGAATGTTATATGTTGTCTGGAATCCCCGGGGAATTGAATAGCGGGTGGTGAGGAGAATCCACGCCGTGGTGAGGTCATTGGCTCAAGGAAAATTGGTGCAGGTTAGGCAGAACTGGAAGCACTAATTAGGGTTTTCTGAATGTATGTTTGAATAAATGGTAGCAAAGAGTTCGCTGGCAAAACTTCTACTGTGATATAACCTAGTAAGGGTCACACGGAAGGAGTAGCAGGTTCGTCTAAGCTTGATTTTTAGCAAAGGAGTTCGCTGGTGAAACTTTGGACTTAGTATATATCCCGGACAGAGTGGATGAGTCGAAAGAAGTGGCAGGTTCTCTAATGCTTGAGAGAAGGGTAGGCGGAAGAGATCTATCCGTAGTGTATGAAAAGTAGACAGAAGAGGTTTACTTGCAGTAAAACGTATCTTTCCTTTCTAGACACTCGAGTACAGTGGCGAATGTGTTTTCGTTGTTAATTAACTAAAGCACTTGCACTTTAAGAAGAGAAATTAAGTTTCCGTTACCTTGTGAAGGAGGGAGTCAGTTGCGGAGCTGCTCTGACGTCACTCTATGCCGCGCTGGTATTGGTCGAGACAACGGGTGTGTAGCGGAGCTGGAATTGTAAAGGAGGGGTGAGTGCCGAAGCATGAGAACCTGTCTCGCGAAAAGGCCGCGCGCGCACCCATTGGTCGAGGTTATTTGAAATCGTGCATTTTATTGGTTGCCCGAGAATAAAAGACGCATTTGGATTGGGAGTGATTTTGTAAACAAAGTCACTCGCAGGAAATCGTATGTGGCATACGTATAGGCCAGAGACTAGACCCGATCCACGACATTTAGGGTTTGAGAAGAATCAGTGGAAAGGTCATAACACCAGCATAATGTACGGAAATAAGAGAAAATTGACCCTTGTAAACAAAGTGAAGAATTATTTCAAAAAGGACAAACCTATCAAAACTAGAGAAGGTGTTGTTATTCCGCCACCTAATACTCCCGCATCTTTCATGATGTTTGATAAAGGGTACCACTCGTGTGTATGGTTAGAAAACTGGGCGGAATACACAAAGGATGATGGAATCTTGGCGTTTCCATTGGAAGGTACATTTAATGGCAGGATTCTTTTTAATTTGAGAACCCGAATGAATGACTTACATCCTAGACCTAGATTGACCCAGTACGAAGCCTTAGAAGAATGGGAGATAGAGGCTTTTGAGAGAGATAAGCCCAGAATGGACAAAGGGTTAACCAAATGGTATCCAAAATTGAAGCAAGAAACCAGAGAGAAAAAGATGAAACAATGGAGACAGAACATGATAGTAGAAGGACTGTACCCTATGATGGCACTAGGAGAACCCGTGGGAGGGAAAAAGACAGAGAAAACTAGACATTTGGTAACCAGCGGAGATTCAGATAATGATTATCTGGAGGAAATACTGATGAAGAACCCACCTCCTTATAATGAAAGTTCAAGACCCCTCAGTGCAAGAGATACTTGTCTAAGACCACCCTTTAGTGAAGAATCAAGATATTCAGGCAAGAGAGACTTCGGTCTAAGACCTCCTTATGAGGAAGAACCAAGATCCTTAAGCACAGGAAGCCTGTTCCCGAAACCTAATTATGGTGAAAGACTGAGTATGACGCATCCCACTGCCCTGAGTTATGCCCCAACTCTGACTCCACAGGTATTGCATGAGAATTCCTTGGAAAGGATATTGCAGGAAAAGGAGCGAGAGGCTCTAGCCAAACAAAGAACCAAAATAATTGGACCAGTTGTTCCTTTGTATGGAAATAACCAGGGGAGTCCAAAGACTCCGATCATTACCCCAACTGTAGTGCAGCCGAGAAAAGAGCCCTTAATTGTAGATGATCAGACGAGTGAATGTGAATCCGAGGTTTCTCTAATGGATTTGCCAATCAGGGAACCAGGAAGGGGTTCGCAGAGAAGACATACTCCTTTTTCTTCTGGAGAAACTCAAATGGAATCAACTTCAGGTACTAAAAGTGTTACAGTAGTGGCTCCTGAAGAGATTGAGAGATGGAGTAGAGAATTAGAGAAGCAAAATCCCCAGTCAAAACCATTAGATATTTACAAATTGAGAATAGAATTGGAAGAAATGATGGCTGGAAATGTGGGGTTAGACAGACTAAATACCTATTCAGAAGAAGAACTGCTATTTATCTGCAAGAGTATTACTCGTAATACCTGAGTGTTCCATGAGAAATTAAGGGACACCGCAGCTAGTATGGGAATAGATATTGAGAAATCAAAGTCATTACAGAAACCCTATAGAGCAGAGTTCTCAGACAAAGATCTAGAAAATATGAACGTAGCAGGAAAGAAGGTACAGATCAGAGAATTATTGAACCTGTTGCAAAAATGGGGAGACCTAGAAAAGTGGAAAGCCAGGTGGGCAAAGAAAAAGGAGGAGATTAGGTCAAAACAGATGTCTTCTGAGTATGTTTTAAAGGAAGCTGACAAGCCAGAACAGTTATGTCCAATGCGAGAAGTGCCAGGTGGAAAGTATGTGCACGTTCCATGGTCCCGACAGGATATTGTGTCTTTTACAAATGATTTTCCGGAATTACGAGAAAAGCCCGTAGAATGGTACAGACAAGTAGAGAGGTTTATGAAAGTAGAAAAATGCCTGTGGAAAGACCTGGATGGGTTTTACGCTATCGTGGTTCCCGTAGATTTGTGGACAGAATGTAAAATTGCCATTGATTGGCCTAGTAAAGAATACCCGAGTGACCCTATCACAGGGGCTCCTTCTGATGACGTAATGAAGAAATATAATCAGATAATATTGCATCTGAAGGCAAAAGTGCCTGCAAAGGAGACAGATTGGAACCGAATAGATAGAACTACCCAGGATAGAGACGAAACTGTGCATTCTTACTATGAACGACTGTTACAGGTGTTCAAAACGTACAGCGGCATAGATAACATTGAGATGAAGGATATGACCCACTTCATTTACAGGTTTGTAAACGGTTTAAGACCTGAAATTTGTCAATGGATAAAAGACAATAAAATTTGTTGGCAGTCAAAGAAGATTGATGAAGTTTTGCGATACGCGAAGTACTGCGAAGGCGAGATGGATGAAAAGCGGAAGGCCTTAAAAGAAAAGGTCATGTGGGCACAAGTAAAATTAGCTGAACAACAAGAAAAGCAGTTAAGTAAAATATATAGTAATACCCAAAACCAAGGTTCCGGGGGTGGAGGGAAGCCCAAAGTAAAAATGAGCCGAGAGGAAGCCAAAAAGAAGTTCCCCTGTCACGGGTGCGGAAAGATAGGGCACTGGAGAGACGAGTGTCCATACGCACAAAATAATAACCCCCAAACCACTGATTTAAATCCACAGACGCAGAATGAAAAACCAAGAAAGACCCAGCAACAAGTAAAATCGAGTCAGTTGCCTCGTGCACCTAGACCGAATTTTAAGGGAAAGGCACCGCAGGGTGAAGACATAGAAATTTGGGGAGGAAAAGAGGATAGGAATGCAGCAACTTCGCAATTTTTGTTGAATGATACCTTCCTTTGTGATGAACAATATTGACGGGGCCTGAGAGGGGAGGACGAGGAGTGCGTACTTGGCGCCTCCTTGCCGGTAGACCAGTCAGGGCCATACATTGAAGGAAAGGTTGAAGGAAATGATGTCACCTTTCTGTTGGACACTGGTGCTACCCGGTCTACTGTAAGAATAGCAGACGTTCCAAACCTACCCCTCTCGGGAGAAGCAATCCAAGTGGTGGGTGTATCTAATCAATTGATTAGTACCCCAGTTACTGAGCCCATGGAGATCACAATAGGGAACTTCAAAGCAATGCATAGATTTGTAGTTTGTGATTCCAGTCCAGTAAACTTACTGGGACGTGATTTGTTGTGCAAAATGAATTGTACTATCTTTTGCACACCAAAGGGCGTCGAAATACAAACCCCAGACGAAGATGGAATATACAAATTAATGTTAATAAGACCTGACTCAGAAATTAAACGACTGACAATACAAGACTTACCTGAGGAACTCCAACAGACAGTGAAACCAAAAGTATGGGACTTTACTGGAAAAGATGTAGGATTAATGGCAAATGTTGACCCAATTAAAATAGCCATAAAAGAAGATGCAGTTTACCCAAACACTAAGCCATACAAAATGAGTGCAGGAGTTGCCATTGAAATAAAAAGATTGCTAGAAGCAAACATTATACAAGAAGTGTTGAGTAGTCCATGTAACTCACCCATAATTGGAATCAAGAAACCTAGTGGGAAGTACAGGGTAGTGCAGGACCTAAGAAAGGTAAATAAAATCGTTGTTCCTTGCTGTCCTATTGTTCCAAACCCAGCAGTGATCCTGTATCAAATTCCCTGGAATGCTGAATGGTTTACCGTTATTGACCTATGTCATGCATTCTTTTCAATCCAATTGCATCCAGACAGCAAATTTCTTTTCTCATTTGAATTCGACAGTCACGTGTTCGTCTGGAATCGCGTCCCCCAGGGGTACACAGAAAGCCCCTCAATCTTTAATCAGATTCTGAAAAAGTGCCTTGAATCCTTAGTCTTACCTGGAAACTAAGTTTTGGTGCAATATACAGACGACCTCTTGGTGGCGTCTAAGAGTCAGAAAGACTGTGTTGTTGACACCATTGCCTTACTGAACCATCTAGGTGAAGGAGGACATAAAGTATCACCTGACAAACTGCAGTTCTGTACCAATTCGTAAAATATCTGGGGCACCAGATAGAGAAGGGTATCAGAAAAGTTACTTCTGAAAGAATTAGGATAATTCGAAACATTCAGTTACCCAATACTCAGAAAGGGATCAGAATGTTCCTTGGAGTGGTAGGATACTGCAGACAATGGATTGTGGGATTTGCAGTCCTAGCAAAACCTTTGATAAAAATGACAAAGAAAGGAGCAAAGGACCCAGTGGAATGGGATGAGGAAAGCTTGACAGCATTTACTAAATTGCGAGAATGTCTCTGTACAGCCCCCGCCTTAGGAATGCCTGATTATTCTAAAGAATTTGCACTATTTTGTGACACACGAGACAATTGTGCACTGTCAGTCCTAACTCAAGAGCATAGTTTGACTAGACGTCCAGTAGCATGCTTCTCTGCTACCTTGGATCCAGTGGCTGCTGGATTGCCCGGATGTCTTAAAGCAGTAGCGGCAACTTGCATGAGTCTTGAACAGAGTGAATCCATTGTTATGGGACATCCTGTAACTGTCTATGTTCCACATGCAGTTGTAATTTTACTGACCAGAACTAAAACTAAGTATCTCACACCTAGTCGGCTGACTAAATATGAGAGGATTCTTGTAGGTGCTGCAAATGTAGTCATTACTCGGTGTAAAATATTGAATCCAGCAACCCTATTACCAGACTCACTAATTGCAGAAGTGAAGGGAGAGGTTGAGCATGACTGCATTGACCTGACTGAGTTTAGTACCAAACCACGCCCAGATATCAAAGAAACGCCCCTGCCTATAGAAGATTATGAGCTGTTTGTGGATGGTTCATGTTTGAGACATGAGAATGGAGGCCTAAGTGCTGCCTATGCTGTAGTCACAGTATCACGCGCTATAGAAGCATCCTATCTATTTGGAGTAAAGTCTGCACAAGTAGCCGAATTGGTTGCATTGACAAGAGCCTGTAAAGCTGGGAAAAACAAAAGAGTAACCATATACACTGACAGTCAGTATGGTTATGGAGTTGTGCATGACTTCGGCCAATTGTGGCTGCAAAGAGAGTTCCTGACTTCTTCAGGTACTCCTATCAGAAATGGGAAAGTGGTACAGGAATTACTGGGAGCAATCCAGTTACCAAAAGAATTGGCAGTGGTCAAGTGTGCTGCTCACAAATCTGGCGATGACAATGTGACAGTAGGTAATTGATATGCTGACCAACTAGCCCAACATTGTGCAAGACATCAAATGTCAGTCAATATAAAAATGGTGGGGCTAATCTTGCTTTGTTGCTGGATTTCGAGAGAAAAAGGAAACTTTGTCTTCACCGAGAAAAGACTAGTTATTATAATAACATTTTCATTGGTTCCAGTCAATGTGAACACAATTACAAGGTAATTGGAGGATGGGGTTTTAAAAATGGGTCAGAACCTGTGTTTCCCGGAATTTATTATATATGTGGAAACAAGGCTTATTTCAAATTGCCGGATCACTGGTATGGAAGCTGCTATTTTGGAATTGTCTTCCCGAAAATATACCATGTGAAGGAAATTGCTGGAAGCACTGAAAACACCAATGGCTTAGTGCGTAGTAGAAGAGAAAGCATAGGTGAAATAGTAGGTAGTATATTTAGTGCATTGATACCTGCAGTGGGAGTGATTCTGAACACACACAGAATTTGCAAATTGTCAACGGTAGTGGATCGGTTATCTACCGACACTGCTAGTGGATTTCTGATGATCAATACCGAAATGGTTGCGATCAGATCTATGGTTTTGCAAAACAGACTTGCTCTTGATACCTTATTAGCAAAAGAGGGCGGAGTCTGCCGAATTTTGAAAGCGCAACATTGTTGCACTTACATACCTGACAAAAGTGTGGAACTCAAAAGGTATATAAGGAACATTACAAATTTGGAAAAGGAACTCAAACCACTGGAGGTTGATAGTGCCTGGAAGAGACTTACTGATGGTCTCTCCACTGTAGGTCATTGGTTTTCTAATTTAGGTAAAAGTTTTTTGTTTAAGGTACTGATGCCAATTGCAGGAATAGGGTTTTTCATATTCCTTATATTTGTCTGTTGCAAATGTAGCAAACACCAAAAGAAATACACTGTGAGTAGAAGAGGTGTGAAACGGAACGTGGACGAACTTGAATTAGAGGAATTGAATAATCAGATTTATAAAAGGGTGAAAAATTCTCACCCTAACAAAGAAACAAAAGAAAAGCTGAATAGAATGTTGGAAGAGATTGAATTGGGCAATGTGTGAAAAATTGGTTTTGTGATGATAGTAAATATCATCAAAGAGGGGATTGATGGAGCAAGGATTCGCACGTTACGCGACTTGCTTGAACTCATGAACCTCGAATAACTGTAACAGAATAACCCAACATGTTTTGTCTTACTAATTTCCCTTTATTTTGACATTTGGGGTGTCCTAGCGATGCTTGCCTATGTGTTTACTAAAACTTAATAACGCTTGTCATTAAAAATGGCCGCTGCTTGGCGGGGTTTCTTCTGCGCATGCGTTGGTCACACTCACGTGACGTGACGTACTCGCAGTTCTGGTGGGAAATATTTGCTCATGCGCAGTATAGCTAGAATTGCCGCTTTGTCTTCTCATATGCTCCGTGCTTGCAAAGCTGCTTTTGCAAAGTTGTTTATTCTGCATTAACCATAATGCTATAGTTATTATAAAGTAAGGGGTATAGAGTAGCTATTCATGGTATACAGTGTATTCATTTTTTCTGTATTTCTAAATTGTTTACGCTTACTTTTCATGTACCACATTCTTGGGGGTCTGAGGAACACTCGTGATTCCATGTGGAACAGTCTTTCTGCCCATGACAGCCTTCTGACGGTGGCATTGACAATTTGCCAACTGGAGGTCACTGCCAAGATGTGCCTGGGAAGATGCACCTTCGCCTAGCAGAAGAAGCTGAATTTGCTTTCAATGTATCATAATTCATAGATGTACTATTGTAATGCAGAAAGTTAGGTCATGGGAACCCCAAATTCAATAGGCGGTCCCAGACAATGTAAATGCAGGCTTGTAGAAATGAAATGTGATTGGTGTGTTGACCTATCCTACTTGGGGACCAATCGAAATAGGGGATTCTTACACTTGCAACATTTGGGGGGTGGTACACTGACCCGAAAACAGTATAACTAGCCTAGGTTTAGCTAGAGAAATTGTCCGACTTGTCCGAATAGCTGACCTGTCACTGACCCAACGCACTCAATAGGTGACTGATACAGAGAGCTGCGTAGCACTCTGTCCGAAATTTCCATAGACTCTAGAGGTTTTAAACCTTAAGTGCTGGCGGAGCACTTTGCTGGGGAATTCGAAAACCCAATCGGGGTTCTGACTGATAGCTGCAGAGAGGGTGGAGCGCAGGCGTTTCTTCCGAACTGCGGGTGCTGGTCTTACCTTGGTGGTCCTGTCCTGATCCTAATCTGGGTTTCCTGTCCTGTCCTGGGGTGTCCATCCTGCACTTGCTGTCCCATTGATGACTGTCCTTCCTTGGGGTTTCTCCCGTCCTTAACTGACCCGTGGCCAGGGTTGGTCTTCACACCATACTAGGTAAATATAGTGCTGAGACTCTATTCTGCACCTTTCTATTTTTCTGTCTTTTGCTTTAATAAAGACATACCTTTGCATATGTTGATTTTCCATGCTTTTCGCAAATTACTAAATGAACAGGTCATACATTATTGCTGTTTTCTAGCATGTTCCTATGTTTCCCTTCCTTGAGTACAATTCTTGATACTGTTCACAGAATATAAATGTGTTTTATCGTTTTGTCTTCTTTAACTGACTATATGAAGGTTCTGAAATTCTAGCGTGTTCCACTTCTTATCTTCCCATAGTTTCATGATACTTACAAAGTTCTCATAATATAAATCAAAGTTCTTTTCCACACCAGGAGTAATTTTTCCAATAGCGACTTTCTAGTATGTTCCTTAACCTTTCACGCCTTAATTATTACTCAAGGTTATATTCTGAAATTTCTGATTAGCATGTTCCCTGTTCTTACCTACCTTTAGACGTATAAATGGTTGGCCTGATTTATTTCTTATACGGATATGTGCTCTTTGTAATTTTGGTTATCGATAGTTTAATAGTTGTAAATCTAATGCTTTCCGAATCTGAAATCTAGATAAAGGTTTTAAAACTTTCCCGGAGTCTGTGGTCTTTATGAGAATAATAAGAGAAAATATAAAAGTTGGTATTTTTGTTGTCTGCCTTTCTTTTACAGCTAGCTCCCTGATCCATTGTCGTCGTAGGTACCCGTAACGGTGGATTGGTAAGTCGGGTACAGTAGAAAACAAATAGGAAGGAACAAGGGATACTGGTAGTAGAGTGGAAGGTCACCTGATTAATGAATATGGTAAATTGAAGTTATATGGGCCCGATACATATATTGTAAAATTGGTTGGTCGGGTGACCTGCGCGCTCTATCAAAAGCACGGTGAACTTATTGTTTTTTAATGAATGTGTTGAGCAATCTGAGATCCTAGATAAGCTGAAATTGTTTCAAATGATTCCTCTTTTGAACACAAAAGTATCTCAAGTAGACCCCTTGTTGATCTGATTCAGTGGGACTTTATCCATTGCTTTTTTCTGCATAAGAGTGGATGTTTTCTACATGAGGGTATGTTATGGGCAGTTGTGACTTGCCGTGGAGGGGCAGACGGTGAGGTATTTGTACAACAAAGTGCATATCCACCATGCATGATATTCAAAACCCATATGTCCGATATTATCTTTTTCCACTCTTCTGGAAAAAAATCACTGCTCCACTCACATGACTGGGAAAATGAGAATGGGGTGTGCGTTTCTTATTGTTTGGAGTGAAAAGATTGTTTTGCCCTTGATCTGGGAAGGCATGAGTAGAGAAGATCTCCTCCCCTGATACCGGTTGTAGAAAGGCCTTTGCACTGGACGTTGTTGTTGCAGGTACTGGTAAGGCCAACTAGGGGTTTGAACCCTATGGTAGTAATATTGCCAGTGTCTGGGTTTGTGCTGCTGTTTAAAAACCTTATTTTGTTCTTCAAGGCTGACTGCTTTGAGCGTTTCTGCTGTTCTCTTCATTCAGAGTGTTTTCGCCTACGTAGGCTCCACAAAAAGAGAAGAACCAGAAAATTGCAAGTTTTCAATTTTTAAATGAGTTTCTGGCACTAGAGATGATAGGCTGAGCCAAGAGGTTCACCTCAGAGAAATGCCATGACAGAAAGCAGAAGCCAAATGTTCCTCTGAGTCCACTGCAGCACTGATGGATATGGTTGGTCTGCCCCTGGACGTCTGCAGCGACCTTATGATGAAGCATGCCACTGCAAAGTGGGTGAGAGCAGTATTACATTTTTTTTTAATTTTCCCTCTTGATTGTCTCTCTTTTTAGATATACCTTAGACACACAGTAGGGTACAGAAATGCCGACAAGGCCGAAAGATACCCTTTGACCGTAGCCACAGCAAACCCTTGCTGAGCCAAAGAAAGAGCAAACTGAAGTATGTCAGACAATCGAGCCTTCAAAGGGTCAATGGACTTCTCCCCACACCAAGAGAAAAATTTAGACCATCTATAAGAGTAGATAGACTTGGTGGAATCACGCCTGGCCAATAAAATGACATCCACCACATCACGTGGGAGAGAAAAAGAATTCAGGTTGGCCTGTTCAATCTCCAGGCATGAAGGTGTAAGGTCTGGAGGTGGAGGTGTAGAACCTGCCCCTCCATCTGAAAGAGATCTGCCCTGAGAGGGAGACGGAGCGGCGGGTATGAGGAGAGGTGGAGAAGATCTGTGTACCACACCCTTCTTGGCCAATCCGGGGCGATCAATATGACTTGGACCTGGTCTTGGCGAATCTTCCTCAGAACCCGAGGAATCAAGGGTATGGGAGGAAACGTGTAAAGGAGGTTTGAGTCCCAACTCAACTGAAACGAGTCCCCCAAAGCTCCCTGCATCGGATACTGGAGACTGCAGAATGACGGGCAGTGAGAATTCTCGTGAGTGGCAAACAAGTCCACCCGAGGTGTCCCCCACGTCCGAAAGAAATGACGCAACCACCTCCGGATGAAGCCTCCACTCGTGATCGGCTGAGAACTGCCGACTGAGACTGTTTGCACGCCCGTTCAGAACCCCGGCCAGATGATTTGCCATCAGACAAATCTGATGGTCCTGAACCCAAGACCAGAGACGCAGAGACTCTCTGCAAAGGCACTGCGACCCCACTCCTCCCTGCTTGTTGATATACCACATTGCGGTAGTGTTGTCCGTCAGGCTAAACGTATCGCCCACAACTCTAAAAGGTTGATGTGAAGCAACCTTTCCTCTGGAGACCAAAGACCCTTGATCTGCAGATCCCCCAGATGAGCACCCCACCCTAGAGTGGATGCATCCGTTATCACTGTGGCAACCGAAGGAGGAAGATGGAATGGCTTTCCTTGAGTCAGATTGCCCTCCATGCTCCACCAGCTTCTCTGAAAATCCTCACTGTCTCCCTGAGATCTCCGTTGTGCTGATACCACTGCCTGCGGAGGAACCACTGGAGTGCCCTCATGTGCCAGCGTGCATGATTGACCAACAGAATGCAGGAAGCCATCAGACCGAGCAGACGGAGGACCTTCAGGACTGGAACGACCGCTCCATTGTAAAATAAAGGAATAATTTCCTGTATGTCGCAAATCCTTTAAGGAGGAGGGAATGCCCGACATACAGTTGTATCCAGTACAGCATCTATGAACAGGTTGCGCTGGGAGGGCACCAGGTGAGATTTGGGTACATTTACCGAAAAACCCAATCTGAACAACAACTGAGTTGTGACTTGCAAATGATGGAGCACTTTCTCTGGAGATTCTGCTTTGATAAGCCAATCGTCCAGATAAGGGAAAACCGGTATCTCTGATCTTCTGAGATGTGCAGCCACCACAGCCATCACCTTGGTGAAGACTCTAGGCGCAGTAGTAAGACTAAAAAGGAAGGACCGCAAACTGGTAATGCTGCGATCCCACCGTAAAACTGAGATACTTCCTGTGCGACTTCAGGATGGGGATGTGGAAATATGATTCCTGCAAGTCAATCGACACCATCCAGTCTTCTTCCAGCAGCGCTTGAAGAACCTGCGCAAGGGTGAGCATCTTGAAATTCTCCTGCTTCAGAAAGAGGTTCAAGACCCTGAGATCCAGGATTGGACGAAGTCTGCCATTCTACTTGGGAATCAGGAAATACCGGGATACCAGGAGTAGCATCCCTGTACCCTTTCCTGCTCCGGAACCACCTCTATCGCACCTTTTCGCAGTTACGCCAGGGCTTCTTCCTGCTGGAGTAGCAGGTGGTCCTCTGAGCAAAACCCTTGGCAAGGAGGGTAATTCGGAGGGAACATATATGTAAGAAGGAAGGGGTATCCCCGACTAGAGTTCCTAATTCGGGATAGGTATGGTTATTTGGAAGAAAAGTAATTAGGAACTAATATTTAGACAAAGGACAAAAACGGACTAGTGACAGCAAAAACTATAAATAAACAAAATGCATGGTACAAAATTATGGCTTTTATTTTATTCAATCTTCATTATAATAAAAACCAGTGTTATTTAATTACAAATAGTTATTATGTGCATGCCTCCATTATACATGTGACTTTTGATCTACATATATATACATATTATTGTATCCTATACATGTTTCAAGATAATGGATATTAACTTGAGATCTGTGCGGAAGCTTGTTTTGGCACATTTGTACATAAAAACATGGCTAGATATGTCATCTACGCGCGTTTCGGCTGAGGGCCTTCATCAGGGAGCCATGTGAGTATCCAAATAAACCTATGCATGTAGAAAGATATAAACAATAGCAGTGCTTGTCAATGTCCGTGAAATGTCCTAAATATATACATGTTAAAAAACAGAGAGACTTGTTGTGATACATTTATACAGTGATACAAAACATGACATAAGTGTCCTAAAAGTACTTGAACCTGTCCTAATATTTACAGTTATATACAGTTTGTTACCCATTTTAGGCTGATACATTTGCAAAAAAGACCTTACTGTACATGTAACATTTGCTACGTAACATTATGAAGGATAAGGCCAGTGGGGAAGAGAAGGGCTTATAGGGTGATAGTCTATACAACACTTTGAGATATAACTGCTAACTGCAAAAAAAATTTTTTTTAAAAAGGTGGTGATGTCATGCAGGTTGAAGGAAGAACTAATGAAGGGTTAGAGATGTGAGAGAGGGGAAGAGTCAGAAATGAGATGATAAGGAGGTGATAGAGGATATACAAGAAAGGTTAAAAAATCATAAAGTGAGAGGGGGGAAAAAAGAAGTTATCAAGGAGAAAAAAGGATGATAAAGGATATAGAAAAAAAGCTGCAAGATGGGGGGAGAGAAAGAAAGAACAGATGAGTTCCGGGGCATGTGGAAAGTCATAGTTATACCTGGACGTATAGATGGTGTTGATTCTCACAGGTAGGAGAAAGGAAGAGTAATCTGAGATGGCGGGTAGTCTGTCTCGAGGACGTGGGCGCTGAATGGTGACATAATATTGAGTGCATAAATACAAGTGACCCGAGGGGTGAGGATTCAGAAACTAAACAGGAGGGTTACAAAATGGATGAGTACCTTTAATGCATTATATTAGTTAATTTCTGTTTTTCTCTTTCCAGGTGTCCTGCTATTTAGAAGTGGGCTTCGCCTATTAAGCTGTTGAGTAAAGATGACATGCGGAGAGGTTATATAGGTCATACTAGTGTCATGGGAACCAATGATGGAACAGAGCAGGATTATTACCTGTGGATTTCTCCTATATTGTTGGGAAGCTACGTACTGCTGGTTTCCAGGAAATGATCTGAAGATAACCTGTACGATAGGAGGCATTCATGGTGGACGGTTAGTGATGGTGTTCTAATGTGGCTGCCAATAGTCATGATATTAAGAACCAATTAAGTACCTGCTAGTTGGTCTCAGGGGTCTTTTAGGCGGGGATCTGTGGACGGTTCTTGTCGCGCTGACAGACTGTGTGTCAGAGGGGGCATAAACAAGATTAGGTTTTAGAATGGTTGTTCCAGCATATCATTATACTGTACTGCTAGAGGACGGGTTTGCATTTATAGCTCGTTACCTTTTGATTGTGTCCACTGGTTATATATTGGGGATCTGTGAGATTCTGGGCGTTTAGCTGACGGATTCCGTCATGTTGATGGCGGTTCGGAGACACTCTGAATGGCTAGAAGGGAGACACAGAGCCAAAGGTAGTTGTTAGGCTGTGTCTTAGGAGGCGAGCATGGACCCTAATAAATGGAGCGTCAATCTATGCGGGCCGGTGCTTACCTTATAGTTGTCTCTCGGTCGCCTTCCAATAGGGGGGTCCTGCCGGCGTGTGTATACGTGGAGCCAAGGTCTGGAACGGACTGAATCGCACCGGATGTATTTAAACAAAAGGGGTCACTGTGAGTAGCCAATGCGTGTGCGTATTTAGATTAGCATAAAGGTGGAAGACAGACTGTGCATGGTGGCGTCCTACACCAGTGTTGAGTACTGGCGGACATGTTGCAAGGGTGAAGCAAATCCTTCGTGCTTCAATGATTCAAAGGTATCGAAAGAGCCTGTGATAAAAAAGCTAAGTGGCGCCGGGTGTATTTAAACCGAGGAGGTTACGGAGTGTGGCCATTGCGCTTGCGTGCTTACTTTGGCATGATAGTCGAAAATGGACTATGCGCGATACTATTCTGTATCACAGCTGAAAGTTGGCAGACATATTGGAAGGGAGAGATGAACTCTTCGTTGTTAGGTGGCTAATGAAATTCTTATTAGATTGTTCAAATTAGTAGGGGATGGAGCTAGATTTTATATTGGAAAATAATGAGTAGGGGCACAAAGTGTCTTGGTAGAGTTGACAGTCAAGAGAGTGATCGGAATGGTAAAATATAGGAGCCTGATTTTAACTAATAATAAATGGGGGCACAAAGTATCTTGATAGGGTTGACAGTCGAGAGAGTAATCGAACTAGTGTAATGTGGGGGCCTGATTTTACCCATGGTTGTATTTCAGTACTTGATCCCATGGTATTTCGTTGTTTATGCCCTTTGTATAGGTGTCCAAGGTAAAAATCCAATACACTTCCCGACATTTGCGCACCTGTGTGCTGAGTGTACCGGACGATTTGTGGATTTTTTCCAGAATGAACCAACGAATATCGTTGGGATTGTGTTTGGCCTCCTGGTAATGTTTAACTAGGGGGGCAAATTGCAAATTGACAGGCAGCTAAGCCTATGTTTGCATATAGGAAAAATAAAAACCTAAAAGATCTGGTAGTAAGATCAAGAATAGAACCCAGCAGAAAAGTCCTAACGCAGAGCACGCTTACTGACTTGAGACCAGTGATAGGCAACTACAAGTGCCTTGACTGTGCTGCCTGTCAATTTGCAATTGAAACAAAAGAACTGAATTTCAACAACAACATCATTCGTTCCAAAACTCTAACCAATTGCAAAACCACCAATGTGGTGTATCTCCTACTTTGCCCATGCAACAAGGGTTATGTGGGTGAAACAGCAAGGATGATGTCCACACGTCTATCAGAACATAGATCAGCTATCCGTACAGGTAGACAAATAGCCCCCCACAGGTGCGCAAATGTCGGGAAGTGTATTGGATTTTTACCTTGGACACCTATACAAAGGGCATAAACAACGAAATACCATGGGATCAAGTACTGAAATACAACCATGGGTAAAATCAGGCCCCCACATTACACTAGTTCGATTACTCTCTCGACTGTCAACCCTATCAAGATACTTTGTGCCCCCATTTATTATTGGTTAAAATCAGGCTCCTATATTTTACCATTCCGATCACTCTCTTGACTGTCAACTCTACCAAGACACTTTGTGCCCCTACTCATTATTTTCCAATATAAAATCTAGCTCCATCCCCTACTAATTTGAACAATCTAATAAGAATTTCATTAGCCACCTAACAACGAAGAGTTCATCTCTCCCTTCCAATATGTCTGCCAACTTTCAGCTGTGATACAGAATAGTATCGCGCATAGTCCATTTTCGACTATCATGCCAAAGTAAGCACGCAAGCGCAATGGCCACACTCCGTAACCTCCTCGGTTTAAATACACCCGGCGCCACTTAGCTTTTTTATCACAGGCTCTTTCGATACCTTTGAATCATTGAAGCACGAAGGATTTGTTTCACCCTTGCAACATGTCCGCCAGTACTCAACACTGGTGTAGGACGCCACCATGCACAGTCCGTCTTCCACCTTTATGCTAATCTAAATACGCACACGCATTGGCTACTCACAGAGACCCCTTTTGTTTAAATACATCCGGTGCGATTCAGTCCGTTCCAGACCTTGGCTCCACGTATACACACGCCGGCAGGACCCCCCTATTGGAAGGCGACCGAGAGACAACTATAAGGTAAGCACCGGCCCGCATAGATTGACGCTCCATTTATTAGGGTCCATGCTCGCCTCCTAAGACACAGCCTAACAACTACCTTTGGCTCTGTGTCTCCCTTCTAGCCATTCAGAGTGTCTCCGAACCGCCATCAACATGACGGAATCCGTCAGCTAAACGCCCAGAATCTCACAGATCCCCAATATATAACCAGTGGACACAATCAAAAGGTAACGAGCTATAAATGCAAACCCGTCCTCTAGCAGTACAGTATAATGATATGCTGGAACAACCATTCTAAAACCTAATCTTGTTTATGCCCCCTCTGACACACAGTCTGTCAGCGCGACAAGAACCGTCCACAGATCCCCGCCTAAAAGACTCCTGAGACCAACTAGCAGGTACTTAATTGGTTCCTAATATCATGACTATTGGCAGCCACATTAGAACACCATCACTAACCGTCCACCATGAATGCCTCCTATCGTACAGGTTATCTTCAGATCACATCCTGGAAACCAGCAGTACGTAGCCTCCCAACAATATAGGAGAAATCCACAGGTAATAATCCTGCTCTGTTCCATCATTGGTTCCCATGACACTAGTATGACCTATATAACCTCTCCGCATGTCATCTTTACTCAACAGCTTAATAGGCGAAGCCCACTTCTAAATAGCAGGACACCTGGAAAGAGAAAAACAGAAATTAACTAATATAATGCATTAAAGGTACTCATCCATTTTGTAACCCTCCTGTTTAGTTTCTGAATCCTCACCCCTCGGGTCACTTGTATTTATGCACTCAATATTATGTCACCATTCAGCGCCCACGTCCTCGAGACAGACTACCCGCCATCTCAGATTACTCTTCCTTTCTCCTACCTGTGAGAATCAACACCATCTATACGTCCAGGTATAACTATGACTTTCCACATGCCCCGGAACTCATCTGTTCTTTCTTTCTCTCCCCCCATCTTGCAGCTTTTTTTCTATATCCTTTATCATCCTTTTTTCTCCTTGATAACTTCTTTTTTCCCCCCTCTCACTTTATGATTTTTTAACCTTTCTTGTATATCCTCTATCACCTCCTTATCATCTCATTTCTGACTCTTCCCCTCTCTCACATCTCTAACCCTTCATTAGTTCTTCCTTCAACCTGCATGACATCACCACCTTTTTAAAAAAAAATTTTTTTGCAGTTAGCAGTTATATCTCAAAGTGTTGTATAGACTATCACCCTATAAGCCCTTCTCTTCCCCACTGGCCTTATCCTTCATAATGTTACGTAGCAAATGTTACATGTACAGTAAGGTCTTTTTTGCAAATGTATCAGCCTAAAATGGGTAACAAACTGTATATAACTGTAAATATTAGGACAGGTTCAAGTACTTTTAGGACACTTATGTCATGTTTTGTATCACTGTATAAATGTATCACAACAAGTCTCTCTGTTTTTTAACATGTATATATTTAGGACATTTCACGGACATTGACAAGCACTGCTATTGTTTATATCTTTCTACATGCATAGGTTTATTTGGATACTCACATGGCTCCCTGATGAAGGCCCTCAGCCGAAACGCGCGTAGATGACATATCTAGCCATGTTTTTATGTACAAATGTGCCAAAACAAGCTTCCGCACAGATCTCAAGTTAATATCCATTATCTTGAAACATGTATAGGATACAATAATATGTATATATATGTAGATCAAAAGTCACATGTATAATGGAGGCATGCACATAATAACTATTTGTAATTAAATAACACTGTTTTTTATTATAATGAAGATTGAATAAAATAAAAGCCATAATTTTGTACCATGCATTTTGTTTATTTATAGTTTTTGCTGTCACTAGTCCGTTTTTGTCATTTGTCTAAATATTAGTTCCTAATTACTTTTCTTCCAAATAATTCGGAGGGAACTCCCGAAAGGGAAGAGCATACCCATTCTCCACGAGATTGAAAGCCCAAAGGTCCAATGTGACCGATTCCCAATCTCGTAGAAAAAAGGTAAGCCGACCCCCTACAGGACCCGCATGATCCGGAATGGCGGATCTAGGGCTGCTTTGCTGATGTTGGAGGGGGGTGGGGAGAGGAAGAGTAGGAGGAGGAGGAAGCTTGAGGTCCTCGAGGATGAGCTCTTTGCTTGCCCCTGTATAACATATACAGCGGATTTTGCTGTTGCTGCTGCTGTTGCGAAGGCTTGTAGGGACGAAAGGAAGACCTGCCAAAACCTCTATACCTTTTGCCCACAGTTCCTCTGGTTTGTAAACCCAAGGATCTGGCCGTAGCTCTGCTGTCCTTGAATCACTCCAATGCAGCATCAGCCTTTTTCCCAAAAAGGCCAGAGTCATCAAAAGGTAAATCCATTAAGGCCACCTGGACATCCGCAGAGAATTCAGAGGACTTCAACCAGGCCGCTCTTCTGGTGGCAATTGAAGAACCCATGACTCTCGCCACCGAGTCAGCCGTGTTCAACCCACTCTGGATGACTTGCCGAGCAGCAGCCTGAGTGTCAACAAGCACCTCATTAAAAAAATGTCTGTCCTCCTCCTCTGGAATCTTAGGAGCTAGTTGTTTCACAGAATCCATCAAAGCATGGATGTAATGCCCTAAGAGGCATGTAGCATTTGATGACTTGAGAGCCATACTCGCCGATGAGAAGACTTTCTTTGCGGCTTGGTCCTGCTTTTTAGATTCCTTGTCCCCAGGCACCTGAGGGAAAGCACCTGCAGATTTTTTGGAACAGGCTGCCTGAACCACCAAGTTCTCTGGCAAAGGATGCGAGGATAAAAAGTCTGGGTCTCCAGGAGCAACCCTATATCTTCTTGCAACAGCTTTATAGACAGCAGGAGCTGTAAGAGGTCTGTTCCACACCTCTAAGATTGGTTCCGTTAAAGCATCATTGAAAGGAAGAATGGGCTCCACAACAGAAGATGGAGAGTGGAGGACTTCTGTCAAAATATTCGACCTGAACTCTGCAGTAGGAAGAGTCAAATTCAAAAGATCCGCTGCCTTCTTGATGACCACATGATACGGAGCCACATCTTTAGAAGGGGCATCTGAAACAGAGGCTAACTCCCAATCTGGAGACTGCTCCAAACCACTAGCCTCTCTTAAGTCATTAAAGTAATCTTCAGTATCCTGTAGCTCTCCCTTTTCTATCTCGAATTCTCTGTATCTTTGTTCTTCCAAAAGTCATTGAGCCTCACGTCTCGACCTCTCCTTCGGGAACGGCGTCGGCGGATCCGGAATCAACTCTGATGAAGCCGGAGCCGGCGTCGAGCTAGGAGCCGGAGGACCAGGCTGATGTTCTCGAGGTCGGACTGGAAGCGGCACCGGTGACGAAGGCATCGGCGTCGAAGGCTTCGGCGGTGCCGAGAAATGCCAAGGCGGTGTCGGAGCCGGCATAAAAGGCATGAACGGCGCCGGAGCATAAGTCTGGGGGACTCCCAGGTTAAATGCCATCGGACCCATGGGACCAGCCGGTGCTCCAGAGGGGTACAAGGCTCTTGAATAGACACCATACATAGCGTTTAAAAACTGTGTAGAATCTTGACCTGGGCCCGGAAAAGGAGGGTATGAACCCACAGGCTGCTCTCGAGGAGGCACCGGATTAGTCTCATCCTCAGGTTGGCGAGCCTCTTCCTCCTCTTGAATTGGAGATCGAGACAGCGCCGGAGAGGGATTCAACACCGGAGCCGGAGAATGTTCCGGCGACTCCATGGGCGAGGCCTCACCTTCTGGATCCAGAGCCTTAGGCGAAGGAGACATAACATCCTTCCTATGCTTCCTGCTTGGCGACTTCTGTCTCAAATCCGAATCCTTCTCCGAATGATGACGAGACCCATGCTTCCTCTTCATGTGCTTCTTTTTAGTCAACCTGGAAGCATGCCCTGATGACGACATCGAGGGCGACCTCGAACGAGACCTCGACTGCCTCGACCGTGACCTCAAACTCTTCCTGTCCTTTTTACCCTTCATATTGGCAACCAGGAGCTTCGCCTCTCTCTCACAAGGGGCCTTGGGATTCATCTTCTTACAGGATGGACACCCTTGGACATCATGGTCTGAGCTCAGGCACCAAACGCAATCTTCATGCGGGTCCGTGATCAACATCATTTTCCCATATTCACCCATCGGCTTGAATCCGGTCTTCTTCGATGACATCTCGACAGAAGAAAGCAATACAAGAAACACGAAAACCAACAAACAGTAACAAAGTTACTATAAAAGCTACAGAGGATCCCTCGAAAACCGTTAGCGACGACGACGCGGAAAAAAGGGAACTGATGTCATCACGCCGACGTGGGCCTATTATGGAGTCGGTGACGTCAGTGGAACTGCGCGCGATGCCGTGCTTCTATGACGTCGTCCACGTCGGCGCGAAGCTACAAAAAGAATTTCCGAATGTTGCTGACGCAGGGGGATATTCACAAAGTGAGGAACCCACTGGCAGATGTATCCATCAGAAAGGTGTTTTTGATGTCGTATATATTCTATTAATCATTGCTGGAATCTTTTCTTCAATGCCGAGTGGATCTTTGTCTTCGATGTCGATTGCTGCAACTTCGATGCAAATCGTGTGATTTTGACATCATGTGATGGGACTTCACACTGATCGGTGTTGCCTGGACATCAAGTGATGGGATTTCGATGTTGATCATAATCAAGATGACAGTGTTGTCAGACTTACTGCAAATTTAGACATTGTGCGTGACAGTGATGGAGCCTGTTGATGTTGAGCCTTCCTACGTAGGCGAACAAGATAGAGCCAAACCGCGGTCTATATATCTTTGACGTCGGCGAATGGCGTTGATGAGAGTGATGTTTCCTTTTTATGTGAGTCCATACCTGTTCCCCGCCACTTTTCTTGAGACTGGTGAGAGGAAGAACCCTCCATTTTCTTCCTTTGCTTCCTCTACTATTCTGCTCCCATGTCTCACATACATACAATACAACCATGCAGCCTGATGCTTTCTATGTCCTCAAGGGCTCTTTTAGACATTTTGATGCAAATGTTACAACCCTTAGTGAGGTGTTGAGGTGACTAACAAACCACACACACCTTGCGAGCATCAGAGCTCACCTGCTTTCTGCCATAGGAAGGACATTTAGAGAAGTGAGCAGGGATTATAAATAAAAATCTTTACAGAAATCCTGAACAATGCATGTACTTCACAGAGGAAGTGGTGAAATATCAAGTAGAAAGCTTTTATAAGCGCTGAAATAGGTTTTTGGAAAACATTTTAGGTGACGAAAACACCTGAGTGATCCTGTCTCAAGAAGCAAATAAAGAGAAAGGACACTCACAGGCAAACTGCCAATGCAGTGCACTGTGAAATGGGGTACCTCTGGGGTCCTTAAAGGTATAGGTTCCATTTTGAGCTTCTCACTGATAGCCTAAAGAGTGTCTTTTCCTTCTCATTCTGTATGTGGTGATGGGCAGCCTTTTTTTCTATGATATAGTGTTGCAAGTTGAAAGGCTTCACAGGGATATATTTTCCCAATTATTTCCCCTCCACTTTTTACCAGGAAAATACATCTCTGATAGTCTACACTGTGACTATATGGAAAATGACTTATTACAGTATTCAATGTCTTTTTCCTGGATTCTTAAAGTATATATTGAAGAAGGTGTTCTAGGATCAGCCCAAGGAGCGTGGAAATACCCAAGGTCAATGAATATCCTAAGATACAGAAGCCATTTTACTAACTCTATGTCATTTAGAACAGGTATCTGTTTGGCTAACAAAAGCCAGGCTGACAATTTCCCTTTACTGCAAGTATAACCTGGTAAATCTACTGGAAATGAGCACTAGAATTGGCTGAAGGCTACCTAAGAGTATATTTTGCACAGGGACTTATTTTTGCGTACATTAAGTAATGCTCACAGAAACAATGTCAAAATATATTTTCTGTGATTAGAGTGGTGAAAAGACAAGCCTGTGATCCCCTTAGAAAGGATGGGTTGAGAGTGGCAGTGTTGGACAAAACTATGCAGTATCCTTTGTTTCACTTTCATATTGTAATAGAAGGAAGAAGGGGGGTGCTCACTGGCACCTATATTATTGGTACCAGATGAGTCCTTGTAATTGTGAATGAAGTGCTTCGGTTTTGGGTTTTTGTGGGAGCTGTTGTCCTGGTTCACTTCATTTAATCCACCTGAACTAACACATTGCCATTGATATATTTGTTGTTGCATGGCCAGCCACGCTGTCCTCACCTCATTTAACAGATGCTGCCGGTATAGCTGTTGGGTCAGGCTGAGCTGCAATCTTGCTGCCTTTTTTCCTGGTCCACGACAACCACCCTCTAATTTCTCAATTAGTGTTCCAATGTCCATCCGCCCCTGTGCCCTACCCCTTCGGTCCACAGCGCAGAAGCTGATGTCAATCCCTCTAACAGTTGGCTTAAGTGCCTCCCACAGAACCACCTTTGAAGAGGCTGTGTAGAATCGTCCTATAAGTCAAATGTAAATAAAATCAGTATTTGTAAAGAGCAAACTACTCACTCTTATGGGTCTCAAGGCGCTGGGGCTGTTGTAGAAATTAAGTGAGCTATTGCCCAGAGTCACACGGTGCTACACCACACCTCTCCTGGGTTCTGAAGTTCCCATGGCAACATCCGCCATCGAAATCTAGGGTGAGTGGCTCCAGTAAGAAGCACAAGGGACTCGGGGGAGTGATCCAAGAGCACCCGTGGCTGGATGTGTGCTGATAACACAATGTGGAGAAAAGTGATGGGGATAAACAGGTAGTCTAGTCGGGAGAAAGACCCATGGACCGACAAATAGTACGTACTGCCGTTCTCGGTGGGGTGATAGGCCCTCCGTGCGTCTGCCCGTCCTACGGTGGTCATGAAAGTAGGCAGCTTGGAATCGTGCTGGGTAACCCACCAGCTCTGTGATCGCCATCTATCTGCCCCAGGGTGAATAATGTCCTTCCAATTCCCCCTACTAGGCAGAGACCACTTGGCGTTTCGCCCTGCATGAGGATGAAGAATTCACTGAAAGCGGCACCCAGTGGAGGAGGGGCTTAGATGCTACCCAGAATGAGCTGGTCCCTTTTTTTTTTTAAATATGTTTTTATTGCAGAATTATAAGCAAAGCATCGAGGTAGGTCAACCGTCACATTCTTGACATCCCAAAACAAATCAGCATCAATAAAATCGCACACAGCCATTTAGCCCACATCCCGGAGGCTGGGCGGCGTATTAGTTCGTTCCAGCAAAAAATGTCAATGTGATCATCCTATAGAGATGTCCGGTGAGCAACATTATTCAGAATCCGCATTTTATAACCATCAAACTCCCCTCCCCAACTCATCGCCAAGTACAGTCAGCCATCCAGTGTGGGCGATGCCAGTGTCACCAGCCCCCGCCCCAATAGTCCTACTCTGAGGCCCCCCCCGTCGTAGAGTTCTCCGGAGACTAACAATAGCCAATCTACTTGTATCCAAAATGTCGGGTCCAGGTATCCTCTCCCTTTATTTACCAGCTACTGGTCCCTCCCGCATGGGCCTTCCTTGTTACTATGGCGGATCCCTAATAACTACCCTCTACCCTTCCCTCCCTCCAACCGCTGCTGATGTGGGCTGTGATTGTAGGTTCCAGCACAAGAGTTCGCCACTAGTCGGTTCTATGTATGTGTTCTTGCAAGCCTAATGGAACCCCACTCTCCGGACAGCACTACTCTTCATCCTCTATCAGAGTATCCTCCAAAGCCTGCACTATCGTCGCCCAGGTCCTCGCCATCTCCAAGCTCTTGTCGTGGGCGGTCCTGGCAGCCTGCCGCATTCGAATCACACTTTCACACCTAGATCATTTCAGCAACTCATTCACCCATCTCCTAACTTATGGACCTTCTTTGGATTTCCAGTGCCAGGTAATCTCTCTCTGGGCTAATATGAGTCCTAGGTCAATGAATTTGCTTGTGATTTTTGTTCTTGTCGTGTGGGGGAACCAAAGCAGCAGGCATGCCGCCATGTCGAACTCCACTTCCCGGTCAGTAACTGCGTTCAGACGCTCACCTACCTCAAGCCAGTAGGAGCCCAATTTCGGGCAACTCCATAATAAATGATCAAACTCCGCCTCGGTACCGTTTAATCTTCCCCGGGGTCAGATAGGCCCTATGCAGTACGAAAAAATGCACCTGCTGGAAGCGGGCATTCCTGCAGCCCATCCATGTCCGCTCCAGGATATGTCCCCAGACCATTTCTGGTATGGGTTTGCCTATACTTCCCTCCCATTTCTCTTTGAGTGTGGTTAGTGGTTCTAGTCCCTCATGCAGCATCCTTGAGTGGAGGCATGTCACCGTCTTGGTCGTTCCCGCAGCCATCACTACATATTGACAAGCCCTGGTCATGGCCGGTTCCGCCAACCCCCCCCCTCCAGTGCTTCTGCATCGCCGCGACCACCGCCGCATGCAAGAGGTAGCCCCCCTCCGGGAGACCAAACTGGTCCTGCAGCACTCCGAACGGGACCAGCATTCCATCAATAAATAGGTCTCCTACCATCTGTAAACCCAATTCTTCCCATTCCAACAGTGGGGACCAATCGCCCCCATGCGGCAGCGCCGTCAACATTCCCAAGGGAATCTCCGGCGCGTATGGCCTAGCCACCTTTGTTCTCTTCAAACTCCTAAGCCAGCACAACCGAAGGGTTCTCTCTTCCAGGGATAGACCTCTCAATTCCAATTTCTGTTGCATAATTATATATGCCAATACATGTCTCTGAATACCGGTCCCCCGTTCTTGGTCCGGGCCTCGAAATTCTTTCGCAATGCTTTGCGTCAATATCTGTAATTGAGCTGCTAGGCAGTACAATTCGAAATCAGGGACTGCCATCCCTCCCTCGAGTTTGGGTCGGATCAGAGTATTCAATGCCACCCTGCGTCTACCGCGCCCCCAGAGGAACTCAATTACCATCGTCCTCAGTTCTTTGAAGATTCGCTGAGGAACCCACACGGTAGGGTAGGAAGTAATATAGCAACCTTGGCAAAGCCACCATCTTCAACAGCGCCACCCGGCCTTGCACCGATAGAGGGAGTGATCCCCAAAAGGTCATACACCCCCTCAGAGCCCTAATACAGCGCCCTATATTCCCTTCCAGCAGAGTCATGGCATCATGGTAAATCCGTACCCCTAAATAGGTGAAGCATGTATCCTCCCAGACCACATCTACCGTGAGAGGGGGAGGTGGCGTACCCGCCCGCAGGGGAAAAACACAGGTTTTATTCCAGTTTACTCTGAGGCCTGATAAACTACCAAAGCGCGATAACATTTCCACAGCCCCCTCTAGTGCCCCTTCTGTATCTTCCAGGTACAATAACAGATCGTCGGCGTATAGTGAGATATGATGAGATTCCCCACCACGTCGGATACCCCTGTACAACGCCCCCGTCCTCGCCTGCGCTGCCAGTGGTTCCATTGCTAAGGCAAACAGCAGGGGAGAGAGCGAGCATCCCTGCCTCGTTCCCCTACCCACCGGGTAGTCGGAGGATATAACAGGCCCCAGTCGTACCCTGGCCGTAGCAGAAGAGTAGAGAACCCTCGTCCACCGCCCAAATCCGTCCCCTAGGCCAAACTTCTCTAGCACCCTATCAAGGTATGTCCATTCTAGGCTATCAAAGGCCTTTTCAATATCTACCGATAGCACTGCCGACTTTTGATCTGAGTCCAAGGTGCCGTCCAGTAAGCGTACCAGGCGATGGATATTAATGGAAGTGTTCCTGGTAGGAATAAACCCGGCCTGATCTCAGTGGATCAACATGGTCATGTATGGCAGCAATCTAGTGGCCAGAATACGACTTAGAATCTTGTAGTCCACCGTTAGCATAGACAGAGGTCTGTACGACGACACATCAGAGGCCTCCCTACCGGGTTTCAGCAACGGTACCACCAGTGCTTCCCTCATTGATCGGGGCAGATGCCCAATCTTCATAGCTTCAGCGTACACCGCTAACAGCCTGTGTGCCAGGATATCGATATATTTCACATAAAATTCTATCGGTAGGCCATCCACCCCCGGCGTCTTGTTTCTAGCCATCTGTTTAATGGCCACCCGAATCGCCGACACCGTTACTGGACCGCCCAAGACCTTCGCAGTCTCAACATCCAGCACCGGGAGATGAACGAGCTCCAGGTAGTCGTCAATCGTGGCGATGTCCACCTCCAGTCTGCTCTCATACAGCGTCGTATAGTATGACAGGAAGCGCCTCAGTATCGCTGTTTGCGAATAGACTACCTCTCCTGCCGCTGTTTTTATACCCATGATCGGGCAACCTCTAGGTTCCGGATTGGCAAGTTTAGCTAATAGCGTGCCCACCTAATCCCTTTCCGCATGCACCTTGATGGTATACAGCTTGTAGTCATAACACCGCAGTCGCTCTGTTTCTGTCGCAACCAATTCCTTTGCTTCTAGCAGCCGGTCTTGCAATTCCGGCCACTCCGGCCTACGCTGTTCTAGATCTCTCAACGCACATTCTGCCTTCTTCAAATCGGCCAATACTGTCGTCCTCACACTCGAAAAACCTCCCAGACAGACCCACCTCACCAACACCTTCATTGCATCCCACTCTATCGACCTCGTGGCAGCCGAGCCCTCGTTCTCGTCAAAGTATCACTCGATGCCCTGGAGGACCACATCAGTAAACACCGGGTCCTCCAAAGCATCCGGCCGTAGTCTCCATGTTGGGACCGCCGATCTCGTCCGCTGCCACTGCACAGTCATCAGCAAGGGGTTATGGTCAGAAATGGTTCTAGCCAGGTACTCCGTGTGTGCTACCATGGCAGGTAATGGGCCACTACATAAGATGGAGTCTATCCTAACATGTAAGGCATGCAGTGCTGAGAAGAAGGAATAGTCTCTAAGATCAGGATGTTGCTCCCTCCACACATCAAGAAGGCCCCACCTCTCCTGCCAATCTTTCCTATGTGAGGCCAACCTGCGCACCGGAGAGTCGGCCAATGGCGGGTATGATCTGTCCAGTGAGATATCGGTGATTGAATTGAAGTCACCCCCCCAGTATGATAGGGCCCGTTAAAAAATGTGCCAGCGAGCCTGTTAAGTTATCAAAAAAGCGGGCCTGGTCCGCATTTGGGGCGTACACACTACACAGGACCACATCACGACCAAACAGCCTACCCTCCACCACCACAAATCGACCCTCAGGGTCCACCAGCTGGCTCGTTACCTGACAAGGGATCCCCGCTCTCACCCATACCAGCACCCCCCTGGCAAACGCCGAGTACGACGTACCAAACACTTGGCCATGCCACCTCTTCTGCAGTGCAGTGCATTCCTGCTTGGTCAAGTGTGTCTCTTGTAGCAGTGCTATTTGAATACCTCGCCTCACCAGATAGGCGTGCACCTTGCATCGTCTTGACATTGTTCGGAGTCCGCGGACATTCCACGTAAGGCACTTCAAATTAGGTAACGTCCCCATTGCCGCTTTCTCCCAACCATCCTGACAGTGTTAATCGGCCACCCACATCATTGCAGCATAAACCCCCACCCAAAACACCCCAAAGAACCTCCCAAACCCCTCTCCCCAGAACAGGACCTGATAACACAACATCAGCCCCCATCCAAACCAATAACACAACACACATTCTACTATTCTGTGGTCGTCACCACAGAAGGCCTTAAGGGCAACGAGAGGGTGATTCGGATCCAACCGGGGGCAGGCAAGGCCCCCGCCCCTAGCCCAAGTCCCCATATGGTGGTTCAGCACAGTACCTGCAATCCCACAGAGCACCAGGGCAATCCGTTCCAACAGGAAAAGTGGACATGGTCCTCACCCCAATTGTCATTCATTAAATAATCCATCCGCTGTCTGCGGGGTAACCACCGGCCCCCCAGAGCTATCAGCGTCCGAGACGTCTCCTCCAGATTTTCCTCCGTCGTCCTCGAAGTCCGAGCCTATCGACTGCCCCTCCGGTTGTGAGCCCGTTATGATCGCCGTCGCAGCCAAAGCTCCTTGTTTGTCCGCCGCCATCTGGCCATCCTGCATCGCTCTCTTAAGTCTGTCCCGTTTGCGGATACGTTGCGATTTTCGCACCTGGATCGGCTTTGGTCTCTCTTTCCCTCCTTAACCCCTGTGATCCGTACCAGCACGATACAACTCGAGCCATGACCAAGCTTCATCAGGAGTTTGAAAGAATTGGGTCGTGCCATCCAGGATCACTCGTAACTTGGCCGGGAAGAGCAAGGAATATTGTATTCCCTCATCCCTCAGTTCATTCTTCACGGTCAGATACGAGGCCCTACGCTTTTGGACCTCTTGCGTGTAGTCAGGGAAAACCGTGACCGAGCTGTTGTCCACCTGGAAGGAGCCCATCGAGCGTGCCCTTTGTATGAGCAGGTCTCTGTCCCTAAAATGCAGTACTTTGATCACCATCGGCCTGCGAGGGCGGCCCTGCATGGGCGGACGGGCCGGGACCCTGTGTGCTCGTTCCAGGGAGAAGAAAGGGGAGAGACCCTCAGGGGCCACGACCGTTTTAAACCAGTTCTCCATGTAGGCCACTGCATCACCCCCCTCAACTTTTTCCGGCAGCCTCACCACCCTCACGTTGTTCCGTCTATTTCGGCTTTCGGAATCCTCCGCTCGCTTCTCCAGCGTCGCCAGGCGACCAAGGATGTCTGCTAGTTTGTGCTCTGCGGTCACTACCGCTGGTTTGAGTTCCTGAAGCAGTAGCTCATTTTCCTTCACTCTGTCGTTCAGTTTCGCATGATCCGCCCTCAAGAGCCCCAGTCCCGTGGCGACCTGCGCTATATCCTGATGTAGGGAGTCCTTGGTCGCGGCTATCGCGTCCAATATTCCATCCAGCCTTTTATTCAGTCTCTGTTCCTGCGCTGAGCCCTCCGGGTCTGTATGGGTCCCACCGTCTGTCTCCGGCACTGTCGCTCGGTCCCGTCCCCGTCCCACTTCCAGTGCAGGACCACTAGCGGCCATCTTGATCTTCGAGATCGCCATGGCGGATTCGCTATTAGGGGATCTTCTGGGCCCCACGTCCATCCGCCGAGCACCGGTCGCCTCCCAATTCGGTTCTCCGCCCTTTGAGCACGGCGTTCCCCTCAAGCAGCGCCCACCTCTCTCCGGGATCAGAACGCCGGAGGCCTGAAGGCCGCGCCCTCGTTGCCAAAATGGCCGTGCACTATGCAACACACCCCACTCCGGGTGGGCAGCAACCACCCCGGCGGTACGTCGAAGTACTCAGCAGCCCAAAAGCCCTCCGCCGCTCAATGCATCATGTCCACTATGGGCCCACTATGACCCCTTGGTGATAGCGAGGAAGTCCCAAAGGAGGCATGCAGAGAAGCCAACTATGTCCCCCAGGTCCAGCAGACAATTGCAGCGTTGAGCGTTCCTCAGTTCACGTTGGGTGATGCGCCGTACTGTTCCGGCATACAGTGCTCCAGCACAACCCGATCCCCGCACACCCACCGTCCGTGTGGCCGTGCGGTGCTAGATTGCCGCTGCCAGCTGCCAGCCCTGTCAACAGGCGACGTCCCCTTGCCCCACCGATGATGCCTGCTCGGGCCCGCTCCGCTGATAGCGCAGAGATCGCCTCCGTGAGCGGTCGCCCTACGCAGGGGGTGCCGCCTCCACAGGGTCCTTGCTCAGCGGTCACGGCCGATCACGAGGTCGGGCGGTGGGTCATCCGTTCTTATTCCCGCATCCTACCCGTTACGTACCTCCGTTCAAGCCCACGGCTCCGTAGCGTCGGGCGCCCAGCGGCATCACCTGTCTCGGGTTGCGATCAGGGAGCGAAAACCTCTTTGTGCGGTCGCATTGACAGGCCGCGGGGATCGGCTCCTCGATCGTGCGTCCCTGATGTGGCGTGGGCGCTCTCCGTCGCAACCACTGCCCGGAAGCCACAAGCGGTTGGAGCCTCTATCTGCACTCTCCGTCAGTTGTGAGGGTCCATTTCGACCCAGCCACGGTCCTTCACACAGTGCAATTTAGTCCCTGAGGGTCCGGGCTGCCGCCATCTTGTGAACAGGACGCAGCACCTCCTACTCCGAAATCGGCTCTCGTCGCAGCATTCGGCTTCCTGTTGACCCAAAAGTGCGCTCCTCCGTTACCCCGGTGCTCCGCTCAAAGTGCTCGCGCTGTAAGCAGCGCATAGGCTAGGGTTACCAGGATAAATTGCGGGATCGGGCACGGAGCTACTGGCTCACGCCGCCATCCCCGTCGCGTCCAAAGCACGCCCCCCCCCAGAATGAGCTGGTCCCTGTGAAGTTCGCCCACCACCACAACATAGCGACCATGGGCATACAACTATGGCCGTGCCCCAGGAGTCACGTGTGAATCCTGAGTGGAATATCTATTTGTAGCTGTGGCGAGCAAAGGCAGGGGGTCTTCATCAACCATGAGGTGGGTCTCTTATAAGAGGACAACATCTGCCCCAATGTGTTTGGATTGCTGGAGGACTACTTCTAGTTTAATCTTATCCAGAACTCCCCTGACATTCCATGTTAGAATGCAGAGCTGAGCCTCCATGTCCCCTGGGGTGCAGCTAGTCATGAGTGTCGGAGAAAAATAAATGTCAGCTGCGAAATTGTGTCAAAAGAGCAAGAGCAATGGGACTGCAGCTGTACATGAATAAACAATACTTAATTTCAACAATTACCCCCTCTCCCCATGCCCATACTTCAAGGAGCAGGAAGTATCTGTTGCGATTTGTGTCACCACCGAGCCCCAACAGGAGGCACAGGGTAGAACACCACTAATCAATCACACTAACCCAACACCCAAAGAACATGGTCTCTAGAGGGAAGTCCTAGTAATGTCTCTCTAAAGTGGAAGTCTAACCCACCTCCATGTACCAAAAACCAATTAACATACACATCACGCACAGGCATTATATATAGAGGAGGGGAAGGCATATGATCTCCTTAAGACAGGAGATTAGAAACACTAGTACAGTCGTAGGCAATATAGCAATCAATACATCAGTTTCAGGTAATACAGCAGCCCCTTGACAGCATCAATGTTCATCATCTGCACATGAGCTACTCCAGGATGATCGTGATCCGTTGCAGCGCTTGGAAGTGGACTTCTTAGGACGGTTGTGTGGATCACTCTGTAACGAATCAGAGTCAATGCTAGGCGAAGTATGAGGTTTTATCACCACAGACTCATCTATCTATTGGAAGGTGGCTTCCGGAGCGTCGAAAAACAAGTATCTTGAAAAGTACTGATGTCAGTGTGATGGAGTGGCAGTTATATTGACGACACGGATGTCACGACAATAACAAACACGACGCCAACGACGTCACGTGGAGTCGACAATGCCACCTACCGGCTAGCAGGGCTACTGCTAAGATAAATCTTCAGGATCCAGCCTGACGCTTGGAAGTTCAGTTCAAATTTAATGAATCTGCGGCTAGATGTCTCTATCAGTTGAGTGGAGAAGTGTGGCTCAATGGTTAGAGCAGGCAGACCTTGATGCAGAGCTCTGGCCAGGGACCAGGGTTCGATTCCCGCCTCGGCGGGTGTCCGGCTCATTAATTCCCCTGACTGGATATTCTCGCCTCAGTGCCTGTTCTGATCATGGGTCCCACACTACAACTCTGGGCAATAGCTTGCTTAGTCTCCACAACGGCCCCAAAAGCGCTGGGATGCCTGGCTGCACCTGGGGGGTGCCCAGGAGTGGACATTTCCCAGGAAAGCCAGGAAGGGTTCCTAAGCGGTATACGGACAGCGCCGGGACACCTCCGGTGGAGGTAGCTGTGCGCTTTACAAATTCCGACATTTTTTTATTTATTTAAATTTTATCGGTTTGGCCAGTTCCCTGGTTGCGCCCATTAAGGTAGTGACCCTCTGTAGTAGGGTTGCCACTGAGTCCTCAACCCCAAACACTTTTGTTTCTGCCTCTGTGATACGGTCAACCGCCTTCCTTAGGTCATGGTGCAACAAGGTCATGTTGGAGCCCACCGGCCTGATCTTAGCCTCCAAGGCCTCTCAAGATTGAGTGATGGTCACAAGCAGCATGGTGTTATCAGGATATTATGATGAGGACCTCACTTGATCCACGTTCCCAGAGTTAACACTTGTGTACTGATCCATAGTAATCTGTTTGGCTGAGATTGTTGTGGATTTATCCTTTGAAATTGTGGTGAAACACGCACCTTGGACAGCCTGCGAGACGCTCCTATCCACTGAAAGAAGGCAGGAGTACGACTGCTGTGCAACAAGGATAGCCAGCCTGCTTGACTATTGCTCAGCAATAACTGCTTTTCTGCTTTGATGTGCTGCCCTGCTGCCTGCTGATCTCTGCCCTGCTGAGGGAAAGGACTTGGCTCATCTCACTTGAACCCAGAACGACTCCAAGGGCTTGCTGGCTTGCATCTTGTTCTGAAGTCTAAGGGCCATCAAAGACTTACTTCAACCCTATAACAACACCTGTACTCTATCATCTGTATGTCCTGCCCTGCCAAGTGGTGCAAATCCAGCCCTGGGCCTTTCAAAGGTTATTTCAACTATCCAGAACCATCAAAATTGACGCAGTAATGACTTTGCGTCGATCGGAACCGAAGCATTGCTCTTTCACTCTGACACAGGTTCCAATTGACAACATCGCTTCGACGGACTGTTCGGCTCAAGGACGACAGGTATCTCGTCTCGATATCAAGGGGTTCGTTGACGAAAACTTCATTGATTGAGCAGATTGGCACCAATGCAACAAGTTTGCTCCATCCAAACGACTTTTTAAGCAGGACCTGAGTGGGTCCTCTAGCCGGCCTGCCTTCCATCGCGGTCTGCCTGAGCTTTGGATCTACCCCAGTCCAGAGTGACATTAACTGGTAGATTCATCAAAGACCCGTTTTGCGAGTCTTTAATAGCGATTCATAAGGAATCGCTATTAAGGACTTGCAAAACGGGAGGGCAGATAAAAGTCCAGGATATTGGCCGCCCTCCTCACTACCATAGCAAATGAGGCACCCTCCTCCTAAAACATAGTAGGACTAGAGAACAAGCCAGTTTCCGGGTGGTGTCCCGTTCATTGTCATCTGCCTCACATCAATTGTCCACATTAGGGTCTGAGGACTGGTATTTATAAGGATCCAGTGACCCCTCCCAGTCTTCCCCAAGAACTAACCCATAGGAAAAGGACTCAGGCTCCGACTTGGATGGACTGGGTCGAGTCAATGCTGAAGTTGGTATCCGACGACGCCCATCTGGCTCTATGTCGGAGTTAGGAATAGGAATGGGCCGGCAGAGCTGGGAACGTCAGCAGTGGGACCATCTATCTGGCTGAAAAAGGGCACCTTTCAAACTTGCGGGGCAAAACAACATGCCAGTGGGGACAGGCCACTCAACTATGAGGTGCATGGCGTCATAAAACGTGTGGAATTGGGTAGGGGTTACGCCACCTCCAGGAAACTTTGGGAGGAGCCGAGACTGCCCAGGCACAACCGCAGGCCTTAATTGGCAACGTACCCTCATCTGGTTGGATGACTTTGATAGAGGGGGCGAAGTCGTAGCCCTTTTCGACTTCTTGCTCTTCTTTTTCATGTGAAACTTACCTGAATAGAACAACTTTGACTGCAATAAAGATTGATGGCTCCACGACCAATCGCATGGTATTCCTCTCGACTGGGATCAAGGGCATCGAGCAGCAAGGAGCTTGAGGGATTTCTCCCTCAAGGCCTTGGGGTGCACGGCGCGACAATCAGCACAGGTCTTGGCATTGTGGTTGCACGAGACACCAGAGCCAGACGAGGTGTCGGTCTATCACTGACATCTGCTGGTAATAGGTGCCAAATAGCTTAACACCAGTCTTCCTCATAGACACCCCTGCCACATCAGGAGACAATGTCTCAAAAAATCTTCTACAAAAGGTCGAAAAAAAGTCAGTTAAAAAGGGACTGGGTGTAGCTCTTCTCTGGATCTGTACTGACTGGCACGGAAGACCAGAACATACGTCATTGTGCTTGGGTGGTACCTTTTTAGGCACCGCACATGTCACTTCTGGCACGGGCGATGCAGTACCGAAGCACCGTGGTATTGCTCACAAAAACATTCCATATCCAGTCTAAAGCCTGGGGATAATTCTAAGGTAAGGAATCTGCAGCTAGAAGCATCTATCAGATACATTATTTTTTGCCTATGTGACAAGAAAGTTACAGGAGGGACAATGTTTTTTAAAGGACAAAAAAAATAAACTCTACTTGACACAGAACACATTGCCACAGACAGTGCTGCAAAGGCAATGGTAAGATAGTCTATTCTAGGTTTATGATAAAGTGTGCAGTACAGTGAGTAATGTAATTTCCCACTCAATGTGTCGTAAGTGTTAACTTATAGGTTTGCAAAGGAGCCAGCTTGTATTGTGCATTTGCTTATTTGCTCTTTGAGGCATCCTGATGCATTTAGGTTCAGAATCATGAAACAAAATGTATTACATTGACCGTACATTCTTATACCATGCTTCCAGTTCATAGTTCATAAATGTATTTTCATGATTGATGGTTGGGGAATGGTGAACGAGCTTTGAGTTTTAACAAGAATATAGATGTGAGTGAATTCTATTTTTCTTCCCGCCTGACATGAGTCACGTCCTGATTTATATCAAAATTAACAGTTGAGATGACTTACAGCCCTCTCTGGCAGGGATTAGGACTTGGATTCCAGGATATGCAGACAGCAGAGCAGTTCTATATAGAACTGCACCAAAGCCATGGTCTCATAGCAATCCTGCTACAGAGACATCATTCAGTCTTGTCTTCGAGGCAGGCAAACAGATGAAATTCAAGCAAGTATGTTTGATAACAATTTCTAAATATTGACCAATCGGAAAATGGTAAATCCTGGCTGCTACAGATTAGGCATACAGGGATCCTTAAAATGCACCATGTGATATGTTGCATGTTTTCATATTGGTGTTTGTGCACTTCAGGAAAAAAGGGGCAAAACACAACAATAAATCAAAATGCATGATAGATTCTGACTGGTTCTGTTCCATGTCTAAGAAGCATTTTCTCCAAGTAAGTTGAGAGAGAGGTGTGGTTCATAACTTGTCCATTCACCCTGCTCAAGTTTGAAGATGGTACGTACTCGTGCTTGCCTGAGGACTACAGGACATCTCCTCAGGTTGCGATCACTGGAGATTTAACCAGGTTGTGATCTTTTGAAGTCCCTTATAGCATAAGAAATGGCAATGAGTAAAGATGTTGCAGAGCAGAGTAACAAACAGGGTAAAGATTTAGGGCCAGATGTAGGTAGGCTATTACCGGTCGGTAACGGCCGAATTCGGCCGTTACCGACAGGTAATAGACTTTTCCTATGTAGGAGGCTTTTTTACCGATTCGGTAAATAACGAATCGGTATTTACCGATTCGGTATTTACCGAATCATTATTTACCGATTCGGTATTTACCGAATCGATAAATGAGATGTAGGAAGCACTGTAAACAGTGCTTCTGGGCTTTAAGGATTCGTTATTTACCACCAACTTTTAGTTAGTGGTAAATAAAAAATTCCTATGTAAATGCAAATATGTGCATTTACACCTGTGCTATGTGACAGACATACATGGCCTTAGGGCATGTATGTATGCCACATGTGCACACAAGCACTAATCAGGGGTGCAGCAGGGTGTCAAAGTGACACCCTGCCACCCTGCCACCCTTGACTTTTTACCAATTTTACCGAATCGGGCCCATAGGAAAGAATGGCAACTACCGAATCGGTAATTAGAGATTCGGTAAATACCGAATCTTAACGATTCGGTATTTTTTACCGATTGATTACCTACATTGCATTTACCGATTCGAAAATACCGAATCGGTACAATTCGGTATTTTCATTCGGTATTTTCGAACTGGTAAATTAAAATTACCTACATCTAGCCCTTAATGACCTGTTCATTCACAGCACCAGCATACTTGTGAACTGACCTTTTTTCCATAATGCTAGAATTCACACTGAACAAAGCAATGTTAAAAAATAGTTTACAGAGCTCCTGAATTTGACAAAAAAAAAGTATTTGCTCCATACCTTTGACAGGATCGATGGAATCTATAACGAGTGGGAAGCCTCGCTCTTTCAAGGCCTTAGGCCATTCAACAGTAAGTATGTGTTGACGGAAGAGGCTCTCATAAGCACCGAGGTATGACACGAATCCGGCAGCAATGGCGGTACTTCCTGGCAGTCCACTGAGACGGTCCTGAAGTGAGCCGATGATCTGTGTGTATTTGTTATTTTCCACTTCTAGAAGCTTAAATTACACAAACATTGACAAGATGGTTATTCATTACCCACAGTATCATTGCAAGTATTGTACAAAGACATTCGGAGAAAGACTAATGGGAAATTAGAAACTGACATACTAAAAGTATTGCTCTTAAAACAACATGGAGGGGTCAATGTTCAGATATATCAATACATCTGCTATTTTATAACATTCGAGATAGAGGTGATGTTCATTCATCTGCACATTTTAGAAAGCGGACACATTTAAATCACAATTTTATCATCTTCCTTCTTTTCTCAAGAACTTAAGAATTTAAGAAAATTGTTTCCCCAAGATAACCCAGGCCAGCATGGAAGGGCAGAGAGAGAAAAGGTTCATCTTGCCCCAGGTGTGTGAATGATTTACAAAAAGCACTCAGCTCAAATGTTCTTTATGAAGTCCTAAGGAAAAGATGAGGAACACAGGAATTGATAAAGATGATAAATCTATTAAATTCGTAAACTGACTACAAATAGGTGCTATGACAGGGAGACAAAGACCCAAGCACTTTGTGAATAATGGCCTGAAAACGGATTTGCATTGGATACTTTTCGTTAACTATTGTAAGTAGTCTATATTGTTACATATTAAGGGATATTGGGCCATATGTATTAAGATACCCATTTGCGATTCTCAAATAGCGATTTTTAAGAAATCGCTATTTGAGAATCGCAAATGAGTATATATGTACAAAATCGCATTTTTTTGCGATTCCTTAGAATTCCTAAATTGCGATTAGCAAATTGCGAATCGCAATTAAGGAATACTTTTCCATTCATTTCTATGGGCCAGGAGGCTCATAGGAATGAATGGGAAGCTATTCTCAATTTGGGATTCGCAATTTGCTAATCGCAAAATGAGAATAGTTTCAAGGGTGCAGGGGTGTCCAAAGGACACCCTGTTGCACCCCTGAAATATGCATGGGTGCACATGTGGCCCAGATACATGCCCTAAGGGCATGTATGTGCGTCACATGGCACTTTGAAAAATGCAAAAATGTGCATTTTTCAAGGAATTCGCAACTTACCACCAACTAGAAGTTGGTGGTAATTTGCGATTCCTTAAGGGTATTTTGCTAATTTTTTTTGCTACATACATTGCATTTAAGGAATTGCAAAATTTGCGATTCCTTAAATGCAATTGCAAAATAAGGAATCGCAAATTTTGCAATTCCTTATTTTGCACCAGTTTTGCTTCATACATTCCATTTAGCAAATTCACATTCGCAAAGGCCGAAATTCAATTCGGCCTTTGCGAATGCGAATTTGCTTGATACATATGGCCCATGCTCACCAAACCCAAGAGGTCACAATATTGCCACCAAAGTATGTGACTAAAGCTGTGGTGCTTTTCATTATCCCAAAAGGTTTTCAGACCCTATTGGCCACACACATAGCACAATCCTTTGACACTAATATATTGTGATAATATGGTTTGTTAACGGGGTGAAACGTTTGAGACTCTAAAAAGTAAATCACAGATTTCAATTACTCAGTCAAATGCTTGTCTCCTGGCTCAAGAAATAGTTGTCTGTCAGAGACAATTTTGAATAAAGTATTTAAGCAGCACCAAAACAAAACTGAAGTTAATAACAAAAATATTAAAATGCCCAATTTAGTAAAATTCAAATCTCTAGTATGGTAAAACCTGGATAAGAAGATTAGGAAATATGACTTTTTAAAGTAAATGTCAAAACTGCCTACAAGAAAGAATGGGAATACTAAAGTTAATGTTATTTCATGGAGTGGAGGTAACTGGGTCCTAGTTGCTTTTCAAGTCCACCACGATAGGCCAGATAAAGCCTAGTGCTAAACCTCAGTCAACAATTGTCAATTCAGACTTTGCCTGTCAGAAGCAAGTTAAGATTCGCCAGTGAGGCAAGGAAGATGCTATCGATGCATCGAGATTGATATCCAGGTCTCTGAGTGCATCTGATGCCCCTCACTTGGCAAGAAATGCTCCAAACAGAACCACCTTCAAATGTGTAGTTGCCACTATGCAATCACTTGACAGCAGAGCCTCTGAACAAATGCCCTATGCTTGTTACTTGGATCCAAACTACACCAGTGATACAAGGCAGAAACAGTGAGTGAGGAGAGCTCTATGACGTTGGAAATATGAGACTTGTGGTTTAGCTGAAGGCGTGGGTTTTGTCTTCAAAACGTCAGAGTGAGACTAACTTGAAATACGTAGCTACCAAAATCTTATTGCCACTTTCATTTTCGTTCATTATCTCTCCATGTTTGGACTAATGAACTTTTTTATAGCTATAAAACTGCAGATTCTATGGCACCTTTTGTGTGAGGTCTCACTAAAGTTGAGTTTTTCCTACAAAATGCTCTGAGTGAGACAAATAAGAGAAATAGGTCCACGAAAGCCACGTCTTTCTCAGGTAGACCACTTTGTCATGGTCCTCCACAGGTTGAAAAAATATCTAGCCCCAAACCACTCAGCATTCTTTATTTCTACCTTCTGGTTACTCATAAAGCTCCCAGACCACTAAAGTCACCTTCTATAAGAGAAGGGCACATGTATCAGTGGGAGAAAGTCTCAAATGGTCAGCTGGCTCTTCCACAAAGAAGACTTTATCTTTTATCTTGTTGGGTCTTCCAATGTTTTGTAGAAGAAGAACAGCATTCAAGGGACCAGTAGTATTCAAAGCCGGCAGCAGTGGCGTTTTTTGTTTCATCAAAGCTCAGTTGTGTTCTGAAGTCTCTAGGGTAGGACGCTTTATAGCAGTCTCTGGCTAGTGATTAGTATTGGGAATAAGCCCCAGCCTATGAAGGTTCCCACACAGACTTCAGCCACCATTTCTAGAGGAAAAATGTTTGTTATGATTCCAATATATATTACCTGTATCAAAGCTCCCGCTTTTTGTAACCTTTGGGATATTTCTATAGTCTTTTGCTCTTGTTTGCTTTTATCAATTGTGGCTTCTTCAAAGCTTTTCTCCAGGTCATTAAGACGCACAATGAGAGCATCTTTTTTCTGCTGCAAACTTTTCATTTTTTGCTCAGCTTCTTCCAAAGCAATCCTCATCTCTTCCACTTTCATTTGAAGAGGTTTAACCTAAAATGAGATGAGAAATTTTAAATTTTTCTAAAAGTCATATTCAGCATTGTAACTACTAACATCACTACTATTAATCACAAAAATATATAACTGCTCCGTTGACTACTAAACTTTTTTAGGCCTTTTTAGACCTTCATAATGAGTCAGACAGTGCGGTATAGTGGTAACAGTAGATTACAGGTTTTTCCAGATGTGAAAAGCACCTTGTAAAATACATTATTTTATCACATATCACACATTATTCACCTGTATATGGTTAAGGACTTGGACCACTGGAATATATCTATGAATGATCTGCATGTTCTCCGATTACTGGCACAGAACCATGTAATTGCATGTAACTAGGGGGATACTGACCAGTATTGGTAACTCTAGCCCCAGTATCTCCACTTCCAGTAACCAGTCTTATCACGGCTCGTGATGGTGATGCAATGAATCAGTAATAAAATGGGAGTAAAGGAGTGATGGCTTAAAAATCAATGTAACTCTAGGGGACACATAATTGACATTTGGGTTAACTATCTGAAATTGTGAAGCCAAATCATGGACGCTTTGAAGCCTCCCTGGGAAAAATTTACAATTGCTATATTGGTATCCTATAAAAAACAGAATATGTTATTCAAAGCAACAAAGATGCATCCGTAGATAGGATCCCAGTGTCCATTTGGCGGGAATAAAAAAAAACACTTTGCACCCACTCGGGCCATCACAAATCTATGCTGCTTAGTAATGAGAGCTGCATATGCACTTTTACGGTTGGTAATACATGCAGGGAGAACAGGAGTGTTCCTCAGTGGCAAATGTGGTGGGGGTTAACTTGCCAGATGCTCTACTGATGGATCCAGTGGCACTGTGGGAGATACATGCACAATTTGGGAGTAGTCTGGTGGTGCAGACTTGCCATGTCATGCTCAGCTGGGCTATGAGTCAACATTTAGTCGAAAGGGCCCTGTCTTGCATGGTATAGAATTGGAAAGGCAGTGGAATAGTAGCAAATATGTGCCTGACAGCCTCACATAAATCCTTTCATCTCTGCAAGTCACACCATAGCAATGGTGCAGGGGCAACAGGCATAATTCACAACGGATTATACAATTAGAGAAATTTAAAAAATATGTTTTTGTTATGCCTTGTTTCGTCGAGTCTTTAAAAAGTTTATTTTTGCATGTTATAGAAACAACAAATCATAGTACAGAGTGGCATATTAAACAATATATATTGTGCTGCATAATAGGACATACAGGATATTCTACACGTTGCGGGATGTATAATATGGGTGGTTTATCAAGTATATAGTTTCAGGGACTGTGGAGATCCATCATTTCTCTCACAATGCCCACACCCAAGGCAAGCTGGAGTAAGAAAACAAGTTACTTACCTGTAACTACAGTTATCCAGTATTGGTATCTTTCATAGATTCACATGCCTGAATCATTCCCCGTCGTCGAGGCGGGAGTACCACTGTAAATACAAAAGTAGTGCCAAAGGTAAGTAACAGTAGTAGGCCCCAAAGAAAAAGGCCTAAGGCCTAGATCTTAGTAGCCTACCTACATCATTATGCTAAAAGAACCAACAAATTGGTCCCAACCAATCTGCTATCAGCACCCTCTTATACACTCTCAGCAGAGCCAGTACTCCTCAGATTTTCGTTAGCACAAGTGGGAAATAAGTATCCCAAAACATAGAGAACTGACTCTCCGGTTAGGAGGGTGGGTGCATGGGAATCTATGAAAGATACCAATACTGGATAACTGTAGTTACAGGTAAGTAACTTGTTTTCTTATCCAGTATTGGGGTATCTTTCATAGATTCACATGCCTGAATCAGAGTAGCAAGCAGTATACCAAGTATACAGTTGGTTGCGGATGGTGGGAGACTTGTGCTGATAAACTCCCAATTGCCTCCAGAAATTGTTTTGAAAAAAGGTATAATAAACCAAACCTTCAAAGTTAAAAGCATGACCTATATATAGGAAAAGAAACATGCATAGTAATATCACTACATGGATATGTAAGCATTATGCACATATTATATACAATGAACATGTTATAATCGCAGAAATTTGTGTGTATCATGAACAATGACAACCATAGATAGTATTTAAAAGACCGAAAGGTACCTGAAAACTGGTTTTAAAGAAAAAGATGGCGTAGGGCAGCTTGTCCAACCACAGCATCCTCTTGACATGTAGATTGAAGGCAGTAATGTCTCGTGAAAGTGTGGACTTTTTTCCATGTCGCAGCACAACAGATATTTTCTAGAGTCACTCCAGCAAACAACGCTGTAGACGCTGCCACAGTTGTTGTGGAGTGGGATTTGACTTTCCTTAGCAATGGCCTGTTAGTCTTGTCATGACAGAAATGGGTTGTAGATGCTATCCACCTGGCAATTGTGGCTTTTGTGACTGCAGTTCCCAGAGTAGCTTGTCCTTAAGCCAAAACAACTGGTCAGATTTTCTAAAGGTTTTTGTTCTTTGTAGATAGAACTTTAAATATATTTTGATGTCAAGAGAATGTAAGGTTCTTTCCTCTGGTGTAGACAGATTTGGAAAGAAAGTCCGTAATCTCACCGGTTCATTGAGGTGAAACTGCGATGGCACTTTAGGTATAAATGTAGGATATATCCGGAGGGTCACGTAATCCTGAGAGAAATGTAAAAATTGTTTCTTTACAGTGAAAGACTGAATTTCACTCACTCTTCTAGCAGATGTCCGAGCTAGAAGTAAAGCAACTTTCCATGTGAGAAACTTGAGCTCGGCCTTGTGGATGGGCTTGAATGGGTGTTTCATTAACTGCGTGAGGACAGTGTTAAGTTCCCACTCCGGTGGCGGAGGCCGCACCGGAGGAAATGCTCAGAAAAGACCACTCATGAATTGTTTGATTAATGAGGATGAACATAAAGAAGGAAGCTTAGCACCTTTTCTGAATCTGGAAAGTGTGGCTAAATGGACTTCAACTGATGAAAAAGTGAGTCCAGACCTAGCCAGATGTAGCAAATAAGGGTGAATTTGTTCCGCAGGAGCTTCTATCGGATGAACCTTGTTTGCTTTACACCAACAGCAAAATCTCTTCCATTTTAGACGGTAAGGCTTAATTGTGCTCTGAGCTCGTGATTTAGTTAAGATGTCACAACAGTCCTGAGGGATGTCAAGGTCCTTGAATTCTAGGAAATCAGGAGCCATGCGTGTAAATTTAGAGACTGAGGGATCGGTTGAACCACCTGCCCCTTGTTCCTCGACAACATTGTGGATGTTGGAAGAAGACGGATCGGCTCGTCGTGGGATAGTAACAGCAGTTCTTGGAACCAGTACTGACATGGCCACCAGGGTGGAATCAGGATGAGACGGCAGCCCACCGATTTCATCTTGCGTAACACACCCGGGATTAGAGGTATCAGCGCCCTCCTGAAGAAACCTACAGCGGACCCCACCGATCTCAAAAACTACCGCCCCATCTCGCTCCTCCCTTTTCCTGCTAAAGTCATCGAGAAGATCGTCAACAGACAGCTGACCGCCTTCCTCGAGATGAACGGATCCCTCGACCCCTCGCAATCCGGCTTCAGAGCCAACCACAGCACCGAGACCGCCCTCATCGCAGCCACCGATGACATCCGGACCCTGTTCGACAAGGGGGAAACAGTGGCCCTCATCCTCCTGGACCTCTCCGCTGCGTTCGACACGGTCTGCCACCGCACCATAGTCCAGCGCCTCAGCAACATCGGTATCCAAGAGAAGGCACTGGAGTGGATCATCTCGTTCCTCGCCGGAAGAACACAAAGAGTCCGCCTCCCCCCGTTTCGCTCCGAGGCCACCGAAGTCATCTGCGGCGTCCCGCAAGGATCTTCACTCAGCCCCACCCTCTTCAACATCTACATGAAACCTCTCGCAGCCATCGCACGCCAGCACAACCTCAACATCATCTCTTACGCCGACGACACCCAGCTGATCCTCTCCCTCACCAGAGACCCCGACACCGCCAGAACCTGCCTACACGAAGGGATGAAAGACGTCGCCGAGTGGATGAAGGACAGCCGCCTGAAACTGAACTCGGACAAGACGGAAGTCCTCATCCTGGGATCTTCGCCCTCCGCCTGGGACGACTCCTGGTGGCCCCCAGCCCTGGGCACCGCACCCAAGCCAACCGACCACGCACGCAACCTGGGCTTCATCCTGGACCCCTCCCTCTCGATGACCAGACAAGTCAACGCCGTCTCCTCATCGTGCTTCAACACCCTGCGTATGCTTCGCAAGATCTTCCGCTGGATCCCGACCGAGACCAGGAAGACTGTCACCCAGGCACTCATCACCAGCCGACTGGACTACGGAAACGCCCTCTACGCCGGAACCACAGCCAAGCTACAGAAAAGACTCCAGCGCATCCAGAACGCCTCTGCCCGACTCATCCTGGATGTCCCCCGACGCAGCCACATCTCCAGCCACCTGAAGAACCTACACTGGCTCCCCGTCGACAAGAGGATCACGTTCCGGCTCCTCACCCACGCACACAAGTCTCTCCACGACCTGGGCCCCAAGTACCTCAACGACCGCCTGACCTTCTACACGCCCACCCGCCAGCTACGGTCCACCAGCCTCGCCCTCGCAGCCGTACCACGCATCCGAAGAGCCACCGCCGGAGGAAGATCCTTCTCTTACCTGGCTGCCAAGACTTGGAACTCCCTCCCCATCCACCTTCGGCTGACCCAGGACCATCTCGCCTTCAGGAAACAACTCAAGACCTGGCTGTTCGAGCAGTAGCATATCCCTCCCCCCAAGCGCCTTGAGACCCTCCCGGGTGAGTAGTGCGCTATACAAATGGCATGATTGATTGATTGATTATTGGGGGAAAAGCGTAAGTACAAATCCCTGACCATCGCCTGGAAAGGGTTTTCCACCTTGATCCCTGTTAAGGATATCTGCTGGCGTAATATCGGCATTTCTTGTTGTGCTTCGTTGTGAACAAATCCAATGTCGGCTTGCCCCAAGTTTGGAACACTCTGTTCACTTGAGTGTGCTCTAGCTCCCACTCGTGACAGTCCGATAGGGACCTGCTGAGCGTGTCCGCCAGGGTATTGTGGAGGCCTCTGACATGTTCCGCTTTGAGGGTTATGTTGTGAAGTGTAACCCATTCCCACAATTCTTGAGCATCTTTTGACAAAGTCGCCAATCTTGTCCCTCCCTGCTTGTTCACGTAAAACATGCTGGTGGTATTGTCGGTTCGAACCAGTACCGATGAACGCGCAACCCTTGGAAGGAAAGCTTGCAGGGACAGAAAAATCGCTCGTAATTCCAGGCTGTTGATATGTTGTTGTCTGTACTCTTGAGACCACTTGCCTTGTATCTCTAAATCCTGGAGATGACCTCCCCATCCTTCCATGGAGAGATCTGTTGTCAGAACAAAATCTGGGACATCCTGTGTGAAAGTGAGTCCTTCTGCTAGATTGGCTATCTGTGACCACCAATGTAGGGTGTTACTTTGATATTTTCGTTGTAGGAACCCACTACTTGCTGTCACTGAAGGTGCAGTTCTTCCTGTAGAGGTCTCATTCTGAGTCGTGCCAGCTGGATGAGATTTTTTGCCAAAGAGCACATCCCCAGGAGCAAAGCGAACATGCGAACAGACACTGACTTTCTTCTTGAAATCAGAAATGCTAGCTTTTGAAAACGAACCTGTCGTTCGTTAGATAAGAATGCCTTGCACTGGGGACTGTGTCCAGAAGGGCTCTAAGAAATGGAAGGACTTGCATTGGACGTAACTGGGATTGGCTTTTGTTCACAGTTAGTCCCAGAGATTAGAAAAGATGAAGAGACGTTGCATTGGCAATCTTCATTGCTTGCTCCGAAGGACCTTTGATTAACCAATCGTCCAAATACGGGAATACCTGGAGTTCCCGGGATCTTAATGCTGCTGCTACAGGAGCTAGACACTTTGTGAAGGTCCTTGGAGCCGATTTTAGTCCAAACAGAAGCACTTTGAACTGATAATGGGCACCAGCCACAGTGAAGCGGAGATATTTGCGCTGTTTGGGATGGATTGGATGTGGAAATAAGCGTCCTCCATGTCTAGAGAAGCCATAAAATCTCACTTGTTTAGGCAAACTAGGATCTCTGAAAGTGTGACCATGCGAAATCCTTGTTTTTTGAGGAATCTCTTCAGGTTGTGAAGGTATAGGATTGGCATTCTTGAGGAGCATTGTTAAAGCTTCCTTGAATAATGAGTGAAGACGAGGGGGAGGGCTGACAAATTCTAGGCTATGTCTGTTGTTCACCAGGGCTAGAACCAGGGCTAGAATCAAGGTCATTTCCCGCCACTTGTCCACAAATGTTGAAATTCTCGGGCCCACGGGAATGGGAAGAGGTGTGATTAGCGTCCTGCGGAGATCACTGTTCTCTGTTAGCGTCTCGCCCTTGATTTTGCAATAGTTTCTGATCTCCCCGTCGAGAGAAACCCTCCATATTGGATTGCCGGTATGAAGATTGTTAATTCTGTCCATTTTGGAGCTGGTATTGTCTGTTCTGCTGAGTTTGATATCCTCCTCTAGAGGAAAAACCATGCCTCTAGCACCTCTGAAGGTTCCACGTTTGTATTGCAACCGGCCAAGGCTCTTGCAGTATCCGTATTGGTTTTTATTGCCTGGAGGGCTTCATCGATGTCCTTTCCGAACAATGATTTGAAATCGTAGGCCATGTCCAATATTTTTGTCTGGACTTCCGGTCTGAAAGTCTCATCCATCCTTAGATTCCTTCTCGTCCCCTGCGCTCTACAGCCCACGGAAACTTCGTGATTCCCAGATTTAAACTTGCAAGAATGGGAGGCCCCTCCTTTTCTTGTCTTGGCTCATAAAATCTGGAATTCTCTTCCGGTGTCCTTGAAGAATGACCCGTCCTATTTCAGCTTTCGAAGAAATCTTAAAACTTGGCCCTTTTAGTAGCAAATGGTTCTTGACTGCTCCTTTTCTAGCAATTTGCCAACCCTGGCGTCTGAGTACTGCCGCCCCAGCTAGTTGTCTGAAATTTGTATTAACAATGTCCAGTGCGCAATCTATTGTTTCAGATGCTGCACGTTCTCCCTCTAGTAAGATTTTCCGTGCTTCCTGTCTTCTGTCCTCAGGCATAAGGTCAATGAGATAACGCCCTATGATGGCTAGGGAGTTATCTGCCCTGATGGAAGCGGCTGCCATAGTTGAAAACTTCTTCCCAATCAGATCAAGACGGCCCCCCTCCTTCTCCGGTGGTGTAGTAATGGGTGTTGCTGGGTTCTTAGATCTTTGTTGGGCAGCCTGGGAGATGACGGAATCTGGCCAAGGGTGTCCAATGAGACAGGATGCACTATTGGCCGGAGCACTATACTTCTTATATATCCGTGGAAGCACTGCAGGCACAGATACAGGAGTTTTCATGATCTTGATACCTTCGTTCCACATATGATCAATTATAGGAATGGCCCTGGTAATTTTTCTGGATTCCTCTTTAAAATCGTGAAGGAAACATTTTGTTTGTTCAACAGTGACCGGTAGTTGAAATCTAGCAGCAGCTCGCTGCATGAGATTGTGAAATCCTCCTATGTCATCAAGGAAACTTCATTATAAAGTGTGTGATTCATATTCTGTGTTATGTATTGTCTTGTTTGTTTTCAGGGCACCACGACACAGTCATCATTATTAGCCAAGAAGAATAGTCGTGCGCGAGTGAAACATATATAACTTTTTTCCACTATTTAGTGATGACCTTTACATATGGAAATGTATTTTATTTGTTACTGTTCGATATTGTCATATCTTTACAGGTCTTAATTCAAAGAGCATACCGATAAGGTATTGTATGTGCATGACATTAGGATTTCATCAACATTATTATCGTTTCAACTAAAAAAATAGACCAAATAGGTTCTGTAGGGAGTGGTAAAATGATCTTTTGCTCTGGTCCTGACGAAAAGCCTTAGGGGTGAGGCTTGAAACATGTAGACCAGGAGATAATCACCCATCATATTGTACGTCCCCATTTACCCTTTTTGATAGTACCAGCTACAGGATTTAATAAAAGTTAGACTCCACGTAGCCAGGTATTTTTAATGATACACACTTATTTTTTACCCTTCCACTTCTATCCCTTCATAGCCAAAACCCTACAAAGTGCTCCCACGTCTCTGTCGGTCGTAGCACGCCCCGTCCCACAGCGCGGCGGGAAGAACCCGATGATGAAGCATGCCACCCTGGGTCACTTTGGTGGGTGAGGGTTATTTTAAGAAAACTCTCTGTTTCCCCTTTATCATAATCTATACCCTGGTAGGACAGGTAGTCTAAGAGCAAGTGGACTTCCTTTGGTTATCTAGGTAAGGCAGGAGGCTGAGTCCACATTTAATCTGACCTCACCCCTCTTTGATTGTTTTGCTATTGGAGGAACGTCCGCTGATCATGGGGTCCTAAAGAGAAAGTTGTGGTGGTCCTATAGTTAGAACTCAATTCAAGGAATGGGATGGGAAGTAAGGGTTATCCAGTATTGGGGTATCTTTCATAGATTCACTTGCCTGAATCATTCCCCATCGCCGAGGCAGGACTCCCACGGTAAATACAAAAGTAGTGCTAAAGGTAAATAACAGTAGTAGGCCCCAAAGAAAAAGGCCTGAGGCCTAGATCTTAGTAGCCTGTCTACATCATTATGCTAAAAGAACTAAAACATTGGTGCCAACTAATCAGTTATCAGCACCCTCTAGAATACTGTCAGCAGAGCCAGTTCACCTCAGATTTTCGCCGCACGTCATGTGGAAGGGAGTCTCCCTGAGTGCCACTTAGTTTTTTTCTTAATGATGTCTGACAAGAAGGCCTTGTTCAAGCCCTGCAGAACCTGCGACAAGAAGAGAGTCCATGTTGACGACCAACATAAGGACTGCATCAACTGCCTCTACCCCAAACATGAGGCAAAAGATTGCAAAATGTGCTGTACCTTCCCTCCTAAAACACTCAGGGATAGGGAGGCAAGAGTCCTGTTCTGGCTTAAATCTTCTTTGGCTAAAGATGATGATAGAGCCTCAACTTCCAGCAAGAGAGCTAGATCACAGGACAGTTCTTCAAGTGAGGGGGGGTCTAGAGCGCTAAATTCTCCTAAAATGGCCACATCAAATGACAACCAATGGTATTCTAGTGGTCCCTGCTGCGGTTCAAGCCTGCACGACGGACCGGATGTAGTAAACATTAATATAATATTTTTTTTTAATTAATTGAAAAATGAAAAAATCCAAATAAAGATAATAATGGAAAGGACGTAGTTGTAGCCCTATGCAATGATCTTGTTGGGGATGTGACTAGGTAGAATAGCAAAATCATGGTTGCTTAATCTGCCAACCAAAATTGAGCGGAATAATGCTGTGCAGGGCGCGGAAAAAGATAAATTAGAGGAGAGCGTACAAGTTTAAACTGATTACAAATCGTCGTAGTGTAAAAGTTCAAATTTAAGATGATTTGTCACATGATTTTGTAGGAAAAAAGTTGGTCAGTACGTTTTCCTATTACTCTCTCTTCGTGTGGGGGGAAAGACAGATCTGTCTTCTATTGTTAAAAAGGTCTCATGTTATCAGGTGAAATGACTCCATGGTATATCGTCGTTCAATCCATTGGTATGGGTACCCAGGCAGACAATCCAGTGATCCAGCGGTTCACCAATAACAGATATTCTACTACCATATACTCACCTGGGCCCAAAAACTCAAACTGGTAAAAACCGCTGGTCGGTTAAAGGGGTTTCTGTTTTATTTTCACAAGCTATTTGGGATTAGTTTATTCAATATTTTCATTTATCACTTAACTAACCCTTCACAGTACTAAATCAGGATAGATTATAACTTATTCCAGAATTCCTTTCACTTCGAGTATAACCCCTGTTTACCCTTAATTCAAGCTCAGAACAACCTGTTACTTCGCCAGTGTCACCCGTATCGGGAAATGAGACCAAGTTTTCACAAGCGAACCGCTTTTGCTATCACTCACACTCTATTTTCGTGCAATAGTCCCTAATACAACACTGCCAGCCCTCCATAGCTTCTCAGTGTTACGACAACAGATGAGTAAACTCCTGCAGTATGGCTTCTATCACCACCTGCTGTTCCATTCCTGTGATGCCCAGGCAACCTCTGTACCTGTGCTTCTAGACAACATAAAACAAGACACTAAATCTTTTGTTAAACATAAATCAATAATTAATAATCAATACTTATCATCAAACTAATCAATCATACCCATAACCCAGAAAACTGATCCAGTGGTTCACTAACAACAGATAGTCTACTACCATATACTCACCTGGGCCCATTAACTCACACTGGTAAAAGCCACTGGTCGGTTAAAGGTGTTTCTGTTTTATTTTCACAAGCTATTTAGGATTAGTTTATTAAATATTTTCATTCATCACTTAACTAACCCTTCACAGATCAACAAGTTAATTGAAGGGGTTGAGTTGTACTGGTAGTAGAGTATCTGTTATTGAGACATTTGCACCAAGACACAACAGTAAAAGTACGCTATGCATCAAGCGGGGAGTGTTCTTCCCAATATTTTCTAACAGAGGTGTTACACAAGGTTGTATCCTAGCTCCATTTTTGTTTTTTTGCAGTACATAAATGATCTAGATAAATACCTACTGAAGGAGGGAAAGATTTACCAGAGGCCAGGAAATGCCCAGTACCTATTCTTTTATATGCAGAGAATACAGTGCAGCAAGAACCGCAAGTGGCTGTAGCATTTTCATATTCAGGGGTGAAAACCTTGTCCCGCTCTCAGGCCTTTTCTGCAAGTAATACCCATTTCAGAAAACGGAATGGCCTGATGAACTACAACTACCAGAAGGTCAAGGGGCGAATCAGAAGGAGGAACGGGGCGGTCTGGTTATAAGCACCTCCTACTCAATGAGAAGGTGCTCGACAATCTTCGCTAGTGAGAGGAATGGCGGATGGTGTTCCCCGCCGGATTCCAGCGTGAAGAAAGGAGCCGTGTTTCCCGAAGTGTTCCTGCCCGGACACGTTTCCTGGTAATTCTACCTATCTGAAAGTGTTCCGTTTTCGCCAGGTATCGGTAGGAGTGCGGGACCGCCTCCACCATTGTAACATTTAATTCTGTGCTCATTACGGATTCTAGTGAGACGCGGTAACTTTAAACGCGCGCTGCGCGTTTATTTGTTACGTGGCTTTACAGGCAGGAGAACTCAGCATCTCTATGTCTACTCTTTCAAGACACACTACGCCCCGTGTTTGAGTGGTATCCCTCAAGACTCGAACATTATTTCTGTTTGCCCTTGCCTATTCTTGTGCATGTACTCAGTGTGCAGGTCATCTTCCTATTGGAATTTCCAGATATTCACCGTGAATTTCCTTCCGACGTTGAAGGAGAGTATATATGATTTATTACGTTTTGTGACTGGACATTTTGCAATAACAATTCTAGTGCAGAGTTGTGACTCTTAACAACTCCGATTACTGGATTCTGTATATATGTATAAGAATTTGGGTACATTTGTTTTCGCACTAGTTCTGGTCATATGTTGCCTATGATTGTGGGGATCATTCTACCCTGACAAAATCAAGCATGCACAACCATAGTTAAGTTCTCAGCCATCTGTGTTTCTGGTGAGTGCTCAGAAGGAGATTGTTACATGTTTACAAACATTAATTTCTCTAAGTATACTAAAGTCTACTATCTTGTCTTCCTATTCTGCAGTGTGAGAACATCCCTCCTGAGGCTTTGCAGCTCCTTAGACCAGACCTTGCAGGGCGTACAGACCATACGGCTGGTTTATTATTTTATCCACTTCCCTTTTCCCCTGGGGCACAATTTCACGTAGAAGGATTACCTTTCCTGTGTAGGGGGTTGTGTTACGGGTAATTGGGGGGAATTACATCGGGCATCGTCTCTGCTGGTCACAAGAAAAGAGGTTAGTGGCGTTTCTTTATTCTTGCGCTGCTGCCGATCCCGACAGTGGCGTGCAGACCATGTTGTATGCGTTTAATGATTTTATGAAGGAATGTTATTTAAAAGATCATTTATCTACGTATTTTTTAATGATTAGTATTTCTAAAAATACAAAAATAAGGGTACACATTATAGATGGGGAAAAATTAGCTAAGGTAATTATTTAGGTGTCGTTTTTGACTCTGATATAAGATGGTGATTTCTAATGAATCAGAGATCTAAATCACTTGCATGAGCAAAGGCAGCAATCATTAGGTCCACTACAAACTAGGCTAATACCCAAGAAAGGAAATGCTACAATTATATAAATAGAAAGTATTTGAATGGGCATTTTATGAAGCAGAAGTTTGGTGACATATACATTCAGATAAAATACTGAAGATTGAAAATAGCGTCTTAAGTAGGCCTCCTTCTGTCCCAAAGAGTAACAGAACACACATTTGTCATAACAAACTAAGAATGAGTTACATTGGAGACATCATAAAAGTTGTCAATTTTTTACTTTGACTTAAGATTTGGTATTCATCTGACACTGACACATCTTTTAACACCTTTGTTACTGTCTCAGGAATGGAATCATATTTAACTTTGAGTTGATCACCCCAGCAAAGATTTTAGCTTACTCATCTTTTCTTAGGCACAGTGCACTTACTTGTGGCTTTTCCACAACAGGGTAGGTGGATTTCCAAACTTCCAAAATGCCTGTATGACAATATGCTCCTGATTTTTCGCTCTGACGGCATTAGACATTACAAAGATGGTCTTAAGGTCCTACAAAGATTATATTCACAAATCACTTGCTTTGCAGCCATACATTTTATATGTAATTCCTTGGTAAGTAGGAAAATGTATTACATTTTATGATATCCCTTTTACTTTTTTCTCGTTCTCTTTAATGATATTTGATAAACCTTTTTATGATAAATGTTTGTCTGTAAGCTTGAATCATGAAGTAATTCATTATGTATTATTTATTGTGTGTACTTTTATGAATTAAGTTATTGACTGACTGGCCTCAGGGTCTCCAAGATTGAGGTTTCAATATATTTGGTTAGCTGAATCTTATAATTACAATAGATGATCCTTGACTGGTCATCTCACTTTGATTTATTTGATCAACACAAGGACTTTAACAACAATATCTGGGCTAAAACTATTTTATGAACAGCACATGCCTTTACAATGGTCCCAGAATTAAGGGCAGATAATGCAAAAGTAGTGTTAAATATATTGTATTGTGCAGTATCTTTTTATGTTTAGTTGGTCATATGACACCAAATTGAAAGTAGCACTTGAATGCTGCACTTATGAAGTTCAACTTCATAACCTATGCTACACTAAGATTTAGGAAGATCAACAGTTAGTTTTGTGTCAAGGAGGCAAGCTTGGAAACACTTGTAAACATGTAACTCTGTGGGAGTTGTAACAGTTGGTAGTTTATGATGGAATGCTGTTAGTTGGTACAATAAGGAGTATCCTGCTTAGTGCTGTGAGTTTTAGAAACACCTAAGATATAAAATGTGGTGTAGATATCAAAGTTGTATTTAATGACAGGGTTGGGTACTTAAGCTTTACAACAAATTGTGGCAGACTGGATAATACCAAGTTACTTAAATCAATAGTACAGAGACATGAGTCTCTAGCTCTTCAACAATACCTATTGAGACTACTAGAGCAACGAATACCTTACCCATATTTGAGGTCTGGGTTGAGTCATATTCCAATTTTGTTGATGAGCCTCTGGCATTTTGTTTTTAAAAAATATATACAAGCTGCTGTTGCTTTTGTTCTCTTTAAGAATAATTAACCCACATTCTGTTGCTACGTCCTGGGCTGCGACATTAAATTATACCTGAGAAAATCCTTTGCATGAGGTAGGCATTCAAAATATTGCTGCGGTTTTCATTTTGTTTGATTGTGGCACTTCAACCAAACTGTGTGTGCTTTGGTACACTACTTGTTATTAATCTTTAATGGGCTAGAACAAACCTAAGTTGATCAAGCTTCAGTGACTGCTTCTATTTTCTGTAAGTGATGGCCTAATGATCATGCCTATAATTTTACTTGCATTTAATCAGAATGTAACTAATTTTTTGCAAGGTTAATTTACTGTATTTTTACAGTGCTTTTAGACTTGCATCTGTATGCAAATGTTAGAATTTTCTAATAAAGACACTAAAGTTGTTATGAATATGAGATAAATTATGAATCCCTCCAGAGCTCAGTGCATGCTGCTGCATAAAGCCTCCTTGAATGTGTGAGAAGAAATGTTGGGGCAATGATAGGCTACTAGATGCTAGCCCGAAAGCTGCAATAAAGCTGGTGTATACTTTCAGAGGAAACGCTCGATGAAACCTTACCTAACATCCTTCTTGTGGCTTTCATTTAAACTTGCATGTGTAACTGAGGTTAAAAAAGCACAGCCATACATTAATGATGCCTTGTTGCCACTGTGTGTTATAATGTTTTATGTCTATGGATATACAGAAGGCTGTATGTTTGCATCTCTGAAATGTAAAGACAAAGTTTAATAAAAAAACATCTTGGATCAGCCCAGGGGAGTATTTTAGCCTGGTCATCACGCTATTGGCTCTTCATGTAGAATTCTGCAGCCTACATGTGAGACTATTTGACATCTGAAGAACATTCAGTCATCACACTGTTTGTCAATTCACTTAGTTATCTTGTATATGCATTGAATAAACAAAGCAATACATTTTTGTTAATGATTTCCCTTTAGCAGGCATGTTTTAAAGTTTATGTTTTTGTCAGCACTCGATTGCGAAACCCAGATTTAAACAGGCCTCCCTATTGGCTTGACCCATTGCAGGTCGCGGCAGCCTGACTCATTACACTCCCCCCACCACCTCCGCCCGAGTGTCACAAACTCAATAACAAAATCAGTGACCTTGCTACACTTGTGGTAACTGTTTTAGGGTCATGCAGATGTTCGGAAATAAAAGCCACATGCAGGATAACTATCTCCAGCAAAGAAGCCCTCAGTTGCAATAGTAGTGCTTCTTCTGCAGCACAACAGAGATGCTAAAACATTGATTGATTATGAGTCATCACAGCCACTTCTTATTGGTGCACACAAAACATTCTGTCACTCACAGCAGATATAGAAGTTATTGAGTAATAGACTGTTAAAGAAGAGGCTTTGGAGCTAAAGAATCCAAAGTCCCACAGCTAGGGACTGAGCAAAGGTTTTAGCAACGCTGGACAGCAGAAGCCCAGTGTTGCCTAGAACGACAGCCATCTAGTAACTCCATTCAAATATCTTGCACAGCCTACAGTGCTGAATTATGAGTGACATCTTGTCTCAGGAATATCTTCGCCAATTGGGCAGTGTTGGACCTGGGTCTCTCTGCAGGGTCGCCACCAAACGGTTTGCTTTCACCCCCGTTTTCTGAACCTGTGCACTATATCACTGCTGACCAGTGAGAAAGTGGTTGTGCTCTCTTCTTTATACGTGGTAAAATTGGCTGACACCAAATTGTCAAATTTAATAATCTTGTAAGTCGCTAGTAAAGTGATATTACAAATACCCTTGTAAGTTAAACGCTATTAGTCATTCAGCAGCATTTATTATGCTACCCTTTTAAGTAGCCTTCTTAAATATATATCAATCCCGCCATTCCAGCGTGTGTGCCATTTTGAGCTGAAAAATAAACCCTTTGCCTACCTTCCTTTTTAATACTTTTAAGTCATCCCTCAGGTAGATACTACACAGCCCATAGGGCAGGATGCATTATATTTAAAAATTTGAACATGTACTTTTATGTTTTACAAGCCCTGCTAGCGAAAAGTTCCTAAATTAGTTTTTTACTATTAAAGCCTATCTCTCCAATAGAATGACATTGGGTTACCTTAGTACATGTATTAAGTGATAACTTTTGGTTGGGAGCAGGTGGTAATGTCATGCTTGGTCCCTGAAGAATTGACATTTAAAACCCTCTATAGTGCTAAAGTCGGATTTTAAATCACAATTCTGAAAACGCCAATTTTAGAAAGTTGCCATTTTCTTGCCCTAACCATTTGGTGCCTGCATCCTGTTGCTGGGATAAATGACTAGGTGTAGTTGGCAGTACATCTCTGACAGTCGCACAATAGAGGATGTGGGGACTGGCAGGATAGGCCATCCAGACTTGATGTCACATATCACACTTGCACTTCAAAGACTCTGCTTCAAGGCACACACGAAGAACTTCACAAAAGCCTATTGTGCCTGCATACAGACTAGAACCATGGCAAGGAGACAGAAAATTCCAGATTCTTCTGTAGGGGGAAGATTCTAGAAGGTTCTACCACTTCAAAGTGAGCACACTGTAAAAAGAGGCGACACTCAGACCCACCCACCAATACACTCCTTGACCTGTGGATGCTACAGTAGAAGGACTTTCCAGCTGACCGGCTGTACTGGACCTGCAACTGGACGTACCTGAGGTCTGCCCTGCTGTCTGAAAAGGAAGACTGAACCTGCAACCTCCATCCCAGGCTGAAGGGACTCCAATGGTCAGATGACTGACCTCTTTCTAAGCTACAAGGACACAACACACTCCAGACCAGCCCTGCAGACCAGCTGCACTAGACCTGCTTGGACCTGCCCAAGACCTGCTGGAGTGTGTTCATGATCCTCAAGAGGTGCCTCCCATTTCCTAGACTCTTGGTGTGGCATCGGTTGAGCTCCTTCTTGAAGGAAAAGAGAAATCATGATGTTCTGGGCTCTTCTCGACTGTGAACACGCCCATTCACAACAAGATCATGCTGCATGCCCCAACCGCCAACTCACTGCTCCGTTAAACCCAACTGTTTCCGCTACTGTGCCACTGACAACTGGCAACGTATGATCTGTACTTAGCGCAATGGCATTGCAATACAGTGACGCCTGTCCGTGACATCTAGCCTGCTATTTGCGCTACAGCAACAACCACAAGTGACACTCTCCCTGCTCCTCACGGCCTCCTCCACTGAGAATGGTATTCTTCCCACTGGCCGTTAGAAGGTAACTTTTTTCAGTGAGACTAAATTAGCCCCTTTATCTTGCCCGCACTGCATCGCATCTGGCCTGAACTTACGACTGTCATCTGGTCTTGTATGGCCAGACAACAGCGACTGGAAGTTTGTGCTTTTAGGTGCTATACGTACCTTAAATCTTTGAAATTGCATAAATGCAGTTCAACTAATGGGACGTTTGTCCTTTTGGTATCAAATATTTTATTACATTTTACTCTGTTTTTCTAAATTGGTGTGGGGCATCTCTTCTTGAGTGTTTTCACTTTATTGCTGTTTATATGCTGCATTGTCTCCAGGGTGAATTGACTGTTTTTGTGTCAATTTAGCAGAGGGTCAAGCACAGGTTAATTTAGTGACTTTTTGTGGTTCACCCTGATAATGATTGTGGCTGTTGTTTGAGTACAGTTGCACCCCCTCAAACAACAGCCTAATTCCTCACAGGTATCAGGATTCCTTTCTTGGCAAGCTGTTAAAATGGTAATCTTTAATTTCTTTTAGAACTGATAAATGCCCCGAAAAGGAAGACGAGAGAAAAAAAATAGGTGTATGTATTTGGGGAACCACCCTCCCCCCCCAACAGGTACACTGTTGAGTTTGATTGCTGAGCCCCAGAGAACATCTGTGTGGCAGAAGGTCAATTACAAAGTTGCCCAACCAGCCAATGATAGGGACAAAAGTAATCATGGGTGCACTATGGAGAAGGGTAACATGTTAGCTTTTCTTAAAGGGGCAGCACAATACAAATAAACTGGAAGGATTATAGTGTCCTTTGAGGCCTAGTCACTATTGTGCTTTACCTTGCCATAACCGTCAGGGATATGACACATAAAGAAAACTAGTTTAATAGGTCAATAAATGGAAATCCCACTCAGTGTTTTATGAAGGTTAAAAATGGACCTCTATAAAAACAATCATTGGCCAGCCAATCCATCTGCATTTTTATAAGTGAAAGTGGTTGTTAATTCTTGGTGTGCATATGTGTGAGGTTGTAAGGATTGGCATTACCCTGAATGCAGTGATTATTTGAGTGTGTGAATTAGGTTAATTATGTATGGATGAATGGGAAGGTGTCAAGGTGCATGGCTCGATGAATGAATGTGTGATTGAGCAGCAGCAGCAGGTGTGGTAAAAATATTTCCGACACCAATATTACTATAGACATATATAGCACTCATCTTACCACTTCATTCATCTATCAATCCATTCAGACAATACATACATCCGCAATCAACCCCACATTACTCGACCATCCATGTAGCCCAACACAAACTAGCTAATTAATAACCAAGCACTTTCACAATAGAAAGCCAGACCTATTGGCATGGCCAACGCTTGTTTAATTCTTGCAATGGATATGAGACACTTTCCTGTTGACATCTGAGCCCTGACACACAAAGAATGAAGATGATGTAGGGGTTACCAAACCACTCAAAAAGGGATTTAATTCATATGAAGACACTGAAAGAGGAGTTCATACTTCATGATACTTAGAAATCACACAAGTTTGGAACGCACAACCCTGATGAAGTTCCTAGGGGACGAAACATGTTGACTGGAGTGACTGAAAAAATCATGTGTTGAAAAATGAATAAAAATTTGATACTGAATGCATGCTCAGACCTCCTGACAACTAAATCCTATTTTTGATCATAATTGATATGTTCTTAAACATTGGATTGTCTGAATTGTGGCTGGAAACAGAATAACATAGTGAACACTCCTTTTCAAATTGTTGTAGTGTAGTACGTCTTTGTGCATACCATTTAAAAGCAATAGTTTGTTCTTGTTACAGTACTTTACTTGAGATTCCTATTCATGTTAGCCGAAGTACCTGAGGTAACAAGCTGTCAAAGTTGGACCCTTATTACCTTAATATATATCTGTTGACCCTCTTGAGAGTGTATAACACTACTTCCACGATCTAATTAAGCCACAACTCCTGATCAATAGCTGTATTTTCAGTATAATGGATTGATCTGACATACCACAGTCCTTCAGAATTCATGTTACACCTTTATTGAACTCACATCACAATTTGCATTACGACTTAAACTCAGAAAAGTATTTAGCAATGACATTGGTGAATACATCCGCTTCTAGCGTTTCGATATCTTGCGGTCCAATGCGCTTTAGAAACACTATAAAATAAATAAATACCAATCCTGGGTTCGAAAGGCTTGCTTTTTAGCCGTGTCAGTGAAAAAGGCTTACACGTGGCATATGAATGGCTCGTGACCTGGATGTAATAGCCCCATCCAGGCGTGACCTGCCTGATAAACCTGCTCACTTGTATTAGCCATAGGCAGTCTTTCAAAGGGCGGAAAATCTAGGATTCAAGGATGCTAATCAATACATTTGTGCTCTATCATCATCGTCGCCCAGAGGAAGCAAATGTCAGGATCAATCCATCTGCAACGGAATCTTCAGAGGAACAACATTTTAACTAATTTGGCCAAGGCCAAATGCCAGTCATAAGAAGAAATTTATATGAAATTTTAATTGCAAGATGTTCAGTGCAAATTTAATGAGTAAAATAAGAGACCTGAGAATTCAAGCATGCTCGGCTCATGCATAATGTTAACTTAAATTGGCTCTCAGGAGGGGCAGGGAATTGCATTTTGAGACTTTACACACAGATAGAGCAAATGTAGCGGGGCCGGGAGGTTAAGGCCATAAATCAGAACCATTTAACTGCCTCTGAGTGATTGCTACAGTGTATAAAGGCAAGGAAGGCTGGCTGCGGCTGCAAAGGATAACTGTGCCTGGGTTATTGAAATGCTGCTCAATATTCATAAATCAGCGATCATTAATCCCCCAAATAGGCGCTGTCAGCCTTCAAAACACATTTCTGACGAGATAATTGAGATTGAAAGCGACGAGAATTCGGGGCTTCAAATGAAAACAAAGGAGGCGCTCTGTCCAATCAGCACTGAGAGCTGATCTTCAGTGACATAGCTGCAAACACCCAGGGCATATAAGCACAGTAAAAACACCTTCAAAGAGGATGAATAACAGAGCCTAATTCACTGCCCTTACAGTAAGCCATCCATTGCCCAAAGCAAATTTTTCAATCCCAGTCGAAATGTATAGGAGTTTAAATAAGGTTGGAGTGCACAGTTAACCACTACCTTTATAATGACTGGCAGGAAACAAAGGAACCTGATTACCGAAGGACAAGCTTACATCTGATGTACGCCTGAAAATAGATGTAATTTAACAAATACCAACTATTTTGCAGTTATTTATAAAGATGAACACAACACCGCTGTATGCCTCCGAAAAAGAGTTAGTAACTTAGCTACTCAGCAAATAAAGCAGTTTTAATGTTTATCATAACACTTCTACAACCCCCATCACAGATGCTATAACAATGACTGTCGAGGATCCTTCACAGTGTGCTTCTTATTGGCCCAAACAGCAGAAGTTGTAATTTATGGCATATGTTCAGTGGTTGGCTGTTAATCAATCACAAAACAAGAGGCTTCTGTAGCTAAATAACCCACAGAAACACAGCTAGTGACTTAGGGCCCACAGTTTTATGAGTCGCAAACACTAATGTATAACAGTGTCTGAGAAACTGTTTGCGATTTCCAAATGGGTCGCAAAGGACCTGCCTCATTAATATTCATGAAGCAGGACGCATTTGTGACCCATTGGGAATGGCCTGCACTCACACAGCTGGTGGCCTGTTGGGGTTAGCACACCACCATGTCTGTGACTGCTTTTTCAATAAAGCAGGTTTTTTTTCTTACATGTAGCCCGTTCTCCATAAAGTTAAACGTGATGCGTTAAAAAAAAAGAAATGTTTCAGTTTCATTTTTTAAGAGCAGGAAGTGATCCGTGAGACCACTGCCTGCTCTTAAAAAACATTTTAGGGGGCGTGGCCTGGTGGAAACCAAGATGGCCGCAAAGAATCGCGGTGCTGCCGGGGGTGAGCCATTAGCCCGATAAATCCTGCTTTCATCCTGCCGGGCGAGAGCTGCGGATACCGGATTTGGCTCCCGGAAGTGGTCCTGAGCCGGTGGGGGCAACTCAGGTTCCTCTCCGACCGCGATCGGCAGAGATTCGAGACCCGACAACGAAGCACCGACCTCGTGTGACAGTGAGGCCGGGTGATGCAGTGGGGAGCCGGCGCAGGATCCAAGGAAAAGCGGCGACCACACGGCCCATCGAGGCGGGGTCGGCCGGACGTGGCCCTACTGCGGGTGAGGAGACAGTGAAGGCTCCGGAGTAGAGGAGGCAGGCCTTGTAAAGGAGCGCAAGCGGCGACAGGAAGGAGGCGCGAGGCGTATGATCACCCCGGTGATGGCGGCGCTCAGGGAGGAATCTGGCCCCCTTGTGCTGGTGAGCAGTGGGATCTGAGGCAGCAGAGAAGTGGAGGTGTGTGCTGGGCCAGGTCAGTGGGAGGCGCCCGGGAGCTGCGGGAAGCATCTGGTCCCTGAAGAGGTGGAGTAGGGGTCCAGGTTCTCCGTACCCTTGGGGAGTGTAGCTGCGAGAGTGGAGAGGACCCCCCCCTGTTGTCACCGGACTCCCTGGGAGGAATAGCCTGGGATCGGCGAAGTACAAGAACGACGCGCTGCCTCGTTCACAACAGGAGAGTGGCACACAAGACAGTGGACTTTGGCGCAAGGAGAGGGGTGTCTGTGAAGCAGCGCGACAGACTGGGGTGTAGTGTGTGGGGTCCGGGGGACCTGAATCTTCTGCCAGCGATCATCTCCGGGCGGCCTAGTACCTGGCTCGGACTAGTCAGCTCCAGCAGCGATAGGGGGGCAGCCCGACGGGGCGCTAGCAGGTGTACGGTGGACGGAGCGCGTGGTTAGCCCCCCCACTGTGTTGGGGGCCCGTACAGAGATAACATGAAGCCCGAGAAGTCTACCACCATGCAGACCAACACAATGGACAACTACACAGCTTCGACTGGGGGGGCTGAAGGTGCCCCCCCTGAGGGTCCGGTCAGCACCGCAGAGCCATCCCTGGCCTCCATCATGCAGGCCATACAAGCCTTGGGCACGACACTGGAAACTAAAATCGATAAAGTCACAATAGAAATGGCTCTCCAGCGGGCGGACCTGAATAAGACCTCGGAGAAGGCCACTCAAAAAGCTGCGGCGATCACCGAGCTACAACGCACCACCAAAATACTGAAGGACCAGGTCCAGCAGTTGACCCGTCAGCAGAAGCAAACGGAGGCCAGGCTGGAGGACCAGGAAGGGAGGGCCCGAAGGAACAGTATTCGAGTGGTGGGAGTGCCAGAGAAAATGGAGGGGCCGAGTGTCGACTTGTTCCTAGAGGACATTATCCTGAACCAGCTAAAGCCCAAAAGACTCTCCAAGTTCTTTGTTATAGCGAGAGCGCATAGGGCTCCGATCCCCCCGCCACGCCCCGGGGCTCCACCAAGAACGATTATTGTTCGGATCCTTAATTATATGGACCGAGAAGCCATCTTGCAGGCTGCCCGGCAGCACGGAGACCTTCGGATCGACAATGCCACCATCCGGTTCTTTCCCGATCTCAAACTCAAGGTTTAACAGGAGCGTTGTTTGTTAGATGGAGTCAAAAAGGTGCTTCGGGATCGTGGCATTAAGTACATGATGTTTTTCCCGGCGCGTCTCAAGCTTTTTTTGCATTGGAAGTCCTTCTTCTTCACGTTCCCGCAGGACGCCCACGCTTGGTTGGAGGAGCATACGAAGCAACCCGATAATCCACGGCCGAGAGACAGCTGGTGGAACACCGTGGAGCGCTCCCCAACCTCCTCCAAGGGGTCGACGGGGAAAGAGTGGCGGCGGCGTGGACTCAGGTCGAGGAGTCTTTCTGCCTCGCCGGATCTCGGATGAAGTGGCGGAGGATGCCTGGCCGGGAGGGCCAAGATGGAGCGCACGTAAAGTATGAGGGTCAAATTGTTGGGACTTTGCTGCAACACGGGGTACCTGCCCTCACTGACAGATGGATGTGACGTTTGATCCCAATTTGACATCCTAAGCGGGCACGGGACAATTGGGGTGGGGGGGGTGATACATATATCAGGCAGTACTATCTATGCTGCTGGTCCTGTCTCCACTAGGAAGCGTTGTCACAGCGGCATAATATATAGAATGTGGGCTGGGCGAACCCCTCAGGTTGCCCAACTGGTTGTAGCACACACTCACCCTACGTTTTCGTTTTATAGGCGACAGGCGCTCTGCTGGTTGGGGTGTATCGGGTCATGTTGGCCTGAGAAGAAGGGTAGCAGGGAGGGGGGAGGGCACAGGAGGGTGGGGGGGCTGTTGAATGTTTGCGTGTTGCATTTTGTCTTGTACAAGATACTGTTTTTGGGCTCAATTTGCACTCATGATAGACATGAGGGTGGCGGGTGGCGGTGAGGGTAGGCACACACCTCTAAGGTTTGTTATTTCAGTTGTTTATGATGCATACACCGAAGGCACAGAGGGTTAATATATTGTCTTGGAACGTTAATGGTCTTCAGAACAAGATAGAGCGCACTATGGTCCTCCAGTATCTCCACAGAGACGCCCCAGACGTGGTCTTCCTCCAGGAGACACATCTGATAGGTAATCACTACAAGGCCCTTAACAGATTCGGGTACAAACTGCAGGCCCATGCAGGCTTCACCACGGACTCCAGGGGTAGCGGGATCCTAGTGAAAAACTCACTCCGTTTGGTGATTGAGCGCAGGTGGCTGGATCCTCTGGGGCGCTATGCGGCGGTATCTGAGCGGTGGGAGGGACGCATGATTAACCTCTGCTCTGTCTATATTCCTCCAAAACTGCACGGCACCACTCTCCCAGATATAGGGAAACAGCTCTTGGACATGCCGGCCGGGGTCCTGATCATGGGGGGGGACATGAACGAGGTGATGGCTGGAGACATGGACAGGTCAGCGGCTCTGCCTGACCAAGGGGACGGGGACGTCAACTGCGGGACTTTGTACACGTGATGGGTTTGGTGGACCTATGGAGGGCACACAATCCCCACCTTAGAAAATACACGCACATCTCTGCGGTGCACGGGTCGGGGTCCAGGATTGATTACCTCTTTACACAGGTGGGACACATGGGCCTTTTTCAAAATAGTTGTCATAAAGCCAGAGGAATATCTGACCATCCCCGCTGGAGGTCCAGCTAGGGGGCCCCGTGAGAGATTGGTCTACCCCTCCTAGGTTGGATGGATGTTTTCTTGTTCAAGGACCAGGAGTTTCAGGAACAGTTTGGGGAGCAAGTGGACCAATACATCGAGGAAAATGTGGGCTCCATTAGATCTCAGTGTACCCTCTGTGGCCAGGGACTTTGTGCAGGTGGAGACAGGGAAACGTAGAAAAGAAAAATGTGCTCAAATTGATAGTCTGGAGACAGAGATTCACGCCTTGGAGTGTGCTAGGGGGGAGTCACAGGATCGGGAGCAGGAAATCAGCCACAAACTGCGCCTCAAAGAAAAAGAACTGAGGGATGTGTTGGTTGACCAGGCGATATCGCGTGCTATAGTTACGCAGCGGCGTGTCTATGACCTGGGGGATAAAGCGAATAAGATGATAGCCTGGCTTGAGAAACGTGACAGGGACCGTAACTGGGTACCTGGAATCCGTACCACAGCCAGGACTATGCGAGACACCAGTGCTGACATAGCTGAGACATTTGCGCAATACTACGAGACTATCTATCAGCCACACACTGAGAAGCGGGAGAGGGAGTGCGACGACCTCTTACGTGACATACCTCTGCCCTCCTTAGATCCTGATGACAGGGCAATCCTGGAGTCGGATGTTACGGTGGAGGAAGTCGTGGCGGCCATGGGAGACCTGCAGGCGGGGAAGGCACCAGGTCCTAATGGGTTCCCGGCAGAGGCGTTTAGATGTGTTTCAGGAAGGGTTGCTCCACATATGCTACGGATGTTTAATGAGGCCAAGCAGGAAGGTCTGCTCCCGAGGGACCTCCGATCTGCCACGATAGTGGTGATACATAAGTCTGGCAAGCCGCAGGATTTATGCAGCTCCTACAGGCCCATTTCACTCCTTAATTATGAAACTAAGATCCTGGGCAAAATCCTAGCCACCAGGTTGGGGGCGGTCATTCAATCCCTGATCCACCCGGATCAATCGGGCCTTATGCCCCACAGGAACACAAGGCTCAACTTGCGACGCCTATTTGGAGTGCTACAAGCGGTACACGTACGCCCGTCAGTGCCGGCGGCTCTACTGTCACTGGATGCCCATATGGCCTTTGATAGTGTGGAATGGCAGTATATCTACACGGTTTTGGCCAGACTGGGCTTTGGTGACAATTTCCGAGCGTGGGTGAGGTTGTTGTACACGGAGCTGCTCGTAAGGGTCCGCATAAACGATTCCTTATCCAGGGAGTTTCCACTGGGGCGTGGCACGAGGCAGGGCTGTCCGCTTTCCCCGACACTATTTGCCCTGGCCCTGGAGCCTCTGGTGGCTTAGGTGCGGACTGATGCCATTGTGTGGGGCATTGACTTGGGGGGCAGCTGGGAGGAGCGTATATCGCTGTACGCTGACGATGTGCTGATGTATGTACAAAAACCGGCCGAATCTATACGGAGGCTCATGCTGATCCTGAGCTTGTTTCGCGAATACTCCGGGTACCGTATTAACTCGGACAAATCCCTGGGTCATCTGATGGCAGGTCCTGTGCCGGACTTAGCGGCAGAATGTCAGGGGCTGGCATGGAAAGAGACTTTCCGATACTTGGGTATCTGCATTATGACTTCGGAGGAGGAGTTCATGCGTCTGAACGTGTACGCTCAATTGGAGCGGCTACGGGGGATGTAGCACATTGGAGAACTCTCCCGCTCTCCTTGATGGGACGTGCTGTCCTATTTAAAATGATGGCCCTTCCCCGTTTGCTGTACGCTCTGCAGAGCACTCCCTTTCCAGTCCCGGGGAAGGTCTTCCGGGCGATTGACTCGGAACTGCGTACACTACTTTGGGGAGCGGGATGCCCGAGAATTGCTCTGACGAAACTCCAGAGAGGGGTCTATGAGGGGGGACTAGCAGTCCCAGATGTTAGGCTCTTCTATTGGGCGGCGCAGTTAGTCAACGTCAATGGGTGGGTGTTCGCCCCGATGGAGGAACCGTCATATAATGTGGACCGCATGGTATTAGGCAGTGGCACCTACTTGGACGCACTGTATTGTAGGGGTCGAGGATGCTTGCATCTGCCACCGTCAACAGCAGCGGTTGTGGTGGCATGGAGGAGGGCGACAAAACTGCTGGGAGGCGAAACTCACGGCACAAACCCCACTGTGGGCTGGGACTTATCTTCCTGAGGTCGCGAAATTGAAGGGCCTTCGCAAATGGAGCCTAATTGGAATAGATGTGTTGGGTGACATATGGAAGAGAGGGGACATGCTAGAGTTTTCTGCCCTGCAGGCGGAATTTCAGATGGGGAAGGGGGAGTTCCTTCACTACCAGCAGCTTAGACATGCTATCTACCAACACCTCCACCACGGGGACCAGCTGCCTGACTACGCCCCTCTGGAAGATAGATTGTTGCTGGACCCGATGATTGATAAGGCCATTTCCCTCACGTATAAAAGGCTTATTAATAACCTGACTGATCCCCTGGAGTCTTTACGAGAAAAATGGAAATCGGAGGTTGGGTTGTTGGAGGAAGATGACTGGAGAGAAGCTCTGTAGAGCCCCCGGGAGGTGGCGATTCGGGCCTGTTTTAGACTAGTTCGCTGCGCATCCTGCATCGCTCCTATACCCCGCGCACGACGCAATACCGTATTGGGTATGTTGACTCGCAGTTCTGTTTGAGGGGCTGTGGAGAGGAGGGCACTTTCTTCCACATTTTGTGGGATTGCGCCAGGATCCGGGGGTATTGGTCCAGGCACGGCGGATATAATATCCTCTGGAGGCCCTCTGGCACATGTTGGGTGTGACGAGTGACATCACCTGGCCTAGGTGGGATAAGGCCTGGCTGGCATTGGCAAGTATGGTCGCCAAGCGCAATATTGCAAGATTGTGGGGCAGTAATGTATTGCCAACAGTGGAAGAGTGGGGTAATGATCTAGATTGGTGCCAAAGGGCTGAGAAAGTGATATATAAGAGTAGACGGTGTCCCAAGAAGTGGGAAAGGATCTGGGGGCGTGGAGGCTGTACAGGGAGGATTTGGTGGATAACCAATCTGTTTCTGCAGCTAGCTAATGTGGTGCGTGAATTTCAGACTATGTATGCAGACCGAGATGTTCAAGACGACTACTGTGTATGTCATTATCAATTGTATGTCCATTTGCCATCGGATGTTCTACAGAGTGTTGCTGTGGAGCAGATTTATTTTAATAAAAAAGATTTTTTTTTTAAATAAAAAAAAACATTTTTGCTGCCAATCACAAAGGGGAAGGGGTCTCCTGGGGACCCCTTCCCATTTGCGATGGGTTTACCACCTACTTGAAATTGGTAGTAAATGTGATTGTTTTGTCACCATATTTGCAGTCGAAAAATAATCTTACCTCCCCCTGTTATTAGGAGGGGGCGCCCTTTGCAGACCTGTCCAAATAGCAACTTACAAAATCTATTTTTTGCATCGGTAACCGGTAACCGGATGGCAAAATAGGTTTGGTACATGCCATAACTCTTTTTTAGCACTCACAAATGGGCCGATTTCCCATTTGCGACCAACAAAAACTATCATACATCTGGCCCTATATGAATGTATTAGCATAAATGGACAAATTGAGCCAACTGTTGCACAGAATAACAAACCATTGCCAACCACATTTATATATCTTGCACAACGTACATTCCCGGCTTGTGAGAGACAAATCGCACGTACAGCTACAAACAATTGTGCAGCAACATTCCTTTCACTGGCTAGCGGGGACCATGGCCTTCTTCATCTCATTTAGAGCCAAAAGATGTCCTTAGATGGGGGTCTGTCTCAGCATTTGTGGGTGTTGACAGTGGAGTATCAGAGGAGTGGTCAAGTAAAATCAATGCAAATATAGTAACCACCCAATTAGGTGTCGCACAGGGTATTCTCAAACACCTGCAAATGCATTTCTGACACTGTCATTAAATGAAAGTCAAACACCAATGATCTCATTGCATATGTTACTGCAAGGAAAACGCACAAACTCTCCTCACTTTCATGTAGGAGGCCCGAGAAGGAATATGTTAGGGATTTATTAATCAGACAGATAAACATTTTCAATAGTAAATACAAAACATTAACACTCCCAGCCCATAAACATGCACACTGCAGACTACAGGAAATAGTAGGGTTGGAGAACCAGGAGTTAGTCTGTTTTTAAGAATCACATGCACTAAGCGCTACTTCTTGAAAACAGTGTTAAGTAGGACAGCTTAAACCCGCGCAAGGATGTAGATTGTACCCAGCGTTAAGATACATTTTTCCATAAAACTAACTGAATTGTGTTTGAGGCATTCGAATTTAAGGTACAATAGATGACACTGGAAACTCAACCCTTGAGCTTCCACGAAGTTGACAAACAATGACCTTCGTGCAGACTGCAAAGACAGTCATATATTCAGATTACGCTTGTGGGCACAGTGAGCCTAGCAAAAAAAATGTTTTACAAAAGACTTTGCTCATTTCTTTTTTTGCCAGATTTTTCTCCAAAAAACGACTTTTAGTGGAGGTTTTAAACAAACTATTTCTTTTGTTTTTAAAATTGACAGCCCCTTTAAAGCTTATGAAGATAGCAATCTTTTAAAAGAACTCATTAGGTGAGGGAGAAAAAGCTTCGCGAATTTGAGGGCTAACTTTAAGAAGTAAACAACTGTCTCTCCTTGGGAGGGGGCCCGCATTGTCATCTACTCCTTGTGAAAATTGCACAATACCAGGGACACAGGATTAAAATACATGTTAGAGAACACCAAACTATGGAACTATAATTTACATGTTAATGGAGGATTAACATGTAGAATGTAAATGTATAGCTAGAATGCAGATTAACTCAATTTCAAAATCGTATAAACAGGGATGCTTTTGATGTAGCAGCGCAGTAAAGCTGGCAAACATTATGCATGATATACTCTTCAACTACGTTCAAGAGCTTTCCTTTAAACTCAGATATTTTGCTATGCTAGGATTAGTGGAATGAACATTTTTTCATTTTTTCACTGAAATATCTTTCTAAAAGATGGTAATGCATTCAAACACTTCATGCTAAAAAATTTGAGAAGAGGGTTTTTGGAAAGATGGTGACCTAAAGTTAATTTTTTAGAGGTTTCAAATATGCCAACAAACCCATTTTTCTTTTGGTATTAAAGCACGGAAAGAGGTGTCAGGTACAAAAGGCCTGATCAATAAGAAATAGTAAAAGATGATTTAACCTAACACTTGCTTTTCAGAGTGAACAGAATATCTATAACTAAATAACTGTCCCAGAGAGGTTCTCCAATCCAAACTAGTTAAAGTGAACTAATATTCTGCTCTTCATGTCCTACGGACCAAATTATTCCTCATATATATTACATCATGATTCCATGAAACGCTAACACCGGTCAACCCATCACCAGATTGAGTTTGCCAGAGGTGCAAAAAAGATGCATAACACAATACACTAAAATTGGAATAGTGACAAGTGGATATACAAAAAACACTTCATATCAGGGTAAAGTAAATATCTCCTCCCCATCAAAGAACTGCAGGCAAACAGTTTCATTTATAGAGGAAGTATGAACCAACTTGAATGTAGCGCCTATTTCACATTTCTGCAAGACGAGGTTCAGCAAACAGGCATATCTGCAGCTTTATATTTAGTATAGTGAGCTGTAGGAGAACGTGTGAAGGGACAGCTGGCCTTTAGGTAGCAAAATGCGGTGCTTTAAGTTGTTCTTTCCTTCCCCGACATTTCTCAAAGCTCAACGATATTTAACATTAGGAATAAGCAAATATTGTTTGCTAAAAGATTAGGAAGCACAACTGGAAGAGAAAGTGACTGAAAATCAGGAAATATAGTTAAGGATATTAGAGTGAGTTTTAAGAAGAGCATCATCATTTTGGCAACTGTATGAGTCATGTATGTCACTTTTTCCTGAAAGGAATAATAAACATTAACTTCTCTGACGATAATGTGCAACCCCATTTTTGCATGGACGTAAAATTAGCACATTTCTTTCTAAGCATGACAAAGATGAATGACTACAGGTACGCATTTTAAAATTTCAAAATTATCCCTAATCACTGGTGCTTGTAAAACGCAGGTTAGGAGCTTGGGTTGTTATGATTGTTCAGGATAGACAACAGATATATTAGAACATTGGAATGTTGGGAACTCCATTGAAAACAATGGAGTGCTCTGGGCTTATAATGGCTGGTATAAGCCTGGAGCTCCAACATTCCAATGTTTCTTTGTTCACAGCTCTGGCTGTGAACAACGGTTTCAGCGAGCCTGAGGGGATTCCAATCCCCTCACGCTTCCAAAAGGTTTTTTTTTTGTTAGAACATTCTGTCCTCTAGTGACAGAATGTTCTAATAGCCTTATAGCCCTAGGTAGATGGGCTATACCGCTATTAAGTCCCTCTCCCTTGTTAAAGGCCCTCGCCTTCGGCTCAGGGCCTTTAACGCTGGAGAGGGCCTTTAATAGCCGGTATAGCCCTCTACGGCGGGCTATAAGGCTATAATATAATCCACGTTGAGTCCTGTAGACATTAATTTACAATGTTCAAATGAATGAGTGAAAAAGATTCAATATAATACTACAGATTATTCTACTCTAACATTTCATAAGAGCAGGATTATTTGTAGTATTCTTTCTATTTGGAAGCATGTTTTGTGGAACGTTCAATGTTAAAAATGTAAATATGCTAGGTAGTGACAAAGGAAGTCCCTTTTGTTTGCAATAATAGATATTATATGTGGCAATTTGTATCGCAGGAGCCTCACAAATTAGGCGTCATTTGAATTCAAATATCTGATTAACCCATAAATTAAGTGCGAAGTAACACTTATTTGAGGATATTTTTGCCATGTTCGGTATATTGTAGCAGGCGCTTCTGGTCAACCTGTTACAGAAAGAGCTATTGATTTGCATTGTATCCTGGTAAATTTACTACAAAAAGAGGTATAATTTTGAAATGTATCATTTTGAATTGAGACCTGTGTGTCAGGTATAAATCAATGCTTCGAAATTGTTAAGAGCTTTTTATTGCAGGTAGATTGTTTAACCTTTAAACTATCAACTGTGTTGGATAACACTGGCCAGTGGCTTGTTCAACCTAAAGAGGGTACATGCAGATTCAATATTTTAAAGGTTTGGGTGACCTGCAGTGGCCCTCAATATGATCCTTATATCTGGTACCCTTATATCTGGACATTTATATCTAGTGAAACAGTACCCACATAACAGTCAGTTTTCTACAGATTCTTCAAGATAGTAGAAAAATCAGCTGTGTATATCCATAGGAAAGTGCCGCCCAGGACTACAGTAATCACCAAATCAAGACTAACATTTTGGCTGTTCCGCAATCATCTATACCCCAATCTTTTGCTGTAATACAAAATATAAATAGTAATGGTGACACAGAAAGCACAATTACTTCCTGAAAAACGTAAGATTGATGATGTCAATGTGAGAACACGATGAAAAGCAATATCCTTATTTTCTTTTAAATTTACAAGGGATAATTAAGTTTAATGTCTATTGACTCTTACTTGACATAAAGAAAATGATAATTTTTTTAATGCAGTGCATTATGTAAAAGATTAATACCTTTGAGGCCTTTAACCTGTAGTAGTGAACCGCTCTCTGGAGCCATCTCAAAAGAGTCCCAGCGGCCACATTACCTCCAGCTTTTCTCTCCATATTTTCAATGGTGAATGTGGACTTTTTAATGTTGGATTCCAGTAGTTCTAATGTAGATTCAGATAGCTGAAATCAATCAGATAAATTCACAATGAATGTCTTGGGCAATATTGGAGTATTTTGTATCAGTATTTTTCTCTTGATTACAGTTTTATCTCCCAAATACTTACAGCAGCCTATGCAAGACATCTTAGGACCAGCAGCTTGTTAATATAAAGAGATGGTGATTAATACATTATTTGTGTGAAATATCACACATGTAAGAGACTGACACAGGAAAGATTGAGATATTCACTCTATTCAACAAACAAAACAATTATTCATTCCCTGGGAAGAAATATACAAACTAACTCCTTCTCAGCTAACAGAACACAGTAATCTTCTAATACATTGCTTTGCATGCAGAATTAAAAAAAACCATGTTATGGTGTACTTTAACTTGCTGCCATAAGGAATGCAAGATATGGTCACAGAGCTTGATTTACAGAGGTCGTCTCAAAGTCTGCCATTCGGGAAATTATGGGGTTTGCAACCACAAATTACCTTTCTACAATTTACAAATTTCTTTTAAAAGCAACCATTTCTGAACCACAAACAGAAAAGGTATTAAGGAGGCATTCCCTTCTCTTTGCTAGTGGCAAAGGTGCATCTAAATAATTTCTGTCGCCAATCACTGCTGAGAAACCAACTCCCCAGTTGGAGTAGTAACTGATTTTCAAAGGTGAAGCTGTCTCCTATGGACAGTTTCCTCTTTGGGAACCATGTCCATGGGTTTGTGAGGAGCACACAATAGTTCAGGGGACCACTGCATGTGTCCCCACTATCTTGCCTCGAACATAGGCTAAGGAGATTAAATAACCCACTTGATGTGGACGTAGCATTATAGAAATTAATCAAAACAATCGGCATAGATCCAAGAACAAACATGTTAAGTGCCTGAACTAAATGTGAGTTCCATTTTAAATCTTTAACATATCCACAGAGTTCTAATGCCTTAAGCTTACCAAACCACCCTTTGCCCTCCCTACACTACAACAGGAACAAAGTAGGTTTTATATCCTTCAAGAAAAAAGATTTATCTAGTTCCCACCTTTCCTGTAAACACACCACTTGGTATGTTTTAACAAACTGCACCCAGTTATTATTATAAAATGTTGCGACAAGCCTGCGATGTTCCGGGTTAGCAACCCCAATGCCTTCTTATTTCGACAATTGATATACTGATCAGTGGTCAGGGGTGCAGCCAGGACTGGGTGAATCTCAATAGCTGGAAATTAATCACAGGAATCTAAATGACTCAAGGGAGCAAAGCTATTCTTCAAAGGCACCGGGAAAGGGCCCATTGGAACTGTATGGAAGGACCAAAATGTAATGAACCACATTTTTTTGTGATCAATGGGGTGTTACATACAATATCTGGCTCATAGAAAAAACCTAATGAGAGCGCATAGATACCTGTCTGGATGGGATACTTGTTAAAACCAACTGTAGCTAGAACGGGTGCTGCGATATGAGGATTATTAAAATCAACCACTATGCAGACATCTGCCCATCTCTTTGCATCTGGTCCGAGCAAACTACACTACCTTGTTCTTCAATTCCCCATAGGTTTCCGGCATTGCGCTTTTAAGAGGAGGGACATTTGTTAGTACTCCAACATAAGGAGTTGCTTCAGGGGGTACATTTATTACCATCTCCAGTCAGGGGACAAATGGTTGTGGGACGTCAGGGAGGAATGGATCTGATAAGGGATTTCTGCCATAGGAATTTTAGGGAGGGGGGCTACCAAAGACCTGGCTGAATGTAATGACAAGGCAGTAGCCTGTACGTGTCTCACTTCAGGGCAAATTAAGCCTTGCTGCATCACTAACATCGGGGCTCCTCCAGTCAGCTGTCTCAAATCCTTATGAAGAGCCTCTAAGACCTGTAATTGATCTCCCAGTTGTCAAACACATACTTCAACTGATTCCAATTTTAGGGAAATAGAGACTAGCTGTGGGGACCCTGTACAGCTGATGGCACCAATATCGGCATTTTGCCCCCGGATAACCCGATCCGTCAGGTGCGTACACTTCAAAGGCTTCGTCCGAACCCCAACAGTGACTGAAATAACTTTCGATTTGGAAACCGCATTCCTCCTTCTGCGCTTACCCCTCAGACTAATAGTTGGGCAGACAGCAGTAAAAGAGCCCTGAGTACACCCCTCGCTAATGGCACCTCCTTTTATAGCACAAGAATCACCATGGAGCATTCCCTCACCATTCCCCCCAACTATAAGCAACCGACACTGGACATGAATCCAAAGATTAAATGACAGTCTCCCCTTGGGTCCCTACAACGAGGGAAACCAGAGGGAATATCTTCCCTCCTTGTGGAAAGCCTTCTCTCCCCAAATTCAATCTCTTTAGAAACAACATTCACAGCTCATGAGAGAAACCCTTTGATGGTCTACTCTCTCCAGCGCTGGATCACCACCTGACCCAACCAACTTCCCAGTTTCACCTTCGAACACCCAACCTATTCAATTGCCTTCTTTGTTGTCTCCTACTGCTCTCGCCTTAATGTGCAGTGACTCTGCAACTAATGAAGTCCATTTCAACTGGCACGATGTGGCTTTTTCCCTGAGAACACCTTATTTCAATTACTCTTCCAACTCGAACCCCCTACAAACTGCTGACTCTAAGCAAATCAGTCAGAGTTTATTAAATCCGTCATTGACCACCTTACTAACGTGGGGTTTTCCTCCCCAGTCATTGACCACCCTCCTATTGTGGGGTTTCCCCCCCTCGTCTACACTGATCCTCTTGTGTCTCCCCTCACCCTCACTGCGGGTTACCCCTCAAAATCTCTTGCACAGATTCTTAACAGAATGGAACTCAAACTCAACTCTCTAGCTACAGAATTAACATGTCTTAGACTGAATCTCTCTAACCAGAACACGCAGGCCCACCCCTACACTTAATATACTTCCCCTACTAGTTCTCCCAACCTCTCTCAATGCTCCACTTGGCCGAAAATCCCCCTTTGCAGGCAGACACACAGGCCTTACCGCGCTCACTGCTCTCTCTCCACCTTGAAACGAAACGCCCTTAGCAAATCCTATCTCCCTAAATTTAAGGCAACCGACCATTTCCCCTCCTCCAACATCCCAGTAATTATGGGCTTAAATCGAGTCCCTGCAACTCACAACTCACCCAGACCTCCTGCGCAATACACAACCATCCACACACTCAAATCAGCTAAGGATAAGCCTAACCTTCTTTCTTGCATGCTTATTACCTGCAGATCTGCAGCTCTTCATGTTACGGATATTGCGGAAAGCATCCTTAGCGAGGTTATTGACATTGCTTTCCTCACAGAAACCTGGCTCAATGACCACTCGATGGCCATCCTTGTCCAACTTACTACGTAGGCTACTTCATCTTTAGAGATGACAGACCTGATAGAACAGGTGGAGGTCTAGCCATAATCCACAAAACCGAATTTCAACCCTCCCTTCTAAAGAATGCTGAATACTCGACCTTTGAATACCTCACCGTTGAACTCAATGTCAAAGGTTGCCCACCTATCAAACTGCATAATATCTACCACCCTCCTGGCAAGCTCCTACCCTTCGCCAAAGAGCGATCTGACCTTCTTACTCCTTTCTCCCTTTTTGACTCGAAGAATGTGTTTTTAGAAGATTATAACATTCATTGGAATAATGCAGAAGATCCCACTGTCAGGCGCCTCGCTAACCTTCCTGAGATTAATGATTTAAAGCAACTCTGCATCACACCCACCCATATCAAAGGTGCTACACTTGACGATCATCACGAGCAATGATCTGGTCTCCCTTATTGACATCGTCCCCATTGACTGGTCCGACCACCATCTCATTCTGTTCACCATCTTGATCATTGTCTTTCCTCCCCCAGTCTTAAATAACAAACGTACAGTGTGGACCAGAAACCTCAAACAAGTCCCTCCTACTGAGCTCGAGTCAAAAATTCATGCTCAACTGCAAATTCTCCCACTCTCCCAAACAAGCTCATCGACCACTTCAACTGATGTTCTTGACCAAGTTGTACAGCTTAAACTAAAACAACAAAGAGTAATCCAATCTAAATCTTGGTTTAATCCTGAGCTCAATAACGAAAAAAGACAACTTAGACTGGCGGAAAGAACTTGGAGACAACACACCTCGCCATTACATTTGGCTCTCCTTAGATCTGCAAGGTTAGCTTATAAGAAGCACATTTTCAGAGAAAAAGAATATTTTTTCAGTTCCCAACTTGATCGTGCTACAAATAGGCCTAGAGAACGTTTTAACATTGTCAGAAGACAAACCTCATCTGCCTCTCTTGACTTAACGGCCTCCAAAGAAAGATGAGAGGAAATTGCCAGCTTTTTCAAATTGATCAATCCTTCCCTCAAGCCGTGGCTTTTCCTACTTGCCAAATCTCTCTTACCAACTTCCTTTTCTCCACCTCAACCCTTCCTCCTGATCCTTTCTTCAATCAATCCACTCCAATTGATAATGGTGTCATCCTTTCCAACATACAACTGAAAAACTACGCTACTTGGACTTATTTTAAACCCATGATCGAGCTTGAAATCTTTAATATCATTGCGAAATGAAAGCCGACCTCTCATACCAAAGACCAACTCCCGGCAAACCTTGTACTCAACCTAAAACCTCATCATCCACCCTTGTTGGACAAAAATACTCAACATCTCCTTCACCTCTGGGTGCGTCCCTGACTCCATTCAACTTGGCCAAATCCCTCCCATTCTTAAAAACCACAAGGCAGACCCTAATTATTCCAACAACCTCTGTCCCATCTCTAACCTCCCACTCTCAGCTAAAACCATAGAGACATATGTCTTACAACAACTCAACAGACACATTGGCAAATTCAACCTATTGGACTCCTTCCAATCCGGTTTCAGGAAAGGCTGTAGTACTGAAACCGCCATGCTTAACATTGCTGACAAAATTCATTGTTCCTTAGAGAATGGTGATGCTTCCCTTATTATCCTACTAGACCTCTCAGCTGCTTCGATACAGTCAACCATTCATCCTTACTACAATCTCTCAAGTCTTGTTCTGGTCTGAATGGCGCAGTCCTAAACTGGTTCACTTCCTACCTCCAACACCGAACACAACAAATTAAAATCAACTCCTGACTCTCCAATCCTACTCCTGTCTCTCTGGGTGTCCCCCAGGGCTCAGTTCTCTCCCGCTGTCTCTTCAACCTCTTCATGGAACCCCTTACTATCATTTTAAAACAAGCCAGGACCAATTATCACCATTACGCCAATGACACGCAATTCTACTACAAAATCAAATCACACAGCGACATCCTTCATCTTAACAACAGTCTGAGCAAGATTCAATCCTGGTTTTACTCCAACCATCTAAAATTGAAACTCAACAAAACGGAAATGGCTGCCCGGCTTATAACAGACTGCAAATGGTTTGATCACATCACGCCTGCCCTCAAGTCTTTTAACTGGTTCCCCATTGAAGGAAGATGCATCTACAAGACCGCCTGCATCACCCACAAAGCACTTCAATCTCAATCTCTGGACTACTTAACCAACAAACTCACAAATTATTTTTGTGTTTTATAGAGCGCGAACTTGACCCATGAGGTTATCAGAGCGCTTTACAGGATATACAGAGGCGTACAAACAACGTTAAGGTGCAATGACATACATACAGAACTGTACAGGGGGATGGCGATGGGCCAGGGTGTAGGGAACATGGAAATGCTGGTGATCACAGTACAAGTGCAATCGTATTTAAAGTCGGCAAATAATAGGAATAAAATAGTAAACAGTAAAAGTAAAATAAGGGACCCGAAAGTTCTCTGCGAGGAGAGTTGGTGGTCTAACGGAGACGCACTAGTCTGAGGAACATCAGACTTATGGTCAGGCATGTCAGTCATCAGAAGAGGAATTTACCCATGAGGAAGGTTTTGGCCTCCTTCTTGAAAAGTGCGAGAGAGGGGATTCTTCTGATGTTGGGTGGGAAGGAGTTCCAGATTCTAGGGGCTGTCCCGGTGAATGACTTATTATAGGTTCTTTTTTTCTTGAGGAAGGCGGGTTAGAGTTAGAGTAAGAGGTTTCTGGCAGACCGGGATTTTCTGCTCCCTCCAGATATCACTAGTTTTTGTGCCAGATAAGCAGAGGAGTTTGAGTAAAGAGCCTTATGAGTGATGCATGCCCGTTTCAGCTGAATTCTGGCCTCCATGGGGAGCCAGTTCAGTGCTTTCAAATGTGGACAGATGTGGTCGAATTTCCTGGTGCCGGTGAGTAGTCTGACAGCCGCGTTGAGGCAAGCTTTTAAGGGTGCGAGGGACATATTGGGTAGACCAGTGAGGGTGGAGCAACCATATTCCAGTCTGGAGATGACTAGTGCTTGCACTGCCATTTTTAGGTCAGCATCTTCAATGAAAGGTTTCAGTTTCCAAAGATAGCTCAAGTAGAATCTAGCTCTTTAGCCATTGAGTTGATGTGATCCTGCATGTTCAAATTGCAGTCTAGGATTATGCCCAGAGATTTAGCAGAGTCCACAATGGTCGGCGGGCAATTTAGGTCTGTGATGGCCTTGATCCACATCTGAATCTCAGGGTTGGATTTAGAAGGGGAGATGAGGAGAAATTTGGTTTTCTTTGCATTGAGTTTTAGTTGGTTAGCGGCTAGCCACTGGACAGTCATTTTCAAGGTCTCGTTCAGGGAGAGGATCTCCTCCAATGAAGAGATATTGATGTATATTTGGGTGTCGTCCGCGTACATGTGGTAGGAAATGTTGGCGGTACGAAAAACTTCAGTGAGTGGCTCTAAGTAAAGGTTAAAGAGGGTGGGGGACAGGGTTGATCCTTGGGGGACTCCAACGGTAACCGGAGAGGGAGCTGATAGGTTGCCGTTAATGAGGAATCTTTGTGAACGATTATGGAGGAAGGACCTGAACCAATCTAGGACCACACCATCCAGACCCATCCTGAGATTGAAGCATTCAAGAAGTTTATCATGATTGACCGTGTCGAAGGCGGAGGATAGGTCTAAAAGGATTAGCAAGCAGGTTTTGCCTTGGTCTAGGGCTTGGAGGGCATCATCCACGATGTGGAGCATAGTGGTTTCAGTGCTATGGCCCAGTCTGAACCCAGATTGTAAGTCATCAAGTAGGTGTAAGTTACTGATGTGCTGACTTAGTTGTAGCTGTACGCATTTCTCGAGTACTTTGGCTAGTAGCAGGATATTGGAGATGGGTCTGAAATTGTCAGGGGAGGATGGATCAAGTGCTGGTTTTTTAAGTTGGGGAGGACTTGGCCAGCTTTTAAGGGGTCCGGAATTGATCCCTGTTGGAGAGAGGCGTTTATTATTGTAGTCCAGTAAGGAAAAATGAATTGGGAGGCAGCATTGAGGCAGTTGGAGGGTAGGGGGTCATTAAAGTGATTGTTTGGTTTTAGGGTAGAGAGGATTTTGGAGATGGAATCTTCATCATAATATTAAAAGTCAGACCAACAGGCTTTGTTTTTAGGAGAGGCCATAGGGGTTGGAGCGGGGAAAGGGGGCAGGTCAGGAGGGGGTTGTGAGTAGGCGGCGGTACTGAGTTCAGTTCCTAACACTGTGATTTTATCTGTGAAGAACGAGGGGAATTCCTCTGACGAAATTAGAGATTTGGGAGATTCTTTAGGTGTTTTATCCAGTTTGTTGGATTGGTGTTTGACCAGTTCAAAAACTTTTTTTGAATTGAGGATGTGCTTGTTGTAGGAGTTTCTTGCCTGGCGGAGAAGTTTAAGATGCGTTGCAGAGGGGTGTTGTCTCCAGTTTCTTTCACATTGCCGTAGGGACCTCCTCTCCATGTTGAGGAAACCTGTGAACCAGGGATTTCTGTCTTTGATTTGTGTTCTTTTTAGCTTTAGAGCGGCAAGGTCGTCCAGAATGGTTGAGATAGTTGATGAGTAATGCTCATTTAGGTCTATGACTGCAGTTATGTGCGGAGGTGGTAGAAGGTCAAGCTTGCAGCGAGCCTCCAGTTCCATAAGGTTGAGGGTTTTAATGTCTCTGGTCCAGCGTTTGGGGATCATCGGTTGCAAAGTCTTAGACTTTGGGTCCCAGGCAAAATGAAGGAAATGGAGTGGTGATCAGACCAGTCACATGGGTCTATGGAGATGAGCTTGACTGAGGATTCCTTAGAAATGATCCAGTCAAGGATGGCCCCTTTTGAGTGAGTTGGCTGAGAACAGGCTTGGTCAGTTAGCAGGATTTTGATAGCGTTGACGTGGGGGTCTTCAGAGTCATTCCAGTGCAGGTTGAAATCACCCAGGAAAATCTCTTTAGCTTTGGAGGAAATCTTAGTTGTGATGATTTCCAAGAGGTGATCACTGAAGGAGTCGTTGGAGCCTGGAGAGTGGTAGAAGATGTGTACGTTGCAGAGATGAAGTGAGCTGCTGCAGATGGAAAGGAGGAGTTAGTGCATTCTGCCAAGAGTTCAGTGACAAGGAGGGAGGATTGATAGATGCAGGCAATGCCTCCACCTTTCTTGTGGGAGCGTCTGTCTAGTCTAGCGATAATGTAGTTAGGGGGAACTAATAAGTCCAGGCAAGGGGAGGAGTATTCGTTGAGCCAAGATTCTGTTAGTATAGATAGGTCTAAGTTTTTGTTCAGGATGAGGTCAGCAATATCAGCGGCACGCTTGACTGCTGAACGGCAGTTGATTAAGAGACCAGATAAGGGGGGGGTCAGGGGAGATGATCGGGGTCTGGGTGATCAGGACTACCGGCGCGAAGTTACTTTCCATCACACTTCTGTCATGAAGGGCAGGTGGCCTGTTGGGGTTAATAGTGACCGTGCTGATGGGGTAACCCGGACTTGTGCTTTGCGGACAGGGGATGGTAATGGCAGAGTTGTGGTCTTGGAGGATGGCTAGGATTCCGTTACCCATAGGGTCAGGAGGGTTAGACGTGACGGTGGTAGAGGTGTAGGAGAGTGCGAGAGCACGGGATTCCTCCTCTGAGAGTTGGCCGGGAGTTTTACGCAGGTGGAGATGTCTCAGAGGTAGCGGGAGTGGGTGCTTGGGAGGTTCGGTGATCAGTAGGGGGGAGGAATGAGATGACTTGAGGTTAGCAAGGGAGAGCTCGACCAGGTGAAGGAGGTTCATAAGGTCCTGAATGGAGCTATGGTTGCTCTGGGTTAGTTTGGTCGCTTTGGAGTGTAGAGTTTCAAGATCAGTAAGAGCTTGAGGTGCTTGCGGGCAAAGGGGCCGAGGTTCGGGAGCAGTCAAGGCGACAAGTAAGGGTGGAGGGGAAGGTAGGTTGGTTTGAGCAGATTCCGGTGTCTTTGGAGTACCTAGCTCACGTATTTGATGGAAAGCATTTGGGGAGGAGGTAGGAGGTCTGGCGGTTCTACTGGGGTTGCCTGTGGGCGAGCTGCACCGATGGGAGTGATTTGTGTTGGGAGTAGGCAGTTCCAGAACGATGAGAAGCTCCGAAGCTCTTCTCCTCGTTCCCCTGCTACTAAAAAAATGATCTACCCAGACTCGCTCCTTCTCAGGAAATGCACCTAGCATCTGGAATGCCCTTCCGAGGGAACTTCGTTGCAACCCCTCCTACCCAGGCTTCAAAAGAGACCTTAAACGCCATCTCCTCAATAAATACTGGAGCCTATGAATCTTTCGGCACCAGATATCTTTTGGACTCCTGTTCAGGTCATCCCTCTGCTGATCTGCTGGCCTTTCGTTTGCCCTGGGTTCTCCTTATTGTTTACAACTGCCTTGCTCTCCATGGTCCCTCATTTATTTTCTTGTTCTAACCACATTTCTGTAAGGCCCTTTACTGTGTTCTGTTAATGCTGGCTCTAACTTAGCCCGTACTTTATGTCCCCTAATTTTGTTAATTGTTTTGGCTTCATTTGAGTTACACCATCCTTCATACCCCTTCAAATGTTTCCTTGTTATATTTAATTGTGTGTTCCTCTGTCATACCTCACCTTTTTTTAACTGTATGTACCCCATTGATCCTTAGAATTTTTACCTTGCTCCTGATTCAATGGAGATATCTCATGTTGCTTATTGTATTATGTATGTATCCATTGTTCCATTGATATTTGCCAAGCTTCTCGCTTCTGTAAAGCGCTCTGATACCTCTGGGTCTAGCCAGCGCTATACAAAAGCTTTGAAATAAATAAATAAATAAAAAAATGGTAGCAGCCCGCGGAGCAGATGATGGTGACTTGGAAGCAAGGGCCCCCACCTTACTCTTTCCCATCTCCGAAAAATGTGGGCAAATTTAAACGAAAGGATCAGAAACCTAGTGACACCCTTTAAAATTGTAAGCAACAGCTGGTCCTACCAAAAAACAGATTGCTCATGTGTCCCACAGGTTGGCTGAATGACACCGCTTGTGTCCCTTGAACCACAGTTACCCTCCTTCTCCGTGCCAAAGATACACCGCTCGCAAAGGGGGCACAACAGGAAGACACAAGGATTCTTGATGCTCGGCGAAAAGTCTTTGTCAGCTAAGTGTCATTTTAAATAGGTCTACCCAGGGCTAAGACCACTATCATGGCATGGGTGGGTACGAGTCATCTACTTGATACAGAGCACCAGAACATATCTGGTGGACGTTTCAACCCCCAATATTGGGCCCTGAGTCAAGGACAGCAGGCGAAAGGGCATGTGGCGAAGTCTGCGCAGCCCGCACCAAACAGAGACGTGTGAAGGAAAACTATGACGGGGTCTGTGGAGATAGCCAATGTGCAAGGGGGAAATCCTTACAATATCATAAATGACAACAGTGAACTGGACAATATCTAGTGAAAGGTTGTCATTGTTGGTCCACCAGGGACAGATTCACACCAACTAAATGAGACAGCAACATAGGATGTGTATACATACCTTGGATCTACATGGAAATCATTTACATTATGAGTGGTTATCCTAAAAATCTTACTTTGATGTAGCTCTACTGGACAAAAGTTGGAGACCCAGGAGCTAGTGTGATTGTAATTGCTTGTAAAATTGCACCTGTATTTTATCGAAGCTGCTGAGCTCATTCAGAAAGCGGTCCATGTTGGCCATCTGCCTCTTGGCTCCCTTAGACCAGGTGAGATCTGTATTGGGAGATTTTAGAATGATAATGATCGAAGCCATCAGCTCCTCTGTATCCACGTCAGGCTTCTGCATTCCTCTAAGTTCTCCTAAAAAATATATATATATGATATCCGTGTTAGACCTTTGCCAATTCTCGCATCAGAAGATATCCATTATTTACATGAACTAGTTATAGTGTCTTTACTATCCTGAAATGCAAAAAAAAGCACAAGTTTATTAGAGAAACACTCAAATTTAATTTTAGAAATTGCATTTTTACATAACGTAAAACTATTATTTTTTTTTCAATTAAACTCAACCATTTCAAACTGGCATCGTGATATGCGGCTGTGTATTACTGCTAAAACTGTCACAGCACATTTATTATTCCTCTCGACGAAAGCATTTGTAATTCTAAGTAGCTCAACCCAGAACATTTCAGGCTGCCAGAGAGCTGTACACTCCAGTGGGCGATAATAGGAGAAACATTCACAACTACATATTTGCAATATGATTGTAAAAAGCAATAAAAACGTACTGTTACAAATAAGATTTTCTGCTTCGTGAAAGACAAATGTCACCACATGGGGAAAAGTACTTCATAAATACGCAATTACCTATTTATTTAGTTGCTGTATTTTATAAGGTGATAACGTACAGTATTTTCAGAATACGGATTCATCCAGATCAGTCAAGTGCTAGGCAATTATTTACCCATGCCAAAGCAGCTTACCTTTGCATTATTGCATTATAGTCTTGCTTGAAAAAATACTTTACGACTTAAAACTAATTTAAACTCAAATGTTGCTAAAAATGAGTTTTGTTCTTATATGAAACGAAGTGCATTCAGTCCATTGTTTTCTACTGTGCAGAATCCGGACTAATGGCTTATTAGAGGAACCGAGTGGAACATTCGCAAATATGGTTCCAAAAAACACGAACAGAACAATTATTTAGTCACCTTCCGGTATCGCTTTATGAATACATTCCCAAATCCATCAACCATGTGTGTTTCGTTCCACACAGAACAATAGCCCCCGCAGCCACCGTGGTGTGGAGGTGGGGGCGTGTTATAGGGGGGCGTCTTATGCGGGGTGCCTAGCTCCAGGTGGCCCCCTCCAGCACGGTGCACGCGCGGGCCTGAGAGCTCTTGACTGGGTCCGTGGCTTGGGAGGCACTCTCTATGCACTTTGCGGGGGAGCCCCGGCAAGTTTTGTTACTCCACTGGGCCTGTTCCTGACAATGCAAGGTCCAGGCCCTGTCCCGTGACGTGGAGGGGCGCCCCAAGGCTTGCCCTTATAGTGGACGGTGGACTACTGTCCCAGACCTAGGTGTAGCAAATAAAGTGGTGGTAGCTGTATACAGTGTTTTGAGATTTATAGTTTGACCAGATTTTTTTTATTGTGTTGAGACAGTGTGGCCCACTGACCCTTCGTTTACATTTTCGCTGTTATGTGGCACCCAGAACCTTGCACTGACATCACATTGTATTCGAGTGCATGAGAGTGTTTGATGAGCATGCAATATGTGTGGTAGAAGACGTTTGTGTGTGTGGATGTGCATGTGTGTGTGAGGGCATGCGTGCGTTTTTGTCTCTGAGTACTGAAACCAGTGGGATCCAATCATTGGTTTAGCAGTGGAAAAGATAGAGAATGAGAACAGCTTTCCCAGACATCCGCATCCACACACCGAGCCATCTGAAGCCGCTCTAACTCCCCCATCAACCCCACTGCTGTCTCGCCATCAATTAGCAGCTTGGAGGAGGGAAAGTGCAGCAGGCAACGGCCATATTGAAGTTCAGATAAAGCATGCATAGGACTTGCGCACACCTCCAGAGATGGCAGGCATGTCGCATGGGATTCGAAGGAACCCAATGCATGATCAGCATGATTTAATTCTTTTTTGTGAAATAGCAATTAGATGTAGTCGATGACATTTTGGAAATCCCTTTAAATAAAGATCTTCATAACTTTTTTCCCTGCTTCTCAACTGTTCCACACTACACATCCAAGTTACCTGTTCCTGTGCTTATCATTTATTTCCTGCCAATGCTGTCAACCTTACACCGGTTCTCAGATTAATGTTTAGTCATGTGTGCTGTTTTGGTAACTCTTCTGCAAGGATTGCCTTTCAGATGATCACCACCTTCAGTTTCAGTACAAGTAAATCATGGCCATTGATTTGCCTAGCCCTTAGTTTACTTTGTTCCGTCCTGTCCTGCTGTGAGATTGTCCTAGTCTGTCCAGCTGAAAGACAATCATTGGTTCTATGGGGTATCCAGGCTCCACCTTTCTAATGCTTTATATAATTATTTACAAATAGGCCGAGGACCACTTTACCCATTCATCTGCAATTGACATCAATATTAAATTAGTTATTTGCACGTGTTGCAAGATTTGTGGTACACATGCTAGATGAAACTGCTCTGCTATGTCCAGACGTTTGTTTAATTAAATAAAACATAGCTTACTTAACAATTTCCCTCAATGTGTTCATTGTAAAGATAGTCGACGTGTTTCACCCTTGGGCACTATTTGAGGAGAGCTTTAGCAAGACTGTAGGGAATCTTTATGGCTCTTTCCTTTGCTGTCAGATGTCTGTGTCTTTAATAGTAGCCCACTTTTAGAATCTGATAAAGTTCCTTCCCCACGTGCCCATATATGAGGTCTTTTTTGAGGCCCCAGTGGTGTACAAACCGCGAAAGAGACCAGAGTTGAGTATGACGCATGGGACCAAATGCACAAACTTGCTTCTTCTGAGGCCCCCAACGTGGATATCCAACCTGTCTACCATTACGTTCATTACCACTGGGGCCACGACACGGGCCTCACACAAATTTTGCATCCCCTTGCAAATAACCATTATAATACTGATGTCAATCGCAGATGTTTGTGTCTTCTGGTCTTCATCCTCTCTGTATGCAAAACAATCCTAGCTTATCCTGTCCTGCTGTAACTGTCCTAGCATATCCTATCCTGTTGCAAGGCTGTCTTACCCTGCCATGGTGCAAGAGTAGTCAAGCCTATCTGGTGAGATTGTCTTAACCTGTCCTGCCCTACTGCAAAACTGTCCTAGACTGCCCATTCTCTCTTGTTGCAAAACTCTTTTTTTTCTCTGATCTTGTCATGCCGGTGATCTTATTCACTTTTTCTGAGACGTTGCTTGCCCTAGCAATGACAGAACCGGGGAAGAGCTAGTCTTTCTGTGGGGAGGTTAGAGAATAAACTTCCACTCCTTTTCCGCAAGTTAATCCCATGTCTTTTTAGATCATCAAATTGCATCGCACTGGCGAAGTAGATTGTGTACCTATTTGGTGAAGACTTGGGTTCAATCAATCAATCAATCAATCAATCAGGGTATATGTAGAGCGCACTGCTTACCCGCTAGGATCATACTATTAGGGTTGAGGTGGTCAGCCCCAGTAGCGTTGAAATGGAGAGGGGTAATACAAGGGAGTCAGGGGCCATATATGTGGCTGAATCTAGTATGATATCCAGGATAGGGTTAGCTTGACTATTATGCAAATGGAGGGGGGTGAGAGGTCAGGAGCCCCCGATCCGGAGCAGACTGTAGTCCCGCAGAACAAAGAGAATCATCTCTTCCATTGCTCTATAGCTAGTTGGAACATTGCCGGACTAGCCTCAAAGGGGGACACATTGGGTTGGTCAGATTTTATTAATTCTTATGACATCATTTGTTTCCAGGAAACTTGGTGTCAGGATCTGGTTAGCTATGATGGTTACGCCTCCTATAATTTACCAGCGGTGGGCTCTGTTTTTGGCAGAGCCAAAGGAGGCCTTTTGACACTGGTATCAGTTAATCTCCCCATTACTGTGAAGAGGTACACGAAGGTTGGGACACACTCACAGGTTCTATGGCTGCTAGAAAAACAACCCAGCAATGTTCTTCTAATTAATTTTTATAATAATGTTTTTGACAACACACGGCACTAAGTTGTGTAGGATTTAGAGATTTTTCTAGGTGAATTGATTGCAGGGGAAAATGTTATTTTTGATTTTATCTGGATGGGTGATTTTAATATACCTACTTGTCCACTGTCCACCCTAGGGGTGTGTGGGGTAAAAGGCAATTTAGAGGAGGATGACTTGCATTTCCCTCATAATTCGTATGGTGAGTCACTAAACAAAATAATGGCGGCGCATGACTTGGAACTTCTGGCATACGGCAAGAACGACCATGGTGATATTATCCCCACATATACGGGTCGTAATGCAAACACGGTGATTGACCATGTATGTGTATCATCTAATATCACTTCGCGTTGTAAGGTTCCAAAGATTGTAGATACCTTGTTGAGTGACCACAACTGTATTATTTTAGAAATTACCATCTGGGAAGGCAGACCATTACCCATTTCGCGTATTGTGATGAATATCGAACCCCACAGACCCAACGGTGTGCGATTAAGATGGAAGGGAGAAAACTCCGAAGACGTTTTAAAATCCATTGAAAAAGGGTGCACTAGGGAAATGAATGCCATTCTTACTACTGACTCTGACTCTGTTTGCATCCTAAGGAACTTTATGTTTATTAACAAAGTTATCGACACTATGTTCACGAAAACCGGCTCAGGGAAAACTACACATAATAAGGCGTGGTTTGACCACACCTGTACTGCATTGCAAACCGCATTAAAGCAGGCCCTAGCAGTCAGGCCGAGAGATAAGATATCAGTAAGCCAACTGAGATTTGATTATAAAGTAGCCCTCAAGCGTAGGAAGGTAGAGCTACAACAAGAGGCCTGGGAAACACTAACAGAGGCCGCAGAAACCTCGAATAGCTTGTTATTCTGGACAACAGTTAACTCCCCTTTTCTAAAACACGACTTGGCTCCTGAACTTACATCCAATGTTACCAGTGAGACATGGGTAGTTCACTTTTCTACTATATTTAAGTCTGACAACCCCCACTGTGTTAATAATAGTTCTTGGCCTGTAGTCCCTCTGGATTTTACTATTGCAGAGGTGGAACAAGGCATCAATGCCAGCAAAGGGGGGAAGGCCCAGGGGCAGGATGGGTTCCCATTGACATGTATAAAACTGCCCGAAGTTGTGGAGCCCCGTGTTAACTATTGTATTTAATGCCGCTGTGACTAATGGAGTTCCACCGACTTGGGGGGAATCCATCATAATTCCGATCTATAAAAAGAGACATAGGGGGAATGCCAAAAATTACCGCCCTATTTCCCTGTTAGATTCCTCTGTCAAAATCATGAGCAGGATACTGCTGGTACGGTTGGAAGAATGGGCTGAGGAGAAAGGGATTATGGCCAGCTCCCAGTCCGGCTTTAGGAAAGGCTGAGGAACATTAGATCAGTGTTTAAACCTAGATTTGCTTATTGGGAAGTATACCCAGGCCAAACAGGGCTCTCTCTACCTCTGCTTCGCAGATTTAAGCAGCGCCTTTGACCTGGTGGATCACTCCATTCTTTGGGTGAAGCTGCTTGAACTTGGGGCCCCGGAAGGTATTATTTTCTTTTTAGCTCGGTTGTATGATAACCGCCAAACTAGTGTCCGTTACGGCATAAAGGGGGAATGCACTCCTAAATTTAAGGTTAGGTGCAGTATTAGACAAGGATGTGTCCTTGCTCCCTTGCTTTTTACCCTTTTTATTAATGAGGTAGATTTAGTTTTAAAAACAGTTAGTGCCGATGCTCCACAGGTCAATGGCCTTGACGTGCCGGTATTGTTATAAGCGTACGATGCCGTGTTACTGTCTGGAACTCCCATCGGCCTTCAACATTTGATTGACAGGTTCTCCGTTTTTATCAGGGATAGGAAACTGCTTATAAATAAAACTAAAACTTACACTACGATCTATGGGGGCGGCCGCAGGAGATCCCATAACTTTTTTATTGATGGACAGAGAGTGCTGCAAGTTGACAAATTTTGTTACTTGGGAATCACCTTTGCTAGAGACCGAACTTGAGCACATGAATTTACCAACGTGCGGGCCAAAATGGCCAAAAGTACCCACAGGGTTTTAGATTCGCGGCCAAGATAGGCGATAGACGCATCAGGGATATGCTGCAGATCTATCAATCACGATGTGTATCAATTGCTTTATACAGGGCCGGGATCTGGGGACACTGTTCCAGCGGCTGCCTGCAAATTGAGGAAAATGTTTTCCTCAAGAAACTCTTGTGTCTACCAGATTCCACCCCTAACGATTTAACCCATAGAGAACTAGGGATTAATCATCTGTCAGACTTGTTATCTTTGAGACCACTAATCTTATGGCGCTCGATCTGGCAAAAGGAGGAGACAGCAATGAATAGATCTATAATTAACGACTGCCTCTCTCTGGATAATCACTCCAAGATCCCTTGGTTAAAATATATAATAGTTAGTTTCCAGGCAATTTTTGATATAAATATTTTGGCCGACCCATATGCTGCTGCAGCAATATCAAAACATGAGCTGAAGAACATATTCATGAATTACAAGGTAGAGAGGCGGGTGAGCAGCAATGGTTTAAAACCCACCTGTATGTTTTATAATAAATTTGTGGGTAATGAGGGATTTCAATTATATTTAAGCCAAGTGACCAGACCCTCGCATAGATTTGTTCTCACGAGGTTGAGACTTGGGTTAGTACATCATCTGGTGGCCTTCCCGTCTCCGAAAAAACATCCGGTGGGTCCATGTCGCTGTGACGGCCAATCTAAGCAATGCACTTTGCACTTTCTTTTGTTATGTAACCTCTATATGAATTACTGCATTGTTTACCTAAAACCCATCTTTGTAAAATACGGAGTCCGTACTGTTAATGAGGCTAGGAATTTGCTTTTTAATATGCATAACCTGGATGTATGTTTTTTTACTGCTACATTTTTAAACAAATCTATCCATGCAAGGAAAAGTATGATGTTTTAATACCTTGTGCGATAACCGAACCAATTACCCCTGTCATTTGCCTGTTTATATCTGTTTGTTATGCTGTGCTTTTGAGGTCATTTTTCAATATGTACCGAATAAAGCTTCATGAAATGAAAAATGACTTCAATATTAAATTAGTTATTTGCACGTGTTGCAAGATTTGTGGTACACATGCTAGATGAAACTGCTATGCTATGTCCAGACGTTTGTTTAATTAAATAAAACATAGCTTACTTAACAATTTCCCTCAATGTGTTCATTGTAATGATAGTCGACGTGTTTCACCCTTGGGCACCATTGGACGAGCGCTTTAGCAAGACTGTAGGGAATCTTCATGGCTCTTTCCTTTGCTGTCAGATGTCTGTGTCTTTAATAGTAGGCCACTTTTAGAATCTGATAAAGTTCCTTCTCCAAGTGCCCATATATGAGGTCTTTATGGAGGCCCCAGTGGTGTACAAACCGCAAAAGAGACCAGAGTTGAGTATCACGCATGGGACCAAATGCACAAACTTGCTTCTTCTGAGGCCCCCAACGTGGATATCCAACATGTCTACCTTTACGTTCATTACCACTAGGGCCACGACACGGGCCTCACAGAAATCTTGTAACCCCTTGCAAATAACCATTATAATACTGATGTCAATCGCAGATGTTTGTGTCTTCTGGTCTTCATCCTCTCTGTATGCAAAACAATCCTAGCCTATCCTGTCCTGCTGTGACTGTCCTAGCATATCCTATCCTGTTGCAAGGCTGTCTTACCCTGCCATGTTGCAAGAGTAGTCAAGCCTATCTGGTGAGATTGTCTTAACCTGTCCTGCCCTACTGCAAAACTGTCCTAGATTGCCCATTCTCTCTTGTTGCAAAACTCTTTTCTCTGATCTTGTCAAGCCGGTAATCTTATTCACTTTTTCTGAGACGTTGCTTGCCCTATCAATGACAGAACCGGGGAAGAGCTAGTCTTTCTGTGGGGGTTAGAGAATAAACTGCCACTCCTTTTCCGCAAGTTAATCCCATGTCTTTTCAGATCATCTAATTGCATCACACTGGCGAAGTAGATTGTGTACCTATTTGGTGAAGACTTGGGTTCAATCAATCAATCAATCAATGATGGGATTTGTAGAGCGCACTGCTTACCCGCTAGGGTCTCAAGGCGCTGGGGGGGGAGGGGCTGCAGCTAGTGGTCGAAGAGCCAGGTCTTAAGCAGTCTTCTGAAGGCTGGGAGATCTGCGGTCTGTCGTAGGTGGAGAGGGAGGGCGTTCCAGGTCTTGGCGGCGCGGTGGGAGAATGATCTGCCCCCGGAAGTGGTTCTGTGGATGCGCGGGGACAGGTCGGTGGAGCGGAGTTTCCTGTTGGGTAGGTAGAAGGAGAGTCTGTTGTTGAGGTAGGCTGGGCCGGTCATGTAGAGAGCTTTGTGTGCGTGGATCATGATTTTGAATGTGATTCTTTTGTCGACGGGGAGCCAGTGCAGGTCTCTCAGGTGCGGGGTGATGTTGGCCCGGCGTGGGACATGTAGGATCAGGCGTGCGGAGGCGTTCTGGATTCTTTGGACTCTGTTGATGAGTTTGGACGGGGCTCCTGCGTAGAGGGCGTTACCGTAGTCGAGTATGCTGCTTACGAGGGCGTGGGTGACGGTTTTCCGTGTGTCCGCCGGGATCCATCTGTAGATCTTGCGGAGCATACGGAGGGTGTGGAAGCAGGAGGAGGAGACTGCGTTGACTGGTTGGTCATGCTGAGCTTGGACTCGAGGATGACCCCTAGGTTGCGTGCGTGGTTGGTTGGTGCAGGGGGGGTGATGCTGGGGAACCCCCCCTGAGGATCTCTGTTTTGTCCGTGTTCAGTTTGAGCCGGCTTGCCTCCATCCAATCGGCGACGGCTTTCAAACCCTGGTGCAGGTTGGATTTGGCGGTGAGAGGGTCCTTGGTGAGGGAGAGAATCAGCTGGGTGTCGTCGGCGTAGGAGATTATGTTGAGGTCGTGTAGTCTGGTGATGCGGGCGAGGGGCGCCATGTAGACGTTGAACAGCGTCGGGCTGAGGGAGGATCCCTGCGGGACGCCGCAGATGGTTTTGGTGGTTCCGGAGTGGAACGGGGGAAGGCGGACTCTCTGGGTTCTGCCGGTGAGGAAGGAGGAGGTCCAATCCAGGGCCTTGCCTTGGATCCATGCGTCATGGAGGCGTGTGCGAAGTACGTGGTGGCAAACGGTGTCGAAGGCGGCGGAGAGGTCCAGGAGGATGAGGGCTGCTGTCTCGTCATTGTCGAGTAGTATTCTGATGTCGTCTGTGGCAGCGATGAGGGCGGTTTCGGTGCTGTGGTTGCTGCGGAATCCTGACTGGGAGGGGTCCAGGATGCTGTTGTCTTCTAGGTAGCAGGTGAGCTGGGTGTTGACGATCTTTTCGATGACTTTAGCTGAGAACGGAAGCATGGAGATGAGCCGGAAGTTCTTGAGGTCGCTCGGGTCCGCCTTGGGTTTCTTTAGTAGGGCGTTGATCTCGGCGTGTTTCCAGCTCTCAGGGAAGGTGGTGGTTCCGAAGGAAAGGTTGATGATGTTGCACAGGTGGGGCGTGATGAGGCTTTCGGCTTTGTTGGCGATGTGGTGCGGAAGGGTATCAGATGGGGAGCCTGAGTGGATGGTGTTCATGGTCTTGATTATGTCTTCGGTGCTTACGTTGGTCCCGGTGGTCAGAAGGTCGTGGTGGGTGGGGTTCGGAGTGTTCGTCGTGGCGGGGTCCGCAGGGTTCAGCCGGGGGTTGAAGCTGTTGTGAATGTCGGTGATCTTGTGGTGGAAAAAGGCAGCAAGGGTGTCGCACAGGGCTTGTGACGGCGGGATGTTGCTACAGAAGCTAGGATTGGAGAGTTCTTTCACGATGTTGAAGAGCTCTTTGCTGTTGTGAGCGTTGTTGTGAAGGCGCTCTTTGAACGAGGCTCTTTTGGTGGTCCTGATGAGGTGGTGATGGTTGCGGATGGCGTCTTTGTGGTCTGCGCGGTTAGCGGGATTTCTATCGCTGAGCCAGATGTTTTCGAGTTTCCGGCAGGTGCATTTGGAGGCCAGGAGGTCCGGGGTGAACCAGCTGGCTCTCTGGCTGGTGTCTCTGTCGGTGGGTTGTGTCACTGGTGCTACGGTGTTGGCGCAGTCTTCCATCCAGAGTCTGAGGGTGCGGGCCTCCTCATCGGGGTCGGTGGGGCTGGCAGGTGGATTGAGTGCGAGGTGTGTTTCTAGTAGTTCTTTGGTGACTTTGCCCCAGCGTCGGCGGGGGATCTGTAGGTTGCGGTGGTGGGTGACGGGTTTCTGGAAGGTGAAGTGGACGCAGTGGTGGTCGTCCAGGTGAGCTCGGAAGCGTGGCTGAAGGCAACGTGGGGGCTGGAGGAGAAGATGGCATTGAGCGCGTGGCCGGCGATGTGGGTCAGGGTGGTGACGATATGTTTCATTCCGAGGGTGGCGAGGTTGTTGATCAGGGTGGAGGAGTTGCTGTCGTTGTCGTTTTCCAGGTGGTAGTTCAGGTCACCGAGCAGGATGTAGTTGGTGGAGGTCAGTGCGTGCGAGCTGATGAAGTCAGTGATGGAGTTGCAGAATTGGGGACGTGGGCCGGGTGGTCTGTAGACGTGGGTGCCTCTGAGGGTGATCTTGGGGTCCGTGTGAATCTTGAAGTGCAGGTGTTCAGCGGTGGTGAGGGTGTCGTCGGTGTTTGTTGATACCTTGATGGTGTTTTTGTGGATGATGGCGATTCCTCCTCCGACTCCGTTGGTGCGATCTCTGCGGGAGATTTTGTATCCGGTGGGGATGGCCACTGCGATGTCTGGGGAGGAGGTTTCGTTCAGCCAGGTTTCGGTCAGGAAGGCGACGTCTGGTGATGGGGTGGTGAGTAGGTCCCAGAGCTCGACGGCGTGCTAGCGTGCGGAGCGGGTGTTGAGCAGGATGCAACGCAATAGGTGGGTTCTGTCTTTGTGGGTGTATTGGTGTCATCGGTGCAGGCGAAGTTGCAATTCCAGCAGGTGAAGGGGCCGTGGGTTCGCTTGGGGGTGGCCTTGTAGCAATTGGTGGTCCGTCCGTGGTTAAGAGCGATGAGGGTGTTGGCGTCGTAGTGGAGTCGTGCTTCGTCGATGGCGCGGGGGCCAGGGGTTCTGGTGCTGGGCGCGGTCCAGGCGCGGACGGGCGCAGACGGGCTTCCCTTAGGCACGCCAGCGGCGCGGCCGCACCCACCATATGAGGGGGAGGAGGGGAGGGAGGGTCTGCTGGGAGGCGGAAGAGGGCAGCGAAGGGGCACGGGGGGGCGGGGCCGCAGGGGAGGCAGCGGCGGGAAATACGGCGGCAGAAGCAGGTAGAGCGAGGCCAGGGGAAGGCAAGCAGGCTCAACGGCGAAAAACAGTAGGGCAGGGCAGAAGGGCAGGCACTCGGGGTACAGAGGAGAACGGGGGGGCACAGGCAGACAGGGTACAGAAGGCAGAAGGGACTGGGCACAGGCACTCAGGAGCAGATGTCGGCGATAGGGGCACCAGGGGCAGGGAGGCAGCAGGAGCGAGGGGAGGCGGCAGTGGGCACAAGAGTGGCACTGGCATTGGTGACGCTGCAGCGGAGGGGAGAGCGACCTACCAGAAGGTCAAGGGTCGCTCTCTCTACCGCGCAGCGGACGCCATTTGAGGGGGAGGTGGGGAGGGAGTGTCTGCTGGGAGGCGGGAGGCAGGAAGAGGGCAGCGAATGGGCACGGGGCGGGCCGCAGGGGAGGCAGCGGCGGGAAAAAAGGCGGCAGAAGCAGGTAGAGCGAGGCCATGGGAAGGCAAGCACGCTCAATGGTGAAAAACAGTTGGACAGGGCAGAAGGGTAGGCACAAGGGGTACAGAGGAGAACGGGCGGGGGCACAGGCAGGCAGGGTACAGAAGGCAGAAGGGACCGGGCACAGGCACTCAGGAGCAGAAGGCGGCGATGTCGGCGATAGGGGCACCAGGGGCAGGGAGGCAGCAGGAGTGAGTGGAGGCGGCAGAGGGCAGAAGAGTTGCACTGGCATTGGTGGCGCTGCAGCGGAGGGGAGAGCGACCTACCAGAAGGTCAAGGGTCGCTCTCTCTACCGGGCCGCGGCCGCCATATGAGGGGGAGGTGGGGAGGGAGGGTCTGCTGGGAGGCGGGAAGAGGGCAGAGAATGGGCAAGGGGGGCGGGGCCGCAGGGGAGGCCGCGGCGGGAAAAACGGCGGCAGAAGCAGGTAGAGCGAGGCCAGGGGAAGGCAGGCACGCTCAACGGCGAAAAACAGTAGGGCAGGGCAGAAGGGCAGACACACAGGGTACAGAGGAGAACGGGAGGGGGCACAGGCAGACAGGGTACAAAAGGCAGAAGGGACCGGGCACAGGCACTCAGGAGCAGAAGGCGGAGATGTCGGCGATAGGGGCACCAGGGGCAGGGAGGCAGCAGGAGCGGGGGGAGGCGGCAGAGGGCACAAGAGTGGCACTGGCGTTGGTGGCTCTGCAGCACAGGGGAGAGCGACCTACCAGAAAGTCAAGGGTTAGCACTTTGGCCCGAACAATCCCTTTTGGGGTTTGGCCAACAGACATGCATATAGTTGGTCCCTCTATTAAAGAGCAGAGACAAGATAAAAAATAAACATTGGCAAAGAAAATAAGTCTTGTCTCCGAGACCTATTGACTAGTTTTTTGTCCATGCAGTACAGCAACAGCAAAAATGCAGATGCTGAACAACATGAACAACAAGCATTTGCAATGCAATAGATCTCGCATTTGCGAGAGTTTGAGCTATTGGCTTCGTAAATGACAATGCCTTTTATTTATCTGTTTTAATAACAGCATATAAATTAAAGGCATTGTCATTTAAAATGTCAATTGCTCAAGCTCCCATAAATGCAAGACCTATTGAATTGCAAATGCTTGTCTAGTTTGCCTGCAGAGTGGATGCAGGAGGATTTGTTTGATCAATTTCACTGTGCTGCTCAACAAAAAAGAAGTCATATTTCACATGGTTCGCTTTTTGGGAAATCATTCTGTTTAACTCTCCCAAAAAAAGCAACTTTTACAACAAATGATGCACACTCAACTACATTACACACAATATAATTACAGACACCTCACGAACAGAAACATAACCACGTAACACGGAGTATGCACTCACACACACATAATCACACATTACACACGGTCAACATACAGCACATGTTTAGAGCTAACATATAATCACACATATAAAGCACAAACACACACACAGAGCTCACACTATTAGTATCAATAGCCCAAAATTAAATACTCGAGACCAGCATCAGCAAAATGAAGAAAATACAGACACAAATGGAGACACAGACGCACACACACAGCCACAGAGATAAAGCCCACAAGATTGTTGGAGAATTTTTTTTAAGTCCGTTTCAGTCTAGGCAGTGTTAACACATGATAAGCTGTGAAATTCATAAAACCTGAGAAGACAAAAGGGGTACAAAGATGCCCAGCAGACGAGAAATACTGCTTTTTGCAAAACTAAAATGTGCAACTGTTCCCCCAGGATGGGCTGGCACCGCACGCGTTACACCCTCATCACAAGGGCCCATTCATGAGGGTTCAGCACTTTAGAGCAGTTCGCTTCCAGGGCGACAGGAGACATTAAATATCACAAGTCATAAAACAATTAGGCAGCTGGGCAAGGAATAAAGCGGGTCCCTCTGAGATTCATGATTTTTAGTTTTTTTTGGATCTAATGTGTCCGCCCTCACCATCAGCAAGGTTTCAGCTGCTGTGTCTGGAAGTGGGGGGGGTGGGTCACAATTCATGCAGAAAACGTATTACGACGCCCCTGGGCCAATCATCAAGGAAAAGAGAAGTGAGGACTTTGGAAAGGTAACAGGTGGGACCGGAAGACAGGCAATGCAGAGGACAGGAAGGAAGGTAATGCGAAAGACCGGCCAATGATAAGGTGGTGGCGCCTACGGTCAGAAGACAGGCATCGTGTGGGGCCGGAGACTAGCACTGAGTAGGTCTGGAAAACAGGCAACTTATAGGGCCAGAAGACAGACAACTCGCAGACCGGAAAACAGGCAAGTCTTAGGACCGTAAGCCAGGCACCGTGTGGGACAGGAAGCCAGGCACAAGTAATAAACTGGTTATCAGGGTATATATACACGGGCTGGTGTCAGGCGCCCACCCCTTCCAGGGCTCTGCAGTCACGAAACAGGAAGTGCCAGATGGCCACAGATAGCTGCCAGGGCCGGACTGGGAACCACAACTGGCCCTGGCAAAGTGCTCGGCCGGCCCCCCTCCCCACTTGGGGGGGGGGGGTGGAGGTGCCGCGGTGCTCTTTGCTGGGGCCGGTTTTCGGCCGATTTTGGTACAGGGACGATGTTGCAGCTGAATCGGCCCTGTACCAAAATCGTCCTCCAGGGACCCAAAGCCGGCCCCCACCTGTGCGGTGCACCGGGGGATTGCCCGGTGCCCGCTATGGCCTGTCCGGACCTGATAGCTGCTCATGCGCTTAACTACCAGCGCTTGTAAGATCACAAAGCTAAGATGCATATTGGTTGTAAAACAAACATTAAACAAGCCCAATCCTCCTTAAAACAAAGCCCAACAAGTGCAAAGCTAAGCTGCACATTGGATGTAAAACAAACGCTAAACAAGCAGAATCCTCCTTAAAACAAAGCCCAAAACCAAACATGCTACTAAAAAAAAGCCCAAATGATGTTCGACATGGAAAACTGCTAAAAGCTTAAAAAATATAACAAACGTAGCGGTAGGCATGGCGCAAGACATATACCCCCAATACAACTGTGGAATTAAGAGGAGGTGGGAGGGAGAAAAACTATATTTAAATGTAATGAACTATGGTTCTGAAACTACACACAGGCAAACAGAAACATAGCAGGAAAAAAAGAGAAAAAGTAGTCCCGTAAAAAACAGATAAAGAACTGTAGTGTGATGAGACAGTACTTAGTCCCTGCTGCATGGGAGGAACGGAAGAGAAAAAGGAGGGACAAAGAGGTAGGACTGACCACTGGCAAGCAAGGATTTTTGAGGGACATTGACATAGACAAATGATAAACAAAAGCAAGTAATGGGTGGAGTTGGAACTCCACAAAGCAATTACCACAGGTCGCTAAGCGACAGCGTAAGTGCTGCTAAGGCTCTACCTTAAAAGGGGGAAAAAGGAATGTGCACGTGGATTTGTCCTGGCGGATGCACATAACGCAGGCGCCATTGTATATTTTATTTACTGATTCACGATTGATTGGGAAACGAAACAAAAATATGATAAGAAGCGCAAAAGCAATTTTCTTTATAAAGCAGAAGTGTCTATAGCAATTTGCTGCCTGGCCCTTTTCGAAAAAAGCCAAAATTAAATTTAAAAAATGGAACGTGGTGGGGAAAGGGGAACAATGGAGCAGATTGGGTTAGAGGGGAGGAAAGGAAAAGAAGCACATGAGGGAGGAAGCCACAAGGTGGATGAGGAGAGATGCACACGAGGTAGAGAACAACATGGGGCAAAGGGAGAAGCACACAGAAAAGAGGAACATGGAGCACATGGAGGAATAGCACACGGGCAAGAGAGAACATCACAGAGTGTGGGAGGAAGAAAAGCGCACAGGGATACAGATGGAAAACACATGCACGTGTTTAAGCAATAGGAAAAAAATATTTCCCTAAAAGTGAGCAATCGAAGGACACAAGTAAAGCAGCTATGTTCCAGGGAAGGGACAAACACAAGATGGACAAGGCAAGTAAATGAGTAAGACAATACAGCCAACCAATGGTAAGCAATGGGCAGCCTTTAAGCCCTCTGTAAGTTCTTGATAAGCTGACAATATGTCTTTTCCTTGCACAGTCTGGTAGTCTTGACCTAATGAAGGAATTGGATTTAGCCTAGAATAATTAACTCTGACTGGGAATAATTAATAAATTTCAGGCTTTCACCCATTACTGTTTGTACACTATTAAGGCAGGCGAATGGTTTGATTCTAGTTACTTTCATTATTTACTAATATTTGATTTGATGAGTGTTACAAGCTTCAACAGCTTTGCAAAAACAAAATTCTGAGCACAAATGTAGTTACAGTTTGTCAGCAAGAAAATTGATTTTCTCACGGCACACAAGCAAATTCAAAATCCAGCAGACATTTTACATATCAATCAAAAATCTATAGCATTACTCATACCTACAAAACTGTACATAAGAATGTAGAACATAAATATACCTAGTGCGCCAATGTCCATGTCCATCACAAGCTTCTTGATGTCTGCTATAATGGCCGATGCTTTGTATACCGCCTTTTCATGAGCCAGTTGGTACTCTGGGAGAAGTTTCTGAAATCCCTTGATTTTTTTCATGTGTTGTTGTACACTATGAATTTTCTGCTCTACCACTACCTTGTCCTGTGCGATCTGGACTAGGATCTGCAGTGTTCCCTCTATGTGCTCATTGAGGGCTGCCATCTGCTGCTGAAGATCATTGGCCAGTGCTGTGTAGGATTTCATCTTGGTCTCCGTGTAGGTGAGGACACTCTTCATCAGCTCATGCACTTCCATTACCTCATGGTGCTTCTTCTTCATTAAATTCGTAAAGCACTGGACAAATGTCTCGAATGTAGCATTTGTGATATGGCCATATTCACCTCGTCCTTGCTTGCACCTGTCATAGTTTGCAATCGCCAGGTGCATGGATGCCAACAGGTAGCATACATTTTCTTTCTCCTTATTACTTAGCATCTCCAGATGCTGGATGTAGTGGTCAGCATGTGCTACTAAATTTTCCCTGAAACAGAAAAGAGAAACATGTGTAAATGTGATCAGCTAGAATCTTTGTCCCAAACTTCAGTCATTGTTACCCCCTCCACCTCACAACCACCATTACTAACACCACTTTTAAATGCAGTTTCTAGTTTAGTGGGGGTGTTTATGAAGAACAAACCGAGCCCCATGAGGACAGTGGACCACTATAGATAACAACAGGATACTTACCCAATGTGAGAAAAGAGAGGCATGCAGATACGTTTACAATGAAAAGTCCAGACAATTAATGTGTTCAATAAACAGCTAGGTGAGCCACAGAGGGCATTACTCAGTTAGGACGTGCCGTAAAACCTTTGAGAGAGTTCTGGTGCCCGTGCCTCGTGACCTTGGTGGGGAGACTCCATCTCCCAGCTTCAACATACCTGAAGGTGTGAACATCACATGACCTGCAAGGGGGCGGGACTGCCCTCCAGTGGGAGCTCATACTACTGTCAGCTTCCCCGCTGCGTGGGACACATCGTAAAATCTTTGAGGAGTTTCTGGAGCCCTGTGCATGATGCCCTTGGTGGGTAGGCTCTATCTACCAGTCTTCAACGTGCCTAGAGGCACAAATATCACGTGCCATGCAAGAGTGTGGAGCTGCCCTCCAGCAAGCACTCATAGCAGTGTCGTCTTCCCTGCTGCATGGGACGTGCTGTAAAAACCTTGAAGGGATCTGGAGTCCCGTGCCTGGTGACCTTGGTGAGGAGGCACTCATAACACTTTGGGCTTCCCCGCTGCACTGGCCACGCCTGGGCTAAGCCCATGCCAATGGCAGGCCCATCTGCACCTGTCAGAGCCCGGAAGAGGCTGGGCTGGGCCACCGTTCTTTGTTTTTTCTCCTCGTTAGTTGGTCTCTAGCATAAAGCTACATCTACTTGGACAAGCCTTGGACCTCAACCTCTCCTTTTCTGTGGTAAACAATCTTTCAGGTTCGATGACATTTAATAATGGGCAAAAGGAAGGAAAAAGAGAGCCAACGTGGGGTTACAAAGTTGGCAGAAAAGACTTTGGGGGCCAAAGCAGTAAATAACTGTATGGCCAACACCATTGATGACTTAATAGAGGAGGTGGATACATTGCTTAGTGGTCAGCCTTCCTCTAAGAATTGTGATTTAAGTCGGAAAGTGCTGGATAATTAAAAAAAAAAAAACCCTATTGAGAAATGCCTGACTGGTGTACCAACCCCTGTAGAGGCCAAGGAAAGGGGGTGTGGAGTGCGGGTTTCGTGTTGATGCAGGGTTTGATACAGCTGATCTAGCGCTATTGTGCACTGCCCCAAATAATGTTTCTGATTTGAATCTAATGACTATGATGGGTGTGTTACCTGTAATTGTATGCTCAAACTGCTTTAACTTGCTGGCACAACCGAACACTGAAAAGAAAGAGGCGAATGTGAGTAACCCTAAAGTAGCGGGGACTAGGTGGTAGGTCTTGGGTAAACAAATGGACACTAATTGTGTGTGCCAAATTGAGATTGATCATCTCAAAGACGTAATCAAAAACTTGCCAATGAGGTTGTCATAATGTGACTTATTATGGGGAAGCTTGTCAATAAAATCAATATAATTCAGCTATTTAAAAAATAGGCTATTGGGTCCCAGGAAAACAGGAGGGAGCCGCCAGCAAGGGCTTTGGCACCAAATGGAAGCCTTACATCGTACAAGCCAGGTATAGGGGAGGTCTCCATGGACAGTTGTAGCACAAGACAGAATAAGCTATGTCCAGCTATAAGTCAGGACTCCTTTGCGTGCCCCGACTCATGCCCCAGTTGATTGATTTGTGAGGGATTCCTTGAAAACACATAACCTAGACAAATTGGATGGGGTAGACAGGTTTCTCCCCTATTTACATCACAAGGTGGGAGACTAAGACTAATCCCCGGGGTTTGGAGGGTACCACAGTCCATGAGGATGAACCCCGTAAATACGCTTAGTGAATTTGGACCAATGCACCTCACCCACAGATGGATCCAGGATACAACTTAAGTATAATCTTCCAGCAAATGGGGCAGTGTTTAATTTTAACGGGGCTATGGCTAGTACATAGCTGAAACAACACAAGGTGACCATAGACAGTACAAGCCTCCCGGGGATGATGATGGAAGGGCCTGATGGGAGGAAGTATTGTCACCCTCACACGCTCCAGGACTGGAAGGTAATACATTGGTACTTACTTAGTGAGATTAGTGGTGACGAGAGGCAACTTATAAATTCTACACATCCATTATTTAGAGTAAATGAAAATCTCAAGATTCTATCATGGAATTTAGCAGGCCTTAAATCAAAACTAAATTGTGAGGAATGGAGAAATGATATTGATAAGTTCAATATATATATACTGCCGAAGACATGGGCTACGCATCTGGTCCACCGAGTGGGCTTCCTGAACTTTATCACTGAGGCATCACCATCGCTAGTAGGGCGGGCAGTAAGGGGCCTTTTTATTTGGACTAAAGTACACCAGAGCAGTCCCATTTAAAAGGTTGACATAAGATGTAAAGAGTTATTGGCTCTGAGACTCTCAACTGCTAAGGGCGACAAGTGAATTCTTTTGATTAACATTTACAACAGATTTACCGCTCAGAACCAGGACTCGACAACTATTTTAACTATTGATGAGTTCTTGAAAGTAATGAGGCTAATAGCTTCCTGGTACTGGCAGAGGACCTGAATGCTACCTATGAACCTCTTGAAATGGTGACAAATCTCACTGAGGAAGAGGATGAGGATTCCTAAATTGAGTCAGGCTGGCTTTGCTAGAAACCCTAAGGTGGTATTCCAAATAGCATCTCTCCAATTAAAATATGGACTTAAAGTCTGTAATGGACTCACTTGCTCAGATAAAGATCTTAGCCGTTTATACCTTTAAACGGGCAAACTGCCAAACAAGCATTGATTATTTTTTGTGGATGTATTCCATTGGCACTACTTGATTGATATGTTGGTAACTGAACTGTTATTTGTGGATGACACCCTATTAGTCTCTACTCCCCTATGGGACCACAAAACCAACTTGACCAGTTTTTACCCTTTATGAGAAATTTGGGTTCCAATGTAGCTAAAACGAAATTCATGAGTTTCAACCCTCATAGATTCTTTAGAGGTAAGGTCAATTTGCTCAACACTTAAATAGGGCAAGTGAATCTGGACTTCCGTTTAAATACCAGTGTACATGCTCTATAGGGACAAAAAGACGGTTAAGTAAAAAGTAAAAGTAAAAATTGATGTTTTAAGCAATTTTATGGATTTTGATGATTTTATCATGTTTGTATTTATGTGATGTACTTTTAAGGATTATTTAAAAAACGAATAAAGAATATTACTACTAGGGTGTTAGTAAGATTGAAGAAAAGGTGTACATTCTGAAATTTGCTCTACTGAAAGAGCAGGCCTTTGGTATGGTAGCACCAACTACCACTCAATAGGCTGTAGTCTAGTGGGATGGGACTCGTTTTCTAACAAAAGCAGTCATGCGACTTGTCGGCTCGCAGCCAAAATGTGTCACGATGGAAACTGACATTACTTGTGTAAATTCCAACACTGGTAGTAGGCTCCAATTCACAAGCGTGTGAGGATGTTAAAGTGTGACCCATACATGGGAAAAGTTTACTTGATTTACCTACACTTGACAAAGCCAGAACATTTTGAATACAGAGATTTCAAGTATGTCTGGAAGTTACCAAAGTATCTGTACCCTTGACAGGCTTAACTTTACCCTGGATGCGTTCCAAGAGAAGTGACATCACATGTGTTTACCCGAAGGGGTTTGTTGATACTATAAAACAGATATAGAATAGATACCCCAATTAACGCTATTCATTCCATCTCTCTGATTATCTTAAATTCTGCCTCTTAAGGCAATTTACTAATTCTAACCTTTTTTCCATTCTTTATTTTTTCTATGTCTCTTTGTCATTAAATTCTCTAAAAACAAACACAAACGGCTCCAGCCTATAAGCTTATCAATATTTACACGTCTGACCATGAGGCCAGGACTACAGTTTGAATTTTAATATTGCCATGATATTGAATACCCAAAACCATTGGCCTAAATCATTCTTCTAACCTTTTCACTCTTTTCTCGTCATGCTTTTCTTTACTATGTATAACATAATGCATGTATTGCTCCATGCTACTACCCACCTCAGAATATATCTTGGTGTAGAATACTATACATCACTTCATTATCAAACGAAGACAGTGAGGGCCATATGTATCAAGCAAATTTGCATTCGCAAAGGCCGGAATGCGCAGAATTTCGGCCTTTGCGAATGCTAATTTGCTAAATGCTATGTATGAAACATTTTTGCTGCAAAATAAGGAATCGCTAAATTTGCCATTCCTTATTTTGCGATTGCACTTAAGGAATCGCAAATTTTGCGATTCCTTAAATGCAATGTATCAAAGAAAAATTATTTCAAAAATGCCCATAAGGATTCGCAAATTACCACCAACTTCTAGTTGGTGGTAAGTTGCGAATTCTTTTAAAAAAGCAATTTTTAAAAAAACCAAAGGTGCCATATGACGCTCATACATGCCCTTAGGGCATGTATGTGCGCCATATGCCCCCACATGTCATTTTCAGGGGTGCAGCAGGGTGTTCTTGAGACACCCCTGCACCCTTGAAAATATTCACAATTTGCGATTAGCAAATTGCTAATCGCAAATTTCCCCTTCATTCCTATGGGCCTCCTGGCCCATAGAAATGAATGGGAAATTTGCGATTATCAATTTGCTAATCGCAATTTAGGAATGTTAAGGAATCGCTAAAAAGAAGTGATTTCCTACATACATACCATTTTGCGATTTCTAAATAGCGATTCCTTAAAAATCGCTATTTAGAATTCGCAAAACGGAACTATGATACATATGGCCCTATGTTTCTCAAAACAGAATTGTGGCGCCCCAGGGAGGGTTCACACTAAAGAAAACTATGAAGTAAATAAATATCGTCAGTATGCACAGGAAGGATGAAAGAAAACAGGTGTACATCCAAATGCATACAAATGTAATACACTTGTGTGTGTATCCGTCTAACGCCTGTTTATACTTTAAGCTTTTTTTAATCAAGATAGCCAGCTGTAAACCTACAAACCTATAAATTTGGCTTATGGAGAAAAATTAAAAGTAACCGGGGTGCAGGTGCTAATCAT